>NC_138026.1:5396813-5996813 GCF_964106645.2 Podarcis pityusensis | reverse complement strand
TAAAAGTGGTAGTGTTATGGTGACATTTGGCCCAGAGACTTCCACCAGAATTACACCAAACACCATCCTAGTTTTTAAAAAGCCTTCAGATAGATACACAGTCCTGGGTGTTGGTGGCAAACCAAGGGCAATTGGGTGCCATGGAGAAAGCCCTGCATTTCTCCCACTCCTCTTCCTAATATGCCAAGATGTAGGGTGTCATTGCTCTAAAAACTTCACTCATTGATACTACCCAATTAGGGGGATATAATGGAGTATCCTGGAAAGGGTGGCTAGCATCTGAGCATGAGCCTCCCACACTGCAAGATCACCACCCTTATTATTGCAAGCGTCGGAAGACACAAGATCTACCCACTTTGGAAGAATGGCAGATGAAGGTGATGGACTATATGGAATTGGCAGAAATGACTGGCAGAATCCGAGACCAGGGAGAAGAGTCGGTGGAAGAAGATTGGAAGAAATTTAAAGACTACTTACAGAAATATTGTAAAATTAATGAATGATAGAATGATGTTGGATAGTAACTAAGTGGTTTCTAGCTGTAATGCTTTAAGAGAATATGAAAAAAAGGGTTATAAATGGGTTAAAATCTAATGGTAAGGATTTGCTGAACCAATAAATTGAAGTGGAATACAAAAAAGGGAGGTACGAGGAGGTCTGGGAAACAAGCTAAAGGAAAATAAGTAACTGGAAATATGTGTATCTGAAGAAGTGTGCTTGCACACGAAAGCTCATACCAAGAACTAACTTAGTTGGTCTTAAAGGTGCTACTGGAAGGATTTTTTTTATTTTGGAAATATGTGTGTTTTTAATTGTTTTTATTTTGTATTTTTCTCTTTTCTTTTTCATTTTTACTGTAATATTTCAAAAAACCTAATAAATATCTTATAAAAAAAATATATTATTGCAAGCGTCACTCGTGTGCATTACTGACAAAGACGCAAGCAGAACATACTGGAGGCATGCTCTTACAGAAGGGCACCATTCTGCCGATCTTGCATCTGTGTCCCAGAGAAAACACCTGCACCACTAGCCATCTCGTATTCCAAATACTCTTGCTCTGAAACTGCCTCTAGCTTATGGTTTCCAGATTTCTTTCAAGGAATCGGGGGACACTTAAAAAAAACCACATGCTTTATTATTTTAGGAAAGGGTTGCCCAGAGTTCTAGACCTTTTTTTCGGGGGGGAACCCCACAGTTGTCAGGCACACACCTCGACACAAGGCAGGTGGAGAAGCCCATCTACAAACACACAAACGCCCCCCCCCAAAAAAAAGATTGGGGTGGGGTGGGGAGAGAGAGAACGAGTAAAGGCGCTTGCTGGTCTTGGAAAAAACATGCATTAAAACACACACACAAGGCTCCGTCTCTCTCTCTCTGTCTTGCAACGTGGCACAGCTCTTTTCTAGGCTTCTCCTCCTCTTCTTCACCACCTCAGCACCTCGTTCACCCCCCTCAACGCAGGCGCGCAGAGCCCACAGTAGAAGAGCAGACAGCTCTGCACGAGTTTGGGGCGAGCGTTGTGACGTTAACATATGAGAGTGCTGGAGGTGAAATAGTTAAACAGGTTACCCAATCAGGACCCAGGGGGTGGAGTCAGAGGGACTATAAAACCAGCTCTGGGAGGGGCAAAGGGGGGAGTTCATTGAGTTTGTTGGGAGTTGGGTGGTTAGTTGGAGTGGGAGTGAATTGGGATAGAGTCTGTGGGTAGGTTGAGTTAGTGTAGCGAAATAAGTTGAGTCTGGAACAGTTAGGAGCTAGGAAGACAAGTAAATATCTGAGAGGTGGTTTAGTGAGTGAGAGCAGGTAGCGGAAGTTATAGGTCTGGATAGGCACCCCATGATTGTAATTGACTGAGACCGTTTATGAAACCACATGCTTGTTCAACTGCAATAAATAAACAGAAGTTTATGTTCCAATTTAACACTGACTGGACTCAGTATTGTACCGGGTAGGGCCTGGGTGGTGGCAGCGAGAAATAAAGTGGTGGCACAGGGATCAATAGACGATTCGCTGCCACCACTTTCCTGTGTGATCGCCACAAGCGTTGATCGAGGAAGTGAGCCAGAAGGAAGCTGTCTGGCTCGCGCCTTGGTTTAAATAGCCCCCCCCCACCAGCGGATTGGCTGGCTGGAACTTTGACATGACTGGGACCTCCAGTGCTGCTCTCTGCCATGGCACCCCCATGTTGCCTCACCAGAAGTCCCCAGGCATAAATCAGGGGACATTAATTAAAATCCGGGGACATATTTTGTTCGGGGACAGATTGGTGAATCTGGGGACTGTCCCCAGGAATGTCTGGTAACCCTAGTCTAGTTTCTTTCTCTGCCAGCCCTTATAGCTCTGTCATTTCTCTAAACTCTGATGGGTACTATATTCCAGAGGCTGGAGAAACTGCTTTTCAGGCTACAGGAGCACATTCCCCACTATCAAAGGCTCTTTGGTTTAAATCCCTGACCGTTTACAGAGATTGAATGATCAAACTCACAACAATATATTCACTTACATATTTATGGGGTGCCAGCTGCTATATTATTCCTCCATGTGATTCTATCAGTACCATTTATTTTGATGCCCTTGAAAGTGTTACCCTCAAGCTTGCTGCACAGTAAATCTGCAACCGGAAACTAGGACCGTGCTTCTGATAGGATAGATTCTGTTGAGAAATTTTGCTTGTGGGAGAAGAGTAAAGCTAAGCCATCCCATACCCATGAGACTTGCGCTGCTGAAATCACAAACATCTAATGGAGCAACAAATGCCTTACTTGCTCCGATGCCTGCAGCTGACCACATCTAGCCTTCCTAAGAGACACTGCGGCAAAAAATAGAAATTACTGGGGGGGAAATGTATAAGGTTCTCAGAGGAAAGGGAAACTTCTGATAGCTAAACCTTTGAGTAAATGAACATAACCATCAATCACAGCATGAGAGATATTGAGATGCATTTGGAAAACATTGATTTCATACCATCTTTACTTATAGATGTTTCTTGTTTTAGGCTTCACTGAAATTAAACAATGTGTGTTCTGGATCCAAGATACAAACTTGCTATTTTTGGATGCTTTAGTAGGAGGAAACGGATACGTATTTCAGAATTTAAGGGCCTTATAATTCATTTTAGGGCTGGTTGTGGTTAATTCTTAAATGCTAATTCCAAAAAGAAAATGTTAGAGGGTTTTTCAGGAAATCAATACTTTATTATACAATAATTGCATCTGCAAATTTAATGTTCTTCATAAGACTCAGAAAGGACAGGAAGGGCTGGTAAGGTCAACAGACACAAACGGTGGTCCTATGACATGGAGAAATGGAGGCCTGGAAAAGTAGCTAGATGTCATTAAAATATTTTCCCCAAGTACAACCTTTATTATGCAAACCAAACTACTAGTACATCTGTCTGGATAACACTTTGGCCCAGAAACATATAATAAACCTAACCACAGTGTCTCAACTGAAATCACTGCTTAGTTAGTTGGCCAAGAGCTTTGATTATTCATTTGTTTAACTGAGCGATTTGTTTCTCTTAGGGACAGTAATTAAATTTCTTTGTCCTCCCAAATCTTCCTCTGGCTCATTCCCCAGTTGTTCCAGCTTCCAACATAGAATCAGTGGAGACCCAATGATAGGGCTATATACCCTGGAGGCTGAATTGAGCTGAAAAACCATTCTTCCAAGAATTTCTGGGTCATTGTCTAATTGATAGCAGTATTGGCATGTTTCATATTCCAGCATGTTCCAGCTCCACAGGCAGTTCTGATTCTCAACCCAGCCATGTGTGACTACTGTAGGCAGTATATTGGAACCCAAAACAGCTCTGCCATATGAACCTAAAAATGGTTCAGCCCCAAGAATATTGCAATATGCACAGAGAAAACCAGCACCACGTTCATCAGGTTTTGAAAGAAGCACCCAGCAAGCAAATGATTTGTGCTGCTGCAGTAAGCTAAAAGGCATCAGAGCTTGTTTTCAGGAACTGTCTTCCCATGAAGGATAGATATGTACGTGCAGAGATACACACGCACACCCCAACACACCTCTTTCACTTACAAAGGAGACTCACTGCATGTTCCAGCACATTCTGGGGAAGCATTTTAGGGAACTGGCCTGGTGCTCTGCATGACATGATAAGCCACAGTTTGTCTTAAACCATAGTTGAATCAGGATCGTGCCTCTCTCCTCCCATGGAGCTTCACCCACCCACCAACGAGCAGTGCCTGCGTGGCTCAAACAAGCCATGCTGTGGTTTATTGTGACATGCAAACCCCCAACATGGTTTGCTTGTTTCTTCTCATAGTCTGGAGGTGGTTGGCCAGGAATGCGCATGGCAACAGTGCTCATTTTATTCTTTTTACTTAAAATATATATACTATACTGTTCTACAACAAACCTGCGCATACCCCCAAGCAAATGTACTTAGCATCTGGACAGCAGATGCAAATTCCATTTTACTCCTTTAGTCATGATGATTCAAGTGAGTTTAAAACGTGAATCCGCATGTGCTCAGAGTATTTTGTTCTTTTTGGGGTTGGCAAACTGTTTTCTTTGTTGCTCTATTATCAGAGAAGGTAGAAGCATGTGTAAAACATGGCATGTCAGTGGGGGCAGGGAATGAGAAATCTGGATGTTCTTTAACTTCACACGGCCAACTAAAGGGATGGTGTCTGTAAGAGCATTAGATGCAGGATCTCAAATCACTTTTCTGCTTAGGAACCACATGTGAGGTCTCTGGAGGAACAGTGTGATTTAAGTGTGTCAGGCAGATGATCTCTCACTCCCCCCCCCCCCAATCTGACGGGAGAATTTGGTAAACAAATGGTGATACTTTCCAATGTAAAATAAACTAGAATATTCTCTCTTAATGCGGACATCTCTCCCAGGTATTATTTATGAAAATATTAACTCTTGAACGGGACGCGGGTGGCGCTGTGGTCTAAACCACTGAGCCTAGGACTTGCTGATCAGAAGGTCAGCAGTTCAAATCTCCGAGACGGGGTGAGCTCCCGTTGCTTAGTTCCACCTCCTGCCAACCTAGTAGTTCGAAAGCACATCAAAGTGCAAGTAGATAAATAGGTACCGCTCCAGCGGGAAGGTAAACGGCGTTTCCGTGTGCTGCTCTGGTTCGCCAGAAGCGGCTTAGTCATGCTGGCCACATGACCCGGAAGCTGTTAGTGGACAAACGCCGGCTCCTTCGGCCTATAGAGCAAGATGAGTGTGCAACCCCAGAGTCGTCCGCGACTGGACCTAAAGTCAGGGGGTACTTTTACCTTAACTCTTGAACATTCGATATAGAGGAGAAAACTGCAATTTTCCATGCTGAGGGACCCAAACACCTGAACTAGACTTTGGTGTTTTAACAAAGGAGGGAAGGGCAAAAACTTGCCCAGCCTGCAGTCTTGACTAGCTCCTTTGGCTGGTTGGCAGTAGATGACCTTCGGGGTCCCTGTCAACTCTACAAAATTCTATGATCCTATGAAAAATGCAAAAAAGTCTGCTGCTTACTAATTTACCATATTTCCGCAAATCTAATGCGCAACTCATTTTTCAAAACCTTGAAACCAAAAAAGTATTTGCTGGCGACTGTAAATGCACCATCAATTCTTATTTTTTTGCACGCCCTAACTTTTGCAAGGTAATGTCTGTCTCCCAAAGACTTGCACAGCTGTTTGTTGCAGCAGCCCTAGCTACAAGCTCCCCAAGTGAATGGTGCCTCTTGGGCTGGCCAGGGGGTGCTTCCCAGGCCCCTGTGGGACAGTGGGAGGAGGCCAGCAGTGGAGGAAACTGCTTGGGCACCTGTGGGGCAGGGCACACCGCAGGGCCTCCAGAGTCTGTCTGCCTCCTCCCACTCAGCTGACCTACAGCTGGGGGGAAGGCAGCAGGCGAACTGTTTGGGCAGTGTGGAGCCTGTGTGGGCCCGAGTCACCACATCTCTCCCAGGACAGACGCGTGGCTCAGGCGCACTGCAGGCCCCGCGGTGAGTGCCGCCAGGTGTTTTGTCACCCCCCTCAGTGGTGACACACGGGTCAGACTGAACCCTGTCTTTGGGGCTGGGGGGAAGTTCAGAGACCAGGGGCAGCAGCTGTGGCTGCCCATAGGACTCCCAAAGAGAGGGGAGATGAGGCTGAGAGCACAGGGAGGGTGTTCCAAAAGGGGTGAGGGGCTGCCAGCTCTGCAGCCAAGGGGTGACACAACTGGGCTCCTGAGCCCCACAGGGGTGCTGCAGAAAGAATGCAGTTGGTCAAGCGAGCCATGGACCCAAAAGGTGGAAAAGCTCTGCAATAAAGTATGAGGAATAACCCACCACACAGCCTAGAGTACCAGGTGTGGTTGGAGCAATGCAAACGTACTATCATTTTTCTACATATTTCTACATTTATATATGATCATCTTCCCCTTTACAGACCTGTTAGATGATTAAAATCACAGGGAGAGGTTTTACTGGAGGCACAATATTCTGCAGTGATCTGTAAACAGGCATTTTCTGACACTGAGCCTGTTGTTTGGAATGTCCTTCCCTCTGCTATATGGGATGCATTGTCCGTGGTGAATTTTAGATCTCTGTTGCAGACTTACTTTTTTGCTCTGGCTTTTCCTGACCATTAATGCTAGACGCTGTACATTGATGCATATTTTATGTTTTAAGTTTTTATATTGATGTTTTATATTTTTGTGCTTACGGATTATTTTAACAAATAAGTGGTTTGGAATTGCTTTGAAATAAATGGTGATGATGAAACTATTTCCTTAAGGTCAGATAGGAGATATTGTTTAATTTCTTATATAAAACTAAGAGCACACAAAGGGAGAGTTTTATTCCCTGTTTGTTCATATTGGTGCTGCATTCTAAACGAAAATGGGGCAGATTTACTGTTTGTACTTTTGTATCTAGTTGTGGCATGCTAGCCCTTCAACAGAACTCTTGCATATATGCCACTGTCGAAAGACAAACAGCGAAAGACTTAAAAGTCCATCCTCCCATTTTAAAAGAAGCCACAAGGAGACAATAGATACAAAGCGAAGCCGACCCAAGAGACTTTTCTCTATCTCTTTCATGAAAGTTCAAAAAACTATCGTCAGGCAATAGTCTTGTGTTCATGAACACCAAAGGAGGGGGCAGAGTGGAAAACAGCCGAGCCCCTTCTCTTTCTGCTAGTGTCCACTGTGGAATTTATGTAGGAATTTATGTGTTACTGGAGAAATTTAGAGTGCAAGAGGATATTCACGCTACCTAAAAATGCTGGGGGACTCCTTCTGGATGGGTTGTAAGCTCCTGGCAAGCATGCAGATTTCCTCCCCATAAAAACCTGATTTAAATAGCTTACCAGTATGTTGCACATATAGTAAAGGTGGAAGATATACATTTATTGAAAAGAAGATCGTAAACCTAGTTTGCATGCTGAGAGAACATCTGGCAGTTTATCGCCCACATTGTTCATCAACTGCTTGTTTCGGTCAATCTCTTGCAAAGAACTTGGGACAAAGATGGGGTGAAAATGCCATAGAAATGCAGGCTTTGTTCTTAGTTTGCATAAAGTAATAGCAAAATTAGTACTAACCTCCATCTTTTCACATTGAGACACAGGGACATATCTCCCATATACTAAGCTTTATTTGCAAGGAGGGGTAGCCTTTCTGGATATAGCTTATTCTCTGTCTCAAAGTGTTATAATCTCTCCTGTCCATGATGTAGTTAATCAGCCACCAATGTTCTAGGATACTGTAATTAATCAAAAGTGGACGTGCAATCCATGCATACAAGAAACATAAATGGGGTGAAATTGTGCAAAGAAAAAAAAAGTTTAATGCCATTTTTATTATTTTCTGCTTCCATATTCAACTAATGACACATTCTTAGGTGCCTTCAAGGAGAGAGGTTATTTCTCTTGCAAAAGCTGGCACAAAATGCTGTAAATGAAATCTTGCTCACCAAAATTATGCAGTAGTTTTCTGTTTTTATAATGAATTTTAAATATTGATATACTTTCTATGTTTTTTCTTTGTTAACATTTATGCTCACCACTTTGAAATTTCTGAATATTAAACAAAACATAAATGCCACAGACAAACAAACAAACAAAATAATTGGGCTGATTCTTTTGCATTGAGCATGAAAGACATTCATTTTATTTTAGCCTACTTTGCTGCCAAAATTGAAAATATAGTAAATTTGCAAGCAAAATATAAGTACAAAATTGGCTGCATAGGAAACTTAACCTATGGTTCAGCATTCCATCTGTAAAGCATATACTGTAGTATAAAGTTGTTATAGTACAGTTGCTATTTTTGGGGTGGGATTCGATCACATATTGATAAAACCAAGTTGTGGGAGGTCTTGAGCAACAAACCTGCTTCCTTTCGTAAATAAGGAAAATGCGCTGGAAATGTGGCCTAAAACTTGCTCTGAAAACATACCAGGGGGAATGCAGTTTGTTTGGAAGTCCCCGAAGAGTATAAGCCGTGAACATGGGTAAAGGTAAAGGTAAAGGGACCCCTGACCATTAGGTCCAGTCATGACCAACTCTGGGGTTGCGGCGCTCATCTCACTTTATTGGCCAAGGGAGCCGGCGTACAGCTTCCGGGTCATGTGGCCAGCATGACTAAGCTGCTTCTGGCGAATCAGAGCAGCACACAGAAACGCTGATTACCTTCCTGCCGGAGCGGTACCTATTTATCTACTTGCACTTTGATGTGCTTTCGAACTGCTAAGTTGGCAGGAGCAGGGACCGAGCAACGGGAGCTCACCCCGCCACGGGGATTCGAACCGCCAACCTTCTGATCGGCAAGTCCTAGGCTCTGTGGTTTAACCCACAGCACCACCCGCGTCCCTTCCGTGAACATGGGTATCCTTGGTTAAAATCTTAGCCAGGAATAATTAGGTTGCTTTATAATTATCATTAGGTTGCTTCACTAGGAGAAGCCAAAGAATTCTTTGTGGAATTGTGTATGCCAGAGATTTCTCATAGTAAAGGAACGAACAGGTATTTCTTTGATGATAAGGCAGACTCAGACGACAAAACCAAAAAACAAGATCTTGCTGCTTCTGCTATTGGAGTTCTAGCTGAAGACAGACAAACAATTGCACAAGAGCTGAAAGCTGGGCTGGGGAGTTTCATATCATTCCTTCCTTGCACCCCCTGCCCCTGCTTCAGAAATGACAAGAAATTTATGCTCCTTTCAATTATTAATCCTCCCACAAAAAACTCCATCAGTTAAAAAGACCAGCTCATTGAGAACCTTTGGCCTAACATGGTGATACTAATGGGATGAACGTACATACTATGACAGCGGTTTTCTTTTTTCTTTTCTTTTCCTTTTTAAATTTTTTTATTGATACAGCAAGAAAAGAAAAGAAAGAGCAAACACAGATACAGAATTACACACAGGAATAACAATAAACACAAAATTTTCTTAAGAAACAATAAAACATAAGTTGGTCTTAACACTATAGACTCGACCTCCCTTCTATTCCTTATTTCAATTTCATACTACTTATTGCCAATACACACTTTTCTCATCATTTAACTTTTTCTTAATATATCTTAACTCTTATGTCTAACTTGCAACTATTACTGAAGTTCCTCGAATGCTGCAACAGAGTTTAAACTACTATATTTCTATTTCAAATATTCTTTGAAAAACTCCCATTTTGAGACAAATTCCTGTTTTGATTTATTCTTTATTTTTTCTGATAGACCATCTAATTCAGCATATTCTGTCAACTTTTGGATCCATTCATGTATAGAGGGAATTTCAATACTCTTCCACTTTGCCGCAATAAGAACTCTTGCTGCTGCCGTGGCGTAGGAAAAAGATACCCTTCATTATTATTTTTTGCGGAATATCCAAATGCTGTGTAACTCCTGATGTGCTGTGGCCCACTGGGCTGCCTTGAATGGTGGGGAGGAGCCATGGGCAGCACCAGCCTCTGTCCCTCCTTCTTTCCCTCCCTCCACTTAACAGATAGATTAGTTTGTGCAGATTAGATTAATGGAAGTGGCCACTCGTTGCAAAAGCGAGAGTAGCATCACCTGCAAAGTGTGCCTGGCGGGAAGAGGATGGCCTGCTGAGGGCCTGAAGGACCCTGCCCTTGCCTCTTTCCACCTGGCTTGGGGTGGGGCTTGACAGGCTTCACAAGGACTGCAGCTGCATTTAACTTGTTTTTAATTTTCATCTGTGTTGTTTTAAATGAGACCATCTTGGCTGTGAGCCCTGGAAGACCTGCACCCTGCCTTGCTGGCCCTTTCCTATCTGGCCTGGGAAGTGGAGTGCGGACTGACTCCAGCTACAAAAGCTGAGGCTGTTGAACAGGTTCTTGGGCTGGAGTATTGTTGAGAGAACTGTTGCTGTTATTGATATTATTGTTGTATCTTTAGTTTTAGATCTTATGATTTATGTGGAAATTGTTTCCATCTGGTTGTGTACTTTTTGATGTGTTTTTATTTATTGTTTATGACTTCTGTTATGTCTGTAATGATGTAAATCTTGTCATGTTGTAAGCCGCCTTGAGCATAGTTTCAACTATGGAAAGCCAGCATACAAATAAAATGATGATGATGATGATGATGATGAAATGTAGTGCCTGCAGACAAGTCAAAGGAGTGCCACAATTGGTCAAGAAAGCCATGGACTCAGAAAGGTTGAAAACCACTGTATGATGATGATGATGATGATAATAATAATAATAATAATAATATACTATTTATACCCCGCCCATCTGGCTGGGTTTCCCCAGCCACTCTGGGTGGCTTCCAACAAAACACTAAAATACAATAACCTATTAAACATTAAAAGCTTCCCTAAACAGGGCTGCCTTCAGATGTCTTCTAAAAGCTTGGTAGTTATTTTTCTCTTTGACATCTGGTGGGAGGGCGTTCCACAGGGCGGGTGCCACTACCGAGAAGGCCCTCTGCATGGTTCCCAGTAACTTGGCTTCTCGCAGTGAGAAGGCCCTCAGCGCTGGACCTCAGTGTCCGGGTAGAACGATGGAGGTGGAGATGCTCCTTCAGGTATACTGGGCCGAGGCCGTTTAGGGCTTTAAAGGTCAGCACCAACACTTTGAATTGTGCTCGGAAATGTACTGGGAGCCAATGTAGGTCTTTCAAGACCGGTGCTATATGGTCTCAGCGGCCTCTCCCAGTCATCAGTCTAGCTGCCGCATTCTGGATTAGTTGCAGTTTCCTACTGCCTTCAGTCTCCTGCCTTAAGCTAATCCATGGGGTCTAGGTGCCATTTGGCACAGTTGAAGGAAGCTTCTCAGCAAAGACTAGAAGGTTGTGAGGAGAGCAGACAAACAAGTTATAACTAGGTTAAGACCAAATCTTCAAATACTCTACCATACCGAAAAACATTATAGCAACGACATTGCTGTTAGTATGCTTACAAGGCCCAAACGGAAAGTTGTGATCACACACTAACATGACAGCGTATTCATACCACTGCTTTGCATTAATTTCAGCTTGAACCACATTACTAATTCTGTCACACCTGCTGAGGGGACCCTGTGCTTTCTGTTCTAATGACATGACATCCCAGTATCCATGTGAGTAATTTGTCTTTGATCAGGGATGGAATTTCTTTCCCTCCCCTTGCCCTGCTAGTTTGTCTGTTTGACTATGTGATTTCTGATCTCTGGGCTAATATTCTCCTTGTCCCCATCAGAAAGAGCACATTTGAATGATAAGCTGGTAACCTGCAAGAAATCCGAAAGTTGCGAAGACAAATTGGCACTAATTTTATGATGTGATTAATACAAGTTGACTCAACATCCTGAAGAAACCAACGTTGCCACCTTGGGAAATACATTTCTGCACCAATTATTCCTAGGTGTTATATCTGATTAATTATGCTCTCACTCCATTAGATAACTGATGGGTAACTTTGCATCTGTCTCCACATTTTTGATTTAACAGACAACTTTATTGAAAAATTCATGGAAAGAGAACAGCTGATGGATATTGTGTCCAGGATCCACTGTATCTCCCTTTCATGCATTATAAAGAAATAAATATTTTTAAAAGGGAAACTGGGTGTGATCAAAGGAAGCTAATTTTCTATGCTGTTTAAAAACACAATCTTCTCATGAATAGCTCTTTTATCCAGAATTCTATGTATCTGGGGGATGCTTCACTTTCCAGTTATGCAATATTGGGGGCTTAGCAACTAACAAGGTTTTACGATGCCAAGCAGGGATTCAGGAACTGGCAATAGAGCTGGAGATAAATGTGGAAAAGAGTAGATAGTACACAAAATTATGTTACTGTTACAAGGTTGTTGCTGTAGTGCTTGATTGCCCACAAAGCTTTAAAGAATAGCAAACCTCATGCTCACATTCCTCCTCAGAAAACTGGTTAGTTTGTACCATGGTTTGTTAGCTACCCAGGATCGTAAACCATGATTTGATCAATGCCTTTATCGAACAAAGCAACGTTCATACTAAAATAAAAATGTATGTCTCTGCTTACCCATTGCTGGGAACTGCAAGTGAGAAGAGGCAAGTAATTTGCGCCCCCTAACCTGCCGCCGCTGCCAGCTTCTTCTTGCTGCTGCCTGGTCTGGTCTGGTGTGGTTCTCTCCCGCGCTCAGCGCTGCGCTGGGCGGCCGCTGCACTGTCCCTCCCCCAGATAGTCCCTCGCTCTCTCTCCGCAGCGCACGCCTGGCACCCACCCCTCCACAGTGGGCGGCGACCCAGCGGCACGGATCGGATTCGCACAGCCAGCACTGCAGTGAGAGAGAGTGAGTGAGCCAGGTAGGGGCAGAGAGCTGCGAGTGCGAGCGCCCCCCCCCGATGTTGCGCCCGGTGCGGCCGGCCCCCCCCTGCACACCCCACGCTACACCACTGCAGCAGGGTCCTTCTGACGCTCCCTACAAATTTTTAATGAAATGAACACTGATTAGGAAGCAAGAAAAGTTCCAAACATCTTTCAGACATACCAGAGGACAAGGCTCACTACTTCTTGTGCATATAAGGTGCACCCCAGTTTGATGTTATGCCCATAAGGGGCGATTGTTCAGCAGCAATCTGCTTTTGTTTTTTTTTTTAACTGTTTGCTTAGTAACATAACATTATTATATATATTCTATAAACAAAGAATACAAAACACAATTCATTCATACTACAGTGCATACCTACATAGCATTAATATATATGGTTTCTGAAAAAGGGCTTACATAAAAAATCCATTCAAAATACCATCCGGTTTACCTCCCCCCCCACACACACTCCAGCCCTCCCCCCCATCAGGCCTTCCTTCTTCATATCTTTATCCATGTACACAGTCTGTTCATTCGAGCTTGTATGTTAGGGTTGGCTTCCCCTCTTTCTATCCAGTCCCTGTAAAAAGCCCATTTATTTGTGATTCTTTGGCATTTGTTTTCCCATCTATCCTCTGCCACTATCTGTGCGAATATTTCTGATTGTGCGTATTCAAAAACATAATCATTCCATTTTTCCATATTCCATTTGGCCTTTTCTTTCCATCCCAAAGCAATAACTGCCATACCAGCTAGAATCATAATCTTGTACAACTCTTGCTTATTACTTTTTACTTTGTTATTTCCCAGTATTCCCGAAAATAACAAATCCCTATTAACTTCTATGTTTATGTTCAGCCGCAATCTGGTAACATGCATAATTGAGACTTGAAAAATAAGAGAGTCATCGCATTGTAGTATATGCCTCCACGAGGCAAACCGATTTTAAGGCCAGGGGATGGAGATTCACAGCAAAGACAGAATGCCTTATCGAGGTTGCCTTGCAAAATAATAGCACATTTTAAGATACAAAAACTCCTGCAGAATAATCATACATGGTCTGATACATGGGTTAAAGAGGAAAGTTATTCCCTTTATCCTTTCTGAAATGGCAGTCCTACAATCAGAAGATACAGTCCTTCTGCATCAACAGGAACTTGAGCAGGAGTTCATTTTATAACATTTCTGCTGAAAATACGAATAAAGTTATGTGTTTTAAAGTTTAAAAACAAGAAAGCAAAGGTCTTACATTTCAATACTGGGGCAGAGAAAACGAGGGACGAGCAGAGCGCTACAAAGGTGCTAAGGAGGAATGTACAGTAAGAGCAAAAGGTAACAGGATGAATTTGTCACTGCAAATGATACAGACTTAGAATTCATTTCAGCTGCATATGAGGAATATGCAGCTATACTTGAAATTAGTTTAGACGTTGCTTGACAAGACATGATCTGATGTCTAGGGTGGTGTTCTGAGTACATATATACATTTTGGGGAGGATTCACATGTTTTTATTTATGAAAATTATTCTTTTGTAACTCCAAATGGGTTAGAAAATTCCCAAACCATTTAAAATACTTTAAAGTTATTTTGGGACATAGCCAGATACTTAATATTGTATTACATTTTATAGTTGTCACTTAATCAAGCTATTTAATATTATAGTACATTTTAAAACTGTCACTTAATCACATTTTCTTGACCCTTTTATGTGAATTAAAGATCACTGTAGATAAAAAATGGCACGCTTTAGTTTAAATAGATTCAGTATGTCCAGTCTGACAGTTACTTCTGAGACATTAAAAGAATTCTCTGTGATTAATGTGACCCACACCGTTAAATGGTGTAATGTTCCATTTCTTCAGCCATTAGAGGAAACAGCCTCAGCCACTACAAGTGAAAAACACACCCGGCGGAACATGGACTTGAAAATCGTGCGAGATACTGTAGTGCTAAGCACTGTTAAGGTAACAGAGCAAGTTATAATTTTTCAAAGGTAAAACTCTTGGTTAATCAAGTATTTTGTGTATTGATTGCATTTCAGTGTCATCCCATAACTGGGGAAAGGAGGCCCCACAACAGAAGCAAGTTAGGCAGCTGTGCGGGGAGAGGATAAGTACCACCACCCACTTATTTCAAAGCATCTGGCTCAAACTGTAATAAGGGCACAGCAAAGGCACTGTGTTCCTGGAGCTAAATCTTTGTAGGAACTTACTTTTTCAGCTCTGCCCTAGATGTGTAGCCTGAAGGAGCCACAGTAAACCACAAACAGAAACCTATATTCTATTTTGGGAGAGCATACCCTCCAACATTTCTTCGATGAAAATTTGTTGTTGTTGTTTAGTCGTTTAGTCGTGTCCGACTCTTTGTGACCCCCTGGACCTGAGCACGCCAGGCACTTCTGTCTTCCACTGCCTCCCGCAGTTTGGTCAAACTCATGCTGGTAGCTTCGAGAACACCGTCCAACCATCTCATCCTCTGTCGTCCCCTTCTCCTTGTGCCCTCCATCTTTCCCAACATCAGGGTCTTTTCCAGGGAGTCTTCTCTTCTCACAAGGTGGCCAAAGTATTGGAGCCTCAGCTTCAGGATCTGTCCTTCCAGTGAGCACTCAGGGCTGATTTCCTTAAGAATGGAGAGGTTTGGTCTTCTTGCAGTCCATGGGACTCTCAAGAGTCTCCTCCAGCACCATAATTCAAAAGCATCAATTCTTTGGCGATCAGGCTTCTTTATGGTCCAGCTCTCACTTCCATACATCACTACTGGGAAAACCATAGCTTTAACTATACGGACCTTTGTTGGCAAGGTGATGTCTCTGCTCGATGAAAATAGGGATGTTCTATTCAACAACAACAGCATTAACAAAACTTCCCTACATGTTCCTCTTCTCAGTACTGGATCTGCTACCAGTCCTGAATTAAGCTATAATTCCTGCAATGCTCAAAGGATATACAACTTTCAGCCACAATAAAATCAGCTTCTGCCACTCTTCAGCCTGAGCATAACACTTATCTAGTCAAGGCATAGCAACAAGGGGTGTGCGTCACAGGTACTGAAACAGCAAGACCCTCAATGGAAAATGCCAACCCTTTGTGGGGGTTTTCTGCATATGCTAGATATTCATTTGGTTGGATATGTGTGCTTTACTCAAGTTGCATCCAGTAATTTAGCATTTTTCTCCCATCTTTATCTCAAGTACAGATATCCATTACACACACACACAGTGAGCAGTGCAGGTTCTCTACAATGACAAATGCCTCTTTCAAACCACAAAAGCTTCTTATGCAAATTTAGAAAAAGGAAAGAAGAAGAAAATGATGTACAAAAAGAGAACTGGACTATCCTGTGCTAAACTGATAATGAGCAGTGTCCTTGCTTTTCAAATGCTACCTAAGTCCATATTCATTCTCAGCTAAAAAGATCACAAAGAAAAGTCCTTCAATGAAATTGCTTTTAAGTTTTCTTGGGCTTTTCCAGAACTTGGGCGCTAAATATTTCTATTCTGCAAGGTGTTGGCATACATAGGAAATTATATTCTCTCTCTTGTGCATTTTAATGCAATGCCCATCTTATTTTTTCACCCTTTGTCCCCAGATCCTTTTTGTTTGTTTAATTAATCTGACTATAATTGTTCCTTCTTTGTATCTTAATCACAAATCAGATGTACAGTGTTTGCTAACAGCTGTGAATAAAAGAGTAGCCCATTCTTGAAGTGTTATGTATGTTTTTCTTGATAGTTTAATTAGAAAGGGTGAATAATACTCTATTTAATTCATCAAGTAGGACAATTAACAATAACATTGATCTTTTTTGTTTGACAGCAAAATTTGTTTGATTACAGAACTGAATATAATGTAGCCAAATCGCCGTCAGTAATTCATTTCAGATAGTCAATTAAAAATCCTGTGTGTTCAGTACACATGCAAACAATGAACAATGGGGCAAACTAATCAAGGCATGATTAAAAAAATAAAAGCCAAGCTCTGGAAATTGGGATGTCAGTGGAAGAATGGGCATGGCTAACAAGGACAGATTTTATACTGCCTGCCAAAGGGGAGGGCTTTGTCTTCTCTCTGTGGCACCTTCAAGGAATGGCCATGCTGGAAGCTGATCGGGGAATAATCTGTGACCAGTTTCTGCCATTTTTTCTTCAGTGCGATATTTTATTACCTTGGATGATGTCAGTCTGCACATAAAGCATTCTCTTTAGAAGTGGATCAATTGGGCTGCATTTCACTGAAATAAGTGGAACTATGGTAAACGGCTGCGTCTGGCATAGCGTGGGCTTTAGTATGGAGGAAAGATTAAGAGCACTGTGACATTTACTTTCATAGATCTTGAGAAGCTGGTAGGAATTTGTATATAAGTTGATTGAGGTACACACTGTTAGGATATTTCCGTTCCACCTTAAAAGGGAGCAGGCTGTGAGTCACAGAGTCTGCGTATTTCCTGTTCACAGGATGTTTATGTTTTCTGTTGCTTTCGTTTTCTCTCTCTGTGTCGTAGACACTAAAGCAGGCAGTCATGTTTTTCTGTGTTCTGATCAACGCTGAATAAAACTTGTAAATAATGCTCTCCTTAGTGCGACTTTTGGCTGTGCATTATCTGCTGATAGAGTGTGCATGAGCTCTGGAATGTGGCAAGCTTTTTCTAGAAACTCATGTCACTAATTGTTGATACTGCGTGACTACGGGACGTCGATGGATCGTCCGGCAGCCGGCTTGGGGGCCATGATGGACTTTATCTCCCTGGCAGTATCCCAACACACATATCCATTTGACTTAGTGTGCAGAAATCCACATCCACATTTATTTATTTTAATTTGTGTATGGGGAACAATGGTGGTCTTTCCCATTCATACCAGTAGGGGTTCCCTTTTCCATTTGCCCCTGCCTTCTAAATTGTTGATTTTATTCTCCTATTAGCAACAAAGTCCTTTATAGTTTTCTTCATTTCTTTAAGTGGTTTTATTTCTTTTTGACTCTTTAAAATCACACTATAGGCTCTTTCAAGCAGCACTCATTTACACACATACATGGGATCAAGTCCCATTGAACCTAAGGGGGAATACTATTACGTGTTGCACTTAAAACAAAGCAAAACCTTGAATCAGCCCATTGCATCTGGCATTGTACTTTAGGTTCTAAAATCTCTATTATTTCTGACCTTAAGTGGTTTTCTTTCCACCCAGAAATATTGGCAAGCCAAAGTTGTTATGTGGAATGTCTTGCTGCAAGTGGTAGATTTCCAAGTGCTTCACCACTAGTAATTATATTTCTGACCAGCTAGTTTGCTATTATTATTATTATTATTATTATTATTGCTATGATTGTTATTATTAGTAATTATATTCCTGACCAGCAGCTAGTTTGCTGCCATGTCTGCTAGGCTGTACTATTTGCTATTATTATTATTATTATTATTATTATTATTATTATATTTCTGACCAGCTGCTAGTTTGCTGCTATGTCTGCTAGGCTGTACACAGAATCATAGAATTGTAGAGTTGGGAAGGATTCCAAGGATCATACTGCCTATGTCTGTTCAAAGTGGTCTAAGTAACCCAGTCTAAAATATTATGTTGAATATCACACCAGCACTTACCTGTATTGTTACCACTGTAATTCACACCAACTTACAATGTTAATTTTAAAAAGGGCGGCATTCCATTCATTGTTTGTGATTGCACCTTTAGTCACTCCTCTTTCAGGAAATCACACCCCTGGGCTCTTGCCCCCATGGATATGGAATTCTGCTGAGCAGCCTTCTGAGCTTATTAAAATTATTTTTACAGAAATACAATGTTAGGGCACCAAGGGGTTGCTCGAGAGCAAGTAAGCAAATGCCTCCCTGCTCGGCTGTGAAGCCTTGCTTTTGATGCCAAAATAAACTTTATCTGTCCAGTATTGGAAGACACAAGACCTACCCACCTTGGAAGAATGGCAGATGAAGGTGATGGACTATATGGAATTGGCAAAAATGACTGACAGAATCTGAGACCAGGGAGAAGAGTCGATGGAGGAAGATTGGAAAAAGTTTAAAGATTATCTACAGAAATATTGTAAAATTAATGAATGTTAGAATGATGTTGGATAGAAACTAAGTGGTCCTTAGCGGAAAGGCTACAAGGGAAAATGAAAAAAGGGTTTATTATGTAATATGTAAAAATCTAAAATTACAATATTTTTATGACTAATGACTAGGATACTAAAAGAGGGGAGGGATTTGCTGAACAAAATAACTGAACTGGAATACAAAAAAGGAAGGTGTGAGGAGGTCCTGGAAATAAGCAAATGAAGGTCAAGTAATGGAAGGAAAGAATTGTTTTTAAATATTTTTACTTTGTATTTTTTCTTTTTTTTGTGTGTGTTTTGTAAAACATTGAAAATCTTAATAAATATCTTTTTTTTAAAAAAATAAACTTTATCTGTCCAGAGTGCCACTCTCCCGTGGCTGGCTCATTCACTGGCAGAATCTGTGAGTAAACCTTCCCCAGCAGAGTAGTTTCTTGATGCCCAGTCTGCCCCTCCCCTCTTGGCACGGAAGCCTACTGCACAGGGAGGGCATGGGTAACAGAGGACCTCTCTCCTCCCCACTTTGCCCAGGCAAGGTGTCCTGGCACTGCCTCGCCTCCTCCGAGCCCTGAAGCTCCTCTCCGCTGGAGGCGTGGTTACTCTCCTCCGCTGAGGAGATGCTGCTTCCCACGATCTTTTGGGGCTCTCTGTAATCCATCCGGCTTTTCCCCTCTCACCCCTGAGCCGATGGCAGTTCCCTGACATACAAGCTACATGTTTGTTTTAGTATTGCGCCTGGAACTTAGGGTGGGTTTTATTTTTTATAAAGCAACATCACTGTACTTTTGTTTTATTGATGGTTGTGTATACTGCTTTGTGACCAGAATGGGGATTCAAGGTGACCTTAACAGATGGGGGAACTGGGCCAAAATTAGCAACATGACTTTCAGTAGGGACAAATGTAAGGTTCTGCACAAATATAAGAAGAAGAGTTTGGATTTGATATCCTGCTTTATCACTACCCGAAGGAGTCTCAAAGTGGCTAACAATCTCCTTTCCCATCCTCCCGCACAACAAACACTCTGTGAGGTGAGTGGGGCTGAGAGACTTCAAAGAAGTGTGACTACCCCAAGGTCACCCAGCAGCTGCAGGTGGAGGAGCGGAGACGTGAACCCAGTTCCCCAGATTACGAGACTACTGCTCTTAACCACTACACCACACTGGCTCTCAAGTGTGGTGAGGGGCACCTAGCTTACTAGCAGTACATGTGAAAAGGATCTAGGAATCTTGGCTGACAACAGTGTGATGCAGCACCACCACAATTTAAGACGGATATTGACAAGCTGGAATGTGTGCAGAGGAGAGCAACCAAGATGATCAAGGGTCTAGAAACCAAGTCTTATGAGGAATGGTTGAGGGAATTGGGGATGTTTAGCCTGGTCAAGAGACTGAGAGGAGATGTGATAAACATCTTCCAATATCTGAAGGGCTGTCACATGGAAGATGGAGCAAGCTTGTTTTCTCCTGCTCTGGAGGGCAGAACTCAAACAAATGGATTCAAGTGGAAATGATTGTTGGATCCTAAAGGCTCTACAGTACAGATTGGGTACAGAGCTTAGGGTTTTATAAAGCAGAGTACCGAAAGACTGAGGATCGTGCTGGGTTTCTTGAGCAGTATATCCTCTGTATAAAGTTTACATATATCAGAACTCCAGAGAGGTGAGGAACCTTTGAGTAAATCACTCTCTCTGTCTTTCTCCTGCGGAAGTCAATAGCTGTGCATTTGAAGGGAAAACAGATTCTCCTTTTCTGTGCCTTCAGTTGCAGCCCCTTCACTTTCCCCCATAAAAGCAAGTGTCCACCATAGAGTGCGCTGCTCTGGTTGCGCCAGAAGCAGCTTAGTCATGCTGGCCACATGACCCGGAAAAACTGTCTGCAGACAAACGCCAGCCCCCTCGGCCTGTAAAGCGAGATGAGCGCTGCAACCCCAGAGTTGTCTGCAAATGGACTTAACTGTCAGGGGTCCCTTTACCTTTACCATAGACTTCACCAGGAGAACCTTACGGGCCTGCAACCGAGGGCCTGGATTCATGTTATATTAAGTATGTAACGTGTAGTGGCATCGGCATTTATTAGTGTGTGGGTGATTTTCACCAAGACTGCGGCATGTAGGGAAGAAAATTTTAACCTTCCCTCTTCAGCTGCAAACCTGACAAAAACTGCTTCCCACAGCAATTGGCAGGGAGGGGGAAAGAGAAAAGCTCTTGCTGCTGCCAGTGGGAGGTTTTCTCCTAATACTAATTGCCATCTGCATGTGTGCATGGTTTTGACATCAGTATTGCCTATTCGGAAGAACGGTTAAACCACCCTACCCTGCGTGAAAATTGGCTCCAGCACATAGTGTGTTTTTTTAAAAAACAGCAGCAACAACACTGATGTTGATGGACACTATGCATTTAAAGCAATGTGTAGTTAGGCCCTCAAATCTTGAAATGGAAGCAAAAGCTAAACCTTTAAAGACATGGTGTATCTGCAGTAGGGATAGCTATTGTGAACTTGACCTGGAGCAGCAGCCAAGACCGTGGCACTCATGAGAAGGAGCAGCTGAATCAGGGTATTCAGTGGTGCAAGCCGTGGTTCCCTTGGAGCACGACAGAGTACTGCTACTTTAAGGTACACTACAGTTCAGGAAGGGGCAGAGCCTGGGAGGTGGAGTCTAGACTGAGACTAACAAAAGGCCTCAGCTTCACTCCAAGCCCCTTATTGGAACAAGCTTTCTGCTTGGAGCTATCCAAGGTTCTGCAACAACAGTTTGACCCTATCTGTTGCCTGCATGACCATCCACCGGACTGTTTTTGTTCAGGATAAAACATGCACCCAAAAAATTTAAGATTTGATTTCAGTTTTCCAAAATTTAAACATGAACCAAATACAAGAAGAGGATCGTACAAGACAGATTACAGGCTGGCCACATCATATACAGCTTTAAGATAGTTAAACCCAGAGTATCTTTCCACAGGCAGCCTTGAGTTGTTGCTGGGTGAAATCCATGCTCTTTTGTGGTAGCATACTAAGTAAGATTGTCCCATATTTTGTCCCAATTGTCCGCTGTGTCTTGATTTCCTTTAGCACAGAGCTGATTGGTCCATTTCTCCATAAGGGCTGAATGCCAAATCTGGCTCTACTAGTCTTGCATTTAACTTCATTTGAACATTCTCCTAAATGTTGCAATGGTATGTTTGGCAGCAGCCAATAAAAACTTAGTTCCTCTAGATATTGTATTGCATTCCCACACATGGAAATTAGAGCTAGTTTAAGACCAGTTGGAAGAGTTTCACCAGTTAGATTTTCAATTCCCTTAAAGAACTGATTCCAAAAGTTACTGACCATTAGACACGTCCACCACATATGGTAATACAACCCTAAAGACCTGCACCCTGTCCCACAAGTGTGAAAACATCCATCCTTAATTACGGTACCACTTTCACTCACTTTCCATTCACCTGTTCAAGAGTGAATATAACCTGAAATAATAGGTTTGGTAGGGAGGGTTGGTGCTGCCTGAGAGATAGCAGCCTTCGATGGCTTCACTTTGTTCTATGCACAAGAGGCAAGATGCTGTGGTAGCTGTGGCTGGTCAAGATACTGTGTTGCCATAGTAAAGCACATGGAAAGAATAGAACTCTAAGCCAGTTTATGATAATACACTTCCAAAGGGCTGTGAATACAGTACATTAAAATATAAGACAGTAGTTGCCCACATGCTAACAGTTGGACAGACACACTACAATAGGAAAAAGGAATGGGCAGAGACGATAGCATTTGGGTGGTAGGTCCTTCACTGGCCAATACATGGGGGTGAGGATACTCTCCCCCTTGCCAAGATGTTCTTTCTGGGATGCAGGGGGTGCAGCCTTCTAGTGAACCATTGGTGTCCAGGCCAGTAGCAGAGGCCTGAGTACCCTTCCCTTTGGGTCTGCATTCTCATGGGATTGGGAGGAAAGTGCTCTTTCTTACATGGGGTGGGGAAGCATTGTCCCAACAGTTGTTTTTCTTTTCTTTTTTTAATGATATTTATTAAAAGTTTAAAAATTACAGGGGAAAAACTAACAATAAAAAAGAAAAAGAACAATAACAAAACATATAAAACATATAAAAGCCATACAACAATACAGCAAAAAAGAAAAACCAAAAAGAAACTAAAACACACATCCCGTATTCCATATCTTTACCTTTCCTTTACTTGTTTCATCGACCTCCTCACACCTCCCTTTTTTTGTATTCTAGTTCAATTCACTATTTCAGCAAGTTCTTCCCATCTTTCTCAATTTTTATTCTATAATTTATCTTAACGGTCTAACCTTGATTTTTTTCAATTTAACCCATTATCAATCAACTTTTACTTAATTCTTTGTTGCATTTCTACTAAAACCATGTAACTTCATTCCCGCATCCTTCTAACACTCATTAATTTTACAATGTTTCTGTAAGTATACTTTAACTTTTTTCCAATCTTCTTCCACCGACTCTTCTCCCTGGTCTCGAATTCTGCCAGTCATTTCCGCCAGTTCCATCCAACAGTTGTTTTTCTGGCTGATGAATGGGACCAGGCTGTTTCCCACCTGGCTGGTGACAGAGACCAGAGTCCTTCCGATCTACAGTTTATATTGCCCAGAAGGTCGGCGGTTTGAATCCCCGCGATGGAGTGAGCTCCCGTTGCTCGGTCCCTGCTCCTGCCAACCTAGCAGTTCGAAAGCACGTCAAAGTGCAAGTAGATAAATAGGTACCGCTCTGGCGGGAAGGTAAACGGCGTTTCTGTGCACTGCTCTGGTTCGCCAGAAGCAGCTTAGTCATGCTGGCCACATGACCCGGAAGCTGTACGCCGGCTCCCTCGGCCAAAAAAGCGAGATGAGCGCCGCAACCCCAGAGTCATCCGCGACTGGACCTAACGGTCAGGGGTCCCTTTACCTTTACCATTAATATTGAGAAAGAGAAGGGTGGGGAAGAGCAGAGATTTCTAAGCATCCCAGAGAACAACACATTCATTCCTTGGGACCTCAGCTTTCACAGGCAGAGCTCCATTATAATATTCTCAAGCGATGTGGAATTGATTAACACACAACACAAATATGTACTGTATCTTCTCTCACTGAATGTAGAAACTTTAATGCATGCATAAGTACCTAAGCAAGCAGATCTCCACTTGTGTGATCTGCTCACTCCCTTTTCACGGTGTACAGATTTGCAGCAGCAGGGCCTACGCACAAATGCATCACTGCACAAAAGTTCAATTTCTCATTAAAGGCTTTATACACAGTGTGGTAAGGCTACATGGATGGCCTACACATGCAGGTGTGTATGAACCAAGCTTAACACGCTCCTCTTTGGAATCAGTTACTGAAATCATCTCTAAAAACATGCTATGAGAGAGAGAGAGAGAGAGAGAGAGAGAGAGAGAGAGAGAGAGAAGGGGGTCATTTCCCAGTAATGAGCTGGCAAACCCAGTGAAAGGATGACCACAATTTTACATGAGATTTGTATAGACAATGTAAGAAATAATTGAGCAACTTCTGATAGATGATCAAGCTTAAGCTAAAAGCATGTACACGAATCTGCATGTTAACACATCACCATTATATATTTTTAAGAATAGCTTTCAAACCTCTAGCAAAATTGTCATAGTTGCACTTAAGGACCTTGGGGGCTATTTGTCCAGAAGAAGGAGGAGGAATAGCTTGCCAAAGGATGGGACTACAGGAAATCAAAACTGCTTTGTTGTCAGTGAGAATCCAGATTGTGGGCAAGGATATTATGAATGCTATATAAAGAGCTCTGCAAAGTATCCTCCACTGAACAGGAACTAATGAGAGCTGAATGAGCACATGTAATTGAACAAGCAGCAAGGAAAAGAAGAAAGGAAACATCCCAAGAAGAGAAACAGAAATGTTATCAAGAGGACAGGGAAAAATGTAAAGTATTGCACTTGGGCAAAAAAAATGAGAGGCACAAATACAAGATGGGTGACACCTGGCTTGAGAGCAGTACATGTGAAAAGGATCTAGGAGTCTTGGTTGACCACAAACTTGACATGAGCCAACAGTGTGACGCGGCAGCTAAAAAAGCCAATGCAATTCTGGGCTGCATCAATAGGAGTATAGCATCTAGATCAAGGGAAGTAATAGTGCCACTGTATTCTGCTCTGGTCAGACCTCACCTGGAGTCCTGTGTCCAGTTCTGGGCACCACAGTTCAAGAAGGACACTGACAAACTGGAACGTATCCAGAGGAGGGCAACCAAAATGGTCAAAGGCCTGGAAACAATGCCTTATGAGGAACGGCTAAGGGAGCTGGGCATGTTTAGCCTGGAGAAGAGGAGGTTAAGGGGTGATATGATAGCCATGTTCAAATATATAAAAGGATGTCACATAGAGGAGGGAGAAAGGTTCCATCATCATCATCATCATCATCATCATCCTTTTTATTCGACCGTCAGTCAGAAAAAAGTACATTTTGTCAATACACAGTTAAAAACATCTAGGAAGATTTTAAAACTTAGTCAACACTAAAATGGGCTAAACAGATAGCCCCATTAGGGAGAAAGGTTGTTTTCTGCTGCTCCAGAGAAGCGGACATGGAACAATGGATCCAAACTACAAGAAAGAAGATTCCACCTAAACATTAGGAAGAACTTCCTGACAGTAAGAGCTGTTCGACAGTGGAATTTGCTGCCAAGGAGTGTGGTGGAGTCTCCTTCTTTGGAGGTCTTTAAGCAGAGGCTTGACAACCATATGTCAGGAGTGCTCTGATGGTGTTTCCTGCTTGGCAGGGGGTTGGACTCAATGGCCCTTGTGGTCTCTTCCAACTCTATGATTCTAGGACAAAATCATGGCAACATCTGCAGCATGAAGAAACATCCGGGAGGAAAAAGGAATGGCAGAGATGGCAAATGCTGCTAAGTCAAATGCCTGCTGAGATTTGTCTATGAATGCCCTTCGTAAGGAAGTATCTGCTGTGCACAGAATTGTATACAGTGCAAGAAAGGACCATTATGCGCTGGTCTCAAGGCAACCTTTTCTCTGCAATGCCACTCTGCGCTTGGGACAAATGGGACAAAAGATGAACACCCATTTGCCTGGCCCAAACACTGCACAGGCTTGTGTTTATATGGTGAGTTGGATACTACAGAGGTTGGGGCATGTAGGGCAGCAGCTGCTGTACTTAGTTTGAGAATGAGTCTCCATGCAACTGGTGCCATCCAGTCCTAATGGGTTGTGCTCACAGAGCAACTCCCAAGAATGAGGTCTTGTAAACAATAATCTTCATGGTGGAAGCAGAAATGGAAGTTCAATGTATGTCAGTCTTCAATTCAGACAATTCCAAAGGCAAATTACTGTATTTTTCGCTCTATAAGACGCACCAGACCATAAGGCACAACTAGTTTTTGGAGGAGGAAAACAAGAAAAAAAATATTCTGAATCCCAGAAGCCAGAACAGCAAGAGGGATCTCTGCACAGCGAAAGCAGCGATCCCTCTTGCTGTTCTGGCTTCTGGGATAGCTGCGCAGCCTGCATTCGCTCCATAAGATGCACACACATTTCCCCTTACATTTTAGGAGGGAAAAAGTGAGTCTTATAGAGCAAAAAATACGGTAAATTCCTTACTTTGATATCATGCAAAACTTTTATCATCCTGGATGCCATCTCTCCAACACGGATGCCTATTTTTGTGGGATTAAGGTAGCAGCTTGACGGGGAGTGTCATGTGCATGCACACAGAGGGTCACCATCATCCCCATTCACTCTAGCAAAAGAGGTATATCTTTGCACACAGAGATGGATGCATTCAGCTTCCCTCTCCATTCTAGGGAATGGGGAAACCTTTGTGCACATGTAAGCTCCATGTGGTCACATGAGCTCCTGTATATGTTTGTTGTTGTTTAGTCGTTTAGTCGTGTCCGACACTTCGTGACCCCATGGACCAGAGCACGCCAGGCACTCCTGTCTTCCACTGCCTCCCGCAGTTTGGTCAGACTCATGTTTGTGGCTTCGAGAACACTGTCCAACCATCTCGTCCTCTGTCGTCCCCTTCTCCTTGTGCCCTCCATCTTTCCCAACATCAGGGTCTTTTCCAGGGAGTCTTCTCTTCTCATGAGGTGGCCAAAGGATTGGAGCCTCAGCTTCAGGATCTGTCCTTCCAGGGAGCACTCAGGGCTGATTTCCTTAAGAATGGATACGTTTGATCATCTTGCCGTCCATGGGACTCCCAAGAGTCTCCTCCAGCACCATAATTCAAAAGCATCAACAGAATATATATATCCTGTATATATATATATATACATGTATATACAGGGACACAGGTGGCACTGTGGGTTGAACCACAGAGCCTAGGACTTGCCGATCAGAAGGTCAGCGGTTCGAATCCCCACGACGGGGTGAGCTCCCGTTGCTCAGTCCCTGCTCCTGCCAACCTAGCAGTTCAAAAGCACGTCAAAGTGCAAGTAGATAAATAGGTACCGCTCCGGCGGGAAAGTAAACGGCATTTCCGTGCACTGCTCTGGTTCGCCAGAAGTGGCTTAGTCATGCTGGCCACATGACCTGGAAGCTGTACCCTGGCTCCCTCGGCCAATAAAGCGAGATGAGCGCCACAACCCCAGAGTCGTCCGCGACTGGACCTAATGGTCAGGGGCCCCTTTACTTTTAATACACATGGAGGCACATAGATGTGCATGGATTAGGCTGAAAAATCAATCCTAAACTATTATGCCTGTACAACTATGAAGTGAGGCATGGAGGACTAATCTCTGTGTACTGCATGATATCAAAACCGCTTGTATATGTTCAGAAAAGTACCCCAGTGGAATTACTAGCAACAACAGAGGATTTTTGTGTGTGTGAAGCTTAGATTGCCTCTTTCATCTTACTTTTGTTAATGCCAGGTTATCACTAACATGGAAGCAGGGCTGTCTTTACCTGGGGGTGCAAGGGGTGCGGGGCACCTGGTTACCCAATTCTGGGGGGCACCAGGTGCCCGCCGCTGAAGCCGCCTAAGCTCTTAACTATCTACCTGTTATGAAATAATAAATAATTTTGATCAAGCTAGAAAAACAAAATACATATATACCTAGGTATTACCGAAATGTATACCTACTTTTTCACCAAAGGACTTTTGACTTTGTGCGCTCATTTACCAAAGATGCGCCACACCAGCGGCGGCACTTGTCATTCACAACGACGGCGCTTGTCATTGTCAATGGTGCCGTGCACGCGAAATTGAATTACATCATAATAAAAGTTAATTTGGGAGCTAAACTAAATTTGGGGGCTCTGGGCGGATCTTTGCACCCTGGCGGTGCATATGCTAAACACTGCGCTGCATGGGAGTTAAGGCAGGGTAGGCATTTGTCATCTGAATGAGCATTCTTGCCAATGCAGCTTTTACATTTGCTTTACGAAACAACTGAGGTAAGAACTGTTTAGGAGTCCTCTGTAAAAATGCCTATAGAAACCAGATGTAATAAATATTCTCATTTTTTTCAGCATAAGCCAAATGCACAGTAGTTATAGGCTATAAGGTTGCCACAACTTTTTCTAAAAAGATCTTGTTCATAAAATAAAGGCCGAAAAAGTATTTGTTATCATGCCTGCACTAAAGATTTTGCTTCCCTTTCGACTTACTTCTTGTTTCAAAAAGCTGCGTTTGCTGTAACAGCTCATTTTTTTCATGCAAAATACTGGATCTAATTGCAGAAATATGTCATTCCTTCCTCTACGCCACATGGCATGAGTTAATGATGATGAATGAAAGTAATAAAGCCAAAATCTTTTCTGTTTTTCAAACTAAAGCTCCTGTTAAATTACTGGGAATTATAGGCATGCATCTACAATAAGGACACTGCAGAAGGTCAAAGATCCCGCTTCCTGCTCTAGGCCAAATTATTCAACAGGCAGTTTGGTTTGGACCTACAAAAACATATATTTTGCTGAGAATGGGAGCCACCTATGAAAAGGAGCTTAGCTGAAAGCTGGAGTTTTCATTAGAGGGCTTCTTTCTTTTCCCTGTGGAAAGCTGTATATGACTCACCAGAGACCCAGGCTTGCCTCATACGTCTGTGGAAGCTATTTTTGGATTTTCAGACTTAATTCATTTGGGGAGTTGGGTCTTGATGAGATGTCAGTGGGGCTCTGCTTCCTCAATGCAAGTCTTTATTCTGCTGCACTGAAATATGAAGCAGGTTCCAGACTGGCTTGTGTCTTTTACACCTGTGCAATGTGGCAGCAAAATACAGCTAAAAGCATTTCTCCCAGGTGCAAGACAGGGCTGAAGTTGCTACCACCGCCATCCCTATCTTGTTTGGTTTGGTCGTTTCATTCATGGTGCATGAATGAAATGAATGAAGTTCCATATCATATTCAGAACCCAGCACATCAGCCACATTATTCTAATTATGTATGTATGTATATATATATAGATAGATATATAATATTGCTCAGTCTTGGTAGAGTGAAACTGTCACACTTCCAGAAGAATATACTAAATTAATGAGATAAAGAGAGAGAAAATGAAAGCCCAATTAAAAAACCAATTCAACCAATGGGACTTCAAATTTATGTGCTTGCTTTGGATCAGAATGACAGATTCTCAGAGGAAGGTTTGCATTTATAGCAGACTTGTTCATCTTTCATAGTCCTCCCCCCATCTTCTCATGGTCTTCTCTTCCTCCTCATAACCTACAGCCCATTCCTTTACGCATGGCACATCAGCTAGCAAATGTTGTCCCAGTGGGATTCCCAAAGTATCAGTTGGATAAAATACAAATCTCTCTTCTGTTACCGTTTAAACAACAGATTAAATAAAATGGAAGATAGCAAGGCCATTTGGGCCCATGGTATATTTTTAAATCAAGGGGTGTGTGTCCAGAGGTGGATACATTTGGGGGTTTCTAGCAGGCTTAGCACCCTCATGAGAGGAGAAGACTCCCTGGAAATGACCCTGATGTTGGGAAAGATGGAGGGCAGAAGGAGAAGGGGACGACAGAGGACGAAATGGTTAGATGGTTGGATACTGTTCTCGAAGCTACCAGCATGAGTTTGACCAAACTGCGGGAGGCGGTGGAAGACAGAAGTGCCTGGCGTGCTCTGGTCCATGGGGTCACGAAGAGTCGGACACGACTAAACAACAACAACAAAGTTTGGCCACCTCTGCTTACTCCTCCCAGCATGGAATGTACAGTGGAATCCTATACAGATCTTCTCAGAAATAAGCCCCAGGTAAGTCTGTGTAGGATTGTATCCACAGTGGCATAAATAAACAAATAACCCCACTGATGTCTAACAACATGACACAGGAGAGAGAGAAAAATATCAATAAACTCAGAAACGCATTTCTCATTTATTTCTCAATAGCAAGTCTTTTCTGGAAATGTCTGATAACATTTTTGATATGGGATAATATTCCATCTTTCTAATGTTTTCTCTTTTTTTCTTTTAAAAAAACAGTCAGGGATATAAGATAAATTTGATCCTGTCACTTTTATCCACAAATCTCCCTCCTGCCCTGAGTAAATGTACAATGCTAGCTTTCTGGCTTATAATTTCTACAAACACAGCCATCTGTTTTCAAAGGATTAAGTCCATTTCTTAGGCTGGAGGCCTGTTGTTAAAGCAGCATGATATATATGGCATAATAGATTCAAAGGAGTTGCCAGTATAATGTCAGCAAGCCTCTCCCATGTTGCAGCCTGCCCCTATTGACCAGAAGTTCAAGGCATCTGTTTCCCAAGTCACAGGGGGGCCGAACTAGATGACCCTCGTGGTCCATTCCAACTCTACAGTTTTATGATTCTATGAGAACCATGGTTGCCAAAGTTAAAGATCCATAAGAAGTTGTGAGGATGTGTGTGTGTGTGTGTGTGTGTAAGAGTTCCTCCCAGACCCCTCTTAGTCAGCATAGGTACACAGAGTGACTGTGGGCACACAGAAAAGAGCAAAACCAAGCATACCATCTACATAGCTACAAGCATGGAAGGATTTGCTTTGCATTCAGAAGGTCCCAGCTTGAATCAATGCATCTCCAGGTAGAGTTTGGAGGTCTGAAACCCTGAAGAGCCACTGCCAATGGTCTGACATGGTTTAAGACAACTTCCTGTGTTCCTAAGCAACCACGACCATGAAGAATATGAGAATATGGCCTTTTCCAATTTAGGAGCAGCAGACATCTCTGCAAAGACTCACTTGTTCTAGACAACAGCAGGGAGAGCTGCGTATGGTTGAGTAGAACTGAGGGTGAAAGTGGAATGAGGGAACAGAGGCAGGAGGCCTGTAGGAAATAGGAGCCAATTAAAGTGGGGCAGGACTAGGAATCTGGGCAGGGTCTAGGAAAGGAGATGGAAGCAATGGGTCTAAAAGATGAGGACTGTGAAGTTGGGCGAAGAGAATGGAAGATGAAGCAAATGTAGACAAGGGCATTCATTGCACCTGGCAGTCATTGTCAGCATCACCCTTGTGCCAGTGCCACCAACTGGACTCACACACTTCAGCCCCGACTGGGCTAGGCGAGCTGGGTAGCACTTCCAGAGACCACCTTCTGCATAGGAACAGGTCAAAGTGCTGTGGAGTCACAGCTTAGAGTTGTGAGCACCGGATTCACTCCAACAAGAAGACAGTCGTCGCACAGCAGAGTATAGCAGAGTATAGCAGAGCATAAACCACTCAGAGAACAGCTCTGTAGAATAACTACTTTTATTCTGTCTACAACTATCATACAAACTATATACAGAGCTAGATGGAGAAGCTGAACTGCACTGAGTGTCTGCAGCTGCTCTTAGCAGCAACCTTATCTATACAGAGATAACACTCTCTCTCTCTAACACTCAGTCTCTCTCTCTTTGATGTGAGGCTGGAGCGGAATAAGTAGTGAGCAGAAACCGCCCCCCTCCTCTCTGGAGAATCAGCAGAGAACATCAGCAGATTCTTGGAATGGGAGGGGTGAAATCTCCTCAGTCATCTTCCTAAGATATAGCCATGATGGGGTGGCTGGGGGCTGTTTTTTTCTGCAAAGGTATGTGTAAGAGAAGAGACCTACTTCCACCCTTTTTGTACACTTTCCTCTTTTTCAACCATTCTCATTCAATAAATCTGCTGCTGCTTAGGATAGGGCTGGCTCCAGCTTTTGTGGGATTCCTTTAGAGTGTGGCCTCTGGAGGCCCCTTATCTTAATGGGCCTAGCAGCGATAGTAGAGGCAGCCAGCAGTACTTAGATCAGAATGTCCCTACAATTTCTTGAAACAATGTTACATCAGGAGCATTGTGGGAAATTTCAGTGGCATCTCAACACCCAGCGCTGATCATAAGTCCAGGGTAGCTATCAGTGGTGGGTTCATTTTGCAGGAGCAAACACAAAATGCTCTTCCCTTCTTCCATTCCACTTCATCTATTTCTCTGCCATCACCCTCACTACCAGATGAAACCTTTTTCATTATTATGACCCTAGAGAGGAAAAATAATTCATTTTGAGCACCAGCATGTGACTGAGTTGTCCACCAAAGAGACATTGTTTGAAGCTCTGACTTTATCTGAGTAAGCTCATGGTACTTTGGAACACAGTACTTTGGTTTCAAAGCCAGTTTTCATTTTCAGGTAGTCAACAAGGAAGGGCAATACAGACCTTGTTTTTAACTTGGACGAACAGGCAACAGCAGGGAAGGCAGATGCATTGCATACTCAGTGTTGATGTGGCGTCAAACATTGTTGGCCCTGAAACCAAAACATGCTCACCTAAGACTCTTGGAGAGTATAAACACATTCCTGCCACCAGCTGGCAAAGTGAATCTGGAGGCAACCCTGCGAAAGGCCCCAAGAATGTCTCTGATGAGGAAAAGGACCAAAGCTAAGGAATTAGATCTGAGAATGTCCTTAGTGGTTAGAGACCGCAATTTGGTGATGATTAGCCAAAGCGGGTGACATATATTGTATAGCACACTGTCTGTCATTCAGACTGATAAAATTTCAGTCTGAGAAATTCAGTCTCTTGGAGTTTTTTTACAGGTGCTGGCAAAAGAAATGGATGAGAACAGAGCAAAAATTAAAGAGAAATGAAAGGCCAGATTGTGTATCTAATTAGTAATTAATTGCTTGTATTCCCTCTTGCCTTCCCTTAAAGGTAAAGGGACCCCTGACCATTAGGTCCAGTCGTGGCCAACTCTGGGGTTGCGGTGCTCATCTCGCCTTATTGGCTGAGGGAGTCGACGTACAGCTTCTGGGTCATGTGGCCAGCATGACTAAGCCGCTTCTGGCGAACCAGAGCAGCGCACGGAAACGCCGTTTACCTTCCCACCGGAGTGGTACCTATTTATCTACTTGCACTCTGACGTGCTTTCGAACTGTTAGGTTGGCAGGAGCAGGGACCGAGCAACGGGAGCTCACCCCGTCACGGGGATTCGAACCGCCGACCTTCTGATTGGCAAGTCCTAGGCTTTGTGGTTTAACCCACAGTGCCACCCGTGTCCCTTACACTTACACTTGTGCAAAACTTACACTTGTCGCCTTCCCTTACACTTGTGCAAAACAGTAGTGCTCCAAAGCACATTTTGATTTTACCAGGCAGCTTGACTGCACATACAGGCACCCTTGCAATGGCATGTGCGGATATTTGCAACCATAGCTACAGCATGGCGTAGAGAAATCTGTCCTGTTATGCAGTCTCAGAATCAGGTTAATAAGGCTGCATTTATATATCAATCCTTGGAGTGGATCATAAGCACTTTCCAGTCCTTCTCTTGCCACTATCACCCTGTTATGTGCTAAACAAGCTATTTCCAGTCCTTCTCTTGCCACTATCACCCTGTTATGTGCTAAACAAGCTATTTCCACGCCACCATTAAACCCTGCCATGCAGTGGGATCACAATAGCATTGGCAAATGTTTGCATGCAAGCGCATCATATTGAATCCATTCTAATCTTCACAAGTTGTGATACTGCATTATTTCAGCAGTCCCTGCACCTAATCTTTTGAACATTTCTGTACATGTTACAGGTAGGTAGTTGTGTTGCTCTGCCATTGTCGAAACAAAATTAAAAAATTCCTTCCACTAGCACCTTAGAGACCAACTAAGTTTGTTACTGTTATGAGCTTTCATGTGCATGCACACTTCTTCAGATCTGAAGAAGTGTGCATGCACATGAAAGCTCATACGAATAACAAACTTAGGTAAAGGGACCCCTGACCATTAGGTCCAGTTGTGGACGACTCTGGGGTTGTGCACTCATCTCGCTCTATAGGCTGAGGGAGCCAGCGTTTGTCCGCAGACAGCTTCCGGGTCATGTGGCCAGCATAACTAAGCCGCTTCTGGCGAACCAGAGCAGCGCACGGAAACACCATTTACCTTCCTGCCAGAGTGGTACCTATTTATGTGCTTGCACTTTGACGTGCTTTCAAACTGCTAGGTTGGCAGGAAATAACAAACTTAGTTGGTCTCTAAGGTGCTACTGGAATGAATATTTTTATTTTATTTCTGTACATGTATGTGTGTGAGAGTGAGGGACTCGGTTGATATTACATGACGGAAACCTGTTAAAAAACACCCTGCGGGTTGATTTACCTCTGGAATTTTAAAATTAGAGCTATTGATTTGATGGTTTAAATACTGTACTGTACTGTAGTTGTATTACTGGTTGTTGTACTGTAGTTCATTGGAATTACACACGCACAACTTTACTGCGGTTCATACACCCAAAATGCACAGTACAACAATAAACTATATCAGGCACCCCCAAACTTGGCCCTCCAGATGTTTTGGGACTACAACTCCCATCATCCCTACCTAACAGGACCAGTGGTCAGGGATAATGGGAATTGTAGTCCCAAAACATCTGGAGGGCCGAGTTTGGGGATGCCTGAACTATATCAACAGTTATTAAGGTGTAAGATCGGGCTTGCTAGTCAACAGAGAAGCTTTAGCCTGTACATACTGATTTCTGATTTTTACTGCCCCTGAGAGGGATTTTGCTAACCCCCACCACCTCCAGGGCAATGACTCTTAAGGCAAGGGGATGTTGGGGTGGACTCAGTTGATATCAGTGATTGCTTCTCATTCTGGGCTGATCAGTGCTGAAAAATCCACAAGAGTTGGGGAAATGGGTGCTACTCCTTTTGCCTATGATGAGATGGCAGATCCCAACTTTTGCACTGTTCAGGAAGCCCAGTGGAGGAAGCACTTTTTCCACACAAGAAAACTCCAAGGTGGCTGCATCCTGGTGAGGGACCTCCTCCACAGTTCATGGCTTGCAGGTGCCAAGTTGAGAAAGGAGTTTTATCAACAGAGGTAGGATAAGGTAAGATCCATAAGACCCATAAATGCATCAAGTGGGAGTAAAGTTGTAACAAGGTGGGAATTTGTATACTCACAAAGTTATGATTACCAGTTTTTTTTCAATGAATCCGGGGACACTTTTTCATTGCTTTCTTTCTTTCTTTCTTTCTTTCTTTCTTTCTTTCTTTTTTGAAGCTGAGTAGCAACAGGGAGTCAGTAGTGGGAATGGTGAGGCAAAAGACCCTGGGCCCAAGCACACATGCATATTGTATAAAGGTGCAAAGCCCTTCTTTCGCACCCTGTGGAACATAAATGTGCAGAGGTTTTTTTTTTAAAAAAACTGGGCAACGCCTGCCTGCCCAAGACTCCTGAGCCTCCCCCGATCTGTCAAAACAAAGAGGGAAGGGGGCAGGAGATCTGTACTGCCGGACGTCCCCAGTTCCCTTTCGCAGTGGCAGCGAGCAGCTCCTGAAGCCAGCCAGAGCCAACTGAGCTACCAGGCTGGCTCCAGGCTGCTGCTGCTGCTGCCATGGTTCCCAGGGACAGATTTGCAAATCTGGGGACATTCCAGGGATGGAATTTGTCTGGGGACAGATTTGCAAATCCAGGGACTGTCCCTGGGAACCGGGGACGTCTGGTAACCCTAGACAAATTGCAACTGGGCTGGATGTTTCTAGCCACTGCGGCAATCCGATTCGCACAAGGCAATTTATTTTTAATTTATTTTTTAACAAAAAGGTTAACTTTTATTTGTATGTGTTTCTGGGCATACTGGATATCTTCTTCATTATTTATTTTCGATCTTAACAGTTTCACAAATGAAAATAACATAATGACGCAGCCCTCCCAATTTCACAAGAGGCCCTCTGGATTTAGCAGCCCTGAAGCTGCTTTCTCCCTGCCTTCACAGGTCGTGTGATAGCACAGCAAGGCATCACCCTTCTGGTTGTTTTGCCCATGCCTGGTTTATTAGGGATAACAGTTTTAACCCGGCTGCAAGCTTAATTTCTCCTGAGTGCTGCTAGCAAGAGGAGGGAGAATGGGGAGGGGAAACAGCTAAGCTAGGTCCTCGGTTCTCCCCAGACAATGCCACGAAGCTTGAGGTACATGAATCAGGATTGTGCTCCGCAGGTGCTGAGTTGTGGAGTCTCCATGACTGGCACCAACAGAGCTCCGAGTTTCAATGAATAGGACTTTATGAGCAAGGCCTCCAGTGAGTGATGTAACAGTTATTCAGATGGCATACTGGAAATCATTCAAAAGTTATGGCCAGCTTCAGCACAAGAGTGAATAATGTGCACCCCAGGAGTGATAAAAATTCACCCATGAAGAGGAGGAAAATACACATACTCCAATTTTAGACGCATGGGTAATCAAAGATAGGGAAGCCCTCGCCATGATATGATCTGTTATCAGAAACCCTGAAGCAGCTGGATGATTTCTGAACTTTGACTCTCAGAATCCCATCTGGTTGCAGTGTGTAGGGGGGAAATATATTGAATTTGTTTCGTTCAGCCTCTGGACAGCTTTCCCCAGAACTCCCAGTTTAAACAGCGTGATTTGCATGTACATACTGAAAATAAGACTAAATAAAGCACCAGCTTCAATTTCTGATAGTACAGTCCAAGTGAACTGCTGCAAAGTGTATCAAACCAAAGTGCGGCAAATGGCAACTTGGGAAAACTGGGTTTCAGTGTTGCTTCCCAGAAGAACCATCTGCTCTTTGTCTACTAGCAACTGAAGAATACAGAACAATTGCTTTAATGGACAGCTAGCTTGCAACAATTTTAGCTATTGATTAGCATAGCATTACATTAATTTTAAAGGCAAGAAGCATCTGTCCTTATTATTTGTTATTTGGGATTACAGCACTTATCAGCAATTGTATTAGTTCTTCTGCCTGGTTGCTGAGTCAAGTTAAATGATGATGTACTTCCTGTCTGTGATGTTTATCTCCAGCTCAGTTCAGCAAACTCAGCGGGTCACTTCCTGTTGCTTTGCCTTTCATGTCTGGCACCTTCTTTCAGACAAGTCAATATGTTTAAATTACAAGCATACTCAAATCATGACATTTTTGTATTCTGCATCATTGCTAGGAACTTCTGTTCTGCATTTTACCATGATTCCCCATCCACACTCCTGCTCAAAAGTCGTATATGAAAAATCAGCTAGCAGAAGATGTATCTCTTGGAATGTGAGTATAGATGCTAATTTATATTCTAGATAGTGTCCCTAACTCACTACTAGGAATGGAGGAGAAATTTGGTACAAGTCACATGAGAACCTACCTAATTTTTCACTTATTGAAAAAATACTTAGACCCTTGACATTCATATCTCTCCAGATTTTGCAGTCCAACCAAATAATGTGTACAAAGATGCATATATTAGGGAGAAATGTGCATTAAAATATATAAATGAAACTAACATACAAAAGACATATTACAGGGGAAGTACCTGGAAAAATGTATATATTAAACAAGTGCATGCAAAAATGCATATATTTTTAGAAGAAATGCATATGAAATTACTGGTGAATTTAAATGAAACTTTTCCATTAAAAAATGCAAATTTGCAAAATGTGGAGAACTGAATTTATTAGAAAAACGAGACAGAAAGAAACTGAAGCTGACCTATTTGTCTATACCCACTTTCTCTCTAACATGGCAGTCCTCAATGCTGCCTACCTAGGTACTATTCTCTGAAGAGTGGATGATTTACATGCCTATGTGATTTTTGAAGAATTTTGGGAAGTGTAGTTTGATGAGGGTGCTGGGAATTTTCTACAAGAGTCCCCTTGTCCTCCATAGAACTACAATTCCCAGATGGATAGGACTGTTCTACCACCAATTTGTGTGTCCCTCGCAAGTACATTTTACCCAGGCGGGTGAGTTACTGTTTGGCAAACCAGGACAAAATACAGTTGAAAGGTTCCCCCTTAAACCTTATATTGAAATGGACAAGGAGTTGGGTCCACACTTTCAATATCCTACAGTAGGTTATCCTAAAGTTGTGAGTGCTCAACCATCCTCTGAGTCCTAATAAAATCAGCACTCCCCTTTTGCTTGGCAATGGAAAGCCCTGGGATTTTGAATGTCCTTCACAAGAAGTACAGTGGTACCTCTGGTTACATACTTAATTCGTTCTGGAGGTCCGTTCTTAACCTGAAACTGTTCTTAACCTGAAGCACCACTTTAGCTAATGGGGCCTCCCGCTGCTGCTGTGCCGCCGCTGCTTTATTTCTGTTCTCATCCTGAAGCAAAGTTCTTAACCTGAGGTACTATTTCTGGATTAGCGGAGTCTGTAACCTGAAGCGTATTTACCACTGTACTTTGGGACGTGGGTGGTGCTGTGGGTTAAACCACAGAGCCTAGGACTTGCCAATCAAAAGGTCGGCGGTTCGAATCCCCGTGACGGGGTGAGCTCCCGTTGCTCGGTCCCTGCTCCTGCCAACCTAGCAGTTTGAAAGCACGTCAAAGTGCAAGTAGATAAATAGGTACCGCTCTGGCAGAAAGGTAAACAGTGTTTCCGTGCGCTGCTCTGGTTCGCTAGAAGCAGCTTAGTCATGCTGGTCACATGACCTGGAAGCTGTACGCTGGTTCCCTCGGCCAATAAAGCAAGATGAGCGCCGCAACCCCAGAGTCAGTCACGACTGGACCTAATGGTCAGGGGTCCCTTTACCTTTACCTTTACCACTGTACTTTAAATTCCAGGAGGAACAAAACAAAAATCTCTTTTTGTGACCTTGAAAACACCTTTCCAATACCATCCTACTCTTTAGTAGTGCCACTTCAAAACCTGTCTCAAATTTCTGAAATGTTCTCTTCCCCCATGAAAGAGGCTTCTGTTTTCCTGCCTTATTTACAGGGCGCATTAGAATTTCTTTAGCATTTGTTGGGTACGGTGTTGAGCTCTCCTTGTTGTGAGGTGGCCAGGGGCTGTGTAAGCCCTTTCCTTTCCTTTCCTTTCCTTTCCTTTCCTTTCCTTTCCTTTCCTTTCCTTTCCTTTCCAGCCTCTCCAGTGCTTTGCATTCTCCCTGCCTACCCATCCTTCCTGATCGGAAAACGCTCCATGGGAGGAGTGATCATGTCAGAGAGGTCATCTACCAGGTGCCTGATATAAGCGCCCTCACTCACTTTTACTCTAAAAAAATATTTCTGCACCAATTTCTGTAAAGGTAAAAGCAGCAGCAGCAACAACAACAACAAACAGCTGTCAAGCAAGGCATTCTTCCTGCTTTCTTATACTTGCAGGAAAACCCAGCAGAGAATGTCGTGGCATTTTCAAGAAGTGCAGGTATGAAGTGAGGCTGTTCCCTGGAGATGAATGAATGTACACTCACACTTTGGCCACCTTGAAAATAAGGTAAGCACACACAAGCACACATGCAAAAGAAAAACAAAAAACCCCTGCAAACCATCCATGAGAATTTCATGGAAAATCCCTGTTCCCTTTGATGATTTTTAATGCAATTTCTTTTTTCATTAATTGATGGAGATGATCAGGGAGACATGCGTGACTTTTTTTTTGGTAAACTGTGTTTGCACTTGGAAGTCCAGTGAAGTACCCTTTGAGGCCACACACTAGTGTGATTTCAGAAGCTCTGTCTGATTAGCCTTTGGAACTCCTTGCTGGGCGCCCATTCTTTGTACCTTTGGACTCCAGATAGCTCACTGTGGACTCAATGCTTTGAGGGTTCTATTTTTCCTGCACCCCTGTTTCTGATGGACTCTGCATGGAAAATCCTTGATTTGCCATGGAGACTCTTCGTTTTACTGTTTGCAGACAGAACATAAGGAAGGAAAAGTCTATTTCTTTCTCTACCCCACCTCTCTCCCTCTTGTCCGCTTTTCCATTTCTCCTGCAATTCCTCCTCCTTTCCCCTTCTCAGAAGTCAAGCAAATATCTTGCAGCTTCCATGGCTAGCAGCTGTCTCACAACCCATCCTCCTCTCCCATTCCTTCTCTGGGACAGCCTTCACAGTCAACAATTAAACTGCCATTCTCTTCTGTACTTTCTCAATAAAAAGGCCATTTCTGGAAAAGTACTCATCTCATCTCTGTTGCTCCCTTAAGTACCTTACCAGGGCACTCCACTACCTTGACTAAGCAGGTCAAAGTTGCCCATGCTGTGCTTTTGCATTGTTCAACAGACAAGCTGGTTTCTGAGCTAGTTCTACCAGACAGGCAACAGACTGTCCTCCAGCAGAATAGCTTCAGGGTCACAGTGGGAAATAGTTCAGGTGAGCCAAATTCCGCAAGCCATCCATGTTCCAGAAGGGCTTACATCCTGAACAGCAAGAAGTAGTTTTCAGATGTGTATAGAGAAGGGTGTCCTGCGCACATCTAGTAGCACCCGGGGGAGACAGAATAATTTAATTCATTTTGTCTTTAGCATATATATCCACACATATCAACCTGGATCTCCAAGTCTGTTCTTATTACTGCTTTACCTAAGGCTTTTCTGCACAAGAAAGAAGATTCCACCTAAACATTAGGAAGAACTTCCTGACAGTAAGAGCTGTTCGACAGTGGAATTTGCTGCCAAGGAGTGTGGTGGAGTCTCCTTCTTTGGAGGTCTTTAAGCAGAGGCTTGACAACCATATGTCAGGAGTGCTCTGATGGTGTTTCCTGCTTGGCAGGGGGTTGGACTCGATGGCCCTTGTGGTCTCTTCCAACTCTATGATTCTATGATTCTACATTACACCAAGCACAGCTGCAAGCTGTCTCTACACATGTACATGTATTTGTGTGAATGAGTGTACACTTGATTCAACTATTGTGTCCACAGGTGCAGGAACTGTTACGTGTGACTCTCTGCACAAGTGTATATTGCAATGAGTTATAACTGGTAGCTCAGATGGTTAGAGCAGGGGCCAGCAAACTTTTTCAGCAGGGGGCTGGTCCACTATCCCTCAGACCTTGTGGGGGACCGGACTATATATTTTTTTGGGGGGGATGAACAAATTCCTATGCCCCACAAATAACCCAGAGATGCATTTTAAATAAAAACACACATTCTACTCATGTAAAAACACGCTGATTCCCGGACCATCCACGGGCCAGATTTAGAAGGTGATTGGGCCAGAGCTGGCCCCCGGGCCTTAGTTTGCCTACCTATGGGTTAGAGCATGGCGCTGATAACACCAAGGTCCTATCTGCTTATGGGATAGCTGCATATTCCTGCATTGCAGGGGGGTGGACCAAATGATCCTCAGGGCACCTTCCAACTCTGTGATTCTAGGATTCAATGATGCTCTGTACACAAATTGCACACTCACTGAATGTAATATGCGAAGACTCCTCTAGGATGAGGGCAAAGCCAAGAAAACTAGAGTAGACATCTAAATATTTCCAATCAGATTCTGGTTGACTTTAAAAAAAGTAACAATTGGCTGCCCACAAACAACTCCCACTCCGTATTTTTTAGAATGTGTCAGAAGAACAAAAAAAGCAGCATAGCATTCATTCACGTTCAATGTGGTGTTACATCAGTAAATTAAAGCAGAGCGTGCAGTGCTAAGCCAAGACCAGCAGTGAGGAACCTCCAGCACCATGAACTCAAAGTGTCCCACAAGGACATTTCCCCTAAGCCATACCAAACGTACAGGACTGAGGTCCCTGCCGAAAGCATAGTTTGCAGACCCCACCAATCAATTGACCGTCAGTACCTGCAACCCCCCTGGGTTTCTGCCTGCAGAATTTGATTTTAAACGCCCACACAATGGAAAATGTTTCACCTGATGGCACGACGGTATCAGTGATTGACAGGTGAGGTGGGCAGCCTCATGCACCTGTCAAACTAGCTCGCAGGGCCTGGGAGAACGTAGGATCCAGTCCACAGGCTGATCCAGTTCCCCACCCCCAATCAAGACCTAAATCCTTTGTGTCCCTTTCCCAAAAATGTCAGCTGCAGCTTTTCAGAGGACTGAGAAAAGCAGCAAGAACTAGCCAATAATAAAAGCCTTGTACTTGCATCTTATACAGAAGCTTTCAGGAGGAAGGTTCAGCAATCTCATTAAAAGGATGCATTCTATGCTAGCTTTTTTTGCTTATTTCAGAGGAAAGAAATATAGATCTCCAAGTGCAAGTATTGGTATCACAATAAAGTAACTAATACCAATATAATACATTTATAGCAGATTTTGTATGTTTGTTATATTGCTTGTGTTGGGCTTTACTTTGGCCTCTATAAGAATATATAGTGCAAAAAAGATATTTAGCTGCTTTTAAATTGAGATGGCTGGATTTCCCCCAACTGCTGAAATAATCGTGAAAGTATTTGGTTCTCTCAGTGGAATTAGAACAGCCATATTTATGGACTTTTGGGGTGAAGGTTTTGTACAATACCTGGGATAGGACCAAAAAAAAAAAAAAGAATCAGTAAATTACCATATTGACGTATGGAGATATGAATCTCTCCCCAATATTAAGGCTGGGGATTAAAACAGGCAGGGTGGGTGTGTTTAGAAAAAGAATATGAAAAGAATCTTCCCTTCCAGAGATACGTATAAAAACAGAATGACCGAAGACATGCCAAGTTCCCATGTGTGATAACAACAACAACCTTATGTACTTTCATCACACTTGCATGTTGTTTAGTAATAAAGGTGTAAAATTATTTTTTTTCCATTTTATTTTACACTGCTCACATCCAGTATGAGCTACAGACAGATATCTAGTCCTGTTAATATGAGACTGTGGGAATTGGTCTAAAATCAACCACTCATAGTGGCGTGAAGGAATCTCAGTCTAGAATTTAGCAGACTGAGATCATGTTTCTTTAGAGCAACCAGAAAGTACTGAGAAGCAGTGACTATTCATTTTAATTTTATGGCATGAACTCTTTAAATTGTTTGTTCAAAGAAAATGAAAAAGCTTTCTTTAAAATTCCCAAGACAGCTCTGAGAAGATTAATTATCTCTTCTGTTCCACACAGTAGAGACCGTCTATGAAAGCCAAATGTTGTACAGAGCATCTATTACAAATGAAGGTAACTAGTATCTAAGTGGAGGAGACAGCAGCAAAGTTTTAACCCAAACTTCAAGCAAATAGTAGAAAATTAGCAAAGTGAAGTGAATATTTCTTTTAAACCAAAAAGGAAGTCTTTTGAAAGCAGCTTGTAAGTGGGCACACTTACGTGGGAATAAGGGCCACTGAACTCAACGGGATTCACTTCTGAATGAATGTATAGAGTTCGGCTGCATGCTGAAAGCAGTTTACAGCAATACAGTGGTACCTCGGTATACGAACTTAATCCGTTCCGTAAGTCCGTTCTTAAACCAAAACCGTTCTTAAACCAAGGCTCGCTTTCCCTAATGAGGCCTCCTGCCACCGGTGCCCTTCCACCGTTCGGATTCTGTTCTTAGACCGAGTTAAAGTTCTCAAACCAAGACACTATTTCCGGTTTTGCAGAGTTTGTAAACCAAATCGTTCTTAAACGGGACTGTTCTTAAACTGAGGTACCACTGTCATCTGAAATAGGACCATAGGAAAGTGCATTGAGCTACAGCCCTTCGCTTAAATCCTAGTGCACCGTTTTTCCTTTCAATATTTCTTTCAACCCTGAACATAGATCTCCCAAACCACAGAGCTGCAATTCCCATGTGTTTCTGCATTATTTATATCCCCCTGTGGTTTTGTCATTTTGTTGCCCTCCTTCGTTTGTCAGTTCTTCCAGACTTTCATAAAACTAAGATACTAGGTGTATTTTGTTCACCCACACCCTCTGAATCATAGCCTACGAACCTCTTTTTGAAAAACTCTGCCAGAATGAAGCGTGCAGCATTTAACGCACTGGCCTAAATTCATATGGCAGAATCGACCATTTGCAGGAGAATTATCTCTCATGTGAGTTTCAGCTTTACAATAAATCACAAGATCTACAGGTAACTTACTACACATATTTTTCAACAGTGACAGGATCAGGGCTTTTTTCCCTGCTGGAATTCTCTGGAATGGCACCTCTCGGGGGGCCCCATTAGCTAAAGTGGTACCTAAGGTTAAGAACAGTTTCAGGTTAAGAACGGACCTCCAGAACGAATTAAGTTCTTAACCCGAGGTACCACTGTACTACTAAAATCTTGGACATTAAAGGCTCAGCTGATCAAGATTTTTTCCTTAGATATACAAGTACACCTCACCCTTTACAAACCAGATACTATTGTACAGGACAGGTACAGGTGTTCAACCTACTGCCAGGGCAATCATAGGTAGAATGGCACCACTTCGGCCTCCCCTCTCTAGATGAAAAAGGGACAACATCACTGTATTTCCCTTTGTGGTGTGTCATTTTTGTAATTCCTCTTTGGTGCTAAAGTACATATTGCAGTACAGATGTGCTCCAGAGGAATGTTTTGCTTCCACTCCATTTTGCAGCCCGATGAGTTTGAAAACTAAGGAACAGATAGCTATGAAGCCACCAGTAAAGAGCTATCTGAAGAATCAGCGATTCTGGATGAAAGCTGAGCTAACGATGTGTGTGATCAAGATATTTTAACATACACATTTGCACTGGGAAACTGGAAAATACAAAATTCTTCTTGAACTTGCTTACACATGACAATGTACTCCAAAAATGAGTTATCTGATGGCCATACATACATCTGTCAAAAAAAGCTAGTGGTGGAACTAAAGTTCAGCAACAGAACATCTGGCTTGTGCAGCTGTTAAGAACGCCCATCTGGACAAAGATGTCAGTTCCTATTCTGGATTGCTTTCTAGAAGAGGACAAAGTGAAGTGTTCTACTTGGTACCTCTTACAAAACAATACTGCCCAAATGGCCAATGTCGTTGCATATGCTGGCACTATAATGCTTGTCAATCCAAGCCAGCAATTATCAACATTTTCCAAAGACACTAGCATATTACCAATGACATCTGTTAGAAAGAGTGAGTTCATCTGATCTGACATTGATGAAAAGGTCATACCTTCATCTATGTATCATCTATCCATACATAAAATAGTGGATAGAGACGAGGAAAGTTGGAAAGAAAGGCTAAAGGAGGCTCCCCACTTACCAGTTCGCATTCCTTTGAAATTTTTATTTAAAATTATTTTCTGAGTTTTCTATAAAACAGAACAATTATTGCATTTTCCATGACCTATTCTGAGTAAATGGAACTGTAATAGAAAGTCTGGGGTTTTGTGAAAGTGTTGTTTACAATCTGATACTCTAGGGAAATTTAAGACGTAAAAACACTGGGCCTTGATTATCATTTAACTTTCCTACATACAAGCAAGCTACTTTTATTTATTTACTGATTTTTTTATGGTCATCCCAGAACTTATGTTTTCCGGGCAGCTCATAAAACAAATGCAAAAGTTAGAAAACAGTATAAACTTTTTTTCTTTCTTTCTTACCTATTAAAAACTAAAAGCACAATCAAAGCACACTTGTTATTAAATAGATGCAAGCAATGAGATCCAAGATTGTTGTTATTGTTACACTGAAATATATTTATTCAGAGAGCACCCTGCAGATTCAGTGGTGAAACAGAAATCCTAATATTAGACATAAAACATAAAATATATAAATGCCAAAAAGTCACGGGTAGCAGGGGGAGGGACTACACAAGATGTAGCCATCATTACTTGCATTACTGCATAATGTTACAAATTTTATCTAATCAGCAGACATTTTCAGTTGTGGAAAATTTAGCAAGCATAACAATGTGGTGACAATTTAGTCTTTTCTTTTCTTACCTTCCTTTAAAACAAAACAAAACAAAACAAAAAAGCAGTCTTCTGTTTGGTCTAGATTCAGGTCAAGACATTTCACTAATCTGCTAGTCATTAAAAAGATATTTTTATACCCAGTCTGTAATATTATCTTCTTCAGTGATTGTGATGGCTCCCAACAGAGTTCCAGACTTGAAAATGAAGTCTGGGGAGCTGAAATGCAATTACGATACTTTAAATAATTCCACAAAAAGTTGAACCGATGTTAAATAATTTACTGTCTTTGATCTTGCCACGGATCTGCCGAAATCTTCCGCATCATCGCTCATTCCTCACAGACTAAGGAAATAGGAAGTTCTGAGAGGCAGGTTATAGGTCATTCATTCATATTGAAAACCCAGATGAGTCCTGTTCACAGGTTTTGTCAATGGTGTTTTCTGGGCATAGGAGCCGACTCCTAGGGGCCAAGGTCCCTTCAGCCCCCCTCACAATATAATATCTGAGGGGGATGCCCCCCAGTTGATGGGCTATTCAAATGGTGTGTGTCTTGTAGTGTCTTGCGGTCAATTATGCAATATTTTATTGAAACCAGGGACCTTCTGCACACAAAGCATATTCACTGAGCTACAGCCCTTCAATATCCTATGTACTTTTAACAATGAAAGGAGCTTCAAACTTTCAACTATATCTGAATAGCTTGATGCCACGAGTTACTGTAGCAGCAAAGTTACAGGTAGGTAACGATGTTGGTCTGCCATAGTCGAAACAAAACAAAAAAATTCCTTCCAGTAGCACCTTAGAGACCAACTAAGTTTGTTATTGGTATGAGCTTTCGTGTGCATGCACACTTTGTCAGATACACCTGACGCGGGTGGCGTGAGCCTAGGACTTGCCACAGAGCCTAGGACTTGCCGATCAGAAGGTCAGTGGTTTGAATCCCCACAACTGGGTGAGGTCCCGTTGCTCGGTCCCAGCTCCTGCCAACCTAGCAGTTCGAAAGCACATCAAAGTACAAGTAGATAAATAGGTACCGCTCCGGTGGGAAGGTAAACGGCGTTTCCGTGTGCTGCTCTGGTTCGCCAGAAGCAGCTTAGTCATGCTGGCCACATGACCCAGAAGCTGTACGCTGGCTCCCTTGGCCAATAAAGCGAGATGAGCTCCTGCCAACCTAGCAGTTCAAAAGCACATCAAAGTACAAGTAGATAAATAGGTACCGCTCCGGTGGGAAGGTAAACAGCATTTCTGTGTGCTGCTCTGGTTCGCCAGAAGCAACTTAGTCATGCTGGCCAATAAAGCGAGATGAGCGCCGCAACCCCAGAGTGGGTCACGACTGGACCTAATGGTCAGGGGTCCCTTTACCTTTAAGCAGCTACTGGAAGGATTTTATTTTGTTTTGTAGCAGCAAAGGAAGACTCAAGATAGGGGAGAACCATATCCCCTCCAACTTCTTCTAACCTAAATCTGGGGCACCCCCCCCCCATTCTGCTACGCCTCACCTGCTCAGGCCTGCCATCGCTACCACCGAATTCTGCACCTGCTCCAGTTTCCCAACTGTCTTCAGAGCAGCCCCTTGTGTAACAGGTTGCAGTAACCTAAAGATGCCTAGGCAGGGGATGACTTGGAACTCTATGCATGCACCCTAATTTCCATGATGGAATAAAAATTGGATATAAATGTATTAAATATAAACATGTAAATGGAATGTATGTGCAACATTCTTACGACTTACAGGTGATTGTTCGACTCACTGCCTTTCTCTCCTTTATAAGAACCTTAATACAGTTCTGCATTCAGGCCTTTGCAGATAGAAAGAACTTAAAAGCACTCATGGAATACAGATCACCAGCTTTATGCAAGAAATCCTAGAGTCAGCACAACATCCCTTGATGCCATGCCTTACAAGAGAATAAATATTTGAATATAAAGATTTACAACTGGGCCAGTGAAACTCTTCGGCTTGCCATGCTTTGCCTTGCCTCCTGGTTTCAGCAGCTGCTTACAAATGCAATGATATATAGCCATATATAAGCTACTGAGACCAGACCAGGCAAGTCCAAATACTTTAACTCATCACCTAAATACTATGTCATGACTACATTAAAATCTCTCCAGAGAGATATAGATAGCAACTCTCGTCACTGGGCGGTTGAGCTCCTTGCTAATTCCAGTCTGTCACTTCCCTCCTTTCCTCTTGATTTACTAATCCAATCCAATCCTGGCAAACTGACAGGAAGGGAGGACATGATGGTCCACATTGCTCAGAAGCCTGCAAATACCCAGTGCTCACCACCATCTCAGGTATTTTGGATGTGCTCAGCCGATTCTGAGTTAAAACACATTCAGCCGAGGTCACAGAGCCTACTGAGAACATCCTCTGTGCTCAGCCCCCCAAGACACAACTGCTGACAAGGTCTGCTTCTTTATTTCAGTCCTTAGAAGTTTTGGGACTGTTAAGTTGTGGGTGAACATGGCAGACGACGCAGCGATTCTTCAAACAGCTCTTGTTTATTCACAGGCCAGAACAGAACTGAACTGAAGGGCTCAGCCAGCCTGCTTATATAGAGCTCCACTAGAACGCAACAGTAACCATTTTCTGTAACTATCCAATCACTGAACGTCACTTTCAATCCCTTATTTGCATATGTGGACCTGAACTATCTACAGTATCCCCCTGCTGGCCCAGGGTGAGAACTTCAGTACATAACAGGGACCAACTATGGAATTCAGCCGTAGGTTGCAATCGTAATCCCACTTACATGGCAGCAAACCAGTCAAGTCAATAGATTTGCACCTGTGTAGATATGGACTGGTGTGGGAAAGGAGATTTAGAAACATGGCTTTCCTCTGCAAGCTCAGATTCTTCTATGGGGAAGTCTAAGAGCTTCGCAGCTGTTTGAATTGCCATTTGTGCAGTCCAGCACCAAACTTGATGCTTTCCCTCTGTAAATTCATGTTTATCCAATTCAGGGATAATCCAATAGACTGGAGAAAATTGGGCTCCAAAATGCAAGTTGCAGACGATTTGTTTCCGTGTTTTGGGGTGGATAGATCAATTGTCACTTCCCATTCTATCTCATGCTTTCATTTCTCTCGTGGCTGAGCTTGCAACTATTTCCGGGGTGTTCCTAAACAAATGGTTCTTTAATTTCTTTTTAGTTTTGATCCTTCAGATTTTCACAAGCCCAGAAAACTGGGCAAGCAACACCATCTACATTTCTACACTAAATATATTGAGCAGAAACCTGAAAAGTGTGTGAGAATTTACAATGGCTTTCATGTTCTTTTCCAGTGGTAGAAAATCTGGATGCCTCAGATTTGCACAAAAGTGGGAAACTGCACAAGCAAATTTACAATTGCCCAACTGTATGCTTAAACACCCCCCCCCCCAATAAAGGGTGCATGTGCGGTTAACTGCCCTCATGCACTGCCAGTGCTTGACTGGCACAAGGGAATCAACAAATCATAAGGTGGGGGCAAGGCAAAGGGAACTCCAGCATTTTGTTTTGAAAAACAGTCATCTGAATACCTCTGGAAACAACAAGTACAATGGTACCTCGGGTTAAGAACTTAATTCGTTCTGGAGGTCCGTTCTTAACCTGAAACTGTTCTTAACCTGAGGTACCACTTTAGCTAATGGGGCCTCCTGCTGCCGCCGCGCCGCCGCCACGCAATTTCTGTTCTCATCCTGAAGTAAAGTTCTTAACCTGAGGTACTATTTCTGGGTTAGCGGAGTCTGTGACCTGAAGCATCTGTAACTCGAGGTACCACTGTAAAGCATGAAAATGGTGGACTTTACCTGCAACATGTCCTGAGCATTGTGTTTTCAAAGCTATACTGACTCTCTATACAGCGGTTCCACTTAGGCATTCCTCTATTAATATTCAACTACCTACAGTCAGAGGATGAGAAACAGAAGTTTTCTTCTGCAACATGAGAGAGAGAGAGAGAGAGAGAGAGAGAGAGAGAGATGAATTTATGCTCACAATCACTAGTGTGGGGATGGAAAATGTTGAATTTAGGGTAATCTGCATAAGCAAAATATCAGTTTGCACCAGAGACCTTTCTGATGCTCTAGAGAGTGACCTAATTTGGCATGTTTATTTTACTTGCATTTAATAAACAAAGCTAAAAACACTGAAACTGTCAAGCTTGCCTAATATTGTGTTTGCAGTTGGCACCCATTGTTACTAATGAACTCACCAAGTGGAAACATTTCCACCCCTCATCACTGCCTTCATGTGCATGAGGTTAAAAATGTGTTGGGGGGGGGGGAATGCAAACATCTAACTATGAGAGACAAGCAAAGCACCTATGTACATGCATTTCAGCTGAGGGATACACACGCGCATTTGTGTAGCAGAGAATGTGAACACATTTGTGTTTGGACATGCATTAAGGCTTGGGATATTCACTTGGAAAAGCGATTGAAGAAGCGTGAGTGACCCCTGCTTCTGTAGCCAGAAGCATGAAGGGAATAAAAAAAAATGCACGTACATCGCACAACAAGATGTGGAGTTGTTCACAAACAGCAGTGGAGCCTGTCTTCGTGGCACCCAGGTGAGCAGGGGCAGGCGCGCTGGGGGGCAGGTTGTGGAGAGTGAGCTGGGAAGGACAGGGCAGTCTGATTTGAAGGGTGCATGCCTGTTGTGTCTTCGTCATGCCACCCTGCCAATGCCTCCCTGGAAATATGCACCCGGGGCCAATGCCCTGCTTGTGTCAGTGCAAATGCTCACCCATAAGATCAGACTAGACTAGACCCCTGCTTTCTATAGGGCTCTCCTCTGTGATGTAGACAGGTTTGGAAATCAGGGTATGTGATCCATACAATTTCTTCCATTCTCATCAAACGTCTCTCATTAAGTGTAGGCAAGGGTGTTAGGAGTGTGTGGGCAGCGAAGGAACACCACGTTCCTTAGATTCTCCATTGTGATGTTTTACTTACATGTATTCAAGCTGATTCTCTTTCTGAAATATCAGCAAACTGGGCCATATCTGAGCAAACAGTGAGGGATGACAACGATGAGAAGGGGGCTGATCAGTCATTTTACAGCAAAGAAGAAAACGTGGCAAGGAGCAGCCAGGTTGTGAAGAAGGGCGGAAGTGTTTCTGTATGGAGCTGATAGCATCAGCTGCCTCTCCCATACGTTTGATCCGGACTCTGATCCAGCAGGGAGGCACAGGTTAATTCACAAGTTGCAAGCCCATCTGACCCAAGGGATTGTTTTATTGCCCCATGTGATCAACAGGTCTCGCTTCCAAGAGGTTCACTTTCAGAATGCATGTGCAAGGACAGCACATGCCGTCCTAAATACTACATGACTTCTCATCGTTGCCAAAGATGACTGGTATGCAGGCAATGTGCACGGCCAGCCATAAGAAGGATCTGCAAGGAGATACAAACATCCCCAGGCACAACTAGTAGGGTGTGTGATAGGCCAGGCCAGGGTTTTTTAATCTAAAGCAACTCAGCTATTTTAATGGCAAATGTCAAATTACAATCATGACAAGTTACTGTTAAATACACACAGTCCCCTACCCCGGCAACATGTCTGCATATTACACCAGATCTGGCTTTTTACCAGTTCTTACATCCAAGAGCCACAGATATAAGGAATCATTGCTTAAAAATCTCCCTATCTTTCTGCTTTTTTGTCCCCCACCCCCGCTTAGACACTTATCTGCATATATTTGAACATTTTCCCCTGATTATACAACATCTGCACTTTTATATTCATTCCCCTGACATCTGGAGAGCTATAAATTCAAACCCTCTGCTTTTTCCATGAAGTGTTTATGATAGCCCAGGTCAATTTTGTCAGGTATAAACAGCGATGGGGCAGAAGCCCAGGTACCCTCCTGCTGAGATGTCATTAGCAACCAAGGAGGACATCAAAGAGCTCAGGGCATCCTGGGAGAAGCCTGGATATTGCCCTTTCAGTCTTCAGAAGTCACTTGACAACATGGGTCTGGCATACCCTCCAAGTGTCCCTCTTTTCCAGAGGCAGTCCCAGAATTATAAAAGCCATCCTGGCTTCTGATTAGATCCTGGAATGCCCCTATTTCACCCACCAGCGCTGCAACTGATAAGCTCCAGAAGGAGGATGAGCTGGCGCCTGTCCTGAGAGGCAGCAGTGGCTGCGAGGGAGCATCCCCTTGCCTCTCCATGGCTGCCCTGCTGGCCTCCTCCCTTGGGCAGATTGTAGCAGCTGCTGGAGAGTGGGCAAGGAGGAGATTCATGCACAGGGCAGAGCCACCCTGGGTGGGAAGAAAGGGGCAGTGGAGCAGAGAGCAAGGAATCTTGATATTTTTTAAAAAATCAAATCAAATTTTCTATCATCTACACCTAACCTTTCTGAAATATATTTATTGGTGTGTGTTTACTGGTTTTTGTAAATTTACCAAATAATAAAATAAAATAAAATCAGGATTAATAATAATAATAATAATAATAATAATAATAATATCTTTATTGTCATTGCCCCCTTCGGGGACAACGAAATTACTTGACTGCTCCATAAAAACACTAATTAAACAATACAATATAATACAGCAAGGGAGATTAGATGACTTTCAAAGTCCGGGCTTCCCATTCAGGGCCGAGATCGCTCTGGAGAAGAAGCTGTTCTTAAGATGGCTCGTTCTTGTCTTCATCGTCCTGTATCTCCGTCCCGACGGCAAGAGCTCGAAGAGACAGTGACCAGGATGCGATGGATCTTTTACTATGTCCAGTGCCTTCCTATGGCACCTTGTGGCATAAATTAAGGAGTTTTTTCAGCTTGTGTGCTGTGTCCCATTGGTGAAATGATGGTGTCACTTGCCCTTCTTCTGATGCTCTACGGGGTGGGGGGACAAAAAGGGGGGGTTCAAGGGTCAGTTGGGGGGAAGTGAGAAATGTCCCTATTTTCATCTGGAGGGTCTGGCCTTCCCACTGGAAGCCTTAGAGTAGGAGTGGGGAAACTGTGCTATACCAGCAGGGCTGTCTTAAGCATATGCAGCACCAGGGTGCAAAGATCTGCCCGGGGCCCCCTCCCGGTTGCCCCGTCCCAGGCGCGCAGGAGGGCAGAGCCAGCCAGCCACCTCAGTGTCTCGCTGGCTCAGTCTCCCCCGAACCCATGGCACAGAGCCTGCCGTGGCGCTCTGAATGATGGACAGGCTCTTCCCCGGACTCAACTCTCGGGCACCGGACTCTCAACCTGGCACACCTGGGAGCCCGGCGCCTGGGTGCCCTGCACCCCTAGCGCCTATGGGTAAGACGGCCCTGTATGCCAGTCCAAGACACTTTGATGGCTGGTGCCAAGGACAATACACTCCCCCTCCCCCTTCCGCACACCACACACAGAAGCTGAGTGGTCTGGCAGCTGAAGCTTACTTCAATGCTGGCAACATGTTAGTATCCTGCACTGCACCTGAAGCAAGCAGGCTGGTTTAAGGGACTCTATACAGAAGTTGTGGCCTCTACTGCTTTGTTTCCATTTGGAGTTGAAGAGCTTGGGAGATCAGAGGGAAGCACTGGGGGGGGGGGGCAGTTGGCCACTGGTGCCCTTCATCATTATTTATTATTTTTAAGGACTTGTAACCAGATCACATTATAAAATATCAGAGCTGTGCACAAACAAACACACACACACAGTAAGAATAAGATGTAAAATAATAACAGTATAACACCAAAAGATGGTGAGACAGACAATGATTAAATCTATCAGCCAGAGAAGGCTTGGGTAAATAAAAAGGTTGTTAAGTATGTGTCTGAAAGTGTAGAAAGCTGGAGCCTGCTGTATTCCATTTGCTAATACATTCCACATTAAATGGGCCACCACCCTGAGGGCCCTACAACTGGTGGATGCGTGGTGAAAAATAGGAGCCCTGGTCCTACGTCTTTTAGAGCTTTGTAAACAAGTCAGGATGAATGCTCATTGTCCTATAACCTCCCTGCAAGCAAATCAAAACGAATTCCCAATGAATAGGTCATCTAGAGGAGCCCTGGGAAAACTCAAAATTACTAAGCAAAATCTAAACCGAGTCAAGCAGAGTTCACTCAACTAGATTTCCTTGTGACTTTTAGAACAATGGAAGAGCCGTTTTCTCCCATTCACTTGAGCCCCATGCAGAGGTTCTGGTTTACAAATTGCATCACCTTGTTTACACTAAAAAGAAAAAGGGCGAGTCAGAGTAAAATGTACCTAACCACTCACAAGGGGTGGGGATTCATATGAGCTGGGGAAAGATGCTCGCTCTCTAGGAAGTAAATCATCACGCATGTTAAGACATATCGTATTCAGAGCTACCCAAATGACTGGGCAGTTCAATGTGCTTCTTGCGCTAACAGAGAGCAGACCAGAGTTGACCTGAATACAAAAAATAGTACAACTACGTTTCAGCAGGAACCGAGTTATGGGCATCACAAACCTGTTTGGTGGTATCTTCTCCCACTCTGAACCATGGAAGAAAAGATTCCACCAAACGGCTGTTTTGTGATGTTTATATTCTTGCTTTTTTAAGGAACAGACTTAATTTACCTTTTAGATGGTAAAGTGTTAAACTGGGTGTTGGAAGAATACTTCCAATGTGATGTGCGCTCGTGAGAAGTTAGAAAGCTAAAACATACAGTTTACACAAGGGCGTGGGCCCAGATGACAGAGAAAATGCATATATTTCCTGCATGGTGAAACAGGATGAGGTCACTTGGAGAAGGGTTGGGGCACTAAGAGTTTATATCGCTCTCAGCACTAAAATCTATCTTTGCCAAGACACGTACAGCTTTTCCCATTCTTTACCTTCACAACTGTAGCATGGCAAACGATTTATTTTGCTTTAATGTGCATTATATTTTTTTTATGTGGTGGAGACAGACAGAGACTATGTCACTTTACCCATCCTTGGCCTCCACATATTCACTGGCTGTTTGTGCAGAGACGTGAACATGTACATATGCATAAGTTCTCTTTATAAAGTGCACACCCTGATATCCACTGGTCTTGCTAGTGGTCCAGCATAAACCTAGGGCACATAATGAGGACTCTCCTCATGATCTCTTGCAACAGAGATATGGTAGACCTTAGGTTCTTTGACAGACTCTGCTCCCCAGAGGCAGAAAACCTGGAAGCCATTAGACAAGCACCTAGTTTGTGAGGCTCCCGTCTCATGGTTTGAGCTCAGTTGGTAAAGCCTTTCCTCAGGGTAAGGAGGAGGCCTGCTGATGTTGAAGGATAACTGTCTCATTACAGGATGTGAATAAAGAATACTCAGGTGATTAGTATAATTTATCGGTACCTGTAAGACTTGTTTGATCTTTGATAACAGTTTGCTAACCACGGCACTGGAAGACAAAAGACAAAGGAATTTGCCTGCTTAGCTTGTTGAGTTCCAAATCTGCCAACAGGGGCTTTGCAAATGATATACACAGATTCTACCAAAAAATGACAGATTTCCATGATCAAAGTGTGGCTGAGTTCCCACTGAGGAGGTAAATCTGTACCCAGGCTGCCCCATGCTTCTGCACGTAATTTTTTTGCTTCCATGTAGAAAACAAGCATTGCAGGGAGCACTGAAAGGAGCAATGTAGACCTTAGCCTTTCCTTTGACACCTTATTTTCTATGTTCAGGGAACGTGAGCTCCCCTCACGCATGGTTAAGTGATGCAGTCATAGCAGATTTATAAAGGGCTTGCATTCATTTTTAGTTATTGGGTAGAAACTTAACATGTGGACAGCAATAATGGTGGTGTGACGTGGGTGGCGATGTGGGTTAAACCACAGAGCCTAGGACTTGTCGATCAGAAGGTCGGCGGTTCGAATCCCCGCAACGGGGTGAGCTCCTGTTGCTCGGTCCCAGCTCCTGCCAACCTAGCAGTTCAAAAGCATGTCAAAGTGCAAGTAGATAAATAGGTACCGCTCTGGCGGGAAGGTAAACGGCGTTTCCTTGCGCTGCTATGGTTCACCAGAAGCGGCTTAGTCATGCTGGCCACATGACCCGGAAGCTGTACGCCGGCTCCCTCGGCCAACAAAGCGAGATGAGCGCCGCAACCCCAGAGTTGGTCACGACGGGACCTAATGGTCAGGGGTCCCTTTACCTTAACCTTTTTATCTCTTCAGGTGAGAGGATGGACTGGCAGTCCTCCAGGTAGGGCATAGATGAATTTGCAGCTTGGGAGGAGTGATAGTTTGCAAACTAAAACTTACATTGAAAAGCTCTTTCCATTATTATTTTAATCACAACTACCAGATCCTTACTTTAACAAATCGTCAGCGTAATAGTCAACATGGTGGGCCCTCCTGCTGTAGATTTTTTTTAAAAAATGGTAATAACAAGGCAGGCAGTCCATCTTCACTACTGGTGCATACAGTGAGATGAAGTCATCCTCCTGACACCAGGGTCACTGCTACTTACCTGGACATGGCAGGGCCAGGGGGGCAAGAAGGCCAGAGCCATGTTATTGTACTGGGACCAACAGCACCAATCTGGTGCTCCCATCAGTACAGCCACACATCCCTGACCTTCCCACCACTCTGCCGCATCCCAGCTCCATCCAGGTTAGCAGCAGTGAGGGTGGTGTCAGAAGAGGAGCTCCACAGATCTGCCCCACTGCACACACACACTACTAGAATTTGTCAGAACTGCCTGCAATAAAACAGCTGGGGTGCCAAGCAATTTTGGGGTGCTACAACTCAAGTCTCCATTTTGATGTCTAAAACCTGCTCCTAGCAGAAGTCCTTATGTTCCATTGGTGGGGTTGCAGGCTGAAGCTGCTTGAATAAGCGAGGAAGAACAGTACAGTGGTACCTTGGGTTACATACACTTCAGGTTTCAGACTCCGCTAACCCAGAAATATTACCTCAGGTTAAGAACTTTGCTTCAGGATGAGAACAGAAATCGTGCGCCGGCGGCATGGCGGCAGCAGGAGGCCCCATTAGCTAAAGTGGTGTCTCAGGTTAAGAACAGTTTCAGGTTAAGAACGGACCTCCGGAACGAATTAAGTACGTAACCAGAGGTACCACTGTATGAGAAAAGTCAGGTGCACAAATGGAAGAAAAGAAGAGACCTTTAACCCTGATGGTGCACTCTTCCATTGTCTCCCAAGATAGATGGATTCCCACCAATGTTCAAATTAGGGGTGTACGAGGAGATGATAACAATGACCACTCACCTCCCTCCCAACAGGTGGCTGGAGTTTGCGACACCAAGCGGGGCTTACCTGGCTGGGGGTCACCCACCTGCGTTAGGACGGCCATCGTCCCGCCCCCGGGCCTGGGAGGACAATGGATTGCCGGCTGGGGGCTGGGGCGATGGCCAAGGGAAAAGAGGCCGACCCCTTCGGCCAAACCCCCTCTCCCCAGACAACTCAGGAACAATTCTGGCTGGTGGGCCAGGTAGGAGGAAAAGGTGGTAATAATAATGATACCTCTGAAATGGGTGCTCTCCTCCTCCCTGGAAAAACCATTGGGATCAATCAGGAAAAAGATAGTGGTGATTTTTATGACGTTGATGCCTCAGCACTGCCCCCTGCAAAAAACCCTTTGAAACAATCAGGGGAAATGTGGTGGCGGTGGTGATTGATTTCAACTCTGCCCTTCCTCCCCCAAACAGCTTTGGAACAATCTCTGCTGCATTCCATGCAGCAGAAACAAGAAAGGGTCATCATATCCACCCATTAGCCTCATATTTGGTCAGGGTTCGGTCTGATTCTTTTCTTTCTGTATAAGAACAAGCATTAAAGAGGCCCCCTAGCCTGCTCACAGGTCCTTTATAAGACCAGTGGTAACATTTAGCCCTGGAGAATATTAACCACTCTCAATTTTACCCGTGGACTGCCATCTGTCCAGATTTTAATTTGCTCTGAACTAATTTTAAGATTTTTTTTAAAAATTAATTGATTGCCTATTTTATGTTCTTATGTTCTATGTATACTGCGTTAGTTTTATGATGTTAGCCGCCCTGAGCCCGGCTCTGGCCAGGGAGGGCAGGGTACAAATTATTATTATTATTATTATTATTATTATTATTATTATTATTATTATATTCCACTGCACTCCCTGTGAAGCAGATGCCTATTCCACATGCCATCAGGCAGTAAACACACACAGGAGCAATGGGGCAATTCTTACATTTCTTCCTCCAACTCCCCTTGCATTTTCAAAAAGTTCCTCATGCAGCTGCCTGCCACATCACTGGCAGGCAGTAAAAAGAACAGCAGGTGATTCCCATGCTTTCTGACCAACACTGGTTTTTTTTAAGGAGCTGCCTGCCTACCTCTCCATGTGGCTGGCAGGCAGCAAAGCAAAAACAAACAGAGCGAGCAAACAAGTGGATTAAGCACTGCTTCCCCCACCACTCCACACACATTTTCCAAAAGCTCCTCCATGTCCAGAGCAGCTGCTTGCTCCACAAGCCCAGTGGGCAGCAAAGCAAAGAGGAGGCACTTCTTCTGCTGACCTTTTCATAAAGCCCCTTGATGAGCAATAAAGCTTCGTTCCTCCACTTTTCAACAAGCCCTTCCACAGGTATCAAAGCAAATAGAAGGCTCCCCTCTCCTCTTCAAAAAGTCCTTCCATGGAAAGCGAAAGCAGAGGAGGTGGAATGGCCTGCGATCATGCTCCATAAATCCAAAGGGGTAGAAACTACCCTGGCTCTTCTGTCTCCAACTTTTTTCCACGGCAAATTTTCATTTCGCAGTAACAGTGGGGAGCACTGACAAGAGTAATGTGCAGGCCCAGGCCTACTCCGTCTACCCTGAAAATAACCTCTAGATTTATCATCTCATTGTTTCAACTTACCTAATTGTAAACTTAGCTTTTGTTCACTTTTTAAAACTAGTCCAAATTGTTCAGTAAACATCTGCTTTTGAAACTGGGAAGCCTCTGTAGTGTGATAAAAAGAAAATCAGCATAACTTGAAAAACAGTGCTTATAAGAAAGGTTCTAGACATAATTTTTTCAATAAAAAGCATCAGAAATGTTGCCCTTGGAATCAATACTTTATGTCACATCTTCTTAACTTTCAGAAAATGATTTTTGCTACAAGCTTTACCTAAACAACAGCAGTGCGTCTTAGTTAACGTTTAATATTTTTGTTATTATTATCGTACTAAAAAGGCAACTTGGAAATAAGAAACATCACATAAGGTGCATGTACTAGAAGATAAAAGCATATTCTCGTATCAAATAATACTATCAAACAGGCAAACCTGATACACAAGGTATTTTCCCTATGTGGGTATCACCACCAACATCATAATCTCACTGGGAGCTTTTGTGCTTTAGAGTTAACAAATACACACACATTACACACACACATTCCTCACTAGGAAACTTAAACATTTGTTGTTGTTGTTTAGTCGTTTAGTCGTGTCCGACTCTTCATGACCCCATGGACCAGAGCGCGCCAGGCACTCCTGTCTTCCACTGCCTCCCGCAGTTTGGTCAAACTCATACTGGTAGCTTCGCGAACACTGTCCAACCATCTTGTCCTCTGTCGTCCCCTTCTCCTTGTGCCCTCCATCTTTCCCAACATCAGGGTCTTTTCCAGGGAGTCTTCTCTTCTCATGAGGTGGCCAAAGTATTGGAGCCTCAGCTTCAGGATCTGTCCTTCCAGTGAGCACTCAGGGCTGATTTCCTTCAGAATGGATAGGTTTGATCTTCTTGCAGTCCATGGGACTCTCAAGTGTCTCCTCCAGCACCATAATTCAAAAGCATCAATTCTTTGACGATCAGCCTTCTTTATGGTCCAGCTCTCACTTCCATACATCACTACTGGGAAAACCATAGCTTTAACTATATGGACCTTTGTTGGCAAAAACTTAAACATAGGTTCCAGATATCCCAGCATCACCGCCTGAAGAGTGCTTCTTATACCTTTTCTCATGCATGACAGGAAGGAATTTGGCAGGTAACATATTTCTCATCATTGCAGCACATGTATGATGAAGTCATTTCCTGCCCTGAATGGACACATTAAAACACAAAAAACCTCCTACCTATGATTCCCAGTAACTAACATTCAGAGGCATACTGCCTCCAACAGTGAGAGTAGAGCATAGCCATAACGGCTAGCAGCCGCTGATAGTCTTATCCTCCATAAATTTGCCTAACGGCCTTTTAATGTCATCCACATTCATGGCCATCAAATTGGCCTGTGTATAATATCTGCAATGGAACTACTTCCTTTTATACAGCCCAATGATCCATTATCTAGGCTTGTACAGCCTACTCCAGGGATGGAGAGCCACATCTGTGGCTGCACACTGTGGGAGAACATTTGTAGAACTGGATAGCTTGACTGCCATTGCTAATCTTCCTCTAAGGAATCATAGAACTGAAGAATTGGAAGGGATCTCGAGGGTCATCTAGTCCAACCCCCTGCAGGGCAGGAATCTCAACTAAAGCATCCATGACAGACGGCCATCCAACCTCTGCTTAATAACCTCCAATAAGTCCATAACCTCCCGAGGGAGTCCATTCCAGCTCTGAAGGAGCTCTTACCATCAGAAAGTTCTTCCTGATGTTTAGTCAGAATCTCCTTTCTCGTAACTTGAAGGCATTGGTTCGGGTCCTACCCTCTGGAGCAGAAGAAATCCCACTTGGACTACTGCAACGCGCTCCACGTGGGGCTACTTTTGAAGGTGACCCGGAAACTACAACTAATCCAGAATGCAGCAGCTAGACTGGTGACTGTGGGCGGCCACTGAGACCACATAACACCAGTCTTGAAAGACCTACCTTGGCTCCCAGTACGTTTCCAAGTGCAATTCAAGGTGTTTAAAGCCCTAAACAGCCTCGGCCCAGTATACCTGAAGGAGTGTCTCCACCCCCATCGTTCTGCCCAGACGCTGAGGTCCAGCGCCAAGGGCCTTCTGGCGGTTCCCTCACTGCGAGAAGCAAAGCTACAGGGAACCAGGCAGAGGGCCCTCTCAGTAGTGGCACCCACCCTGTGGAACGCCCTCCCATCAGATGTCAAAGAGATAAACAACTAGTACATTTAGAAGACATCTGAAGGCAGCCCTGTCCAGGGAAGTTTTTAATGCGTGACATTTTGATGTATTTTTAATCTTTGTTGGAAGCCGCCCATAGTGGCTGGGGAAACGCAGCCAGATGGGTGGGGTACAAATAATAAATTATTATTATTATGCAGAAATTCCAACTGTACAATGAGAATCTGTGCCTACACATACCAGTAACAGATGGCATGGGGGGCTGGCATTCCTCACTTGACATCTGGTCAGTTGTGCCTCTGCTGCCTACCAGGAAGTGGAAGGGCAACATGGCAGTGATGCTCACATGGTGTGGACTCATTGGGGGAGCCAATGCAGCCTTTTCGTGGGTGTGGCTGTACCATACCAACCTCTCTGCTGCCTTGCCCATCTCACTAAGCATCAATAACACAACCAACCAGCGATCATGTGATTGGCGGTGCCCCACTACACTGTCTGCTGGTGTTGTGTTTAGGTTCTGTACCCACAAAGCTAGGGGTGGGTGAATCTGGCCATTCTGGCTTCTCTCAGTTTCTCATTTTTCCAATCTTAAATTAATACTTCCAAATTAGTCTGTGATTTTTATTTAAAAGTCCTCATGAAAACCACCAGCATTTTAGTGAGAATTTATAATACACACATTTTAAATGCAATTGCGTGGCGTAAATGGCCACAACTTTATTGATTACAGGTAAGAGCGGTATTGGCTTTAGGCATTGGCCCTATCAGACTATCCGGTAAAACCGGGAAGGGTTAAGCAGCAACAGGGGGAGCCCCCGAGATGCACATCCCTAGGTGCTCCCCGAGGGGTTACCGCTCGGGAGCGCGCTTTAGGCCCTAGCCTCCATAGGTTTCGGACGAGGCGACGCCCCCCGGAGTCCTTTAACGAACTACCCTTCAAGATCTTGGGGGAGGTGATGGCGCTCCTCCCCCCCCACTCATTTGCATAACAATACCCCTGCCAATGCCTAACCGCCAAAACCAAAGGAGTTGTGACGTTTTGCTACGAGGTAGGCGAAAAAACCAAGTGGCTTCCAAAATACAGCCAATTAGCCAAATGGAAAAACTCCTACCAGGCCCCTTGCGGCGACCAGCCGAAGCCCATAGCAAAGTCCGAGTGAAAACCTAAAGGGAGGGTGGGTGGGAAACCGCAGCTGTTGAGAAGAAAGAAAGGGGTGAGCCAGGACTGCCCCGACCTTAAGTGCCCCCTAGTAAGCCCGCCCCTACTGCCAGCCGATTGGCTGGCCGCTGTGGGTGATGAATAAGAATGACCCTGGGAAATCCCTGAGTCCCGCGGAGCTGCAGCCAGCCCCGCGAGAATGTAGGTGGGGGCTTGAGCCCGCAACCCCCCCTCCTTATGTCGGCAGTGGCTTTGTAAGTAATATACATAATATACAATTTCCCCTGATATAATGCATTTTTGTGTTATTTCACCAGTACATGCATTTTAATGCATGTGTTACCCTAGTACATGCAATTTTTGTACACATTAGTTGGCTTAATTGGCTGCAAAACTGAACGGCTAAATTCAGAGGTGTGTGACTTTTTGGTTCACAAATTGTTTTGGAAAATACAAATTAGGAAGGTTTGCCTTTAAATGTGAACTGAATTAAACTTCTCCCCCAGCCAATACACACAGCCAAAAAATGTGAGGAGGGTGAGAATAGATGGCATGGATAGATAGATATTTTGGGGGAGATTAGGCAAAACTGCATTCTTCATACCTTACTATCTTTAACTAGTTTTATATATTCTTCTGGCTGAGCTGAAATTCAAGAGCAGTAGAGTGTAGGGCATGGGTAGGCAAACTAATGCCCGGGGACCAGATCCGGCCCAATCGCCTTCTAAATCCAGCCTGTGGACGGTCCAGGAATCAGCGTGTTTTTACATGAGTAGAATGTGTCCTTTTATTTAAAATGCATCTCTGGGTTATTTGTAGGGCATAGGAATTCGTTCATTTCCCCCCCGAAAAAAATTAGTGCGGCCCCCCACAAGGTCTGAGGGACAGTGGACCAGCCCCCTGCTGAAAAAGTTTGCTGACCCCTGGTGTAGGGCATAATAAACCACAGATCCACAGAAGAAGAGAATAGCAGGAAATCTGCTCATTCCAGCTCCCAGCACTAACATCATGCAATAGGCACCCAAATCTCTCAACCCTCAGAAGGAACTATTCACGTTGGGGGGGGGGTGTAGGGGCTTGGCTCCTTCTTCACTTGTTCCAGGAAGCATGAAAAGAAAGGAAGGACAAGGGGTGGGGAACAGAGGCTGCTGAGAGCCTGCTAAGCCACACCCACTTGCAACCTGAGCTCTGGACTTAGGTTAACTCTTTCATGTACACATGTGAGTCAGTAACTGTATATTACAACAGATACTACCCCACATATGTCTAGATCCATCCCCAGTTCCCACTAATACTTCTCCATGTGGTGATGTACCCCAACTCACCCCACCCCGCATTCAAGGTCACATGGGGGAAAGAATGAAATTATTCTCAATTTAAAAACTGGGTATTACACTACTACCATGGCTTTTGTAGAGTTTACATCAAAATGGTATACGTTGAGGAGAGGAAAGCCAACGATTTACAACTGCCTATACAGTGGTACCTCTAATTACGAACTTCATTTGTTCCGGAGGTCCGTTCTTAACCTGAAACTGTTCTTAACTAGAGATGTGCTTTCGCTAATGGGGCCTCTTGCTGCTGCTGCGCCGCTGGCACACGATTTCTGTTCTCATCCTGGGGCAAAGTTCTCAACTCAAGGTAACTCTTCCAGGTTAGCGTAGTTTGTAACCTGAAGCGTTTGTAACTCGAGGTACCACTGTAACTTCCATTGCAACTACAGTGGTACCTCGGGTTAAGAACTTAATTCGTTCTTAACCTGGTCTGTTCTTAACCTGTTCTTAACCTGAAACTGTTCTTAACCTGAAGCACCACTTTAGCTAATGGGGCCTCCTGCTGCCGCTGCGCCGCTGCTGCACGCTTTCTGTTCTCATCCTGAAGCAAAGTTCTTAACCCGAGGTAATATTTCTGGGTTAACGGAGTCTGTAACCTGAAGCGTATGTAACCCGAGGCACCACTATATACATACTGAATAGCAGTTGTCTTCTAAGCAACCTGTATTTCAAAACAGGAAAGGACAAGAGGCTGTCAGAATGCTTCAGAATTTATGCTGAAGAAAGAAAGTATCATGTTTTCTGGAAGCTCAGTTCCCCCCACCCCACCCCACCCCACCCCCCATTTCTTTCTGTTCTTAGAAGGGGGGTAAACAATCAAAGGCAGCCTGAGCAAAGAGCCTGCATGTTAAAACCTGTCCCTTGCTGTAGTCTTTCAACATCCCCCACCCCTCAAATGCATAGGGATGGAGTTTCCATCTTTAATGGAGGCACTGCCCAGTTTGTTGGCTTATTGTTATTTTAGCAAGCCTAGTTATTAACATTTGCACCCTGAAACTGCTTTCTTGGGCGAGGACCATTTGCTCTAGGGATTCAAAAGGAAAACAGATGAGGACTATTTTTGAAAAGCTACTTAAAATAAAATACTCAGGGAGAAATGTGCAGCTCCCTTTAATGTACCAAGCCCTATATATATATATATATATATATATATATATATATATATATATACACACACATAATTTTCAGTGATTTATATCCCTAATTAGATCCCAGTAGCAACATTCTTTCAACTAACAATGCATGTCGTAATCACCTTTCCCTCATACAAATGACTTCCTTAACTTCACATGCATAACTTAACAGCTTTTATTTTAAAAACTCGTGTTAACAGCTTTCCCAGTGTAACCAGTAGGGGTGCTATGATAAGAAACTAATTTGCTGTAAAAATTACTCATTTGTCAAATAAGCATTAAAATAATTGTTCCCCTTTTGACTGTTACCCTGCTGTTTCCAGTCATTTCGAAAAACTAAATTATTTACTCATTTGAAAGTTCAGCTGTGTATATTTTAATTGATATTCTCTCATAGGACTCATATTGTTAATGACAATAATTAACCCGAAATGGCTGCTAAATAATTATGCAGAAAGGATGTGTAGTATTTGTGCAGAAAGTAAAACTAGCGTTTGAGAAACCATCAAAATGTGAAACTTTCATATTTTATGGGAAAGCATAGTAATAGTTCATAATCAAATTAAGGATGAAAGGAGAAATGTAGTTTTTATGCTTTGATGCAGAATACTTTATGTTTCCAATATAGTGAGGTATTCCAGCTAATAAGGAATACTCAGTCATTTTAATAAGCCCCCAATACTGCTGTTTGAGCTCATTCTGCGAAGTATTGTCACGCTATTAACACAGTGTGAATGAAACGCCACAAAGCCTGCCCCATTCGCACCATAATAATAAATTGGCCTAAACAACCTATGGCCCCCTGGCATGAATTCTGGCCTCAGGGTTTTCCCAGGTTTTTTGCATACCAAGGCAGACAGAGGTTTAGAAAGACCCTGGTGGGACACGCTTTGGAGCTCATGGAATGGGCTGGAAGAGACCTGCGAGTTGCCCATTGTTCAGGACTTGAATACAGACCACAGGAGAGCCCACTGTCAGAGGTCACAGGATTCGTTGTTGTTTAGTCGTTTAGTCGTGTCCGACTCTTCGTGACCCCATGGACCAGAGCACGCTAGGCACTCCTGTCTTCCACTGCCTCCCGCAGTTTGGTCAAACTCATGCTGGTAGCTTCAAGAACACTGTCCAACCATCTCGTCCTCTGTCGTCCCCTTCTCCTTGTGCCCTCCATCTTTCCCATCAGGGTCTTTTCCAGGGAGTCTTCTCTTCTCATGAGGTGGCCAAAGTATTGGAGCCTCAGCTTCAGGATCTGTTCTTCCAGTGAGCACTCAGGGCTGATTTCCTTCAGAATGGATAGGTTTGATCTTCTTGCAGTCCATGGGACTCTTAAGAGTCTCCTCCAGTACCATAATCCAAAAGCATCAATTCTTTGACGATCAGCCTTCTTTATGGTCCAGCTCTCACTTCCATACATCACTACTGGGAAAACCATAGCTTTTACTATACAGTGGTACCTCAGGTTACATACGCTTCAGGTTACAGACTCCGCTAACCCAGAAATAGTACCTTGGGTTAAGAACTTTGCTTCAGGATGAGAACAGAAATTGCACGGCGGCAGTGGAAGGCCCCATTAGCTAAAGTGGTGCTTCAGGTTAAGAACAGTTTCAGGTTAAGAATGGACCTCCAGAACAAATTAAGTACTTAACCCAAGGTACCACTGTACGGACCTTTGTTGGCAAGGTGATGTCTCTGCTTTTTAAGATGCTGTCTAGGTTTGTCATTGCTTTTCTCCCAAGAAGCAGGCGTCTTTTAATTTAATCACAGGATTCAGTCTCATCCATTTCCACACATGCAGGGCTCGTGTTTCCATTTTAGAGGCCCTGGAGCCTATTAGACCCCTGCCCACCCCAGTTAAGCAGCAAGGAATGGGTTGGGTGAAGGCACAAACTTGGTGAGCACCCAGAATCCTCTGCCTTGATCCCTTCCGGAAGCAAGCCAAGCCCCTCAACCATTCATCTCTTTAAAACAAGAGTGGGCAACCTACCTACGGCCCGAGAGCAGCAAGTGATCCTTGGGCCAATTTCATGTGGAGGGGAAAGAGGGAGCAAATGGGTGGAAGAGAAGATCCATGGTTGAGAAGATCCATTTGGGGGCACCACATTTTGGCCTTGCACAGGGTGCCATATTACGAAAGATTACCAAAGTCTGCCCCTGCTGGCATGCTGCCCTTATTGCATGTCGAGGTCGCCCAAGCCACCCCTAAATAAAACACACATCACACTGAATTTTTGTTTAAGGTTTTTGGCATAATTTTGGCCACAACTTTATTAACATACATGAATATGAGTGGTTGCTTAGGCATTGGTTAAGACTATCTGTCCTCCACCCAGGGACAGAACTGACCCCAAACTCCCTCGGAAGCCAGTTAAGGGAAAACAATATTGGGGAGAAACTGGAGCTGCGTGACAGGCCCTCACCTTCTCCCCGCATGTTCCCAGGGGCTTGCGCGGCTCAAATCCAATTCCAGGGATAAGGACGAAAGCATGGCAAGCCCCAAAATTCCTTTAACAGAATTCCCTTGCAGCAGCAGCATTGGAGGGGCAGGCACCGCCAATCCTCACCCCTCCACCAACCAATTTTTTAACCAATGCCTAACCGCAACCTTACAAGTTGTGACGGTTTGCTACGCAGTAGGCAAAAACCAAATGGCACCAGCCAATCAGCCAAATGGACAAAATTCCTACCAGGCCCCTGCCCCAAAGCAGACGACCCCATGACAGGCATAGCAAGGTCAACACACTAAAATTAGGGAGGGTGGGTGATCCGGTGCACGCAGCGAAAGAGAAAGTGCGAAGTTGCGTGCCCAGCTTTAAAAACCTCTGTTCCCTCCCCCAAATTGGCAACATCAAAATTGCCCCAGCAACTCAAGAGACCAATCACTGGCAGAGACCATCTATCCTTACCCGCCCAGCAATGGGGGGGGGGGTGGCTTGGCAAACCCCACCGCAACACATGCTCTCTTTGAATGAGAACACCCTTTCCCCAAGGGAATATGGTTCTTGCCAGAGAAAGGTCCTACCTCCTCCTGCTGTCAAACGTCCAGGTGCAATGCAATGAAAAACTCCATCATTCACCCTAACAATGTCAGAACATAGGAAGCAGCTTGTTGTACTGAGTCAGACCTCACTTTTCCACCAAAACATTTGGCCCCAGAGTGACTTACAAATGAAGAATGAATTAATTAAGAATAAATGATAACACACTAGCTCCACCTAGCTAAGCACACTGATGAACAGCCGCTCTCTAGGGATTCAGTCAGGATTTTTTTCCATTTCTACCTGGAAATGCCAGGGACTGAACCTGGGTCCTTTTGGGGGTTTTATCAACCACCTTTATATTAGGAAATCAAATTCAAGGCAGCTTACAGCAAAAATCCAATACATCAGAATATTAAAAATAAACCTATACATCAGACATCCCCATACTCGGCCCTCCAGCTGTTTTGGGACTACAATTCCCATCATCCCTGACCACTGGTCCTGTTAGCTAGGGATGATGGGAGTTGTAGTCCCAAAACAGCTGGAGGGCCGAGTTTGGTGATGAAAATAAAACGGAACGTCCTTCTGCATGGAAAACATATTTTCCGCCATTGAGACTAGTTCACAATCTTTAGTTTCACAGAAGATATGGCACGGTCTCACCTCCGTTCATCATTCCAACATCCCAAAACCTGTCACAAGAATCATCTTGGCACATATGTGCCTATGAGGTCATTCTGGACTGCGGAACTTGCACTTTTATAAGTACCACATGTACAACGTTCTGCATTTGTGAGCTGCACCTGTCCTATTGAGCCCACCTATTGACATTAGGTGGGCTCCTTCACTATACTGCTTTAGAATTTTGCTGAAAACCTTTTCATTTCCTTAAGCCTATCCAGAAATACAATTTAGCTGCCTATGTTTTGTTGATTATATATTTGGCCTTGAATGGTGATGTTTTTACACAGGCTTTTTTTCAGCTGGAACTCGGAACTCATTCCTGGCACCTCTCAGGTAGGTTTTATGTATAATTGTTTTTCCTTGGTTTATGGATTTTTAGATCTACACATTTAATTTGTATACCACTTGGAGAGCTCTTTGATCAGGCAGCTTATACATTTTCTAAATACAGTGGTAAAGGTAAAGGTAAAGGGACCCCTGACCATTAGGTCCAGTCGTGACCGACTCTGGGGTTGCGGCGCTCATCTCGCTTTATTGGCCGACGGAGCCGGAGTACAGTTTTCCGGGTCATGTGGCCAGCATGACTAAGCCGCTTCTGGCGAACCAGAGCAGCGCATGGAAACGCCGTTTACCTTCCCGCTGGAGCGGTACTTGTTTATCTACTTGCACTTTGACATGCTTTTGAACTGCTAGGTTGGCAGGAGCAAGGACCAAGCAACGGGAGCTCACTCCGTTGTGGGAATTCAAACCACTGACCTTCTGATCAACAAGTCCTAGGCTCTGTGGTTTAACCCACAGCGCCACCCGCGTCCCAAATACAGTGGTAACTCAGGTTAAGTACTTAATTCATTCCGGAGGTCCATTTTTAACCTGAAACTGTTCTTACCCTGAAGCACCACTTTAGTTAATGGGGCCTCCTGCTGCCGCTGTGCCGCCAGAGCATGATTTCTGTTCTCATCCTGCAGCAAAGTTCTTAACCTGAGGTAATATTTCTGGGTTAGCGGAGTCTGTAACCTGAAGCGTATGTAACCTGAGGTACCACTGTAATGAAATAAGGATAGTGTACTGTTCGTGTGGACAGGGTTTTGGGGCATGTGCCAGTGATCATCTGAACTAGCTTTCAAGGCCTTGAACTAGCGCTCAAGTTCATAATACCAACTAACCAGACATTTCTGGTGGAGAAATAGGATCCTTCCAGGGCTAAAAAGATGTGACTTGAAATGGGTTAAATCCATATAACATCTGTTTCCCCCTTAATGATAGCAGTTAGGGACCCAAGCAAAATTGGGACCACAGCATGTGAGGGTTAACCATTTCCTCCCAGCACTGCAGTCTTGCAGCAATAATATTGGCTGCTAATAGTAGCCTGGGGGCGGTGTGTGCTCAAGTGGTGCCAATGACGGCTTCCCTCCTGGGGCAAATAGCAGCTGTCAGGCTTCCAATCCAGACCAGGCAGGGTTGGCCCAAGACATTTTGGCTCCTCCATGGCTGCTATTTAACATACAAAAGCTAAGCACACAATTCTTCATTCCCTGCTGAAAGTTGCATGCAGTCTGACCCTTAGACTTTGGTGCCAGGGAAAGGGAATTCCAATGCCTCCTTAAACTGCCCTGGTTAAGGCATTAGGAGAGTCTGCTTTGATCATTTCCTGCTTCTCAACCCCTTTGCTCTGCCAGACTCTCAAAGCACCCTCATTTGAAGCATGTAATTCAAGGAGGGCAGGAGCAGTTACCCCACCCTCTACCTTTCTGAGCACAGGTGATGATTCTCTAGGAGGATTAAAGCTCTTGCTAACTCGCTTGATGAGAGAGATTTGCAAGGGGCGCCTGCAAAGTTCTCAGCCTCAACTGGGCTTGACTTGGGTTTCGCCCCTACCTGGGAATATGCAGCAAAACAGTGACACACAAAATGAAAGTGTCATTATATCCCTGCTGTCCTCCCATTTGGTGGACGTTATAACAGGACTTGCAACATCCCGTCGGCAGAACTTTAGGGCACACGAAAGCAGAGGAATGACTTTGCGTATCCCAAAAGCAGCACTCAGATTCGAAAGGCACAATTCAGTTTGCCTTTCCCATGGAAATCTGGCCTTAAAAGTAAAAATAAATACATTCTTTGTCAGACGCTAAGTAATTTATTTTTACATAGTAAATTATTTTCTACGAGGCTGCTTTTCAGGCAGAGAGCGTATTTATTTTAAAGCAAGGAGTGGGAGGAAGTTTATCCTAATTGCTCGACCCATTTCTATTTCTGTCTCAGAATTAAATGCACACTATTGCTCGCACTGGATGACTCTTATTTCACACCAACCAGCCAGGCCTCATCTCCAAACTGCAATCAGGGAAGACCGGGCAAAGTAACTGGTTACGAACATTTTCCTCGCACTACAAAGCCTTCACACAAAAACAAACAAAAACAATTGTGATCGTAGTAACCTTCCAGAGGTTAATAACATGCAGGTGGCCAATTGGAATTAAATGGAAAACAGGCCGGTTGCTAGATTACAAAATTGTTGATTCTTCCAGAGATTACTATTAAATGCGCTGCAGAAACTGGATCTTCTTTAAAGAGAGAGAGAGAGACTGTAACAAAATAACATATACATGTCAGAATGGCAAAAAAGAGGAAGTGTGTCATAGACTAAGCATGTTCGTTTCCTTACTAGCTCACTTCTACACGTTGAAGCATCTGTGCTGACCACATTTGATGGTCTTGGTGCTACGAGTGGTTGAAATAGTGATTTAATAGCTGAAATGAGGGATGATTCCCCCATCAAAGAAATAATAATTAATAACTAGGAAGCAAATTCTGGACAAAGCTGGATCTGTTCTATTTGCTTTCATGTTTTAATTGTTTTCATACTATCTTATTGATTTTAGACTGTAGAGCGATACCTCGGTGTACGAACTTAATCCATTCTGGAAGTCCGCTCTTAAACCAAAACTGTTCTTAAACCAAGGCTCGCCTTTCCTAATGAGGCCTCCCACCGCCGATGCCCTTCCACCATTCGGATTCTGTTCTTAGACCGAGGTAAAGTTCTCAAACCAATACACTATTTCCAGTTTTGTGGAGTTTGTAAACCAAATCATTCTTAAACCGGACTGTTCTTAAACTGAGTTACCACTGTGTTTTTGTTTTAATGTATATTGTTCATAGTGTACCCCACTTAGGTGTTATTTTAAAAATAGCTGTTTAGAAATGCTTTTAAATAAAAATAAATAAACAAACGTAATACAGTTCCATTTCATTTCATGCTGCTGTGCAGTCCAGGGCCCTGGTAGGTAGCGAGGAATCAAACTCCAGACAGGTCTGACTATTAAGGGCCAATAAAAAATTCATAGGGCTGCTCTTGACTTGACAGGGTATATTTCTTCCTCCTGGGCAATGCTTGCCCAAATTTAATCATGGGAGGTAAAGTGTGAACAACTTTGGTGGCATTTTAGGACTGCAAAAGTCATTAAGAATAATGGTTTTTAGGGCAGGGGGTTTCTGGCCACTTCACTGCCAAATGGATCACAAGGCCGGAGTAGATCCTATGCCCCATGGAAGCTAATTCGACAGTGTAAGTATATTAGCGCCCACTGGCAGGACAGTGTGGGCTGGAACCAGAGGCGCAGGAAGGTCAGGTGGTACCCCGGTGCGGAAAATTTCTTGTCACCCCTCCCCCCACATTGATTTAAATTTTTTTTGCCTGCAAAAATGGTTTTACGTTATTTCATATTTTCTTACAAAGGAATGTGGATTCTGGGCCCCTGATAACAAGTAGGTGACTGTGGACAGATACTTAAATCTACAGGATGGATTGTGTTTTGGCTCCACTGAATTGAAATTTCAGCCTTCACGACATATGAAAAACAGTAAACAGTTATTTTTGTGGAGGAGGGTCAAGATATCAACTTATATGCATGAAATTTCAGATATAGCTATATAATCCCTAGTGTAGTAAGATAAGACCTTTGGAGCAGGCATTTTAAAAAAAAGTTTTTATGAACCGCCCTAGGTAAAGGTAAAGGGACCCCTGACCATTAGGTCCAGTCGTGACCGACTCTGGGGTTGCTACGCTCATCTCGCTTTATTGGCCGAGGGAGCCGGCGTACAGCTTCTGGGTCATGTGGCCAGCATGACTAAGCCGCTTCTGGCAAACCAGAGCAGCTCACGGAAACGCCATTTACCTTCCCGCCGGAGCAGTACTTATTTATCTACTTGCACTTTGACGTGCTTTCGAACTGCTAGGTTGGCAGGAGCAGGGACTGAGCAACGGGAGCTCACCCCGTCGTGGGGATTCGAACCGCCAACCTTCTGATCGGCAAGACCTAGGTTCTGTGGTTTAACCCACAGTGCCACCCGCGTCCCTATGAACCGCCCTAGTAGGACAGTAATTGTTCTTTGATCATTTGTTCCCCCCCCCCCATGATGGCACCCGGGGCAGCCCCCCGCCCCGCCTTCCTATGCCCCTGGGTGGAACAGCTAACTTGGCTTCCCAATGTGGAGGTCACTCCAGAAACCAAGAGAAAATGGTAGGGCATCATGGTGCAGGCACAGAGGTGGGAGGACTGGGTTGCTTGCACCAACCTCACCACTGCCTTGCCCTCAGCAACCGCCATGATCGGAAACCAAGCGAGCAATGTAGCCCCAACCCTTTCCACCAGCCACTACTGAACTAGGCATCCTTTGCATCTGTTCATAATCTCCCATCATTTACCTTCATTGGATGGGTTCCAGCATTATGAAAGAGGGGATGAAAACACCTCTCTTCCCATGTTTCTCTGCCCCGTGCATAATTTTATGCACCCCTTTTTTTCATACTAAAAAGCCCCAAACGTTGCAAGCTTTTCACATAAAGGGTTTTCCATGCCCCTTGGTCATTTAGTTTCTGCTTTTCTGCACCTTTTCCAGCTCCACAGTTATGCCCGTGGTGAACTACAGCTGGGTCTCATTGCCATCCTTCTAATTTTGGAGTCTATGGCATTTATGAATTTTTGACTCTGACAGTTTCTCACTTAAGTCAATGATCTCAGTCTAGTAAATGTAATGGAAATAAATAGGGGTCACAGATTTGCACAGTTGGCATTAAATGAAGATTTATCCACAAATCTAAGGGAACTCAAGACAGGTTGAATAGCAAAAGCCTTGAAAATTATCAACCACACACCGGAATCATACCTAAAAGTGCATTTGCATCAAAACATTGTACTATACAGTGGTACCTTGGGTTACAGATGCTTCAGGTTACAGACTCCGCTAACCCAGAAATAATACCTCGGGTTAAGAACTTTGCTTCAGGATGAGAACAGAAATCGTGCGGTGGCGGCGCAGCGGCAGCGGGAGGCCCCATTAGCTAAATTGGTACCTCAGGTTAAGAACAGTTTCAGGTTAAGAACAGACCTCCAGAACGAATTAAGTTCTTAACCACTGTATGTGTTAAAGTCTAACACTGAATATCTGTAAAAAGGACTTTAATATCTGAAATAGAGAAAATGTATGTACTTTTGTAACTCAACAAAATCTTTAATAAAAACTAAAAAATTAAACAAAACATTTTAAGATATGAGCCTCATTTCTATAAGTTATTCATCAGACTCTTCCTTAAAGGCTTAGTAGCAACTGTTATTTATTTGTTTTATTTCGTTGTTAAATTTATATACTGCCCTCCATCCAAAGACCACAGAGCGGTTTATAGTATAAAAATACAAAATGAAAACACAACACATATATCATAATAAGAACATACACACCCAATAACCCCCTCTCAAACATATTTTAAAGGCCATACATTGCTTAATCGGCCAAAGGTCTGGTTATAGAGAAATGTTTTTGCCTGGAGCCTAAAGGTATGTAGTGAAGGTGCCAGGCGACTCTCTCTGGGGAGAGCATTCCACAAACAGGGGGCTACCGCAGAAAAGGCCTGTTCTCCTGTTGTCATCCTCTGGACCTCTCATGGAGTGGCCACATGAAGAAAGGCCTCAAATGATTATTGCAGGGTCTGGGTCAGTTCATATGGGGAGAGGTGGGTGCTCTGAGGCTGGTGTCCATCTATAAAGCCTTACACGGCTCAGGACTTCAAGGACTGCTTCTCCTCATATGAACCGACCCTGACCCTGCTCTTGTCATCAGAGGCTTTTCTCTACGCCCCCTTCCCCCGAGAGGTTCACATGGTGGTAACCTGAGAACGGGCCTTTTATGCGGTGGCTCCCCATCTGTGAGACTCTCTCCCCAGAGAGGCTCACCTGGCACTGGCACTACATGCCTTTCGGCACAAGACAAAAATATTTCTCTTTACACAGGTCTTTAGCCATTAAATGATATATGGGGGGTGTTATTATGATTATTATTTTTATTATTATGCTGTCCATTACTAGGCTTTATGTTTTTATTGTTATGCCCCATAAAATGTTTTTAATGTACCCATCTTTTGATAAGGGGTGGTATATAAATTGAAATCATCTCCATTTGGTATATAAATTGAAATCATCTCCATTTGCCAGTCACTTTACAGAAAAGGTATCAAAGGGACAAGATAAAATATAATAAGAAAAAGCAATTTAAAACCAGAAAAGCAGTAAACAATATAATGCTTATCTAGTAAAATATTAATAAGTTTGCATTTCCCCCCCTTTCCTTTTATTACACAGCGTGTGATCACCACCTTAAGCTCAATGCTGTGGGGCAGTTTAATTGTTGTCCTTGTGCACTGCTGCACATTAGTAACCTGAAAGAAAGAGAGAGAAAATAGTATGAGTTGCTAAAATGTGTCAAATTGCACATTATGAGGGGTGGTGCTGTGGTCTAAACCACTGAGCCTAGGGCTTGCCAATCGGAAGGTCGGCGGTTCGAATTCCTGCGATGGGGTGAGCTCCCGTTGCTTGGTCCCTGCTCCTGCCAACCTAGCAGTTCAAAAGCACATCAAAGTGCAAGTAGATAAATAGGTACCGCTCCAGCGGGAAGGTAAACGGCGTTTCCGTGTGCTGCTCTGGTTTCACCAGAAGCAGCTTAGTCATGCTGGCCACACGAACCGGAAAAACTGTCTGCGGACAAACACTGGCTCCCTCGGCCAGTAAAGCAAGATGAGCGCCACAACCCCAGAGTCATCCACGACTGGACTTAATGGTCAGGGGTCCCTTTACCTTTAAGGAAAGGTGAGGAACGCGTGTGGCGCTGTGGTCTAAACCTCTGAGCCTCTTGGGTTTACTGATCAGAAGGTTGGTGGTTCGAATCCCCACGACGGGGTGAGCTCCCGTTGCTCGGTCCCAGCTCCTGCCAACCTAGCAGCTCATGTCAAAGTGCAAGTAAATAAATAGGTACCGCTCCAGCGGGAAGGTAAACGGCGTTTCCATGCGCTGCTCTGGTTTCGGTGTCTCATTGCGCCAGAATCGGCTTAGTCATGCTGGCCACATGACCCCAGAAAAACTGTCTGCGGACAAATGTTGGCTCCCTCGGCCTTTAAAGCAAGATGAGCACTGCAACCCCAGAGTCGTTTACCTTTACCTTTACCTTTAATGTATCACTAATGCTATGGAAACAATTGCTGGGTGTTTCCGAATCCAATAATCCAACAAGAAGTTTGGATGGGGAGACTTTTGCAAGTGTCTGTACCTGGGATTTTCGTGAAGTGTGATCTCTCTTCCATCATTAAGGAGATCATCTTCACTGCCCTCAAAGGAAAGATACACAATACATCTTTTGTGTACATAGGGAAAGGATGATGAAATAGGGAAATTCAAGAGACAACCTATTCATCGGGACTGTACTGCTCTCAGCAACTGCAAAGAGCCTTTGCAGAACAGCACCAGGAACTGCTGAAACCTGATGCAGCTCAAAGCTTTGCATTCAAGTTGAACACCGGCCAGTAAATAAATACAAATCTGTTGTCAGGGAGGTTCTTAATGACTAACCCTTTCAAAGTGCTCCCACTCGCTCCCTGATGAAGCAACGTCCCCCAAGGTGTGCTGACTTCTATCTAAGCAGCAAACCTACAAAACCTTTCCTGTTCTGCCTAGGCTGTCCTTTACGACGACATGAATCACAGGCAGTTTCGGTACTTTAGCACCGCTCATAAGGAAGAGCTATTAACCCCAGGGCCACAGATGGGTGTGGAAAGGTTAAGAATACGGTGCCTAAATATTCTTGACTAATTATAAAAACAAATCAGGTGACAGCGGTCATGCCAGGATCTCGTATCTGTTGATATATGATCCGGCTGCCATTGGCTATGCCATGCCTAGCCTACATATAAATATAACTGCCTCCCACCCCTTCTACCAAATGCAGTGACTATAACCTTGCAGTAGCTGTTTCACTTCTTTACCCAGACTACAATGCAGCAGGGAGCCACGCAGGCTTAAATGCTATGTATTTCTATGAGGCTCAACTATGAATAATTGCAGTGGCCATTTAAAAAATAATAGTGGTAGTAACAGTAACCTATGTAGTGCCTATGTTATAGCAACCCAAAGTAGTAAATCTTTCAAAATAAAAATAGTAGCCCAGGAGTAATCTTCTTCTATATTTCTTAATAGTAGCAACCAATGGGAGGTAAGTCCCATTGCACTAAGTGCTTTGATTCCCCATCTTTGAAGCTGCCGTGCTTCTCGACAGGCCATGTCCCAGATTGCTAATGTGATATAGTAGCAGCGTCTGACTTGGACTAGGGAGACGTGGCCTCAAATCCTCATTCCGCCAGGTGACCTTGGGCAAATCTCTCTCCCCAATTGTGCCTAAGCTACTTCACAGGGTTACTGGCATGATTAATGCTGCCCTGGGGTCAGGGGTGGGCATGTGCATCATTTTTGGCTTCCCTCAATCTTTATAAAACTTCATCACCATTTTAGTATGTTTGAAGTTTAGCCTAACATACACAAATTTGGGGAAAAAATGCTTGCAAAAAGGTGTATGTTAGCTTTTATGCACATTCTCCCCTAATATGTGGGGTTTTGTACAGTTTTTTCGCTGGAGGACTGTATCGCCCAATTTGGAGAAGCGTGTGTTTTGGGGAACAGCTGCATTTTACTTCGCATATTGTTTCAGGAAGTGCAGACTTGACTAGGTTCACATTAAAATGTGAACCAAACTGAATTTCTTTGCCAACCCAACCTGGAGTTCAAACTATGACCTTTTGGGGACTAGTAGTGCAGCCACCGAACGCTCAGATATTTTTCAACAGCTTGAACATAGGCTAGAAAGAAAGCTACCATTTACCGTATTTTTTGCTCTATAAGACTCACTTTTCCCCTCCTAAAAAGTAAGGGGAAATGTGTGTGCGCCCTATGGAGCGAATGCAGGCTGTGCAGCTATCCCAGAAGCCAGAACAGCAAGAGGGATTGCTGCTTTCACTGCGTAGCGATCCCTCTTGCTGTTTTGGCTTCTGAGATTCAGAATATTTTTTTTTCTTGTTTTCCTCCTCCCAAAACTAAGTGTGTCTTGTGGTCTGGTGCGTCTTATAGAGCAAAAAATACGGTAACTTTTTAAAAAGCAGCAAAGAGAAAAATATAATTTAAAAGTTATGTGCATACAAAACAACAGCAACAACCCTGTATGGATAGAAACCACATTCTCATTAGGAAGGCTTGTATTTCAGTTACACTTGCTTCTTGGCTCACTGGTTTTCTGTGTTCAATGAATTTTACTTTGCTTTACTTGTATGGAGTATTCAATCATGTGAGCCACATTTGAAGGCAGACATAGTACGGCCTTCTCCAACCTGTTGGCCTCCAAATGTTTGGAACCGTAATTCCGCATTAGCCCCAGCCAGCATGGCCAACGGGCGGGAGTGATGGGAACTGCGGTCCAAAATATCTGCAGGGCACCAGGCTGGCCTGGGCACAGTCAGACCCCCTCAGTGAGAACTAGACCTTTGCATCAGCTGTGTGATCCAGGAAAGGAAACTTCAGATACTGCCAATTAAAAACCAATGGCCGGGGGAGGGGGTGTTGCAAAAAGGGTGGAAACAACATGCTTTTGTGCCTCTCACCTCATGATTCTCCAGTTCCTCAACAAGGCAATGATTCTACTACTACCTTGTGTCTCCAACTGCAGGGAAAGAACATGCTGTAATTTGCTATATGCTTGAAAAGGGAACTTTTTTCCTCCAGCCTAATTCAACATTACCTGTGAATGATGCATTGCAGAATTTAGTGCCAGAAAAGTGTGTTTTGGAAAACAGGGTATAGCGTTTCATAATTTGATTTAAATCAATTATACCGTCTCTCACCGGAACATTCATGAGCTCCAAGAAATAAAAATATATAAATGGAACCAGCTGTTTAAAAGACTCTTGTGCTGGAGATGGGTTTCGCTGGGACTTTAATCAGCTTCTTTATATATCACATTATTGTTGTGCAGAAATGGAGTGGGGAATGTACAGAGCTGTAAGTGGGAACTGCAAGGTAACCAATTAAGTTAAGGAAGAACCTGGAGAATTGAATCTCAGCTGATGCAGCTTGCCTTGGCCTGAGGAAAGTAGTCATTTGGTCTGAAGGAAATTGGTGGGTGGGGTTTGAGATACTTTTAGAGCACCCAGTGAAAACTAAGTTAGGGATTTGCTGGATAGCATAATCCTCCTGATATGTTCGAGCAATGGCCTGCAAGCCAAGAGTTCTGTAGCACTGAAGACCCACAAATGGAAAAACCGAGATGTGAACCTCCTCAATCAACTTCCCAGGAACTTCAACCTCATCCAGCTACCCACTTAAAGCCAGAGTACATGTAGATAATGAACATGAGCTAGAGCCTCCACCATACTGTCACTTTGGGACACATGTCTGGGACTGAATACTGGACTATTCCAGCATATAAAAATCCCACGTGCACAGACTAGCATGTCAGAGAGAAGAGAGCTAGGGCAGAACCTTTCATGATTCATCCCATGGCCCTAGTTCTCTAAGTGTGGGATTCGAACCACCAACCTTCTGATCAGCAAACCCAAGAGGCTCAGAGGTTTAGACCACAGCGCCACACGCGTTCCTCACCTTTCCTTAAAGGTAAAGGTAAAGATGCACCGTGCAGTTATTTTGATTTGGGGTGCGGGACAGTGCTTCGTTTGGGCAACAAACTTTGAAGCTGCTTATTTGACTGGACCGGAGGTCAAGCACATATCCAGACCAAAATACACCTCCTGCCTGATGTTTCTGAATTGCAAGCAAGAGATTAATAGGCTGACAAAAGTCCAGGTTCTCCCATGTCTAGGATTTGCTATCGTCAAGTTAAAATGACGTCTTTCGGGGGAATATACCAAAGTTCCTAGGAGAGGAATGGGGAACCATTTTCAGCCTGGAGCCACATTTCTTTCTAAACAAACTTCAGGTGGGGCCTTGCCGGGGGGGGGGGGGCAGAGGCAAAGTGGATTTTGCCTTTATACACTGGGATACACACCCACCCACCCACCCCTCTCTGCCTTGGCAAGCAAAGAAGCACAACCACCAAGCTGGTGGAAAGCAGAGCCAGTGAGAGGCATAGTTTGGGGGGAAGGGTGTGTAGCCGGGGGGGCTGCATTCCTGCCCTAGGAAATATAACAACTGGGCACACAGAGACATTCCAGCAATTCAGGTAGAGTTTATTATTTTGGGAGATTCAGGTGTAATATCACCATCCCGTCCAAGAAAAAAGAGTGTACTTAGTGTTATGTACTGAAGTTCTCACCCTGGGCCAGCAGGGGGATACTGTAGATAGTTATGCAAATAAGGGATCGAAAGTGACGTTCAGTCATTGGATAGTTTTAGAAAATTGTTACAGTTACATTGTACTGGAGCTCTATATAAGCAGGCTGACTGAACCCTTCAGTTCTGTTCTGTTCTATTCTGGCCTGTGAATAAACAAGAGCTGTTTGAAGAATTGCTGTGTCATCTGATATGTTCACCCACAACTTAACACTTAGGATTTATATACCCCCTAGCAAAATGAAGTCCAACAAGAAAATAAGAGCCTAGGGTCAAGGGAGAGGTAGGTGGGGGCCCACAGGTAGATAAATACCCACCCCTGTTATACAGAAACCTTTGAGTTCTCTAGAAAAAGAGCCCTAAAATTATCACTCTCAGAAAGTCTTCCATCTTTCTACTCTTGTCTTCATGTCACTTGTGATCCAGCTGTCTATGGACAGACCCACCCTGTTTAAAGCACATGACTTCCTGGAAAGAACCCTGAGAACTGTAGTTTTCCACCCTCACAGAGCTACAATCCCAGCACCCTTAACAAACTGCTGTTCCCGTGATTCTTCGGCTGTGAAGCTACCACACCAAGTCCAAATTGCAATGACCTTTTTCCAGACTGGATTCAAATTAAGCGAGAGGCCTAGTTAGGTGGAAATGGAGAGGAAACCCTGGATTGAATTCCCTTATCAGTGAACACAGTGCTACTTACTGCTGGTCCACACAGCCTACCCTTCCTAACAGAAGATAAAATGTGATAACCCCAAGGACGCATCTCTGAGTTCCTTGTAGGAAAGGTGGGACACAAATGCAACTAAGATTTTTAAATTCATGGATTTCAAACGAAACTGGCTGAAAATGAAACACACACACACAAACACCTCTCTCTCTCTCTCTCTCTCTCTCTCTCTCTCTCTCTGGTTCTCTTGCTGCAAAAACCATTTCTCACCCTTTTATAAAGCTGGCCAAAAAAGTGTGAGCTTTTATTGAGGTCGGCACAGTCCCCCTGGCCTTTGAGTCTTGCAAAGTCCATGTCTTCCTTAATCAAAGTGACTCTGCCAGCACAATTAGGATGCTCAAACAAACAAAGCCCACACACCACAAGCCGTTCGCCGTGAACAGGACCACAGAGCAAGTAGGATGTACACTGTCTCAAAATATTACCACTGAAAGTTGTTCAAGCTGGAGGGGGACGGGCAACAGGGGACTCCAACAACGCAGAGGCCTTCTATTCCTGCATCGTATTCCATGCATATTCCCAAAGCCCCCAAGGGCTGTATGTGTATTAACCATGTCATTCGTAATCAATTATCTTCATGGAAGAGCTAGTACCTAAAATGATCTCATGATAATAAAACGGCAGACCAAACACCAGGCTACATTAGCTAACATCTCACTTGGCTGAGCAATAGAACCTTTACAATATATGTCCAAGTTGTCCTAGAGATCACAACTTTGAAGGGCGGGGTGAAATCCTAGAAAAAACCTTCGAGAACAAATGAAAAAGATAACTCATCTCTCTTTCTCTCTGGGGTCTTAACCCATTATTTCATTATGGCTAAAGCAGGATCCATTGTTGTAAGATATGTTTCGAGGGGAGAGGTAGGTCAACAACATATTCGCCCATGGCCTTTCTTTATCTTCTTTCAGGATTAGTTCTGGAACAGTATCCCAACACAGGCTTGAGAAATTGAGACACATGAAGTAATGTGTGAAAGGGGAATCATTCATCTTACCTCAAAAACTTCCCAGACCTCCCTACCCGGCAAAGTTGGCAGAACTGTGATAGGATCCTCAGTATGGAGAAGATGAAAAAGAAGAAGCTATGAGTTGCTGCTAATTCATTGCATGGACAAAACAATGAATTGCCCTCCAACTCTTTCAGGCTACAAATCCCATTAGCTCCAGCCAGTACAACTGAGCTGTCTCAGGGGATGATAGGAGCTGTAGTCTAAAAAAAGGTGGAGAACACCAAGTTAGCAAAGTCTGCCCTAAGATATGTCTCTTGCCACACGCATCCTTCCCTTCTCAGAAGCTGGGCAGGACAGGCAAACAGGAGTCCTGTCACGCATCACGATGATAGGGGTGTTGGAATCCCTCCTCAGCCATGAAGCTCACTAGGTGAACCTTGGTTGTTGTTGTTTAGTCGTTTAGTCGTGTCCGACTCTTCGTGACCCCATGGACCAGAGCACGCCAGGCACTTCTGTCCTCCACTGCCTCCCGCAGTTTGATCAAACTCATGCTGGTAGCTTCAAGAACACCATCCAACCATCTCATTCTCTGTCGTCCCCTTCTCCTTGTGCCCTCCATCTTTCCCAACATCAGGGTCTTTTCCAGGGAGTCTTCTCTTCTCATGAGGTGGCCAAAGTATTGGAGCCTCAGCTTCAGGATCTGTCCTTCCAGTGAGCACTCAGGGCTGATTTCCTTCAGAATGGAGAGGTTTGATCTTCTTGCAGTCCATGGGACTCTCAAGAGTCTCACGTATAAAAGTCAGAGTTTAGCTTTATCATTCAAATCCAGTCCAGTAACTTAAATATGCTTTATTAACCACAAACAAACCATGCTTGCAAGCCATGGTTTGTTGTCGCCTTCTACTGTAAACATTGGCTTATGCTAACTGTATCTTAGTGTTACAAGTGAAACAGGTGCCAGGCAGCGGAGAAGAAAGGAGCCGGCGTGGCTCCTTTCTCTCTCGCGGGGGCAAGCTTTGCTGACACTGGACACACCATAAGGGGAGGCAGCAGGAGAGAGACAGAGATAAAGGAAAGGGGCTGCAACTGCAGCTGCCACTGCCGCTTCTGGTCTACTGGCTTCTATCCCCCACCCCCTCACCACCCGCCACTGCAATAGGCGGTTGGCCGGTGAGGAGCATTGGAAATCCCTTTCTCTCCTCCCCCACCCCCCTCCAGCATCCAGTCGCCGAGCATGCTCCGAGTGGGCCTCAGCCATGGTGGAAGAGGCAGGCCGAAGAGGGAGGGATGAGACTTCGTGCCATGGCTGCTGTTCTGAGGCACCGGTGCCTGGGCACGAGAGACAGCTGCTCCACACTGGCGTGAGGGTGTGAGGAAGGGGCTGGCTGAGCGAAGATGGCTGGCGGTGCTGGCGTCGGGGGGGCGGTGTCAGAGGTGGAGGAGTGGGCCACAGCAGCCTCTTCCTGGAGGCTTTGGATACATCGCAGTCCAAGCGATATGGAGGTTTCAAAAATACCTGGGGCTTTAATTGTTCAGACGAAAGTGAAGGAGATCCAGAAAAAGATGAAGCCAGTCTGCTGAGTGTGGATGAGAGTGATGGAAGCTGCAACTAACAGGAAGGATTGGAAATCTGTGGGACCAGAGATTCTCAGAAGACTGGAGTAAATTTACGGACTATTTGAAAAGTAACTCTGATGAACAGATTACGCTAGTAGGTTTGCAAGAATTTTTGTAAGGTGAATTATTTGAAATATTGTAAAAAAGACAGTGAGGAGAACTATTAGTTAAAGGTAATATGAAATTAAGAAATGCATAATAAGTGATAAGAACGGAACATCATCAGAGGTGTTGATGGAAGTCCAAAAAATATTGTATAAGATGAGATGTTCTGTTGTATGAATGTTAATTAATATGTTAGGGGGGGACCCCTGACCATTAGGTCCAGTCGTGGCTGACTCTGGGGTTGCAGCGCTCATCTCGCTTTATTGGCCGAGGGAGCCGGCGTACAGCTTCCGGGTCATGTGGCCAGCATGACTAAGCCGCTTCTGGCGAACCAGAGCAGCGCACGGAAACGCTGTTTACCTTCCCACCGTTTATCTTCCCACCTATTTATCTACTTGCACTTTGACGTGCTTTTGAACTGCTAGGTTGGCAGGAGCAGGGATCGAGCAACAGGAGCTCACCCTGTTGCGGGGATTCGAACTGACAACCTTCTGTTCGGCAAGTCCTAGGCTCTGTGGTTTAACCCACAGCGCCACCCAAGTCCCTAATTAATATGTTAAAAACTAATAAAAATGTATTTAAAAAAAGAGAGATGGAAGCTGCAGACCCACTGGTGGGGGGAAGTGCTGTGATTTCACTCAGGTCTAAACTGTCTCACAAGATTGCCATGAACAGAAAAAAGCCCAATCTTGTCCCCCACCACAGGATCATTGAACAAAAGATAGCATACAAATGTAATGAAATAAAAGGAACCTTGTTCCATATTTGTGCAGCCCAGTGCTACCAAGAGCAATTGTCTAACAGGTAATTCACACTGAGACCATCTCAGTATCCCGAACGATTAACATTCCTTTGTCAAGTCCTAAAGTCTGACCAGGTATTGCTTTAAGACAAGGATGGGGAAGCTGTGGCCCTCTAGATGCTGTTGTATCCCATCTCTCATCCTCCCTGCCCATTGGCCATTCCTGGGGCTGATGGGAGTTGGAGTCCGGCAACAACTAGAGGGTCACAGGTTTTCCAACTATGCTGTATGATAGCAAAACCCATTGGAACATGGATAAAACAAAATTTCTGAAGGAAAACATACGCTCACTATGCTTTTAGGTTATGTATGCATACATCATGGCAGGAAACATCTCGGAAGAGAGGAATGCTTTTTCTAAAGAATGCCTGCACCCATGTATTACTTCATTAAATATAATTAACACAGTGTTTTTTTTCTTAAAAAAAATTGTTTAGGGGTACTCTCATTTTCCTACACATATTGAAATACTGCCCCTCAATGAGGCCAAACTTAGACTCACAAAATGTTTATGCATACCCCTGCGTACCACCAGGAAAAAAGCACTGAATTAACATAACAAATTTGATCAACAGAGTTTCAGGCTGCAATTTAGGGTTGCCGTATTTCAAAAAGTAAAAACCAGGACCCCCTAAAAATTGTTGAGCTTTTTTTTAGACAAACCCCAAAGTTGTGTTGATTTTTTACAAAAACGCCAAAAAAACCCCCAAAACCTTTCTACAGATGTGTATGAGATTAATTTGTTAGCTGACCAAAAGCTGCAGCCTTGCAAATGTCATCCTTGAAGAAATCAGTTGGAATTCATGCAAGTTGCTCCCTCTCACAGTTGAGGAGGCTGATAAAGCTTCTCCCACTCTCAGACTGACATCCACAGCTGGGATCAATCATGCCTTGGAAACTGGAAATGGACAATAGTGACCACAGGTGCGAAGGGATAACGTGTTTGAAAGAACAAGCCATCACAGACTAATCCCCATAGAGCAGCGGTTCTCAACCTGTGGGTCCCCAGATGTTGTTGGACTACAACTCCCATCATCCCTGAACTCTGGCCTTACTAACTAGGGGTGATGGGAGTTGTAGTACAACAACATCTGGGGACCCACAGGTTGAGAAAGGCTGCCATAAGGGGACCTTCCATACAGCAGCAACGCTTGAGATCTCAACATGTGGGATACTCCATTTCAAGAACATCTGCTGTGGCTGCCATTTTTAATTCCACATAATGAGGTATTAAACGTTATCTGCACACTCCAAACAATCACCATTGTCTTTTAAAGTGAAGGGTGTTGTTCCAGAGACACGTACACTTAAAGCAGAGGCCCATTTAATTCCTTTACAACCATAATCATTCAGGGTGTAGGAGTGGCGAGTTGGTGCGCTTGAGGAATGAGCAGCAGGGAGGGCCAGTCAGATGGAAATGCAGGCAGGACTCCCATAGACGGAATAGGTGTGCATGACAAGCTACAACTGCTGAAATTCCCACATTACGTAACTGTTAATGGTCCAGGGACACCGTGTCCTCTTTTGCATTTTGTTTCCCTAACCACAGGTGGTCTGAAACTTAGGAGAAAGGGCTATGTTCTCCTATCATTCCACGCTTTTCAGTTGAGATAGCTCTTGGCTGAATGTCACAGCTATCGAGTAATCATGCCTACGTGAACCAGCCCTTTGTGTCGGACGAAGGCTTCGTATTGAACTTGTAACCTTCAGAAATTTGAAGGTGACTGTCTGTGAACCTGATGGTTGCATTCATATCAAAGGCTAAGGCCAAACCGCAGGCACCAACAGCAGTGTATAAACCCATACGAAGCCGGTCTTTGGTTGTAGAGGAAACCCTGAAATAAAACATATTTTCTGGTAGCCTCCACTCATGTTACAGCAGTCTCCCTCCCTCCCCAACCCTTTTAAAATAGTTGTTCATATTTACATAGGCCGTAGTGAAGTGCTCAGACAAAGGCTTGCAAAAGTTTACTGTGAAAGGCAAATTCTTACAATATTAAACTCAGCACTGAGCACCTCTCCTACACTGCTCAGAAGAACTTTTCAACCTTTTCTTTTAACCCAGCTAAAAAGACAGCAAAGTAAAGTTAATCCTCTTGTTTAGAGTTACACCCATAAGAGAAAGGGAATTCACAGATCAAGATCAAACCCAGCACTAAAGGGAATTATTTAGCAATGTTTAGGATGGCACCCTATAATTACTGTCAGTGTTACAGGCTAGACTCTTCAACGTGGTTTTTGTTAAGAGACCAAATGTGGGATCCCTCGTTTATTTTATTTTTTTAGTTTTCTTGGTTTCATCTTAAATCTTGCATCTTTCAGTTTTCAGGTTAGAGTTGAATAACAATAAGGAGTAATTATTTACCAAGCACTTTGTCACAGCGGTCAGAGTGCCATAAAACTATTTGCAAAATACAATGGAATAAAATTAAAGCAGCATGAGAAACTATGCAAGGGTTTAAAATATAACTAAAAATAAAGCACACACGTCTTTCAGCACCACGGTACTTGGGCTGCAAAGGCACCTTCAATTATTCCTCCATTTCTATTAAACCTGGGAAAATGGCAAAGGTGAGGCCTCATCTAAGTGAGTCATTTAACATTGTTTCAGCTTTCATCTACATACCCTCCTACCACTCCTGTTTACCTGGAATTAGTCCTATTTTTGGTACCTGGTCTTAGTAAAACAACTGTCCCTATTTTTTTCTATTCCTAAGTGTTTTATTATGTGTACTAGGGTGACTCACATTTCACTTGTTTATCATAGATCTCTAGAAGTTAAAACTGCAATGCTAAGCAAATTTATTAGCAATTAAAGGCCAAATCAGAAGTGATGCTAAACATGTCATTAGCCGCCATAGGTGCATTTAGGCATCGTCTTAGTATGCAAAGGTGAATATGCCTTAATGTCCCAGGGTACGTCACCCCACTTGTGACTTTCTCCGTGTTGAACAAGGAAGGTCACCAGGAGGTTTCCTGTATTCACATCTTGACTCCAGTACGGGGGTCCCCAACACATATGTTATCCATCTATCAAGACAGCAAAAGCAGCTGGACGTGTTTCAGTTATGGCATAGCAATTTTAATGAGTTCAAATAGATGCATTCTGAGATTTAAAATATTTTAAACATTCTTTCTTTCCCTTTCTTTCTTTCTTTCTTAAGTAAACTGTTAATGTCACATAACCCCCAACATTTCTCAGATGAGAATAGGGACGTCCTACCATACCCGCCAAAAGGGACGCAGGTGGCACTGTGGGTTAAACCACTGAGCCTAGGACTTGCCGATCAAAAGGTTGGCGGTTCGAATCCCTGCAACGGGGTAAGCTCCCGTTGCTCTGTCTCAGCTCCTGCGAACCTAGCAGTTCGAAAGCACGTCAAAGTGCAAGTAGATAAATAGGTACCGCTCCGGCGGGAAGGTAAACGGCATTTCCGTGTGCTGCTCTGATTCGCCAGAAGTAGCTTAGTCATGCTGGCCACATGACCCGGAAGCTGTATGCCAGCTCCCTCGGCCAATAAAGCGAGATGAATGCCGCAACCCCAGAGTCGACCACGACTGGACCTAGTGGTCAGGGGTCCCTTTACCTTTACCATACCCGCCAACATTTCTCAATATATGTCTTGCATAGTTACTTTTCTCCTTGGCTCGCGGGTCGCATAACTCCATACCCTCCAACATTTTTTCTATGAAAATAGGGATGTCCTAAGGAAAAGTGGGACATTCCAGGGTCAAATCTGAAACCAGGGCAACTTCTTTAAATCCAGGACTGTCCCTGGAAAATAGGGACACTTGGAGGCTTTGAGGTCAGTTTACTGAAACACTCTGTCAGAAATCAGAGGGTGACCAGCTAATGCACAATAAACAAAGGCAATAAACAGCAAGAGTTCTCAGAAATATTGAGGCTAAGCACAATTTTGCAAAGACAAAAGGGTCTCCCTGGTTTTTGAATTTTGTAGGATATGCACCTTTGCTCACCTACACAGCCTGTAGGCCTTCAGTGTAACTGTGTCTAATAATACAGAGGACTTGCTTCAAGTAGGAAAAATGGGCAGTCCAAGTCCATGGACACAAAATAGTGTAATTTATCTCACATTACACTGACTGGCAATGGCAATAAAACAGGGGGTTATAAAAATACTTTACAAATAACAAGTACCGTATTTTTTGCACCATAACACTCACTTTTTTCCTCCTAGAAAGTAAGGGAAAATGTCTGTGCGTGTTATGGAGGAAATGTCTACGGGTGGCATGCCTACGGATTTTCCTCCTCTAAAAACTATGTGCGTGTTATGGTCGGGTGCGTGTTATAGAGCGAAAAATACGGTATTTGTTTTGTTTTAATCTAGGCCCCATCTGCACTATACTGGACCATCTGCACCAAAAAGCAACATCATACAACTTTAAACAATAATGGCTTCTCCCAAAGTATCCTGGGACCTGTGGTTTGTTACTGGTGCTAAGAGCTAGGGCACCCCCTATTCTCCTCACACAGCTACAATTTCCAGTGTGGCTTAACAGTCAATCCCTGTTTACAGGGAGCTCAGGAATTGCGACTCAGTAAGGAGAATAAGAGATTCTTTAAAACTCTGGGGAAGGCAAGAGGCAGGGGGAGCCAGATGTCAGTTTTGCACTGGGCGGCACTGAAATTTGAGACGCCAAGGTCCACCACTGAGTAGAATCAAGGCAGACTTTGCACGTATGCAAACTAGGTTTCAGTGTACAGGAAAAGAAGGCAGCTGTTCTTTGCACAGCGTATCCTGGTAAAAGGCATATAAATAGGAGTAACAAAAAAGACCTGCTGGTTTTGGAGAAGAACGAAATCTTCTCAATTTCCAGATGCCTTCATAGCTCAGCATTCGTATCTTTTTTAATATGACACACACACCCCATTCAAGTCCCTCAAACCTTTGAAAAGCTGAATGAGTATGATTTACAGGTATATTAATTCTCTTGATCCAGCCTAGCCTTCCCTTCTCCCTCCACCCAGCTTTACCTTTCCACAAAGTTTGGGGGGGAAACCCGAAACTTTTATTGGAAGCCGATTCTCAGCTAATCCCTTTAATTCTACAAAGAATACCAAGTATTGCCAGACTCACAGTGAACTACCAAAAGTTTTATTTGGGAGAGTCATACAGGCAGTGCAGCTGACCTGTTTTGCTGTTCTCTGCTCATCTACAAGGAGATCCAGCGGCAGGATAGGACCTGAGAATGAACTCCTGGTGCCACCAAGAGGAAGTTCCAGGAGAAGCACAGTGTGTAGGAATGCTGGCAAAACCCCAAACTACCATGTCTACAATGTTCAGGTGCCCCCTGTTTTCTAGATAACACCCCTGCTCAACTCACAAGTCACCTGGGGTTTGGGGAGCGTTCCCCCCCCCAGAACCTGAATATCTTTTAGGGCTTATATATGAATATTTGCAAGGTCCAGCTCACTACCAGGAGTGGAAATGATGGTTCTGAGCCTGCTCAGAATTTCCTGGCAGACAAGATAAGGTTACCAGACATCCCCGTTTCCCGGGGACAGACCCTGGATTTACAAATCAGTCCCATGACAAAATCCATCTATTTAGTAAGAAGTTGAAAAGTGTCGCCAGATTCATTGAAAAAAAATCTGGTAACCTTAAGATAAGAAGACTGTGAGGCCCTTGATCCAACAGGAATAATTTTCTTCTTGTAGTTGGTTCAACAGATGAGTTTCATTTCCACACTAAAAATCTGCTGACCTTATCAATTGCAGAGAGAGGTCAAACTGTTTTAGTGTTTTAGGATTGCTCTTGATTATTTCTCGTAGGCCACAGAGAGTGCAGACTGCAGATTTGCACCATTTGCACACAGGGACACTTCTTTAGCCCAGTTCCATGCATGCTTTACTCGGGAGTAAGTAAGTGTGCACAGGAGTACACCCCTTAGGGTCTGTAATGGTACATAAGAAAGAACTCTTAAACATGTGAAGCTAAAGCCCTCTAGGCATTTAATAGCAGAAAATCAGTACAAGTGAATTGCATGTGGAGAGCAGTGTGTACACAGTACAAATACTGTGTAATGAGCCCCTTGGGGTAAGGTTCCTTTTCTCCTGGATATATATTATGCCTTTAAGAGCAACCTTCTGCTCAAAAATGCTGCAACGCTTTCTCATCACTTATCTCTGGCCAAAAAGAAAAGGCTCACTCAGGAGGTCCCTAATGAAAATCAGAACCACAGTGCATGTGCCTGTTTCTTCCCGCACAGTCAGCTCCCAATAGAAATTGAAGAAGCATCTTGTACACAGTAACTGAGGCAGAAAACTAGGCGTGGATGAATCAGTTTGCAAACATGCATTATAAAAAGGTATTCTGATACTTTTTGAAAATAGAGGAGGGTAGAGAGCGAAACGCATTAGAACAGGGGTCAGCAAACTTTTTCAGCAGGGAGCTGGTCCACTGTCCCTCAGACCTTGTTGGGGGTCGGACTATATTTTTTTTGGGGGGGATGAACGAATTCCTATGCCCCAGAAACAACCCAGAGATGCATTTTAAATAAAAGCACACATTCTACACATGTAAAAACACACTGATTCCCAGACCATCTGCGGGCCGGATTAAGAAGGCGATTGGGCCGGATCCGGGCCCCAGGCCTTAGGTTGCCTACCCATGAATTAGAACATTTGAGAAGCACTAAATATGGTGGATAGCAAAGTTTCCAGCTGCACTTTATTTGGGGTGGGTGCATGTAGATCAAAACAGGGTTTGTGTCCCCCATCTCCCCCGAGTTGGCAAAGATCTAATTCCTCTCGCATCTCTGAGCAGAACTCTCCAGATTTGTTGCCAGAGCAAAGTCACTGCCATGGTGGAAAACCTGAGAGGCTGCAGTATTTTTCCTGGGTACTGGGCTGTCACCTTGGAATCTGTACAAAGCTGTCAAGAATCGTCCCTGATAAATGAGGGCCCGCCCTGCCCTTGTTGATGGTCTGAAATGTTCTCCCAGGGCAGGCAGCTGGATGAAATGTACTTGTGACAATGAAAGGAGAATTATGCAGGCAATTTATCTGTTACCAAATTCCACAAAAGAACTATATCCATGTTACTCCACAGTAATTAAAAACTGAGAAGTTCTGCCATCAGATTTTTAGCAACAACAATGGCAAAATCTGCCTTTTTAAAAAAATGCTAAAATAGTTGCAAAGCCCCAGAGTGATATGTTTGTTCATGACTGCGCAAAAAATCACAGCTAAGACCAAATTCCACCCTTGCATTTTTGTGTTAGTTTAGCAATCAAAAGCAAGACTTTAATGAAGATTATTATGCATTATTTATTGAACACAAAAATGTGTTCATTAGTATACAAAATTCAGTTGAGAATGCAACAATATAAATTACCGTAGATGGTCATGCCATTTAGGCACATAAATAACGCTAACATTTAACAAATTAACATTTTTAGCAGAGAGTGGGAGGAGATGGAGCAAACACAGCTTTGGGAACAGAATTGCAGACTCTTTAATCACAGCAGCACAGAAGAGCAATAATTTTGCCTGCCCCCTTTTCTGTGCCTTTTCTAGTTCTGCAATATCCACGGCATCTCAAAATAATAATAATAATTGTACAGCTGCAAAAGGTGCAGAAAAAGAAAGCCAAAATTACCCAAATTGGCACATCTTGATAAGAGAAGGCTAAAGTGTATGTTGTGAGACAGGGGTTAGGTTGCTTTCCAGTTCATTTCCTTCCCAGTTCATTTTCACATTTTATGTGATCTTTCACACAATGTAAAAGTCACTTCTGGAAATCTAGTGGAAGTTAGTGGAAGGTTAGAGCTCATTCTGTATTAATTGTTTCCGGGGGGGGGGAGGGAATCAATTTGGAACCCCATTAACTTGGAAAATTTCAGGGGTTTTGTGCTGCAATTTTCCCGTGGTTTTTGTGACCATGTGTCAAGATTTGAGGCAGTATCCCAGCACAGAGTTCTTTCCCTCCATTTAAAATTTAGCGTGACATGACAGTGTATCAAAGAGCAACAAGTAATGCAGTGTAAAAGAAACATTGATTAGAATCCTGGATAGAAGTGCTATCATTATAACCAGTAAAACTAACACGCTGAGCTCCATGTTTGAAAGCAGTCTTAGTTGAAGGTTGGGGAGGCAACTGTTGGGGGGCGAGGGCAGGGATTAAGAGGGGCTATTCCCATCATCCCCTGCTTGTGACTTTCTCGAAAACATTTGGCTGTGGAAAACCAACTGAACTCAATGGGTCTTTGGTCCGATCCAGGTTCTCTTATGATTCGGGTGGGTGGGGAGTAATTATGACATGAGCCAACAGTGTGACGCGGCAGCTAAAAAAGCCAATGCAATTCTGGGCTGCATCAATAGGAGTATAGCATCTAGATCAAGGGAAGTAATAGTGCCACTGTATTCTGCTCTGGTCAGACCTCACCTGGAGTACTGTGTCCAGTTCTGGGCACCACAGTTCAAGAAGGACACTGACAAACTGGAACGTGTCCAGAGGAGGGCAACCAACATGGTCAAAGGCCTGGAAACGATGCCTTATGAGGAACGGCTAAGGGAGCTGGGCATGTTTAGCCTGGAGAAGAGGAGGTTAAGGGGTGATATGATAGCCATGTTCAAATATATAAAAGGATGTCACATAGAGGAGGGAGAAAGGTTGTTTTCTGCTGCTCCAGAGAAGCGGACACGGAGCAATGGATCCAAACTACAAGAAAGAAGATTCCACCTAAACATTAGGAAGAACTTCCTGACAGTAAGAGCTGTTCGACAGTGGAATTTGCTGCCAAGGAGTGTGGTGGAGTCTCCTTCTTTGGAGGTCTTTAAGCAGAGGCTTGACAACCATATGTCAGGAGTGCTCTGATGGTGTTTCCTGCTTGGCAGGGGGTTGGACTCGATGGCCCTTGTGGTCTCTTCCAACTCTATGATTCTATGATTCTATATTTTTGTGGAAGGGGCTGATTTTGTTCTTTGTGCTGTTGTCTGGGGTTAATCACAAATAGCTCATATTTCCTCCGTCTTGCTAGGTCTTCATTGGTTGCCGGTTCGTTTCCAGGCAGAATGCCGACCTTTCAGTCCCCCAATGGCTTACTTCCCTGCCGCACAGAGACTTAGCTCTCCTATGCACCTTCTCCCATAAAACCTCTGGTCCACACAACACCACCATTGGAGTATGATAGCTGGGGGTGGGCGGGCAAAACGGTTGTGGAATCCCCCTCCTCAGGAAGCTTGCTTGTCCTGGCCTTTGATTCCCTTTTGCAAAATGGTCACTAATCTTCCTCCTTTGGAAAACATTCAGAGTGGTGTGATGTTATTATCGCACGCTTGTGGTTTTTTGGGGGGTGGGGAGTATTAGTTTTATTTTTGTAACCTGCCTCAGGTATATGCCTTATATGCTGGTAAGAAATCATTCCCTCTAATAATATTAGGTGATTAAGTGCCAATTAGTTTGGAAGCAAAATACGGGCATCCAAAAATAATGGGGAAGGGGTTCCCTCAGCAGCAGACCTTTTGCATGTCGAGGTCCCCAAGACCCCCCCCCCCCAATAAAACACAATTGACACTTGATTTTAGTTTAAGGTTTTTGGCATAATTTTGGCCACAACTTTATTAAAATTACAAACAATGTGAGTGGTTGCTTAGGCATTGGTTGCACCTATCTGACCCCGCACAGGGACAGACTGACATTCGCACGCACGCGAAGTCAGAAAGGGAAAACATTTTGGGGAGAGAGACGGGACTGGGTACCATGCCTTACCTCTCCCCAAATGCTCCCAGGGGCTCTTGCGTGGTCCTAGCACCTTGACAGAGATTCAGACAAAAGCATGGCGAGCCCCTGGTTCCTTTAACGGAATACCCTTGCAGCAGCAGCATTTTGGAGGGGCAGGCACAGCCAATCCATACCCCTCCACCAACCAATTCCTAAACTAATGCCTAACTGCAACCTTACAAGTTGTGACGATTTGCTACGCAGTAGGCAAAAACCAAATGGCACCAGCCAAATGGACAAAATTCCTACTGGGCCCTGCCCCAAAAGCAGACGACCCCATGACAGGCATAGCAAGGTCAATGCAATAGCCCTAAATTAGGGAGGGTGGGCGGGTGATCCGATGCGCACAGCGAAAAGAGGAAGCTGTGCGCAGGGTATTTAAAGGCTATGGCTGTCAATCACGAAATGGCAACATTTAAATCTCTCCAGCAACACAAAGCACATGATAATGGTGGCCAACTCCTTTCCCACCCAGCAACAGTGAGGTGTCTTGCTAGCCCCCACCGCAACACGTGCTCTCCATGAAGGAGAACACACTTTGCATTAGTAGATTGGTAACATTTTAAAATATGCAAAAGAAATGTTCAGCACAGCACAAAAAATGAAAGGTCCACATTGATGTCGCATGAACAGCACATGGGTGCAAAAATCTGGTTTGGGGCAAGGCTTCACTCGCATAGAATTACTATTTGTGGGAGCTGGAATCTCTACAAATATATGAATTCATATAGCTGTCTTATAGTAAATCAGACCATTATCAATGTAATCCAGTATTGTGTATTCCAGCCATCCCCAGCTTGGTTCCCGCCATATCAGAGCTTTCCAAACTGTGTGTTGCAACACATTAGTGTGTCGGCTGCAGTATGTAGGTGTGTTTCCCGAACGCTTCCCGTGCTTCTCCCAGGGCTGGCGAGGGGTTAGTTTAACCTCCGGTTTGCTAGTGAAACTGAATTACTGTGTTGCGAAATGAATACTGTGTCACTAAAAAGCGTGTCACCAACATGAAAAGTTTGGAAAGCTCTGCTCCATATGTTTTGAGCTATGCAGCGAATCCCCATCTTAACTACTGGTTAATTCTGGGGGTTTCTTATGAAGAAAACTCTTGGAGACTTAGGGAGATGTTAATCAGATAGAATAATTTATTTTACAGAACAAAATGGGTAAAACAAAGGATGTGCTAAGAGATAAGATACTTTCAGGAAACAGGAAACACACGTGTGTGTGTGTGTGTGTGTGTGTGTGTGTGTGTTAGATTGAGTGGATGTCACAGGCTTCTAAACAAGGTGACAAACACACAGCTTCTTTTCGGTTACAGTATTTCACTTTAATTTCTTAAGCTTAATTGTACAGATGTTACAGCTTAGGTCATAATATCTGGGTTCTTAAACCATGTAGCAGACCCTCCAAGTGTCCCTGCTTTCCAGGGACGGCCCTGATTCAGAGAAGCCATTCCCGGTTTCTGATTTGATCCCAGAATGTCCTACTTTTCCTTAGGATGTCCCTATTTTTATTGGAGAAATGTTGGGGGGTATGGAGTTATGCAACCCCCGAACCATCTGAAGACAATCCTGTATAGGGACGTTTTTAAAAAACGTTTCATGTTTTTATATATGTTGGAAGCTGTCCAGAGTGGCTGGGGCAACTCAGTAAGATGTGTGGCGTATAAATAGTAAAATTATCTTTATGGAATGGGACGTCCCTATTTTCATCAGAGAAATGCTGGAGGATATGAGGTGGTACTTTCTTTCAGTTTCCCAACCTCCTATAAATCACACTCCTAAGGTACTTTTAATAGTACAACAGACTCAAGGGGTCACACTCTCCTCCTAACTGGTTTGGGATTCTTCTTTTTCCAGAAGATCTCTCCCCTTTTTACTGAATTGGGACCCAAGTAGCGTGTTCTCTAACAACTCTACTTCTCCTTGCTCAGATTCAGCTTCCTATTTTTTCCTCTTATCTGTATATTCCTTTAAAAAAGACGCTAACCGTCATCATTCAGACTAAGCTCAGAAACTTCCTTCTCTGGCAGCTGATATTTTCTTCAGAGTGGATTTTACACGCACACCTGAGGAGCTATACTCCTCTCCAGCTGAACACTATGAACCCCCAATTCCCAACTCTCTCTACTGCTTTTTCTTTTCCTTCCCAAAGTGCTAGCTACTTGCACCCGCAGACAATCAGAAGGAAGTTACAGCTCAGCTGTTTGGTGGAATTCTGCACCACCAAACCCTGGTCTAGCTGAGCTTTCCATCACAGACTACAATTCCCATCAGCCATGCTAAGGGTTGCAGTCCCAGACATCAGGGTGGGGGTATCTCCTGGGTCCAGGGCAGAGATCTTTGCCAGCCCTCTCCCCTACGATCCTTTACCTAGGGCTGCCAAAGAATGAACTAGGGACCTTTTACAAGCAAAACATGCATTCTGCCACCTTGCTATTATCCTTTCCCATATATGTAGAGCATGCCGATCTCTGCTTTGGCTCCTCTGTGGCTCTCAAGGCTATAGAAACTATGAAGCAGGCATTATTTGGAAATAAATCTTAATGAATATGTCACAGAGAATTCTTCCCTCTCTCCCAACCTGTTTGCCAACCACTAAGCAAAACGACATTTTCCTGCGAAGAGCTTGCCTTGTTTCGGCATTAGAAGCCTTGGTGTAGAGGGAAAGAAGGTGCAGAATATTTTAAAATACGCATGAAACAAACTCATTTCTTGATTAAAGGCATCAGCCTCATTTTAAATCTCACACCAGATGCCTCTACTTAATTCTCATGGCATATAGCCATTAGATAAAAGCATATTTATAGCTCTTTAGTGACAGCCAGTGTCCGCCTTGAATAATTTGCAGCCGCACCATCATGTTGCCTTTTCTGCTAGGCTCTTCTGATACAGATCCAGGAATTACTTTTATTATTTTAGAAATACATCAAGGTGTTTGTTTGTTTCTACCTAGCTCTCTAAGGCAGGACTACCTAACTTATGATCTGCCAGACTGAATGTAGCTGTTGTCTCCATGCTGGCAGCAAAACCATGAGGTTCATCCAGACCCTGCAAGGTTTTCAGTATGTGGCTCAAAAATTATTCCAAACCCTTAAAATTTTGCATTCAGTGTCACTTAAGGCAAAGATTTTTTGGGGGGGTGGGGGCTACAGGGCATCCTACCCATCAAGGGCAAGTTTTCCAAGTTTAATTGAAAACTCTTCTTGCTGCCTTCAGATTTCTCAGATATTTGCCCAACTAGCAGGCTCTAAAAACCTTTTGCTGTCAGCAAAAATCAGTAGTGATGCTAATCATAATATCATAATAGAAGGAGAATTAGAAGTAACAGTAGGAATTGTAGTTATTTTCACCCCACTTTCATTGGCATTTGTGGCAGGAGATAAAAGAACACAGGGAGCGTGGCTCTCCATTTGCTTACCATTTGTAACACCCCTCGTTCCAAAAGCAGCCTGATGTCATAATTAGGATTGGGGAAAGACGACTCCCATTGGTTCCAAAACCTCGCAAGGTGACCAGGGGAGGAGGGCATGGTTCAGGCTGGATGAGGGAGACCCCACCCACAGACTGCTGGTTCACCAATGAGACATTGAAATCCTCTGGAAATAAGAATGTCTTCAATTTCTTATGAAAAAGGCACAAGAGGGGTGCTTGACCAGTCTCAATCATGGCACTGCCAGAGAAAAGTGCCTGTCTCTTATGCTCCCATCAAGCCCACCTCAGAGAAGAATATTCACAGCAAAAGCTGACTACGGCACAGAGCGCAATAAAATAGGCCAGCCTATTGTAGCCCTATACGCAGTTGCCTGAGACTCAAATACATTGATCACAATAGAATTTACTAACAAATATGCTCAGGCTCAACACATGTATGCAACTCATGGTGTGTTGCATCCATAAGCCAATAATAATAATAATTTAAAAATACATAAAATATATGGAGCCTTTAACCAAAGCAGGCCATGAACAAGTTGGAGGATTGTCCTGAGAAATCCTGTGGCTGACAACAGAATTAAAAACAGAGGTCCTCCTACTGATTTTGCACATTGTTTCTAATATTAACGCCTAATTGGTTTAGGAAGAAACAGTTGGAGGGTTGTGCTTTGCGTCCGAAAAGTGTCAGATCAGAAGGATGAGGCCAAAGGCACGAGAAACTTAAGATTTGGCAGGTCTCTGTCTTGATGGAGATACAAGCGTGTTAGGAGCTCATTGTCATGTGTCCAAAAAGCATTACGGAGAGCTCCAAGGTGGAGCTGTTTACCAATACTATGATCTCTCCCCAGATGCAGTTGCTACTGCAGCTAATTAAGAGAACAATTAAGACTAAGGCAATCAGTCAAGTATACAGATCTGAGTCATTTTCTCCACTCTCTGATGCTGTGCTGGCTCCCGGAGGGCTAAACCTTATTCACTCATTCAGAAAATGACAGGAAGAAGCTATTAAATATCTGAAAACCATAAAAAGACAATAATCCTGTTCTTGAGCTAAGCCACACACTAGAGACCAATGCCAGGCAACTTAAGAAACTTGCCAGGCTCCCTGAATTCACATGCGCCTACAAATAAGAAAATTAATCAACAGCAGTTCAGATCAAAATTTAATTAAAAAAAGAAAAAGGGTTGTGGAGAACTTCCCCAGATCTCTCTGTTTTTATGTTTATGACTGATCAATATTATGTGTTATCAGCTCACTGAATGACAAATTCCACTGGGCGTCTTTAAAGAGGAAGTAACAGATTAAATATTGAGCTAAACAATTTAATCTCCACTTTAAAAGGTTTTCAGTTATTTGTAAAAGTAAATCCTATTAGTGTAGAAACGTCTTCGTGAGCTGAAACTGGAGGCTCATCATGCAAGGATTTGTAAACATCAGGGGAGATCCTGCCATGAACTATAAATTTTCTTCTTTTGTACAGGGATTGAAAAGGGAGGAAGGCAACATTTGCACAAAAGTGTTGGGTTTTTTTAAGGTGGCCATTATGATGCTTTGCTGTTCATTTTTAAAGCAGACTTGTGTCAGGAAGCGATAACAGGAAATCTCAGGCTAATTTTTAAATGCACCCACGCATATGCATTTCTTACTGTCATGACAAAAAAATAACACTCAAGTCCCTGTGTGCCTCAGCACTTTCAAGAAAATAAGAACTGGTCTACTCTGGCATTCTATCTGGTCCTCTGTTCTTACAGTGGCCAAGTGGATGCCCGGATGCCCCTAAAAATCTTTTAATAAAATAAGATAAATACAGTAGTACCTTGGTTCTCGAACTTAATCCGTTCCAGGAGTCCGTTCGACTCCCAAAACCATTCAAAAACCAAGGCGCAGCTTCCGATTGGCTGCAGGAGCTTCCTGCACTCAAGCGGAAGCCACGTCAGACGTTTGGCTTCCAAAAAAACATTCACAAACTAGAACGCTTACTTCCAGAGAGGCCAGTGTGGTGTAGTGATTAAGAGAGGTCAACTTGTAATCTGGTGAACTGGGTTCGCTTCCCTGCTCCTCCACATGCAGCTGCTGGGTGACCTTGGGCTAGTCACACTTCTCTGAAATCTCTCAGCCTCACTCACCTCACAGAGTGTTTGTTGTGGGGGAGGAAGGGAAAGGAGAATGTTAGCCGCTTTGAGACTCCTTAGGGTAGTGATAAAGCGGGATATCAAATCCAAACTCCTCCTCCTCCTCCTCCTCCTCCTCCTCCTCCTCCTCCTCCTCTTCTTCTTCTTCTGGGTTTGTAGCGTTTGGGTGCTGATTTGTTCGGGAGCCAAGCCATTTGATTACCAAGGTACCACTGAGTTCCAGTGGCTGGTGCTGTGGTCCAGCTGTACTCATGCACCAAAAGGCCATGGGTACATCCCCATCAAGAGATGTATTCTGCCAGCTCCGTGGGGCCCAGATGAGCCTCACAATGAAGTTGTAGACATGTATCATCTCTGTGTATGAAGACTTCCACCATCAGAGCTGGACTTTGAAGCCAAAGTCCAGGGCCCCACTCAGGATTATGAGCAGAAGGGCTGGGTTGCCACATTCTGAAGTAAGCAAACTAATACACATGAATGAGTAAAGAATGAGGGTCAGCACCGCATTTAGAGTGGTGCGGGCAGTTCCCCTGCACAGGAGCCAAGGAGGAGCAAAATTGAGAAGATCCATTTGAGGTGCCACATTTTGGCCTTGCACAGGGTACCATATTAAGAAAGATTCCCAAAGTATGCTCCTGGGAGGGCCAAATACCATTAAGACCAGATAAATGACATTGCTGATTGGGGTAGCAGTGGCCCTGCTGCAATCTGATGTTACTCTGATATAAAGTAGCGGATTTTTTGCTCCATAAGACGCACTTTTTTCTTCCTAAAAAGTAAGGGGAAATGTTTGTGGAGTGAATGTGTGGTCCCTGGAGCCGAATTGCCCGGGGGCAAAAAGCAGATCATGCTTTTTTTTGAGAGAGGGGGAAGTGAGTGTTGAGACAAAGCTGCTGATCATTGGCGATCGGGGAGTGAGATAAGGGACGCTAGAGATAAAGGAGGCTGCCTGGGAGGGGGGAGGTAAAGACAGCAAACTTGCAAAGGGGGGGAAACAGGAAGACTAAAGCAATAAGGAGAGAAATTAGAAGAAAATGAGGAGCAAAAAACTGCTCCAGCTAAGGAAAAGATACTACACTAAGGCAAACAAGAGGGAAGGGTGTGTTGAAAGGAAACAGCTGATCAGTGGGATCAGAAGAGAGATAAGGGATGCTAGCGGAGGCTGCCTGGGAGGGGGGAGGTAAAAGCCCATGGATCCTCAGGATTTTTGCATTGGGTCACCCCAAATTCACCATCAGATCACGTCTGTGGTCACAGCATGAACCACAAAAATCATACATCCACTGTTTCGTTCAGAATATTTTTTTTTCTTGTTTTCCTCCTCTAAAAACTAGGTGCGTCTTATGGAGCGAAAAATACGGTAAATGGGGCGGTTACACGGCCAACTGTTTGGACACCCAATTTCACTGCTGTTGTTTTTCAAGATATTTCTTATTTCCTTGGATCCACAGAAGTGCTTCATTCCATTCGGCAATGAGCCTAGTCTGGTGGAATCAAGGCAGAGCAGAAGCTACATGGTGAAACTCAGGGGGGATTAGTCAAATTTGCACTTGCAGGCTGCTCAGTAATTACAGCTGCAAGGAGCATTAGCAAGACCCTGCAGCCCTTTGAACTTATCCTCATTATTTTATTTCTGAAACAGATCAACATAAACTTGTATCAGTTACAGATCCAGCAACTTAGTCCATGCCATGTTAGCCATGTGTTTTAGTTATTGCAATGGAAGCTGAAGATAGTTCAAAATACAGTTCTGGGATTATGAGCATGGAACACATGGGACCAGTGTCTTCGCCAGGTACCAGTTTGCTCTTGGGCTCACTTCAAGGAGCTGGCTTTGACCATGCAGGTCCTAAAATGTTTGCAACCTTGCATACCTAATGGCAACCTTTGTTACATAAGACACACTTGTATACACTGCATAAATCCAGTTAACAGTAAGCGTTTTTACGACCCATTGAGTTCAGAGGAAGAATTAAGCATGTTATTAAACCTTTCCCAAGTAAATTAATGGAACTCAAAAGTGCACGGTGATGGCCTAGATTGTGCGCATCATACATAAACACACAAAATGCCAAAGAATGTACTCCTTTTTTAAAAAACTGAAGATGAATAATGCCTCCATGCAAGGAGGGTAGAAGAGAGAGGATGGTCAGCCATTTGTCACTTATGCTGGCCATAGCAATTGTCACAGATCAGCTCTCCTTCTCCAGGCAACCCATAATCTCAGGACCATCTTCCTGGCTGGTTCATTTGAAAAACACACATCTATCTCTTCATTTGGTGTCACAGGATGGAATGAATATAGTGACTAATAACTTTCCATTTTGTGCTCCATCAACCTTATTTATGAAGATCATTTGAGGCTGGGGAAATTGGATGCTCAGGCTCCAGATTGATCCAGCTTTATGTGTCGCCTCGATTCTCAAATCTTTACTGCTGGAAGGAGATGCGTGTGATGCAAAGGAAGGTGCGTTTCACTCCAAAGCAAAGCAACGTTTAATTAATAGAGTATTATTATTAATTTATTCAATTTATTAAATTAATAGCCCACGATAATGTGGACCGTTTGATAAAATATCTGCTGTTGTTTTTTCTGTATCCCTTGAAAAGGCACCAAGGAATCATTTTTGCACACGAGATTTGGAGTGGTGGGGAGTTTAACCATTGTTTGCCCCAAGCGACAGGAGCTAAGAGAAAGGAGAGCTATGTAAACCATGGGAACTCTGCCAACACCACCACCTCTAGTCTGTGATTCCAGAGCAGCAGGCTGGTGTTACAATGGGGGTGGGTGGGTTCTGCTTGTTCTTATTTCTTTTATCACTCTTCCTATGAATACTCCTGCAGTGTGGTGCAGTGGTTAGAGTGTCGGACTAAGACCCAGGAGACCAGGGTTCAAGTCCCCACTCAGCCACAAAGCTCACTAGGTGATCTCAGGCCAGTCTCCCAGCCTAACTTGCCACACAGGATTGTTGTGAGGCTAAAATGGGGAGGGGACAACCACCTGCACCACTTTGAGCAACTTGGGAGGAAATGCTGGTATATAGATTTAGAAATAAATAATATATAAATGGCCCTCCTCAGGTGCTTTCCAGGAAGGCACTAGTTGCTTTTGAAACGTGGCCCTGTGGCTCGATAATCAGAATCTAAATCTACGATAGCAGGAAATTAAATAGTGAATGCTCAACTGAAGCTGATGCCATTGCCAAGAGAAGATGGTGTCTCTCCATGGTTTTTTTACTTCACACCAAATAAAAAGGGGAGGCTGGTGACATTAGATTTCCCTGGCTTTTGGCAATTTCGTGCGGATAGTGCTATGAACACAATGGAAGTGTGCGCACGCTTGTTTTTTAATTACTTAATGACACCAGTGAAAAGGATGAGAGGGAGGGAGAGGACCCAGAGAGTGGGAAATTCATTCAAATGGTGATATAAAAATAATTGGACTACAAAGTCATGTTTTAGCACTTCCCCTACAGCTTTACACAGGGGAGCTGCTCATAGCCCACAACAATTTCAAATCCATAGTTCTGGGGAATAGTACTATATAATCATAAAATTACACTTGAGATAAGATTTAATTATCATTTTCACCTTTCCAGCACCTTTAGAGAAGTAATAATCAAAAGCCCTTGCAAGAACAGAAAATCACACCTAAAAAGCACCAACATGCTACAAAGCGATTAAAAGAAAGGCTAACCACCACATAGGCCTTTAAAGAGCATTTAAATTCTTTGGCTTTATTCAAAAATATTAAAAGTGACTGCTGTCTGACAGATTTTTAGATATTCATGTAAGGCACGGAGAAAATAAAATAAAGGAGCATTACTCCCTAAAGGAGCTTCTCATTGTCTTGAGCCATTCAGGCTGCTGGTTCTTACTGATAATTTTATAATTTTCAACCATCCCTTGCAAATATAGTTATTTCTTATCTCATCACCATTTGTATACATACTATATTATTCTCTCTTAACAGTGAGCTTGGGCAGTTAAGCGCCTAGCATTCTGGAAGCAAAATTGGACTGAACAAAAATAAAGCAATGATTTCTCTATATTCAGGGGGAATCCCTGACGATGCATATATATGTGCTTGTAAATTAAAAGAAAGATCAATGCTTTAAAAAATCCCAGAGCATCTTGACAAAGACCCGTGAGCTTCCAGAACTTCCAAAAAGTTGATGACAACAGAGGCTATATAAAAGGAATGTGGAACCAACCTTTCCCAGATAAAATACCACACTCCCTCCTGGACCCAGGGGCCACAAAACAGTGGTGGGCAGGGCCAGAGGCAAAGGTGGGTGGAGCAACAAATGCAAATTTTATCTTTGTACTGTAGTCTAGATTTACAAACGCACACACAGCCCTCTCTGCCACCCGATCCAGTCAAGGAAACGTTTCAGCCAGGTAAAAGCATTCACGAAGGGATACATCCAAACGCTTACCCAGGTAGTAAACATCACATCTGCAAGACCAACCAAAAGAGATGGTCAGCAATGTAGGTCCAATGGAAGAAAATGCGGTGGCTGAAGGACCACCACAGGTGTCCCTCATGGCAGTCCACCTTACTGATGTCAAGAGCATCTGAAGAGTCAGCAAACTGAACAGGTGCAGGCCGTCCAACAAATAAAACAAAAACCTGGGCCCAGGTGAAGAGACTAAGGGCTAGATCAAAGCCTTCATTGGTTCTGTTGGGAGGCTTTTTTAAAGCATAGTTGCTGCACAGTGCAGAACTTCATCAGTATCACAAAATACAGGTAGGGAGCAGTTAACAAAACACCTCCCTGGCTGTTGCCTCAGGGAAGATCACTTAGCCCGGCAAGCAATTTTTAAAAAAACCTTTGAACCAATGGCACCTTTTTATCAAGCCCAGTTGCTGCATGGGGGTAAGGAGTGTCTTTGCTGAGGTTGCAGCTCTCCTCATAATCAGTTTGTGATCATCATCATCATCATAATTTAAAAGTATTTATGGAAATTCAACCACATTGTAGTGCACACTTTTCTTAATATACACATTTTTTGTGTGCAATTTGCCTAATACACATTGTTTTCCTCAGGCAATTTTTGCTTCTGTTTATGTTATTTTCACTGATGTACAGTATAGTACACATTTTTAGGCACACTTTCCTCTCACATGTGCATTTTTGTACACAACTTTTCTGTGATTCCAGAGCAGCAGGCTGGTGAGCAAATCTGGGAGAAGTGTGAATTTTGAAACAGCTGAATAGGGAACTTCTCGTTAAAATGCAAACCAAACCTCTCTCACCCCAATCCCCTGAGAGACGGAAAAAAAGAAAAGGGGAAACAACACAATTTATGTCTCTCTCTTTGATTTTAATTATTTTTGAAAGTTTTAACTAGTTGGGCTTGATACTGTTATTTATGTTATTCTTTCTGTAAAACGATTTGAACTTTCATTGCAATCAAGCGGTATATGCCCTATTTTCCCGTCTATAAGACACCCCCATGTATAAGACGCCCCCTATTTTGGGGGACTCGGATTTAAGAAAATGGGGGGAAATGTATCCTTGTATAAGATGCCCCATAATTTTTGACATTCTTTTTTAGGGGAAAAGCCTAGTCTTATACACAGGAAAATAAAGTAAATCTTGTGAGCTAAATAATAATAAATGAGTTGGTCATGGGGGGGGGGCTGAGCTGTTATTAGGTATGGAAGGGCTGCAGAAGACAAGAATCACACTTCACCTCCTTCAGAGTAAGATGGGAGGTAGCCTGGCTGAACTTAAAGCTCACCCAGGTGCCTCTTGCCCAGGTGTAACAGTTGCCTGAATGGTAGCCACCTTCCTGGGATTCAGGGTCTGGACATGTATCCCCCCCCCACACACACACACAGTTTGAACAATTATTCCTCCAGAAAAAGGGGGCAGCCTTTCATTTCTATGGGCCCCAGTGTGGAGTTCTGCATGACACATCACTTTATGCTCCTGCAGGAAAGGTGAGCAGCTGCTCCTCAATCATGTCATCATCTGACCTTGACAGCCATGCCAAACAGGTGGTCCAGTTCTTGGAAGCAGGAGATACCAATGTTGTTGTCTATTCCCAGCAACAATATGTTTTTCACTTCAGCAGATTTAAATTTAAGACAGTGAGGACCAAGTGGCACATTACATTCCAGTATGTTTCTGAGCACAATTCAAAGTGTTGACCTTTAAAGCCCTAAACGGCCTCGGCCCAGTATACCTGAAGGAGCATCTCCACCCCCATTGTTCAGCCCGGACACTGAGATCCAGCACCAAGGGCCTTCTGGCAGTTCCCTCACTGCGAGAAGCTAAGTTACAGGGAACCAGGCAGAGGGCCCTCTCAGTAGTAGCACCCGCCCTGTGGAACGCCCTCCCATCAGATGTCAAAGAGATAAACAACTATCTGACATTTAGAAGACATCTGAAGGCAGCCCTGTTCAGGGAAGTTTTGATTGTGTGACATTTTAATGTATTTTTAATCTTTGTTGGAAGCCACCCAGAGTGGCTGGGGAAACCCAGCCAGGTGGGAGGGGTACAAATAATAAATTACTATTACAATTACTATTATTACTATTACTATTCAGCGGCACGTCTGTTTTTCGTGGTCTTTCTTTCTTAGCAAAAAGCAAACTTCAGCCGAGAGCAACATTTGACTCCTAAACCCTTTCCTTTTTTGATGTTCAGACTCAAACATACTGCTTTTCACCCCAAATCACAGGCTCTTTGAGTTTCCCTGTTTTCCAGGGGCAGCCCCAGATTTACAGAAGCCATCCCGGTTTCCGATTTGATTCCAGAATGTCCAGCTTTTCCTTAAAAGGTAAAGGACCCCTGATATTTAAGTCCAGTCGTGAACAACTCTGGGGTTGCGGCACTCATCTCGATTTACAGGCCGAGGGAGCCGGCGTTTGTCCGCAGAAAGTTTTTCCGGGTCATGTGGCCAGCATGACTAAACCACTTCTGGTGAACCAGAGCAGCGCACGGAAATGCCGTTTACCTTCCCGCCAGAGTGGTACCTATTTATCTACTTGCACGCTGGCGTGCTTTCAAACTGCTAGGTTGGCAGAAGCAGGGACCGAGCAATGGGAGCTCACCCCATCATGGGGATTCGAACCGCCATCCTTTCGATCAGCAAGCCCTAGGCTCAGTGGTTTAGACCACAGCGCCACCCACGTCCCTATTCTCATTAGAGAAATGTTGGAGGGCATGGGGTTATATGACCCCTGGTCACGGAGATAAGTAACTATACAGCCTTTAGAAGACATCTGAAGCCAGCCATGTATAGGGAAGTTTTTTTAACGTTTCATGTTTTATTATGTTTTTCTATATGTTAGAAGCCTCCCAGAGTGGAATAGAACATCCCTCTTTTCATCGGATAAATTTTGGGGGGTATGAAATCTGGGTGGGGAAAGGGACATCCTACAGAGGAAAGAGAGACATCACCTTGCCAAAAAAAGGCTTGTATAGTAAAAGCTATGGTTTTCCCAGTAGTGATGTATGAAAGTGAGAGCTGGACCATAAAGAAGGCTGATCGCCGAAGAATGGATGCTTTTGAATTCTGGTGCTGGAGGAGACTCTTGAGAGTCCCATGGACTGCAAGAAGATCAAACCTATCCATTCTTAAGGAAATCAACTTGGAGTGCTCACTAGAAGAACAGATCCTGAAACTGAGGCTCCAATACTTTGGCCACCTCATGAGAAGAGAAGACTCCCTGGAAAAGACCCTGATGTTGGGAAAGATGGAGGGCACAAGGAGAAGGGGACGGCAGAGGACGAGATGGTTGGACAGTGCTCTTGAAGCTACAAACATGAGTTTGACCAAACTGCGGGAGGCAGTGGAAGACAGGAGTGCCTGGCGTGCTCTGGTCCAGGGGGTCACGAAGAGTCGGACACGACTAAACGACTAAACAACAACAACAACAGAGGAAACGCAAAATCCAGGCTGAAGGGTAACTCTGAGCAGAAAAACAGCCACGGGAGAAAGGGTTAAGCAGATCATTTTTTTGAACCTGGTTTGAAATCAAACCATGCCAGCAAAGGCATATTCCTGCATTGCAGCGGGCTGGACTAGATGATCCTCAGGGTCCCTTCCAACTCTACAATTCTATGATTCTCAAGGAACAGTGTTTTGCAATCCCTGGCAATTAGCTGATAATCAGCACTTGCAAAGTGCTGTGCCTTTTTAAAACCTTTAAAGCCTTTTTATTTATTTATTTACAATTCTGTCAGCACAAACTTGCCAGCGAGAAGCTGTACCTGTCAATATGCTTGCACCAGATTGGGGGATTCACCTCCATATGGCTGCATACAAAGCAATATTCTGCAAGAAGGGCTCTAAAATGTTTGAGGCGGACCCAGGAGTAGACCATGAACAGGTTTCCAGAGGCTCTCGAGTGGGGTTTCCAGCTTTCTGAAAAGAGAAGCTAAGGACATGCAGTGCACACTAAGGAGGATACAGCTAGTTTCTTTTAAGAGCATTCATAGAGGAGGCAGGTGAAAGAGGAATAGAGGTAAGATGAATATACAAAGACCTAAATACACGCACATCAGCTGAAAAGGGTTTCATAATGGGCCATCGTTTCAGTAGCACCAATGTACTAATGGCTAATGGGGGAGACGAGCAACGGGAGGCACACAGACACATCTCAAAGTCATTTCCAAGAAGATAAACAACCACATGAACATTTCCCACAAACAGCATAATACACTTAAATGTCATCATCATCATGTGAGCAGCTCAGAAGGAGCCTGAGAAGCAATTGCATTTGTGTTTTGCTCGCTACAGAAATATGTGCCTGCAAAGGCTTTCTCCGTGCCTTTTGTTTAAAGAATGAAGACAGGATGACACACTCTTAATGCAGGAACCACTGCATGTCCCATGGCCTAAAAGGGGTTTCTGCAGGGCTGACTTTCATTATACCCTGCCAAGTGAAAACCTGCAGAAGTAGAAGTTGAAATACCAATCACAGAGAAGGTTAGGGGATAACATTTGAATGATACAATACTGACATTTTATACAGTAGCATACTTTTTCGTTCTCCCCCTTTATGAACTGCCTTGACCATCATCCCTTTCTTTGAGGCTTTGTTCTTCACACACCTCCGACACTGATCTTCTCTGCATTCATCGATTCAGTTCCACACAGTCCCTCAGCCCCTTTTGTGTTCCCAGTCCTGCTACAACTATCACAGCAGTAGAACCAATGGCAGGGGCTGGGAGGGGGCCGGATCCTCAGTGTCATATGGAAATTATTTTGGCAAATTTTTGAAAACAAACCCACCCACCGAAAACTGTTGCCTCTTCAAGATCCATGTAGGTACAGAACCTGTACCACCTGGAGGTGGTGGATGGTGTGCAGATTGCATGTACAGGACCTGTGAGTCTACATGTTGTTACAAGCTTGTTTCCGGACTCACATGTGTGCAGCCAGCACTCCTGTCACACTAGGCTCAAGATGGAGAATCTCAAGACACAGTTATGTCAACATTATACATATGCCATGATCGGCAGAGATAAACCATGTCCTGTCCATATCGTAGACCCTTGTGCATATACAACTTTGGATACATGGCAGTCATGTGCATTAAAGGAACATCAGGCAGGATTCAAACTTCTTCAGCATCTTTAGGCAGGCTGTTTTTCTTTGCTCGCTTTGTTTTTGCACAGTTCTCCCAAATATGTGAGTCCAAATTTACCATACTGGCTTTAAGGAGCAAAGGAAGCTGAGTCAGACTCTTGGTCCATCTATCAGTGTGGTGTAGTGGTTAAGAGCGGTAGACTCGTAATCTGGGGAACCGGGTTCGCGTCTCCGCTCCTCCACACGCAGCTGCTGGGTGACCTTGGGCTACTCACACTTCTCTGAAGTCTCTCAGCCCCACTCACCTCACAGAGTGTTTGTTGTGGGGGAGGAAGGGAAAGGAGAATGTTAGCCGCTTTGAGACTCCTTAGGGTAGTGATAAAGCGGGATATCAAATCTCAGAATGGTCTACACGGCCTAGGACCCCCGTACCTATGGGACCGCCTCTCCCGGTATGCCCCAAGGAGAGCCTCAAGGTCCATAAATAGCAACACCCTAGTGGTCCCGGGCCCTAAGGAAGTTAGATTAGCTTCAACCAGAGCCAGGGCCTTTTCAACACTGGCTCCGACCTGGTGGAACGCTCTGTCTTGTGAGACCAGGGTCCTGCAGGATCTAATTTCTTTCCGCAGGGCCTGGAAGACAGAGTTGTTCCACCTGGCCTTTGGCTTGGAGCCAATTTGATTCCCTCCCCCTCTTTCTTTTTTCTTTTTCCTTTCTCCTCCTGTGATGAGGCTGCATTTTAATACTGTAATGTTTCAATATTTTAATTGTTGTATTTTAATCTTGTTTTTAAGTTGTATTCATTCAACTTGTTTTTATTATTGCTTGTTAGCCGCCCTGAGCCCAGCCTTGGCTGGGGAGGGCGGGGTATAAATAAAAATTATTATTATTATTATTATTATTACTACACTGGCAGGCAGCCGCTCTCAAGGGAGCCGAACCTGGAACCTTCTGCATTCAAAGAAAGCAATGTATCACTGCGCTACGCCCCTTCCCCATAGTAAAAGTGAAACGGTATAAAGTACAAGACATTTGTGAAGGTGATCACACATACACCTCCCAGTAGCTCTATTCTAGCTGGAAAAATCAGCTTTTTGCAACCTTTCCCCTTTACAATCCACCATCTCACATTCAGCATTATTTTTTCCAGCACAGTGTTTGCCTTCCCAAACGAGTACTTTTAGCAGCCGGGCACAATAACTGGATTTTAACTCTAAAGTGTTTTGTTTCTTCTGGTCAGGAGGTTAGCTACAAAAGCAGGCTAAAATGGTCCCCTGATGGATTCATCGGATGAATGAGTTGACTCTTTGTTGTCCAGTTTAAATAGTGGCTATGTTTGCTTTGCATTTTGGGGATTTAGTTCCTTGCTGAGCTAATGCCATGTTTGCTGAATGGGTGAGTCTGGAGTCCGTAAAAATCTACGAGACAACAGGAGAGAGCTGGTGTAGCAGCTAAGAGACTGAACTGTGAAGTCACAAGCAGTTATCTCTGAGGCCCCATCTGCACAATTCCTTTAAAGTAGGGCTGCCATACTGTATCTTGAAGAGCAAAGAAAGAGGACAGCCCGAGCCAGCGAAAGAGGCACACAGGGCCGCTGCCACAGCACACACCTCTTTCCCCAGGCTTGGGCTGGCAGCGGCTGTGGCGTGCAGAGCAGCCCAAGGCCCCCACCCCCGGATATTTCCTTTAAAATGTAAGAATCTGCCTGAATGAGCATGTTGGCTCCCCAAAAGAGGACATGCCTGGGTTTTCCCAAATGTAAAAAGGTAAAGGGACCCCTGACTATTAGGTCCAGTCGTGACCAACTCTGGGGTTGCGGCGCTCATCTCGCTTTATTACAGCTTCCGGGTCATGTGGCCTGCATGACTAAGCCACTTCTGGTGAACCAGAGCAGCGCACGGAAACGCCGTTTACCTTCCCGCCGGAGCGGTACCTATTTATCTACTTGCGCTTTGATGTGCTTTCGAACTGCTAGGTTGGCAGGAGCAGGGACTGAGCAACAGGAGCTCACCCCGTCGTGGGGATTCGAACCGCTGACCTTCTGATCGGCAAGTCCTAGGCTCTGTGGTTTAACCCACAGCGCCACCTGCATCCCATTTCCCAGATGTATGAAAACCCTATTTAAAGCCTTATCATATCGCTTTAAACGACTGTGGGTTCTCTTAAATATCCTGGAAACTGCAGTTTGTGCTGAGAGTTGTTAGGGAGCCCCCATTCCCCGCACAGAGCTACAATTCCCAGAAAGAATTGACTGTTAAACCACTCTGAGAAATTCTAGTTCTGTGAGGGGAATAGGGGTCTCCTAACAACTCTCAGTGGACGTGGGTGGCGCTGTGGGTAAAACCTCAGCGCCTAGGACTTGCCGATCGTATGGTCGGCGGTTCGAATCCCCGCGGCGGGGTGCGCTCCCGTCGTTCGGTCCCAGCGCCTGCCAACCTAGCAGTTCGAGAGCACCCCTGGGTGCAAGTAGATAAATAGGGATGCTTACCAGCGGGAAGGTAAACGGCGTTCCGTGTGCTGCTCTGGTGCCGGTTCGCCGGAGCAGCTTCGTCACGCTGGCCACGTGACCCGGAAGTGTCTGCGGACAGCGCTGGCTCCCGGCCTCTAGAGTGAGATGAGCGCACAACCCTAGAGTCTGGCAAGACTGGCCCGTACGGGCAGGGGTACCTTTACCTTTAACAACTCTCAGCACCCGGAACAAACTGCAGTTTCCATCTTTCTCAACAGAAGTCATGACTATTTGAAGTGATATGATACTGCTTTAAATGCAGAGTGCAGACGGGATCCCTGTCTTGGTGGAGACATTACCCCCCAAATAGTTCTAATAATGCTGGCCTACTTTACACGTTGTTGTAAGGCAGGGGTGGAGAACATTTTTTTTTTCTGCTTGAGGGAGACAGTTCCTCATGGGCAACTTTCCCGAGGCTGCATGCTGGGGGCGGAGATAAAAGGTGGGTGGAGGAACAGATTGGCTCTTGCCTTTCTGTGGCTGGAATATGGGCCTATTACCCAAAAGTCAGAGGTTTCTGTGAAGAGAACCTGAGCTTACAGGGTTAAACAGCTCAGAGTGTACGCCCTGCCTACTATTGGGAGGGGGGAGGTTCGTCATTTCCGAGAGCCTCCAGCCTTTGTTTCTCTCTACTTTCGCTTTTGAGGAGACAGGACGTGTTTTCACGATGCTGTTCGCTGTGATAGATAATGGATAGTCTGCTGTAAATAAAACTGCTTCTAGCTGCTAATATCCTGAGTGGACTTTATTTAAGCACACTGAAGAATGCACTGGAGTTTTTGCAGTTTTCTCTTACCGCTGCTGATCTCTGCTTTTGCTCAGAGCATCGGAATGTGGAGTTTGGAATGCAGAGGCCTGGCAAGAGACTGCGCAGCGAAAGCGGGCCGGACGCCAGGCTTATCTGAGCAATAAATCAATCTCCTTCAGAGTTTCTTCATGCACACACCTCCCCCTCTCATCCACGCAAGCAAGTGGCAACATCACAGTTGAAGGACACATTCCAGCTAGGCAAAAACTCTTGAGGAGGACCTGGAGCAGGGCAGGACCAGTGAAAGGGTGTGACCTGGGCAGGAGTGTCACGGTCCGGTTCATGGGTGATCAAAGTCCCGGAAGGGGATGTCAGGACAAGGGGCAAGATGGCGGGGTGGGAGCAGGAATGGGGTCAGGAAACCAAGAGTCTGAGGGTCAGAGAGCCAGGAGTCAAGAAGCCAAGGATCAGGAAGCAAGGAGTCACGAAGTCAAGGGTCCGAGGATCAAGAAGCAAGGAGTCAAACGCAGCAAGGCAGGGAATGTGTTGCTGTGGCAAAGAGCCGAAGGGAAATGCGGACCTTATATCCCTTCCCAGCTCTTGCCACCAGGTGCTGTGAGTTACCAATCAGCCTCACGTGTGCGGCCGCACCTTGCCTCTTCAGAACAAACTTAGGAAAGCCCCAGCCTGCAAAGTCCTATTGGTCACAGGGCCTGCTCCTGCAATCACACCTGACAAGGAGGCATGATTTTGACATAATCCTTAGAGCCAGCTAGAGAGGACTTAGAGGCCTGCATTCAGCGCCCCACACCTGAGGTTTTCCAGCCCTGTTGTATGGATTACTGTGATAGTGTCGAGCAAATCACATGGTGGGGCAGAGGCACTTACGTAGCCCCCCAGCAGAGGGCACAAATAGGACAGCATGGTGCAAACATGCTGGCAGGAAGACATGTTTGCCTCTGCTTGCAGATCACCAACCTCTCTTCCCCTTCCCCTCCCAGTAAGCAGCAGCAATTCGCCTGCTGGGATAAGTGCCTCCACTCCACAATACTGCCTGTTACTGGAGCACTTTAAACACTCTTAAGTGTACAATGATGTGCCTTGTTTACTTAGAAGTTCGCTTCAGTGGGGCTTATTTCTAGGCAAGTGGGCAGCCAATTGCAGTCTAAAGCACAACTGAATGCTATGCATTACTTTCACATTGTTGTTTCTTCCCACTCCCCTTTGCCACCAGCCTGTTAAGTAGCACAAATAAATAACTGAAGCACCAAACTGCTAATCTACAAATACCATTTCTCCAAAGCAATATGAATGGCTCTGGTGTAGGCTTGGGGGGGAGAGAAACGCCAAGAGCCCCCGTGAAAGAAAGAGCAGCAAGAACAGACACTGCCTAAGACTCTGTTGCGCACGGGGAGCTTTAACCCTGATGGATTGAGAAAGAGAGTCATGTTTAACACATGAAGAAAATTATATTTTATTATGATATAAACAGTTTCGGCAGCATTAGAAGCAGTGGGGAAGTGTGAAGTTATGCCAGGAAGAAAGGAGCCGTGAAGAGCGCACAGGGCCATGGCTTAGAGACACATTACCCAGATTAGAGGGATATTGTTTGCCAGCCAGCAATATCCCTTTTCACGTTGCTCGAGAGCGGACTGAAAAATGACAATGCCATTTGGAGCAGCCTTCATTATCATCCACTCATGGCGGCCAAAGATCCTCTGACTGAGAGGCACAAGGCCTCCTTATTACTTATCAGAGCCCAATTAACTTTATCTTGTTCATCTGAGCTCCAGCTGAGGCTAAGAGTTCAATAGTGCACACTAAGGATGATAAGGAGGCAAGGGGTTCGATGCAGCATTTTAATCACAGTGTTTATAAAAGAGCAATAAACCATCCAAAGAGCCCACTCACGTGGTTTCCAGCTCAACAAGGGAAGTGTGCAGTAGCAACACAGAGATTCAGGCTGGATTTTGAAAATCACCCACTTAAGCTATGAGCCAAAGCACTTTTGCCTGCTCCTCCTCGGATCCGATTGCTTCCCCCTCACTTTCATAGAATCATAGAATCATAGAGTTGGAAGAGACCACAAGGGCCATCGAGTCCAACCCCCTGCCAAGCAGGAAACACCATCAGAGCACTCCTGACATATGGTTGTCAAGCCTCTGCTTAAAGACCTCCAAAGAAGGAGACTCCACCACACTCCTTGGCAGCAAATTCCACTGTCAAACAGCTCTTACTGTCAGGAAGTTCTTCCTAATGTTTAGGTGGAATCTTCTTTCTTGTAGTTTGGATCCATTGCTCCGTGTCCGCTTCTCTGGAGCAGCAGAAAACAACCTTTCTCCCTCCTCTATGTGACATCCTTTTATATATTTGAACATGGCTATCATATCACCCCTTAACCTCCTCTTCTCCAGGCTAAACATGCCCAGCTCCCTTAGCCGTTCCTCATAAGGCATCGTTTCCAGGCCTTTGACCATTTTGGTTGCCCTCCTCTGGACACGTTCCAGTTTGTCAGTGTCCTTCTTGAACACGTTCCAGTTCCACTTTCCCTGCTCGCTGAACAGCACCTCTGGAGTCTTGCTCATTGCCAAAGAGAAAGGGAAGACAACAAGACCAGGAAGGGAACGGGAGGGTGGAAGGCAGGCAGGTGATTTAGAGATATATTCTATATATTCATAAATTTCTACAGAAACCTGGAGAACTAAATGTAAGATTAGAAAAATAAGAAACAGAGAGAACCAAAATTGACAGATCCTTCCATCCTTAACATTGGTAAGAAGTGGGCAAGAAAGAAAACGAGCAGAGGCTATCCTGTTATAAAATTATGGCTGCAATCCTAAACAAACTTAGGAAATTACCTCCCATCCAACTCAGTGGGACTTACTTCTGAGTAAAGGATTAGTGCTATCCAGAGTTGGCAGTAATGAACAACTCACAGCTGAGCCATCAAACTATGTGATGTTTTATTCCAAACTGTCGTGCACGTAACACCTGCAGACAATGTCACCTTGAGCATAGCTGCGCTGAACAGTTTTAGGTTTGGGTGCCATAAAGCCTATTTGATGTTTAGTAACAGCTGATCCCTGGAAGAAAGCACCTTCCGTTTATTAATCAAACAAACATCCATCTGAAATATTTCCTGATGCTTATAAAACACACATGAAACTTTATTATGAGCTGTCAGTGATAGATTTACTACCATAATACTCAGTAAACATAGACTTCCTTGCAATTGTGTCTCTCCACAACCCTTCTTTATGCCCTCCTATGCATTCATTTCTCAATAGCTGCACTGAAACCTGCTCCCTTCTTGGGGGTCCTGTACATTTATGGCTGCTTAAAGGCCATTGTCCTCCCTTTGCTGTCACTTGAGGTGTGCAATAATTGCTCAGAAATTCACAGCCTGTTGTGCCTTATTGCTTAAATATTTTTAAGAGCTCGACTAGGAATTTTCAGGGAGTGACTCTGAGGACTTGCTGCTTCATAAAGAATTGACAGGGTAAAAAAATGAAGGCAGGAAGGAGAAGAGGGGAAGGAAACTATCTCTGTGGAGCTAAAAGCCTGCCCAGAAGGTGAGAGTGTCTACCTCTGGAAGGTGAAAGGTCTCTACCTACACTGCAGGGAAATGCTGTGAACACAGAATATGCCTCTGCTTTTCCCTGTGTGCCAGGAATTTAACTTAGAGATCACAAACTCCTTAATGCAGCTGGAGACTAAGACTTCAAAGGAAACAAAGCATAAAACTGTATCACCAGATGAACTTGTGCCTTCTTCTGTTGCCTTCACCATATAGGCTCCTGCAGAAAACTTGCTTATTGAGCATTCAACCTTTTTCATGAGGAGGTTATACTGTACTGACACATCTTTTTTTTTCTGGTTCTACATACTTTTATTGGGTTTAGAACTGGACAAATCACCAGTGTACAAAATGGTAGACCACACTATCAGAAGCAGAGGACTGTGGGTTGCAGCAGCATTTCTATTGACCCAAAAGCATTTTGGGAAATGAAAGCATAAACTGATTGGGCAAAAAGAAAAAAGGGCGGGGGCAAATTAAGAGGACAAATTAAGATCCTGTAGATTTTGAAAGACAAGCTGGCCTGTCCTCATGTGCCTGCTGGGTTTACTTTTTGGAGGAGGGTGTAGTTCTGATTGGGGGTGGGGAAGGGGAAGGTGCAGGACCCCAAGGCTTTGAAATGTTGTGCCCACCCACCCCAGCCCAACAAGGAGCAGACGCCAACCCTCTGCCTTTTTGGTCACAAACCTTCCCAGAGCAGGGCTCCCATCTTGATTAGTTTACAGTAGTTTCTATGTCTTCCTGTTAATCTTTGGTTTATCTTAGGAAACTGGGCTGGAAGTCCACTAACTGCAGAAGGTCTCCTTTTTAAAAAGTGGTTTTCTTGCAACTGGGTGACATGTGCACTTCAGTTGCACAAGCAACATTGCTTTTTACAATGCAGTGGTACCTCGGGTTAAGAACTTAATTCATTCTGGAGGTCCATTCTTAACCTGAAACTGTTCTTAACCTGAGGTACCACTTTAGCTAATGGGGTCTCCTGCTGCCGCGCAATTTCTGTTCTCATCCTGAAGCAAAGTTCTTAACCTGAGGTACTATTTCTGGGTTAGCGGAGTCTGTAACCTGAAGCGTCTGTAACCTGAAGCATCTGTAACCCGAGGTACCACTGTAAAGCACCTGATGAAAGAAGGTAACATCCTTACAAGGCAGTATTAAGCAGGCTTACGCAGAAGTTAGTCCTACTGAGTTGACAGGGGCACCAGACACTCACAAACGTGTTAGACATATTTAAAATAATATGTCTAATTTAAAAATGAATTTAATAAGCCCTCCTGAGCTCCAGAATCATATACATTTAGCTGGTAGAGGCATTGGGTTGCTTAGACATGGATCAATGTATACATTTAGCATTTGTCTACCCTTCACTGGAAGGACAGATCCTGAAGCTGAGGCTCCAGTACTTTGGCCACCTCATGAGAAGAGAAGACTCCCTGGAAAAGACCCTGATGTTGGGAAAGATGGAGGGCCCAAGGAGAAGGGGATGACAGAGGATGAGATGGTTGGACAGTGTTCTTGAAGCTACAAACATGAGTCTGACCAAACTGCGGGAGGCAGTGGAAGAAAGGAGGGCTTGGCGTGCTCTGGTCCATGGGGTCATGAGGAGTCGGACACAACTAAACGACTAAACAACACTTCAGGAAGTATATAGGAGAGCTTATACTGAAGTTGTAAGGCAGGATTCTGCCACTTGAAGAAGCCAGAACTTTGGCTGTTTCCAGATCTTTGCCGTACACAATACATTGCTCATGTGCACTTTTGTACGCATAGATGACCCTGAGAAGCAAAAGTCTACAAAGTGTGACTTCCACGTTTCCAAGCACAATTCAAAGTGTTGGTGTTGATCTTTAAATCCCTAAATGGCTTCGGCCCAGTATACCTGAAGGAGCGTCTCCACCTCCACCATTCAGCCTGGATACTGAGATCCAGCACCAAGGGCTTTCTGGTGGTTCCCACACTGCGAGAAGGACAGGGACCAGGCAGAGAGCCTTCTTGGCAGTGGTGCCCACCCTGTGGAATGCCCTCCCATCAGATGTCAAGGAGATGAGTAATTATATAATCTTTAGGAGACATCTGAAGGCAGCCCTGTATAGGGAAGCTTTTTAAGGTTTAATGTTTTACTATGTTTTTATATATGCTGGAAGCCACCCAGAGTGTACCATGGGCAGAGAGCCTTCTTGGCAGTGGTGCCCACCCTGTGGAATGCCCTCCCATCAGATGTCAAGGAGATGAGTAATTATATAATCTTTAGGAGACATCTGAAGGCAGCCCTGTTTCGGGAAGCTTTTAATGTTTGATGTATTATAGTATTTTAATATTCTTTTGGAAGCCACCCAGAGTGGCCGGGGAAGCCCAGCCAGATGGGCGGGGTATAAATAATAAATTTATTATTATTATTATTATTATTATTATTATTATTATTCCAATCAATTAAAATGCATATATGCCCAAAGATGTTCAGCCAGGGAGATATCCCAGCTTTGCCAAGACTTTCTTATGTTTACGTGATCTTCATATCCTGAAGTTGTCAAGAATTATAATAATTATAATAATTACAATTTATTATTTATTCCCCAGCCACTCTGGGCAGCTTCCAACAAAATATTAAAAATGCAACAAAACATCAGACATTAAAAATGTCCCTAAACATGCCTTCAGATGTCTTCTAAAAGTCAGATAGTTGTTTATTTCCTTGACATCTGATGGGAGGGTGTTTCACAGGGCGGGAGCCACTACCAAGAAGGCCCTCTGCCTGGTTCCCTGTAATTTCGCTTCTCGCAGTGAGGGAAGCATCAAAAGGCCCTCGGAGCTGGACCTCTGTGTCCGGGCTGAGCGATGGGGGTGGAGACGCTCCTTCAGGTATACTGGGCTGGGGCATCCAACATGGATATACAACCCCAACCACCTTTTCTGCTTCTCTTCTCTCACAGAATGGGCTTATTTTCCTCTGGCTTAGTTCAGAGAGATTTGCAGCTGAATTTGATGGAGCACATCACATTTCTTCCATGCTGGTCAAAAATTACAACAATGCTGAAGAAAATCAAGTGCAGGATTTTTGACACAGCAGTAGCACAAAGCAGAGTTCAGTGGGAAAAGCCTGTTAGTATATCTCCATTAGTACTGGTTTGATGATGAGGAGGAGAAGTGCAAAATAAACAACCCCAAATCCTTAACCTCACATCTCTCTCTAACTCTTGAAGCATTTGGGTCAATATCAAAACACAGTTCGCAGGACCACACTGCGAACACCAGTTCAATAAAGTGCTCGAAAGGAATCATAATCATAAATGCAAGAACATGCTTAAGTACCTTGCTATATTTAAATCCGTATGAATAAAACAATAACCTTTCTGGTGTGTTATAACTAGGTCAGAATATCAAGTACCTTCCAAAGTAAACTGTGTTCATGAATAGAGAGGAGGAGATCTAAAAAGAAGGTAGTTCTGTGACCTGGCACAAGAGAATTACAAGCTTGATCCTCTAAAAATCTGCTGTGGTAGCATGCATTACTCCTGGCTTTCTGGGTAAACACCGTACCTCTGCTGCACTTGTCAAAGCAGCCCTATAATATCATAGAACATAAAAAATGGGGAAGGTTTCACAAGAGATGCAGTTCCTGGACTTTCAAAGGCCACTGTAATTGCCAGAGCCATCGTCATCATCGCTGACCGTGGTGCCCGCCCACGGCACACATGACATTGTTAGGGCCCATTGTTGCTGGGAACCAGCAATGACGCACGTGTGTGGTGGGGAGAAATCACCAATGTAAATCTTGCCCAGACTGCTCCATCCCTTTCAAATGTCTTCAGACAAGAGCTATCTCAATAAGCCGCTGTTCTCTCAGCCTCAAACCCCAACCCAATGCAATATTGGGATAGCAATAATAGTCTATCTCACAGTGCTGTTGTAAAGATCACTAGGATTATGGATGTGAAGCAATTTAAATGTATTTCTTAAATGTACTTAAATGTATTTCTTTCTTTCCACTTCGGGTGGTCTACTAGTTATTCTGTGTATTTGTGATACAGCAAGCATTGCTCTCTAGCCTTCCATATTTAAACCAGTTTAAGACTGCAATCCTAACCTCATTCACCTGTGAATAAGCCTCACTGAATTCAATAACACACTTCTGAGTAAGTATAGCTAGGATTGCACTGTTCATCGCTATAACTCCCTGCCCAGATTCCAATCTTACCTTATTCTACTCATATCATGACTTGTCTCCCTGGCTTCATTAAATAGGTTGCCACGCTAAACTTGCCTATCAGCAGCAGCCAGCCTTCACCTTTCTGTTACAAAGTTTTCTAACCAGCTCTGGTTCCACAGCATTTCATCCCTGTCTTCTTCTATATCGAAGTAGATGGAACCCATCAAGCTTCATGTAAAAGCATTTTCATATATGAAGTTGCCTTTCAGCCTCTTGTGTGCTACAGCCCCGAGCACTGGCAGCCCACGCTATGCCACTGTGAGCAACCACCACGTCAGCTGGACAACTCCCTTCTTCTGAAAGCCAAGATAGCCAGAGAAGATCTGGGTCACCAGGCATATTCTCAGATGTCTTAAAACAGGCCTGCATACCATGCAAATGGAAAAGAAATGGTGTGTGGTTTAAGAGGAGCATTATTTTAAAACTAAGTGGGCCTATATTGCTTTTCTCTTCTGTTCCTTTTACTACCTCCTGTGCTTCTAACAACAGCCTGACAGAAATAAACAGAGTAACTAAAGGTTTCCCTACAGCTTTGTCTTCCAAATCAAGAAAAGCTTCTATTAAAGGCACAGGAGCAAGGCATGTAGAGCAGGAACAGGAGCAGATGCACAATTTAAACCCTTTCCTTAAAAGGTGAGGCAAATCAAGAACTATCTGTCAATCAACTGAATCTGGGATACTTGCTTTAACTCTCAAAATGTGAGGGACTTTGTAACCCCAGCACCTATGTCCTAGATTGGTTATTAAGCTGTTGAACCAAACTACTATCATGATGACAGACTGAAGCATCTTACCATGACTGAAGCATCTGCCACAAGTACAAAACAGAGCCAGCCCACCAATGAGACAGGGGGAGGCGGTTGCCAGGCAGCAGGATCCACAGGGGGAGCTGATCCCAATGCAGATCTTTATTCCCACCCACCCCCTGTTCCTGATGGAGATCTTCACTCACCCCTTCTTCCCTGGTGGGGAGGGAGGATGCCATTTTGTGGTTTACCTCAGGTGTCAAAATGTCTTGGGGAAGCTCTGGTACAAAGATAAGACAACAAAGCACAGCATTATACTTTGAGTCTCATCTCCTGTCTTAGGACAAAACCATTTCCCCTCCCTTTTCTGATGGCCTCTAAGCCATCCATGTTTTAGGCCTCTGGCTCAACCTGATTTCTTGCATTCCTGCATGAAGGATGGATACAGTGAAATATCATTCCTTCTGTATTATAAAACCTGGCAATTAATAATTGAGAATCCCTCTCTCTCTCTCTCTCTCTCTCTCTCTCTCTCTCTCTCAGAACTAGAGTGCTCTCTTCTGCTTGTTAAGCTTAGTTCACTCCCACTGATAATTCACTAGAGATCATAATTTATGGACAATTGAAGCTGCAGAAACATCTCTTAGAAGGAATAGAGCAGATCCATAGCAACAATTCTTCAGGGGAATATTAATCCCCAGCTTTATGTAGTGCTAAGTGTACAATAGCAATCAGGACTTGAGTAGAAGCTGCTAATCATTGAGGGAAAAGGCTGTATAAAGAATTCATAATGGAATTAGCCTGAGGCAAACAAAGAAAGACAAAATTAAATCAGCCATCAAATTGCACCAAGGAATTTTAATTTACAGGTTAATGTAGGATTATGTAACTAATCACAGCTAACATTTTCAATGAACAACCAATAAAAATCTGCTCTCCCCCCCCCACACCTCTAATGGTATTCCAATAACACATTTTTATCACCATATAATGTGCAAGGAATGATTTTTTAAGAATTCTGGAAAAAAAAATCTTCCCAAATGCATTACGAGGCTGAACAATCGATGCAAAATGCCATCTTCCAGGAAATTAGCATAAATATACATCTCGATGATCTACCATTAGATTCCTGCCAATGCAATCTAATTCCTCAGAGCTTTTGTGGGACAGCTTTTACATAACCAAATGTCCATAACGGTAAGCTTTAAAGCATAACTGTGTTCCTCACAGGGGGAATTATACTGATACAAAAGAACCAGGATTAAATAAGGGAAACAACTTTGGAGTACCCAAATGCCTCTGCTTAATTCTAAGTAAAACCTCTATTATAGGCATTTATATCACTAAAGCATCCCTATCCTGTGACTTATGCTCAAAGGATTGATCTAATGCGATTTGGACTGTTTCTAAATGTGAGCATCATAAAAAGCAATAAGGTTTCGAGCATAAAAAGTTGATTAGCTTCCCCTCCGAGAGAAAGAGAGGATCTTCCAGGCAGCCGAGTTGTATTTTGATATCAGGCTAAGCATGAAAGAGAAAACCCACAACTTAACTTAATTATACATATATAATATATATCTATATATATTTGGGGAAGGACTCTGGGAAAAGTTCAAAATGATATTGTGTATATTAAAGGGACACTGGTTTTAAGATTCTCTCCCCCACCCCCTTGCACCACATATGGCAGCATGAAAATTGTTATAAATGGAGCAAAAAGTATTTTCATAAGCTTTACTTCACTTGACAGGAATGCTGGAAAGCAAAGCAGCGGCATTCATCTTGCATGTGTTTTTCGGGTTTGAAACAATGTGGGCAAGGCTCGCTTTACTTTCATCTCTGTGCTCCTTTAATACAAGCAACATTCAAGTGCCCGTCTGTAAGGAGACATGGCTTGCTTCCTCCCCTCCCCTCCCCACACTTTATACAGTCTAATTTTAAGATGCACACGTCCCCCCTCCCACATAGCCCCCCAAAAATTACAGTGTCAATTGCACTACCCTTCAGCAATCCTGTAATAACTTTATTCAACCATTTCTAATTATAATTATATTTTCAATTCCTTTTAGCTATAGAAACTCTTTATCAATCAGAGCACAAGACAGAAAATTACTTTATTACAGCTACAGCTCGTTAGTCTGAGTGCTCTTAATGAAGCAGCCTCATAATCAGATGAAAATCATGCTGGAAAAAACTTGCATCATTAGTCTGGGCCTTAATTACCAAGAAATATAGTCACTAACAATGATACTCCATTTCACGATACGGTGCATGCACTTTCCACACTCATTGCAATTAATAATTCTACAGACTGCTACAGAATCTTTCTATTTATTCATAACAATGGGGTGGGGAGGAATTTATAAATTTAATTGAGCAGCTCAGATTGCACTCCTTTGCTCTCTCCGGCTCAGATTAAGATGTCAAAAGGCTAATATTCTATCTTATATTAATTCATCATTTTAATTACATATTTTATATCTATGAAAATGGTTTTTTTTTCATTTACAGTTGAGGATGACATGTTTGTGCACATATGTGTAGTATGTGTACAGGCAGACAGGCACACACATAACTTTCAGGAAATCTAAACGTAGCCTCTGGTACCCTGGTGAAAGATGAAGGCCTTAGCACTTGAACAGCGCTTCTCTGTTTTGAAAATAGATGCTTTCCAACGCAATGAACGGGTGTCCAAAGCATTTCCACCACACACAAGGTAAAGGACAGATTCCCTTTTCAGCTATTCTGACTCTGGGAGTGCTGTAGGGGTGAGCGCGCTAGCACTAGCCCCCCTCCTCGCCATTTTCATCACTCTCCATGTGTTGGAGGATGAACTCATGAAGTGGGAAGCCAGGGCAGATCTCCGAGAGCAGGTGTCAGCAATTGGATCAAGCACAGGGGAAGCCGCACATAGAGTGTATTGCAGTTTACTTAGGCTCTCTTGGCTGAGTCTGGTTTTACTGGGTTTGCAGTTTGCCCCCCCCCCTCCATTGGTTCATGGACACTTTGCTGTTCAGGCAATGAATAAACTAAGTACACAAGAGAAGTTCTTGGAGATCCGCTCCCAATCCGTGGACAATTAATTCATCATCATCAAGCAACAAGGCGACATTCCACAGCAGTCTGTAACTGAGTCCAGACATTCATGGCTTTGGTAAAAGAGCTGAGGATGTATTCATTAAATGTGCCAGCAACAAGCACAGAAGGCAAGATTAAAATTCAAAATGACCTTGATAATCTGGAGCAGTGAGCTGTAAACAATAAAATGAAATACAACAACAAAAGTAAATGAAATGCCCGATGTATTAAAAACAAAATAGGGGAGTAAATTAGCTAGGTGCTAACACTGCTGAGGATTATAGTGACCACTATAAAAGCAGAGGTGAACAGTGCTTAGATAGCAGATGATCTTGAGTTACATTAACAGATGCAAAATTAAGCAATTTAAATCACAGAAAAACAGAATTAGTTGAATATGATGAAACCCATCAAAACCAACATAATTTACATTGGAGAATGGGTTAGCAGTCTCCCCCACCAATGTATCTAGAGATAATTCAGTTAACCCAACCTATTTTCAAATTCAGGCCTCAGAGCAAAGGCAACCCCCTTTCACATCAACACCTTTCTCAGGGTATATGCCAGGATATTGCAACGTATTTTCTTCATTAAAGAATCGCTTCACACAAGGCATTTTGAAGCGATTTATAGTCTCATGACATATATAAAATAGCTACACACATAAAAACAGTTGAAAACAACTGAATTTAAAAACTTTAAAAAAAACAACAACACAAAAACCCCAATATACATAAAAAGAGTTTTAAAAAGTGCAGATAAAAAAATCAATTCAGATCCAGGACAGACACCAACTTGGATAAAGGATTTTAGAAGACTTATTGGAAGAGGAGTGCCTTCAGCAGGCACAGAAAAGCTAACGGAGAAACCAGCTTTCTGATATGCAAGATTATTTCTCATTTATTTATTATTTAAAGCATTTGCATCCCACCCTTCACCCAGAGGTGCCGGTGCAGAAAAACAAAAATAACAACAGGTACCACTGTAATATTATTCCATCAGCTTTAAGTGACATGAGGTTTATGTGCACTAGGACAGAGCTTTTGAATGAGTCAAGACAATGATAATAGTAACTACAACAACAACTGGGGAGGAATCTTATATAAAATGGAGAGCTTCGTCCAGAGAAAATATAAAACAAATGACTAAAGAGAAAAACAGAAAGAAATGAAACATAAATAGTAATTCAAGCTGAGCCATATACTTGATTTATAAACAGAAAACCCCTAAAAGGTGAGGCTCATACTTGCAGTAATGAGATTAAGAAGAAACTTATCACAGCAAATTTGATTTTTTAAACAACAACATATTTCTGTTTGGCTACAGAGGCACATGTTTGGTATCCAAAAGTACCCAGATTGCTCACAGACACAAGCTTGAAAATATAGAGGTGGCCAGCAGCACGGGCTTCAGGTAGACTCATTCTGCAAGATTTGAGAACAATGACCTCAATCTATTTCCTGCTTGGCTTGTGAGCTTTTTCCAGCTTTACATCCCACCAGGTCCCACCTCATAACTTATGAGGCACCACTGGTTCACACCAGCACGCTGCATCTTGAGCCTCAGGAACAACATACTTTGTGCTTTGTGGAGTCAACAAAGATGTAAGTAACCTATACACAGACAAAACCTACACACATCTGGCTGAAGCTTTGTAAGGGCTTCACATAATCCAGCAGTAGCCGATGTGCTGCCTTCTGCTAGTTGTAGGACTACAGATCCCATCATCCCCAGTTAGCATGGAGACAGAAGAGCAACGTCCAGCCACTTTTGATTGATGGGGTCTGTGTGGAGAGGGTAACAACGTTCAGATTTTTGGGCATTGAATTACAAGAGGATCTGTCCTGGAGTGTCAACACAAGGGGGCTTGTGAAGAAGGCGCAGCAGAGACTGTACTTTTTGAGAATACTAAGGAAAAACCATCTTCCGCAGAAACTGCTGCTTGCCTTCTATCACTGTGCCATTGAGAGCGTGCTTACTTATGGCTTATGTGTGTGGTACGGAAGCTGTACTACCCAGGACAGGATGGGGTTGTGCAGGGTTGTTAAGGCAGCAGAGAGCATTGTTGGCTACCCACTCTCCACCTTAGAGCAGATTTATGCCACAAGGTGCCATAGGAAGGCACTGGACATAGTAAAAGATCCATCGCATCCTGGTCACTGTCTCTTCGAGCTCTTGCCGTCGGGACGGAGATACAGGACGATGAAGACAAGAACGAGCCGTCTTAAGAACAGCTTCTTCTCCAGAGCGATCTCGGCCCTGAATGGGAAGCCCGGACTTTGAAAGTCATCTAATCTCCCTTGCTGCATTATACTGTATTGTTTAATTAGTGTTTTTATGGAGCAGTCAAGTAATTTCGTTGTCCCCGAAGGGGGGGCAATGACAATAAAGATATTATTATTATTATTATTATTATTATTATTATTATTATTATTATTATTGACAAGGATTATGGGCACTGTAGTCCAACAAGTCCCATGTGGAAATTGGATTGCAAGGCTACCAGTGGCTCCATGTGCTCCCACAGGAGATAAAATGAAAGCTGGTAAGTAACTAGGCTTACTTCTGAAGAGTAGTGAGGTGCTTGTCTTATGGTAGCATGCTGCCCATTTGCCCTCTTCCGCGTTGGTTTTGCTCCCAGATTTGGAGCCAATGGAAGAATCACTGGTTATAATAAGTGGCTTATCAGTGATAGGATGTATGAGAACAGGATTCAAAGTAAACTCACAAAGGATTAGATTTGTTTCATTGTTGTGGGCCCAGAGTAGTTTGCAATGCCATCTGCGTTTAATTACTCAGGGCTTATGTTATGGCCCAGATAAATAACTTACACCAGACTAATTTGACATAAACTGGAGACAGACAATGTGCTACGACAGAGGCAGCATTTCATGAAGAATACACTCTCATTTCTATTGTCTCGTTGCCATTTCTGGACATACTGGGTTTTCACGACAGATATCATGAAGCCATCTAACTTCAAAGGTGCCTGCCATTAGAGAAGAAGAAGAAGAAGAAGAGTTTGGATTTGATATCCCGCCTTTCACTCCCTTTAAGGAGTCTCAAAGCGGCTAACATTCTCCTTTCCCTTCCTCCCCCACAACAAACACTCTGTGAGGTGAGTGGGGCTGAGAGACTTCAAAGAAGTGTGACTGGCCCAAGGTCACCCAGCAGCTGCATGTGGAGGAGCGGAGACGCGAACCCGGTTCCCCAGATTAGGAGACTACCGCTCTTAACCACTACACCACACTGGCTCCTGATGATACTTGGTGGGAAAACCCAGCACAATCAAAACACACTTTACCTCTCTAGGAAAAGGTGCAAAATAGTCATAGGTCCATAATGCGTGTGAATTTTTTTTATTGTGTGGGGAGCAGGAGATGGACAGAGTTCAGTCTTGGCTCCTCCCTTTTTATTATTCAGTCATGGCAAGATCTGAAATTGCTAAAGAACAAATGAAATGTAGTAGTACAGTGGTGCCCCGCAAGACGAATGCCTCGCAAGACGGAAAACCCGCTAGATGAAAGGGTTTTCCGTTTTTGAGTTGCTTTGCAGGACGAATTTCCCTATGGGCTTGCTTTGCAAGACGAAAATGTCTTGCGAGTCTTGAGATTTTTTTTCCGCTCCCCCCCCCCCTTTATCTAAGCCGCTAAGCCTTTAATAGCCTTTTAGCAGCTAATCCGCTAAGCCGATAAGCCTTTAATAGCCGCTAAACCGCTAATAGCACTAATCCGTTAAGCCGCTAATAGGGTTGCTTCGCAAGACGAAAAAACCGCTAGACAAAGACACTCGCGGAACGGATTAATTTCGTCTTGCAAGGCACCACTGTACTTGTAGTAGTAGTAGTAGTAGTAGTAGTAGTAATTTTATTTATACCTCGCCCTCCCCGGCCAGAACCGGGCTCAGGCCAGCTAACACCAATAAAATTACAATAAAACGTAATAGGAAAAAAAGTTAATTAAAATACGGGTTAAAATACAATTTAAAATGCAGCCTCATTTTAGTACAGTGGTGCCCCGCAAGACGAATGCCTCGCAAGACGGAAAACCCGCTAGACTGAGTCCAAACCAAAGGCCAGGCAGAACAGCTCTGTCTTGCAGGCCCTGCGGAAAGATGTCAAGTCCCGCAGGGCCCTGGTCTCTTGTGACAGAGCGTCTCACCAAGTCGGGGCCAGTACTGAAAAGGCCCTGGCCCTAGTTGGGACCAATCTAATCTCCTTGCGGCTCAGGACCTCCAAAGTGTTGTTATTTGTGGACCTTAAGGATCTCCACGGGGCATGTAGTGGTGATGCTTATATTTAAATCCCTATTTTTGTCCATGGAACTGAAAGCAGCAAGCACAATATTCTCCATTTTGTTCTCACGATCTGGGAGGTAGGTTGGTCTTAGTGTGTGACTGGAACAAGGTCACCCAGTGTGTTTCATGGCTAAGTGGATATTTGCATGAGGGTCACCCTAGTCCTAGACCAGCACTCTAACCATTGTGCCAGGTGTGGGGAACATTTGGACCTCTAGATGTTGCTGAACTACAACTCCCATCATTCCCAGACATTGTTCATGCTTGCAGCGGCGGATGGGAGTTGTGGTTCAGCAACTTCTAGAGGGCCAGTGGTTCCACACACCAACACTATACCATGCTGGCTCTTTTTGAAAATGCACCCATCATCAGAGAAAATGGAGCCATGTCCTGGACCAGCTCATGAGTGTCAGGATCCGTCCTACTCTCGAGTTGGACCCTGACAGAGAAAAATGCCCAACTGGCATGTTCTCTCCCTCCTGGTTGATAGTTTGGGAGCTTCAAAAGCTTTCTTCTGCCTGAACATCACAGCGACCGATGCCAACATCGGCACACTTAGAGATCCACAGTGTCTTCGCACTTTGCGTGACAGAACTCAGTAGCTCAGCATTTTGGCTAATCTACTTCATTTACATATAAACACACGTGGAGCATTCTGACTTAGCTCCTTCCTCTTTCTCATCAGACAGCAAAGAGAAAGGACAAAGGACAATAGTCCCATTTCACGGAACACAGCAACACAAACATCCTGTCTCCGTCACTTCCCACTCTGTGTAGTCAAAACATACACCATCATGTGATAGACAACAATCCCATGACTGCAATCGCGGAGCAGGAATCTTAACAATGAGATGTTCATGCCAGCACATTTCAGTAGTCTGGCCTTGAGCTTACCAAGAAGAATAAGGAACAACAGTGGTAGAAACATTACTTATAGGTAAACAACAACAAAACACCCTTTGATATTTGGGGAATTTGGCATATTGACAAGATTATGTTGAGGGAACTGCTTTCAGAGAACAACACAGCTAAATACGTTTGACTTGCTACTTTTTTGAGGCAAAAATCAGGACATCAGAGGGAGAGGACTGCCCAGGAAGAATGTGGAGCCCACAAAGGTCTTTTTAATGGACAGAAAGTACAATTCTAAGTGTATCAACTATTTTCAAGACACCTGTTTTTTCACTTATAGAAACAATATCTATCTGATCTGTTTTCTTCACCTGCCTGGATTTTCCCTTCACTTGTATTTTTCACCATAGAAACTAGAATTCTCATCGGTCATCGGCCAACAAAATGGACTGCTGCTGTAGCCAGTCTTGTATTGCTGCCACACTCCCATGCTATGCTTCCTGGCATGGTAAAAGGTGAAAAGGCCTTGAGGGAAAAGTCATCATTCAGATGGTGTTTTCTGAAGTTGCGAAATAGCATGGATTTATGGAAAGGCAGCAGTGCGCCAAAAACTACACACCCTTGCAGTAAAGCAAATAGAGTCTACCTACTTTTGAGTTGGGCTGAAACATTTTGGGTCTCTGCCCAACGGATTATACCTATATAATCCTTGGCATAAGGTATTGGCAAGAGCCCTGCCTCATACTGAGCTGACCTCGCATGACAGGAAATGCGTGTTCAGTGACTTAGACGCAAAGCACTCCTATGGAACCACATTAAATAGCGTTTTTGGACAGTCTCATGAATCAGCATTGGCAGTTGACTCTGAAGGGGTTAGCTTGCCAGCTGGAAGGCTGGTAAGGCATGAAAGAGAGAAAGAGATACATCAAGGAGGTGATGATTTTCCTTGTCCAAATGGATTTCTCCATACATTCAGGAAAATGGAAAGGCACACATAATTATATTCTCACGGCACTAAGGACATACGAATAAAAATTATGTGATTCATTTGAATAGCTTGAGTAGCTGGGTGGGGGGGGGGCACACAGTTTTGCAGCACAATCCTATGGGTGTGCACTCTGAAGTAAGTTCCACTGTGTTAAATGGTCCACTCCTTGGTAACGTTTCCGAGCATAATTCAAAGTGTTGGTGCTGACCTTTAAAGCCCTAAATGGCCTCGGTCCAGTATACCTGAAGGAGCGTCTCCATCCCCATCGTTCTGCCCGGACACTGAGGTCCACCACCAAGGGCTTTCTGGCGGTTCCCTCATTGCGAGAAGCCAAGTTACAGGGAACCAGGCGGAGGGCCTTCTCTGTAGTGGCTCCCACCCTGTGGAATGCCCTCCCACCAGATGTCAAAGAGAACAACAACTACCAGACTTTGAAGACATCTGAAGGCAGCCCTGTTTAGGGAAGCTTTTAATGTTTGATGGATTACTGTATTTTAATCCTTTGTTGCAAGCCGCCCAGAGTGGCTGGGGAAGCCCAGCCAATGGGTGGGGTATAAATAATAAATAATAATAATAATTATTATTATTATTATTATTATTAACTAGATGGACTGCAGCCTCAAAAAAAATTATTATTCTGTTTGAAAGATCTCATTCACTACTGACCTGGATGCAGTAACTCATTTTGTTTTTGGTATAGAAGGATTGGGTTCCTTAGGACTCACTTTGGAGTGAATACTGATATTTGGCCATTATCAGCATTCATTATCAATGAATCAGGAATAGCACCAATAAGCTATCTCATTCCCCTCATACCCCGTTGTTCTCAAGCTGCTGATCACCACCATCACCAGTGATCTGATCAGGATTCCACAGTCATATTTTATAAAGCAATATATTCAAGTGTCACCCTCACTATCTGTTCCATGATGGCTAATATCATTGTGCGTGCAACTTCTTTGCATTTTTAAAAACCATAGTGGTTTCTACGCTACTAAAACATAATGTATAAACTGTTGCTAGAATGGGAAACGAAAGATGAAGAGGTTAAATCAGTTATGATGGAATGGGCACAAGATGTGGGACACAATATACAGATGAAAAATTGGGGAAAATTATGGAAAACTGATATAAAATTTACTGCATGTGTGGCGATCAAAGAAAGTTATATGAAAATGATGTACAGATGGTACCTAACTCCAGTAAAATTATCAAAAATGTATAAAAAATAACAAAAGTAAGTGTTGGAAATGTAAATCAGCAGAAGGGACATTTTTTCAAATGTGGTGGGATTGCAAAATTGTTCGGAAGTATTGGGAAATGATTTACAATGAATCGAAGAATATGTTTAAAATAATGTGGTTTCTATGCTACTAACGGGATGCAGGTGGCGCTCTGGGTTAAACCACAGAGCCTAGGACTTGCCAATCAGAAGGTCAGGGGTTCAAATCCCTGCGAGGGGGTAAGCTCCCGTTGCTCGGTCCCAGCTCCTGCCCACCTAGCAGTTCAAAAGCACGTCAAAGTGCAAGTAGATAAATAGGTACCACTCCGGCGGGAAGGGAAACGGCATTTCCGTGCACTGCTCTGGTTCGCCAGAAGCGGCTTAGTCATGCTGGCCACATGACCCGGAAGCTGTATACTGGCTCCCTCGGCCAATAAAGCGAGATGAGCACCGCAACCCCAGAGTTGGCCATGACTGGACCTAATGGTCAGGGGTCCCTTTACCCTTTACCTTTATGCTACTAACACATAGTGATTGCATTCTGATATGCAAGATTCTAGGGGGAAGTCTGACTTCAAACTATGAGTTGACACCTAAGCAAATAAAAGGAAGGTGAGAAATCCAATGTTCCTGTGGACAGGGAGGATATGGCCAAGGATACTGGCACTACCACACCTCACTGTTCCAAGACCACACATATACAAAGAGAAATCAAGCTGGCAAACACCGACTTGAAGTGAGTGACTCCAGCTGTTCTGTTGCTCATTGTCTTTTGACTCTGATTAAGGAGTATGGTGCTGGAGGAGACTCTTGAGAGTCCCATGGACTGCAAGAAGATCAAACCTATCCATTCTGAAGGAAATCAGCCCTGAGTGCTCACTGGAAGGACAGATCCTGAAGCTGAGGCTCCAAGACTTTGGCCACCTCATGAGAAGAGAAGACTCCCTGGAAAAGACCCTGATGTTTGGAAAGATGGAGGGCACAAGGAGAAGGGGACGACAGAGGACAAGATGTTCAGTGTTCTCGAAGCTACCAACTTGAGTCTGACCAAACTGCAGGAGGCAGTGGAAGACAGGAGTGCCTGGAGTGACCATGGGGTCACGAAGAGTCGGACACGACTAAACAACAACAACAAGGAGTTGAGTAGGGAAAAAGCAGGACTTCAATACAGAAGAAAGGGGCTAGCAAGAGCAGGGTTGTTCTGACCAGCCACTAACCCACACAGCAACTTCATAGGCTCACAGTAGCATCAGATGAGGATCCTCACAAAGCAGCTATGATTCCTACCAAACCAAGTTGATATCTTAATTGGGCAAGCAGTCACCTTCTGCATTCCATCCAGTGAGCCACGGTCAGGTTTGGGAGACTGCATATCTTTTCCCCATCCCCCATACAATCCCTACACAGATTCCAATATCTTGTGCTTGTTTCTGCACAGCGTCACACACACACACACACACACACACACACACACACACACACACCTTGCCCACCCGCATACATTACATTTAAAACAACTCCTTTTGCTTCTGGATAAAATCTCATGGATCCTGGTGTGAGCCAACCCTGAGAGATTTCAGAAAGTTGCGTTAGGAAGATTGTGTCCTCCTGACCTCTTGCCTCCTCTTTTTGGTCCAACTAATTCTGCCCTGGGGATGACCATGGAGCCATTAAAAGAAAGAGCACTTTCCAGATGTGTTCTAGTGCTCCTGAGGAGATGGACCTACACCTTCTTTTTACTGGAAGAAAAGGTGAATAAAGGCATCCAGATTAATGGTAATAGCTAGTATATGATAACCTGCTGGCTTTCCAGCCATCCCCAGGGACCTAGTTCAATGGATTTAAAAGCTGTTTGCGAAGGGAGAAGCCATAATACATACTGCACAATTGTTGTTATTCCATAAGAAACTTGTCTAAATCCAGACCCGATTTACATTAAGGTGATGGGAAGTGGGGGGGGGGGGGGAGCTCCAATTTTTGTGTGTGGATTGTGACATTTGGGGAGGGTGGACACTTGCCTGAGCCTTTTTTCATAACTATGACAAAAGAAAAATATTGAGGCTGCATTTTCATTTCAAATCATTGCTGAGTAAGGCCAAGATGCAAGCATTTTAGTTTTGCCATGTTGTCTAACAAAAACATTCAGCACTTACATATCATGAGCAGAGGTCTTCTTTTCTCAGTGCCTTCAGAAGGCAATCTTTGCTCATTTCCTTTTCTGTACTTTGGAGTATATTTAAATCTCCTGCCTTCCCCCTTCCTCCTTTTCAAACTTTGCTCATTCCTTCCAAGGCAGGCTAGTGCCTCATTGCAGAATGCCAGCCTTGCTTGGGAGAGCCACAGCGTTAAGGCAAACGTGCTCGAGAACATAATACCCTCTAGTGGCCATTGTCAAAACCGACCAGCTGAAACCCTCTCATTATGCGTTGTTCTGTTAAGAGTGAAGAGAAAGACCCTTGTGCTTTAGAGGCTGGAGTTCAATTATGTGCAAAAAGGAAACTCTTTGTTGTAGAAACCAACCACTAAAAACAACCGTGCTTAGGTACAGAAAGAAAATCATGGAAAAGAAGGACAATGAATAAAGCCAATGAAATAATGAAACATAGGGTTCATCCACACTTTGCTCCACATTTCTGGGTACAGATCTGGGCTTTGTAGTTCTAGGCTTGAGAGCCAGTGTGGTGTAGTGGTTAAGAGCAGTAGACTCGTAATCTGGGGAACCGGGTTCGCATCTCCGCTCCTCCACATGCAGCTGCTGGGTGACCTTGGGCTAGTCACACTTCTCTGAAGTCTCTCAGCCCCACTCACCTCACAGAGTGTTTGTTGTGGGGGAGGAAGGGAAAGGAGAATGTTAGCCGCTTTGAGACTCCTGAAGGGGAGTGAAAGGCGGGATATCAAATCCAAACTCTTCTTCTCTGTTCAGACCTCACCTGGAGTACTGTGTCCAGTTCTGGGCACCGCAGTTCAAGAAGGACACTGACAAACTGGAACGTGTCCAGAGGAGGGCAACCAAAATGGTCAAAGGCCTGGAAACGATGCTTTATGAGGAATGGCTAAGGGATCTGGGCATGTTTAGCCTGGAGAAGAGGAGGTTAAGGGGTGATATGATAGCCATGTTCAAATATATAAAAGGATGTCACATAGAGGAGGGAGAAAGGTTGTTTTCTGCTGCTCCAGAGAAGCGGACACGGAGCAATGGATCCAAACTACAAGAAAGAAGATTCCACCTAAACATTAGGAAGAACTTCCTGACAGTAAGAGCTGTTTGACAGTGGAATTTGCTGCCAAGGAGTGTGGTGGAGTCTCCTTCTTTGGAGGTCTTTAAGCAGAGGCTTGACAACCATATGTCAGGAGTGCTCTGATGGTGTTTCCTGCTTGGCAGGGGGTTGGACTCGATGGCCCTTGTGGTCTCTTCCAACTCTATGATTCTATGATTCTATTCTATGATTCTTCTTCTTCGTCCAAGTACTTCCCCCCTCCTTTGGCCCCAGCGCTTTCCCCATGAAAACCCACTCTTTACTACTGAACTAGAACAAATAGCAATCCGTGTTATTGAGAAACACTGGCCTGCAAGTGCTCCAATTGGAGAACAGCCTCTACCAAGGCGTCATGGACTTTGAAGGAGCACGAACTCAGGGTGAAAGGGAGAAACGAGGAAGGCATGTTTGGCAAACCTTCACTGTGATCAACTCCCACCCAGAAACCTATGTCCCCGCTGTGGAAGGATGTGTGGATCCAGAATTGGTCCCCACAGTCACCTACGAACACACTGTTAAGACTGTGTTCATGGAAGACAATCTTACTCGGCTATGAGTGATTGCCAAAGAAGACTATCCAATTAAGCCCATCACAGTTTCAAAAGATGCTTCATTATTGAGAGTGGCTTTTGTTTTTTGTTCTCCTGATACTACGTGGTCAGAAGAAAAAGCATCTCTAGACTTCATCACACCTTCAGCTGTAGGGGCGTCATAAACCCAGTGAACAAAGTTCATTTCTACAAAACTCCACTGGCCTCAGTAAAAACTAGGGGAAGGGGGAATAGAACATGTTTGCTTTGGGGGAGCATTTCCCCCAACATGGTGGCTCTTCAGGAATATTCTTGAATTTGTAACACTTAGAGATGTGGGCAGAAGAGAGAAAAGCAAAATCAACAACCTCACTAACTTGAACCATTTTCATATGGGGCACATTTCATTTGCAATGTGAATGCAAATTCTACATGGGCCCCAAGTGCTCATTTTTAAAATTTACGAATTTATAATCCACACATTCATAAAATATATAGCAAGGCAGAACACAACATATAAAAATAGAATCAACAACGGTTTCCATAAAATCATCATTAAAAACATCAACAAATGCCATTCACACAAATAGTGTGCGAGGAGCTCAGTGGTGAACAGGGCCTGCTCAGGATGTTTTGGCACCTGGGGCCAACCACAGAAAGGTGCCCCCCTCCGAACCAGGGACAAAGGGGTGAATGAAGATCAACATCAGTAACAAGGGGGAGAATACAGATCGACTTCAGTTGTCACCTCCAGTTCAGTTCAGCCACAGATATACTAGGTAGCCTTGAGAAAGTCACATATCTTTGTCTCAGATCTCTGTTGGTAAAATGAGAATAACAATGACCTGCCTCACAGGATTTTGGGAGGCTGAACAAACTAAGGGCTCATCGACACTTCTGTTTATCCCACAATTTCTAGGCAAAGGTCCAAGAGGTTTTTCTTTTGCGCCCTCCACTTTCCCTGGGAATACCCACAATTTACTGCTGAATGGGAACAAACCTCCACCAGGTTTTCCGCAGATTGATGCTTGTTCCTGTTCAGAAGTAATCCGTAAACAGACCCCTGTGTTGCAATATAGACAAGCTGAACAATATGACACAACACGATGGCCAATAACAATGGCACTAAACACTATTTATAGACTAATACAAATGATCAGAAATTACAACCAAAATCTTCTTCACCAGTCGCGGTAGAATAATTCAAAAGTTCAATATATACATAATCTGTCACCAAATATCGCCGGAACAGAGTTTGCGGATAACCAATCTGTTTCGTTCAATGCTTCATCAGCCAATCTTTCCATCCGGAAACTCTGTTCCGGCAATATTTGGTGACAGATTATGTATATATCAAACTTTTGAATTATTCTACCGCGACTGGTGAAGAAGACTTTGGTTGTAATTTCTGATCATTTGTATTAGTCTATAAATAGTGTTTAGTGCCGTTGTTATTGGCCATCGTGTTGTGTCATATTGTTCAGCCTGTTCAGTAGTAAACAGCGGGTTTTCCTAGGGACAAAACAAAATCCTATTTGACCCATGCCTAGAAATCACAAGACAAACAGAAGAAATTGTGGGACAAAGGCGAGTGTGGATGAGCACTAACTGCAAAGTAGTCTGCACTACTGCTGTCCCAAACCAATCATTGAGATCATCTGGGGGAGCGCAAGTAGATTCTCCCAGGGACCAGGAGCATGACCCACAACAATGAGGAATCATGTCTTCAGTGTAGTGGGCTAGACTCTGTGGAGCTCCCTTAGAAAGTAGCCAGGCACTGATCCCTGCTAACGTTTCAGATGCCAGGTTAAAATGGTTTCACATTCAGGTGGCCTTTGATCCATGAATGTTGTTCTATTGTTCTATTTTATGATATTTTAAATGCATGTTTTAAATTTTGATTTTTGTTTGTTTCATTTTTTCTTTAAACCACTTTGAAACAAATATCCTTTTAGAAGACTTTTAGAAGACATCTGAAGGCAGTCCTGTTTAGGGAAGTTTTTAATGTTTGACAGACTATTGTATATTAATATTTTGTTGGAAGCCGCCCAGAATGGCTGAGGAAACCCAGCCAGATGGGCAGGGTATAGCGTATAAATAAATTATTGTTGTTGTTGTTGTTGTTGTTGTTGTTGTTAACCTACTAAAAATAATGTGGGGCAGGGTAGGGAAACAACATCTGCATTCAGATGCACATGTAATGCTTTTGCACCACGACATTAGCAATGAGACGCATGTTTGGATCCCCGTATGAGGGAGTGTCACAATTGTCTTTGCACTGGAGACACATGCCCTCTTCGTTTTGATGCATGCTCCTTGCAAAATATTTCATAACCTTTGACGGGAGGAGCGGGGTGCGTGTCTCATTTCATTGGGGATGAAATGTTCAGTACACAGCCTCCCGTTTTGACTAAGTGACTCGCAAGCTCCCTTTCTGCACACCAAAACACTTCAACAATATAGATAAATCCTTCTTCACTAGTTTTGTTTTGTGGATTTGCCTGCGCACACTTTGCATTTGACATTTTGGAAGCCAAATGAACACAAAGCCAGTCTGCACCACCCAGCAGAAGATAACCAAATTCTCTTGACTTCCGTCTATTTTTATGGCCATCTCAATATGGTTTGCATTATTCAGTTTCTTTGTTGCAGTCAGCAGTATCAAGGGGGGGCTACAGAAACCCCATAAAGCTGGCGGGGGGGGGGGGGGAGACCCAAAAAAACCCCACCCTACTGTAGATAAAGACTGACAGCACCTACTGCAGAAATATATGTGAGATCAATTATGCCAAGCCGCGACATGTTAAATCTTCTAATTGCATGGTGCTTGTGACTGGGTCTGCCTGCTATAAAAAGGCAAGCGGAATGTAGAAAGTAAGGTCAACAAACTGGAATTTCAGACTTTGACTTTTATCTGCAAGCAGGTGGATACTAGTTCAGCCTGCAGGGAAAAAAAGCATTATTAAGTTTAGAATGTACATATTGGCAAGGAAGAATGTATTGCTTTTTAAATCAAACAGGTTCTCACAAAATGGCCATCACAGGCATGGATTGCTATTCATCCTGCATTTAAAACAGCTTCTTCACAGAACATAGGGAATAGGAAAGTTAACATGTGGTTACTTTTACCACAGAAACCAATGGGACATTAAAGCGCTTAACTTGGCTAAATCTCACCCATATTAATAACAGAGCAAAGTATGCTCTTTGGGGGAGGGGGGTTCATTGTTATTACCAGTTGTTATGCAGCAATGGGCAGAAAGCCAATGAGAGCACTGGATTAGCTCATAGCCCCAACCACATCACCACCCTACAGCTGCCCCATCCCATACAGTTGCAGCAGCACTGGTTTCCCCTAAAATGGTCATCCAAGGTTCATCTGCTGTACCGCTTCAGACCACAGGTGGGAAAATACCATTCGGGGGGGGGGGGGAATCCTTACACATAAGAGTTCTAACCTAGCCTTCTCGCTGATGTACTAGAATTTCTTGTTGATAGATTATTATTATTATTATTATTATTATTATTATTACCATTATTATTATTATTATTATTATTATTATTATTATTACATGAAGGAAAATTGAGTTATGTGTGTCCCCAGCCCCATCTGCAACTAAACTAGTACAGCCCAGAACCAGATGGATCATATCAGTGAGTATGAGACTTATGGCAAACCACATTCCAGCTTGTCAGTATCCTTCCTAAATTGTGGTGCCCAGAACTGGACACAGTACTCCCACTGGACACTGGGTCTAACCAAGGCAGAATAGAGTGGTACTATGATTTCCCTTGATCTGGACACTTTACTTCTGTTGATGCAGCCCAGAATATCATTAGCTTTTCTTTTCTTTTGCCGCTGCCGCCGCTGCTGCTACATCATCGCACTGTTGACTCATGTTAAGCTTGTGGCAAGCCAGGTGTCCCCCCCCATCTTATATTTGTGGCAGCTATTTGTTCTTGATCAGGTGTAGAACCTTACATTTGTCCCTGCTGAAATTCATTTTGTTAGCTTGGGCCATGTTCTCCAATCTTGTCTTCTGTGGCATTGGGTACCCCTCCCAGTTTGGTGTCATCTGCTAATTTAATGAGCATCCCCAAAATTCTCTCATCCAAGTCATTTGTGAAGACATTGAACAACAGGCCGGGCAAAACCTTATGGCACCCCATTTGATGCTTTTTTCCAGGATGATGAGGAACCATTAACGAGCACTCTTTGGGTTTGGCCAGTCAACCAGCTACAAATCATTCTCTGTAGAGGAAGGGCAAATGAATGGCTGGATCTGACTGAGATAAGAGAGAAAGGCATGGATGAGGTGAAAAGATGATGCCAAGCTAGGCCCTCCAGGCTGCAACTCAAAGGCAGAGAACAAGGCCAGAGGCAGGCTTTTTGATTTGTTTTGGGTTTTTTAATTAAAGATTTTCTTGATTTACAGAAGTATGTGTAATGTCTCTCGTATTTTTTCCATGTAACATTTTTACAAATCAGTTTCATTTGTTGAGACATTAGGAAGAAAAGTGGTGGAGGGGGGGAAGATGGGTGGGGGTGGGGTCGGGTGGCAATGTTTCTATTTTGCTTAATGTATGTAGGGTTTGGTGTCAGCGCTGCTCGTGCTGGTTCTCTGCTGTTCACTTGTGTTCCTTTGGTGGTGAGAGAGGTTGGGGTTGGCCTAGGGTGTGGTTGTTTGTTTGTGATTGGCTGTGGTGATCTTTGTCTTCATGTGTGAGTGGGGTGCGTGGGTGTTTTGGATCAGATTAGCCATATTGATTTGTATGCTGTTGGTGGATTATTGTCATTGTCTTGTTGGGCTGTGTATGTGATAAAGGGGAGCCATACCGGGGTAAAGGCGTCTTCTTCTGTTTGCCCCATGTCAGTTTCATTTTATTGGTTAATTTTTCTAGTAGGGCTGTTTCCCATACTATTTGGTACCATTGGTCCATGCTTACTCCTGACAGGTCTCTCCAGTGTCTGGTTATGATATTTCTGGCTGCTGAAAGTAGGTGGGTTATGAGTGCTTTATGGTGTAAATGGGCATTGTTGTCTTGGAAGATGTTTAGTAGGGCCAATTCTGGGGCGATGTCTAATACTTGCTTAGTTATTTTACATATTTCTTGTATGGCTGTTGTCCAGAATGGTTGGATTTTGGAGCACTCCCACCACATGTGGAGGTATGTGCCTGTGGAGGTGCACCCTCTCCAGCATTTTGGTGAGGTTCGCAGGCTTTTTGGAGACGAACAAATCCATGCGTTAAGGTTCGATCAGTTGCTACCATTTCAACAGTGGGGACATTAAATCAGTCCTAAATATGGAGACAAAGAAGCAGTATAACAAACAGTGCGCAGTAGGGCAGAGCAAGGACAGCGAAGTGACTGCTTCTGGAGGTCCATCAGGAAAGGCAGAGGGCAGAATCAATGATGGCTAGTATTATGCAGCAAAACATTTAAAAGGCATTGGGCCATTTGGATTCTGCTTCAGACAGCAAAATGTCTTGAGCTGACACTGGCGCAGTGGTGGAAAGATGCAGCTAGAAATATCTTTAAGAGAGAAAAGAAGCTAGAAGGAGACAAAGGCAGAAAAAGAAGCCGTAGACGTGATGGAGGGAAACTCTGGAGCCGCTGATCGTTCTCACATTTCCCGTGTTGAGTTTTCAGTAGCAGCCACACAATGAATGCTCTTGGTAAACTATTAAAAGCAACCTACCACAAATTTCTATTCCCCACCAAGGAACTCTTCACCAAGCAAGAGCACCCGATAGACAAAAATATTTTAAAGACACTGCAGTTTACTTTATGCCCTCTGTAGGATCAGTCATGATTTCCACTGTTGAATCAATTTCAAATATCAATGCCGGGTGGCATTTTAAGAGTTATCTGAAATGTCACCAGTCAAAGAATGTTTAATTATTGCAATCACCTTTCCAAAAAACAAAAAACCCACAGTGGGTTTCTATCATCAAGTGATTTATTTCAGCTATAATTTCTGTTTAATTAATAGGGGATTTTGTTCTGACCTGGAGGGTGTGAGAACCTGAAGAGGACCTGGAGGGTGTGAGAATTCTGCAGTTTGCTTCACTTAACGCTGAACTTGCCTGTGCCTGTTTCACAAAAGCAAATGAGCATTCTCTCAGCCTGAATCTCTGAGTAAGGAGAAAATCCAAAAATCATGAGCATCTTGACACAATTTCATACTGAGGAACGGTTGATGGAGCTAGGTACGTTTGGCCTGGAAAAGAGGATACTGAGAGGAGATAAGATAGCCATCTTCAAATATCTCAAGGGCTGCCACAAAGAAAATGGAGCAAGCTTGTTTTCTCCAGCTCTGGAGAGCAGGACTCGAATCAATGGCTTGAAGTTACAAGAAAGGAGATTCCTGACTAAACATCAGGAAAAACTTTCTGATAGCACAAGCTGTTAGTGGAACAGACCGAGGGAAGATGGTAGGCTCTCCTTCCGTGGAGGTTTTGAATCAGAGGTAGAATGGCCACCCATCGCCGATGCTTTAGTTGAGATTCCTGCATTGCGTGTCAAGGTCCCACAAGCCACCCCTAAATAATTCACAATTCACACAGAATTTTTGTTTAAGGTTTTTGGCATAATTTTGGCCACAACTTTATTAAAATACAGTGGTACCTCAGGTTAAGTACTTAATTCATTCCAGAGGTCCGTTCTTAACCTGAAACTGTTCTTAACCTGAAACACCACTTTAGCTAATGGGGCCTCCTGCTGCTGCCGCGCCACCGAAGCACAATTTCTGTTCTTATCCTGAAGCAAAGTTCTTAACCTGAAGCACTATTTCTGGGTTAGCGGAGTCTGTAACCTGAAGCGTATGTAACCTGAAGCGTGACCCGAGGTACTACTGTACATAAATGTGAGTGGTTGCTTAGGCATTGGTTCCGACTATCTGTCCCCTGCCCCGGGACAGAACTGACTTCCGGATTCCAGCGAAAGCCAGTAAGGGAAAACAATATTGGGGAGAGTGTGGAGCCGGGCACCAGACCCTCACCCCTCCCCGCATACTCCCGGGGGTTTGCGCAGCCCTAAGCCCCATTCTGGGGTACGGACGAAAGAATGGCAAGCCCCTGGATTCCTTTAACGGAATTCCCTTTCTGCAGCAGCATTGGAGGGGCAGGCACCGCCAATTCTTACCCCTCCATCGGCCAATTTTTTAACCAATGCCTAACCGCAACCTTGCAAGTTGTGACAATTTGCTACGCAGTAGGCAAAAACCAAATGGCACCAGCCAATCAGCCAATTGGACAAAATTCCTACCAGGCCCCTGCCCCAAAAGCAGACGACCCCATGACAGGCATAGCAAGGTCAACGCAATAGCCCAAAATTAGGGAGGGGTGGGCGGGTGATCTGATGCACACAGCAAAAGAGCCTAGTCAGTGCAGAGTGACTTAATTTTATAACCTTTGGAACAACCCCCGAAATGGAAACATGAAAATTTGCCCGGTAACCCAACCGCTCAATCACTGCGGATGGTCATCCAAACTAACCTGCCCAACAACAGAGGGGTGGCCTGCCAGACCCCACCGCAACACGTGCTCTCTATGAAGGAGAACACGCTTTGCTGAAGGTTGGACGAAATGACCTTCAGGCTCCCTTTCAACTCTACAATTCTATGATACTATGATTCTAAACTATTCTTTAAACATACAGACACACATGGAGAATTCTGTGCACTTTTGCATAAAGTTTAATGTAAAGTATATGGCAAGTATAACTATAATTCACATTATTTGAAACACAATAAGGAGAAGCTACAACAACTGTAAAGGTAAAGGGACCCCTGACCATTAGGTCCAGTCATGACCAACTCGGGGTTGTGGCGCTCATCTCGCTTTATTGGCCGAGGGAGCCGGCGTGCAGCTTCCGGGTCATGTGGCCAGCATGACTAAGCCGCTTCTGGCGAACCAGAGCAGCGCACAGAAACGCTGTTTACCTTCCCGCAGGAGCGGTACCTATTTATCTACTTGGACTTTGACGTGCTTTCGAACTGCTAGGTTCGCAGGAGCAGGGACCAAGCAACGGGAGCTCACCCCGTCGCGGGGATTCGAACCGCCGACCTTCTGATTGGCAAGTCCTAGGCTCTGTGGTTTAACCCACAGCACCACCCGCGTCCCATACAACAACTGTTTCTGTGCATAAATAGCAACGCTGTAAGCCAAAGTTGCAGGAACATCAGAGGAACATTTTATTTATAAGATTGCTCCCCATCTGAAACCCCCACATACACAGCACCTCTGCATGAGAATGCTAAACAGAGAGCTGGACCTGTTGTTATTAGTGCTACTGTGTCGCTGGAATGGGGTTTGTTTTAGGGTTGTTGTTTTTTAAATTGTATAATATATCTATAGCAATGCTTTTAAATGCGCTGTTAGTCGCTTGGTGATCTTTGGGTAACGAGAGACCAACAAGTCTAATAAATGCTACTAATAGTCTTAATATTAAGGCCACTTTCACAACATGCATTTACAGTACTATGATACCATTTCACACCATCCTTGGCTTGGGTGCCCCAATATGGCTTTGCAGAATGGGGGCCTGCCCCTACTTTGGCTGTAGCCCTTAAACAGGCTCTAGATGTGAGGCTCACCCAGGGTTCCCTGCTTTTCAGGGGCAACAGCCAATGGGAACTGGCATGCAACAATATTTTAATTGTTGCATTTCCCCAAAGCTAGCCTGCATCACCCTTGGATGGGTGGATATTTGGACACCACATAGGTTATATTCCTGATACAATGTTCAGGACAATGCAGGGCAAGGGATCACTAGTGGAATTCTTCTCATAAATAAAGAGCTGCAGGCTATTTCCAGACCCTCCTCCACTTCCACCTCCTCCCCAGGTCAACTCAAACAATGTGTTATTCACCTCACTTCTCCCCCCCCCCTTTCCCTTTCTCCTCTACATCTTCTGTTTGTGTGGTGCTTTTCTCCTTCATGCTACGGTAGAGGCAGTGAATGTTGATGAGCTAATACTTGGTTTGAATCTACTGAGACAACGACATATTGTCTAATAATTCTTGTGTGCTGAATACCCAGACCGCTATTTTCAAGGAGTGGAAAAAGTCTTGCTGCTCTATATGAGCTATAAAAATTCAGAGTGCCTCAAGTACCTGAAGGGGTGGGGTGATTTTAAAAGTCTCTTAAGAAGCAACTTGTTATGATAGCCCATAATGTAAGGGTGCCTCATTTTACAAGCGAATTGAGACTGTTGCAGACAAGACCAAAGGTAAATTTCAGTAAAAGCGTAAGATCTAGTCAAGCATTGTAAATAGAAGTGCCATATTATTATTATTGCAAAAAGGTATAGTGCCCATGCAAGCTACATATTCAATTAGGACCTGAACTCTTTGCTGAACCATGAATCTGAAATAATTTAGGTGATACATATAAATTTAATTCCTTTGTTTCAGCACTGACACAATACCCAGCAAAGTGTTCATTTCCCACTGAGCTCTCTGCAAAATGAATATTTCTTCAGAACTTCTCCATATGGAAGGGAAATAATCTGAAATTATCTTGAAGGAAAATGAATAAACTTATTTTTAAAACAGCCGAGTCATTTAGATCTCATAACTCTAGTCAATTTTATGAAGATAAATAGAATGTAGTATTTTTCTCTTTCTCGTGAAATGCTACATGCACAAGTAAAAAGAAGGAAAGGGGGAGGTAGAAAAATATGAGCTATTTCTGAACCAGATTAAGGAAGCTGAGTTTATTCCCCTCTCTGTAACTCAGAGGCTGCAAGTTGATTGTGGAAATGACTCATTCAGTCTCTGTAATGGAGTGATACTTGCAACTGGATGTCTTTATTTGTCATTCATTAAATGAATCCAATGGCTTCTGCTATGATATCCATCAGCAAAGACAGATGACAAAATAAACATGGGGGAGAGAGAATATAAATGAGTATGGACTGACAGTATAGGCCCTATTACCAAAAATGAATACAAAATACCTTTAAAAATACATTAACCAACTACTGGCTCACAATGAGGTCAATATTGTGATTTATTTAACCCTAGGGGCCATAAATCTTGATATTGACTGAAACTATAAGTCAATATGTTCACTGCAGTGTATATTCTATTACAAAAAATGAGATGTTGCTTTTAAGTTTTATGGAGACTTCTACAAGAAACTAGCTTTCATTAAAGGACATTTTCTTTAAAATCTATATTCTGAACTATAATGCAAATAGTATGAAAGTGAGGCAGATGTGTCAAAAATGGTTCTTATATTTTCAAAAGACAAAAAGGCTTATTGAGCAGTCCAAAGCAGCACAACCGCCAGCTGGGAGGTTAAGATGAGGCAGATCACACACACAGCCTTGGTAGAGAGGGCTGAGTGCTGGTGGAGAATCCACATGCTGCTGGAACCCCACTCACCCACCAATGGAGAGCGTGGTGGGCGGAAGATTCAGCTACCAGGAGCAACGCTGACAGAAAGACCAAAAACAGGACATGCTGGGGATGAGGAATAGGCGTGGCAAGGGCTGGGTAGCTGCCTGTCAGCAACCAGCTGAACTCTTGAGCCCTCCTAACCCATCGAAACATAAACCTCCAAAAGTGCAAGGATAAGGAACTTCAGCTCCATGGGATGAAAGGGCAACTCCAAGCAGTGAGCAGCCTTGAAAAGGCACCACATGTATACATTGCTTTGCAGAATCACTGGCACAAAGTCTGGAAAAATGACCCACTGTTCACTTGATCCAAAGGCCCAGCACCACACCCTAACAAAGTTCACAGGCGTGAAGTGTCTTTTTGTCAGGTGTGTGTGCAGGAGCCAGGCCCTGTGACCAATAGGACTTTGCAGGACTGGGGCCTTCCTAAGTTTGTTCTGAAGAGACAAGGCGCGGCCGCACAGGTGAGGCCGACTGGTAACTCACAGCACCTGGAGGCAAGAGCTGGGAAGGGATATAAGGTCCGCATTTCCCTTCGTCTCTTTGCCACAGCAACACATTCCCTGCCTTGCTGCGTTTGACTCCTTGCTTCTTGATCCTCGAACCCTTGACTTTGTGACTCCTTGCTTCCTGACCCTTGGCTTCTTGACTCCTGGCTCTCTGACCCTCGGACTCTTGGCTTCCTGACTCCTGGCTTCTGGACCCCCATTCCTGCTCCCACCCCGCCATCTTGCCCCTGGTTCTGACATCCCCTGCCGGGACTTCAATCACCCATGAACCAGACCATGACACTTTTGCTCAATGTATGCTCCCCTTGGCCCACAGAACACTCATGCAAGAACACTTTGCTTTGCAGGACCACAACCCGGTGCAAGAGGCTACAAGCCACGATCGCTGTGCTTTGCCTCCACAGTTGGCGGCGCCAATGTTTCTGAATACCAGCTGGTGGAAACCTCAGAAGAGGAGAGAGCTATTGTGCTCAGGTACCGCTTGTGGTCTTTCCATGGGCATCTGGAACAGGATGCTGGACTAAATGGGCCTGATCCAGCAGGTTCTTCCCATTAGGATTTGCCCTCGCACAGGGTTATGCTGCACGCAATCCAGCCGCATAGACTCTGCGCTCACAAGGGGGATTTCCGGTGAATGGGCGCTACAGTGAAGGAGCATTTTGCACTCAAGCACGAGACTGTGTGAAGTTTCCTTCCCTAGGTCATTGGGTGGGGACAAATCTTAGGAAACTTTTCTCTGCCTTCAAACCTAAGCAGGAATTCCACAGCAGCATGAAGGACAGCCCAGCAGCAAACACAACCTCACGACAGCAAAGCGGAGCACGGATGGTGCCCCTCCTCAAAGTAAGCCTTGCACTGCTACTGGTGCCCACAATTCTTTTTGAAAACTAAAAATTCTTTTACATAATGCTAGATTTCTACATACATAAATATATATCCCAAGTCGTCATCGTCGTCTTCCATAAACATGGTTTTAACAGTGATTCCATAAGTGACTGTGGAGGCCAATTCTGGATCCACACATCCTTCCACAGTGGGGACATTGGTTCCTGGGTGGGAGTTGATTACGGTGTGGATTTGCCAGGCGTGCCTTCCTCTTAGGATGTTTCTCCCTTGCGTCATGAGTTCAAGTGTCTTCAAAGCCCATGACACCTTTGGTCAAGGCTTTTCTCCAACTGGAGCGCTCGCAGGCCAGTGTTTTCCAGTTGTCAGTGTTTATACTACATTTTTGTAGATTTGCCTTGAGACAGTCTTTAAACCGCTTTTGTTGACCACCAGCAATTACAATTATACTTTTAATTGTAATTGTAATTTATTATTTGTATTTTGTATTTGTATTTTAAGTTCTGAATAGAGGAGTTGCTTTGGAAGACGATAATCAGGCATCTGCACAACATGACCAGTCCAACGACGTTGATGTTGAAGAATCATTGCTTCAACACTGGTGATCTTTGCTTCATCCAGTACACTGATATTAGTTCGCCTTTCTTCCCAAGTGATGGAAAACACTCCCTTATGTTTGGATGACCCACTTTCTCCTTGACAGTAGAAGGAATGACTAGTGGCAACCAAACCCTTCAGCCTGTCGCTGTTCCAGCCATGTTGACTTCCTTTTTCTACATACAGAGAGTGGTGGTGGATTGAGCTGAGCTGCCTGGCAGCAACCTTTTTCCAAACAGAAGAAGGGAATCTGCTACATTACTTTAAAAAGCTCCTTCCTTGTCAAAGCAGCCTGTTTAACTGAAAAAACTTGTACTATTATCCATGAAATGCTTCAGCTGTCAAATTAAATTTTCTGGGCGCCAAAGGGAAAAGTGTGTGGCATCACAGGTGACTAATTTATGCAGTGCCTGTTATTGACCTAGGAAGTCAAACTAGGTGAACAGAGGAATGTATCAAATCAGCATGTTGACTGACAGCCCGTAGTCAGAAACAGCCCTTCCTAGGCCGTTGCTTTTGAGTACCTCAAACTTACTGTGAATGGAGTTGGAATTACAAATGCTAAAAGCAGCTTATGTCAAGAAGAAACACACTGTTATACAGTAGTGAATTCAAAGATGAATGGGGTGAAGTCTGCTAAATCCAAGAGTTCTGTAAAAGTAGCATGACCATATTCATACTGCAGAACACAATGATAACAGTAGTTGTTGTTTAAAAAATAGGGAAATGGTTTTAACTCAGTGGTAGTTCATTTGCTTCGCATGAAGAAGGTCCCAGCATCTCCAGGTGGTTCTGAGAAAAGACTCCTGTCTGAAATTTTGTAGGGCCGCTACGTTAGTGCAGACAATAATGAACTAAATGAGCTAATGGCCTCACTAAGGAAATTTCCTATGTTTCTAACATTTCTATAGCACTTTCAAGTATTCCCATTTAGTCCACTATGTAGTTGTGGATCTTACAACAACCCTATAAGGAAGGGGTGGGGGAATTTTTGGCCCTCCAGATGTTGCGGAACTATGACTTTTATCATCTCTGACCTTTGACCATGCTGCTGAAGCCCTAACAACATCTGCCTGCCAGTGCCAACAACATGCTGGAGGGCCACATGTCCCCCACATGCCAGTACTACAGATGGGGGTACTGAGGCTCAGGGAGAGTCGTTTGCCTTAAGTCACCTAGTGCATTCATGGCAGAGGCAAGATGAGAACCAGAGTTCTTGATTCACGGCTCAGTTTCTTAGCCACTACATTCCTCTGAGTCAAAGGCCTAGTTCTCTGAGGAAGTAAACCTATGTCTGGGTTGTACGACTTTGGTCTCTCCACAAATATCCTTCACATAGGAACCCAGGATTCGGGGAGAAGGGCTCTTGTTTAGTCTTTTCTCTGACATTTCATTTTCTCTGCTTATAATGAAGCAACATCTGGGCCAGCCCAAAAAGGAGGCACATTGATGCAGCTGCCTCAGGCAGTGCATGCTGGAAATGGGGGGGGGGCAGACAGCACCCCAGCTGTTCCTCCTAAGCCTCCCCACCTCACGGCTCCCCTCTATTGGGAGGACAAAGTGGCTCGTGTCATATCTGCACCCCCTGAGCTAGTCTGATGGCGCAGTGAAGGGCAGGGTCCCATCCGCAGGATTGAAGTGAAAGTCAGTGGTCAAGCTGGTCATCTTCTCCATGTGGAATTGTTGTGGGGGATGGTGGATCTTGTCCTCAGAAGTAAGGTCTCTTTGGTCGCTCCTGAGCCAGTCGTGTGATCGGGGATATTGTTTCCAGAACAGAGAATGTAGCTTTCACGAAGCCTTCAGCTCTGAAATACTGGAAATTGAACACTGTTGTGCTTAAATGAATGCTTTATAGCTGTTGTACCTATGAAACTATCAGTGAAAATGCCACTGTTGCTGTAGCAATTTCACTTCATCAGAGAACACCAGAAAATCATTTGGTGTTAAGTGTGATTTAATAAACCCTGGAAATCAAGAAGCAGTTTCTAGCTTTCCTGGACAAACAGTGTTAAGAGATAGCACAGATGACTCTGCAATTCGGGAAAACTACTTCTATTATACGGTTTGGGTAAGGAAGAAAAAGGGTCCCTCTTCACTTGGGATAGCTATAGTTCTCTCAGCACAAAGGAAAGCATGAGGGGGAAACTACAAGAAAAGTTGAGTTATTATATATTCATAGAACAGCATGCAGATAAGTTAAAGGTAAAGGTACCCCTGCCCGTACGGGCCAGTCTTGACAGACTCTAGGGTTGTGCGCTCATCTCACTTAAGAGGCCGGGAGCCAGCGCTGTCTGCAGACACTTCCGGGTCACATGGCCAGCGTGACGAAGCTGCTCTGGCGAGCCAGCACCAGTGCAGCACACGGAAACGCCGTTTACCTTCCTGCTATAAAGCAGTACCTATTTATCTACTTGCACTTAAGAGTGCTTTCGAACTGCTAGGTTGGCAGGCGCTGGGACCGAACGACAGGAGCTCACCCCGCCGCGGGGATTCGAACCGCCGACCATGCGATCGGCAAGTCCTAGGCGCTGAGGTTTTACCCACAGGTTTTATCCCATGTAGATAAGTTATACAAGAGTAAAATCAGGGATAAAGTATTCCCAGATGTAGTTATAAGTCTTTCTTTTTGCTATTAAAAAGGTATCCATGGCCTTTATAATTGTTTGTGCAAAACCCTAAAAAACAGGTACAGTGGTGCCCTGCAAGACGAATGCCTCGCAAGACGAAAAACTCGCTAGACGAAAGGGTTTTGCGTTTTTTTGAGTCGTTCCGCAAGACGAATTTCCCTATGGGCTTGCTTTGCAAGACGAAACGTCTTGCGAGTTCTTGCGAGTTTGTTTCCTTTTTCTTAAAGCCGCTAAGCTGTTAATAGCCGTTAATAGCCGCTAAGCCGCTAAGCCGCTAATAGCCGTGCTTCGCAAGACGAAAAAACCGCAAGACGAAGAGACTCGCGGAACGGATTAATTTCGTCTTGCGAGGCACCACTGTATGTTTTGGTTCCACATTTGAATTAGAATAGTGGTAGATCAGAGAAATCTCATGTGTTTCACTCCTTGTTCTAATACTGCTGCACTTTTATTGCTTTGTTCACAGATGAGCTGCAATAAAATCATGTCAATCCATTAAATATTTGAAATTAAAAAGCTGGAACTATAATCCAAATGATTATAATATGTATTGCAGTAACAGAGTATGCAGCATTAATTTTGCAAACATGATCAATTAGTATCTCATATTCCGTTTGCAGAATATCAGAGGCAGGTTTAGGGGAGTAGGACCAGTTCGTCCGCACTGGGCACGCAGCTGAGAGGGTGCTGCAGGGGCCTCACAATAGAATAACTTAGAATGGCGGGGGGGGGCACTAAATTTTGGAGTCACACAGGGCACTGCTGAAATTTGAAATCCCAAAGACTGCCACTGAGAACATGCATTCATTTTGGTCGCAGAACTAGTGTTTTGCATATAGAAATTTCAGGCGTGCATGACTATATTTCATGTGTAATAAATAAACTGAAATCTCCTATATATTTTGGAAAGTAGTTGGCCTGTCCATTTGTTCTATAAATGTTTGGGCACCTCTTCAGATATTGTTGTCCAACTCAGCATGAGGGTTCCTGAGGTGGGGGTCTATGTCAATGTTTGGCTTCCAGCACCATTTTGAATCAATATGGCAGACCAAAATGGGTCTTAGGCAAGACTGTGGGTATCTTGGCATAGCTTTGGCAACCTTTTGAGAAATTGTTGCCAAATTGGGCATGAGGGTCCCTGATATGGGGGTGGGACACTTTGTTATCATTTGGATACCAGGTACCATTTTTCAATCAAGATGGCAGACAAAAAACTTACCTTGGCAGATATTCACCCATTTTTGGCATAGCTTCAGCTGCCTCTCAAGATACCAGCACCAAACTTGGTATGAGGGTTCCTGGGGTCAGGGCTTTTGTTGATGTTTGGATGCCAGGTGCCATTTTGAATCAAGCTTGTTGTTGTTGTTGTTTAGTTGTTTAGTCGTGTCCGACTCTTCATGACTTCATGGACCAGAGCACACCAGGCACTCCTGTCTTCCACTGCCTCCCGCAGTTTGGTCAAACTCATGCTGGTAGCTTCGCGAACACTGTCCAACCATCTTGTCCTCTGTCGTCCCCTTCTCCTTGTGCCCTCAATCTTCCCCAACATCAGGGTCTTTTCCAGGGAGTCTTCTCTTCTCATGAGGTGGCCAAAGTATTAGAGCCTCAGCTTCAGGATCTGTCCTTCCAGTGAGCACTCAGGGCTGATTTCCTTCAGAATGGAGAGGTTTGATCTTCTTGCAGTCCATGGGACTCTCAAGAGTCTCCTCCAGCACCATAATTCAAAAGCATCGATTCTTCGGCGATCAGCCTTCTTTTTTTGGGGGGGGGTGGCGATCAGCCTTCTTTATGGTCCAGCTCTCACTTCCATACATCACTACTGGGAAAACCATAGCTTTAACTATACTGAATCAAGATTACAGACCAAAATCCCACCATAGTGACCTCACCCAAGTCTGGCATGACAGGCCCAAATTCACAATATTTGTTGATTTCTGAAAGTTCTTGGGCAGCCTTGAATACTCCTCACTATATAAAGACATTTAATGAAAGACATTTTTTCATTGCTTTATATATATCTAGTATATATCTAAGTCGTGTTTTAAATGTCCAGAAGACAACTTCCCACACATTATTGACAGGACGCTATAGTGATTGACAGAGAATGTCCTGGCTCCCATCCCAAACACAACAGCAGATGCTCTTACTTGTAAGTCAGGATAGCATCTTTATTAAGGGAGAGAAATGGAGGGAAAATGCTATTCAAATCCGAAAGCTCTCACAAGGCAAAGGTTTGGCTACAATGGTCAGGTTCTAGGAACGACAGCAAAGGTGCAAAAGTTGTCTGTCAGTTACAAGAAGTTCAAGACTGCACAAGAGCTGAAAAGTTGTCCCAACAGTTTTCCACGCCCACCCCTCCAGCTGTAATGCAAGAGTTGTGATTCCTGTATGAGCGGCCAGCCTGATTCTAGGTGGGTGTGTCCGTCCCTTCTCCTGAAGTAGTGCCTGGTCCTGGCAGAGAGCAGCCAACCCGCCTGCCTCCCCCCTCCCACATCCTGCTAGGCCAACCCAGATTAAGGCTCTATGCCCTGCCCTTCAGGAGGGGAGGCAGCTGGAAGTCCTATCTTCACACTGGAGCCAGATGGGATTGAGGCAGAGGGAAGGGCTTCCCTCTGTCCCAGCCTCCCCCTCCCATTCCTCCCCATCTTCCTCCAGAGTCTGCCGTCCCAGGGCCAAGCCTAACTATGTGCAGGGAATCATGACAGAGAGTTTCTTGAAAAAAGACATATACTTCCCCACTTTCCAGCACTAGAAATGACTCAAGAAAATGCTGGGAAACGCAAAAAAAATAAATCACCATAGACACTGGCCAATTTGACCAGGGCATAAAAAGAGTGGGGGTCTGATTCTAAAAGTGATAATCCATAAAAGCTTGAGAAAGGTCAAAATCCAACAACAACCAAAATTTTCCCAGAGAAAGGAAGTCCATGCAAGTCAAGATCTCATCTCTATTTGTGGCAGGGGAGGGGTGAGAATTAGGAACCCAGCACGTGATCCAACCAAAGTCAAGAACTTCTGCATCCCATTGATTTCAATGGGACAGATTTAAGTATGACACCAACGACCTTTCAGAGCAGTTACTGCTGGTTGACTCATGCCTCTCAATATTTTTGCCATTTGAGCAGCCAGTTTTTAGAGAGACCGTGTCTCCTTTGGTAAATTAGGACCAGACAGACCCTCACAAGGGACTGAAAGAGGCCTCTTCTCTTTGGCCAGGCTCAGACTTTATGCTGTAATAGGCTCACATATTATTCTCTTGACAACCAGGAGAGGTGTTATAAGCGCACAATGAGCAATGGGTTACAGAGTCACTCTAGAGAGACCCATGGAAAAGGATTAAGTTCTTTAATCTCTGTGATGCTTTCTTTCACTTGAACCAAACCCTGAAACCCAAATTTAATCTGTCCATGAACTTGAGGGAAGTTTGTAGCTGAAACTCTAATGCAACCCAACCTGTTTTTCTTTTCTTTTCTGTTCCCCCTCTTCCTGTATTGTCAGATTCCTTCAGAGATTTAAAATAATAATAATGAGAGAGGGAGAAGTACCTTGTTTCCAAGAAAGAATGAAAATTACAAACCATCTACACAGCGAAAGATACTTTCCCTTGGGTAAAGGACAGGAATGTGAGAGAAAACAAACACACAAGTTAATAGTAATTTTGTATATGGCCATGGTATTTGGTGTCAGACTGGGATGTGTTGTTAGTTTAAAAATGTGTATAAAGTTGTTAAGATTGCACAGTGACATTAATCTATTTCAGGTTTTCGTGGGCCTGTCATTGGCTCTGAATATACCTTCCAAAATCTAGCAGGGTTGAAATTCATAGGAATTCAGCTAAGTGAAGCACTGGATTTCATCGTCAGTGCTTTACTGCTGCCGCATTTGACAAATATGGTCACTACACACGCCAGTCAAATGAAGTCAGAGGCCTGAACCACAGAAGGATGATTGGTCCATCACAAAAACACTCCCACAACTCATCCGTGCTGGGATCACCCAGAGGTATGCATGTTCTCCCATATGGAACACTTGTTGTTTTGCTGCATGCACACACACACACACACACACACACACACACACACACCAAAAACACTATTAGGAGACTGCTGCATACGTTTTAAAAATCAGTGTGTATTTAAATAGAGGCCCTGTGTGTGCTTTTTAAATCAGGTCCTCCCTTAAAGAGGGCACGTATTGCGGTGAGACCTGGAAAACCGACACCCTGTGTTGTGGGTGGGTACGATTGGTCAGCCACAACACCCGAATGGTAAGTCCCTCAAAGCTGAGTACAATCTGGCCAATGGGACGCAGTCCAAATGGTTTGAGGGACCTATTTAGGCCCATGCACGTGACCCAGAGCTTCCTCTTTCGGCGCGTGCATTCGGAACAACTGCCCACCTCTCCCTACTTTTAGGGCTTGTTGCGCTTGACCTTGCTATGCCATCGTGTGTCGTCTGTCGTTGGGACAGGGGCATGGCAGGAATTTTTCCCCCTTGGCTGATTGGCTGTTGCCATTTGGGTTTCACCTGCAAATCATCACAACTTGTAAGGTTGCAGATAGGCTCTGGTTCAGGTGATAGGGATGGGAGAACACTCTCGCCATCCCTATGTGAAGGGTATTCCGTTAAAGGAATCCAGGGACTCAGTTTGGTTTGGTCAACCCCTGAGAGCGGGTTGTGCCCGTGCCTGAGTCCAGGGGGACATTTGGGTGGCGGAGTTAGCCCATTCCCGGCTTTCCGCTTATCCAGGTGTTCACCCTTGGCTGACCTATGCTGGAACCCTGGGTCAGCATTACCTGCATGGCAGGGAGTTAGTCAAACCAGAGCCTATGCAACCACTCACTTTCTGTAATCAATAAAGTTGTGGCCTAAATTCTGCCAAAAACCAAACCAAAATTTTGAGTCAAGTGTGACTTTATTTAGGGACGAGGTTTCTGGGTCTGAACACACAAATATATTTTCCAAAATGTCATCAAGACATCAGTCCAACACATATCCTGACTTACTCCCAGAAAAGTGGGTTGTAGGCTGAAACATGTATCCACACCTACATCTAGATTTTATATTCTTCACACTGTATTTACAATGCCTTATTTGTTTTCTGAGCCCGGGGTGCAAGAAAGCAGGTAAAATGCTGTGCAGTCCTTATTTGCTTTCTTCTGTTTGTTTTCAGTTCTTTCATGTCAATGGATGAGGCACTTCTGTTCTCCTGCTTTAAAGAACAGCAACGTATCTCCCTAAGTCAATGTTTCTCCAGTGGTAAGCTCTTCAGAAATGGCTGGGGGGGGGACCCCAGAAATAACAAGCACAACAGCTAGTCACATATTATGTTCTTTATCACCCTAACAAAATATTCATTTAAAAAATCATAGTTCCTCCAAACACACTCACACATGTACACACAACCAGACTCCCCCCCCCCTTTCTGGCTCTGATACCCCTAAAGATGGTTACATTGAGCTAATACGGGACTCAACACTTCATGATTAATTTGCATGTCGGCCAGCAGTCAGTGTAGCGGCTTTCAGATTAGGGACATTCCGCTGCACACTAAAAGGCACAAAGAACAAAAAGTGAATTTCAACGGTGCCCCTTTTTTCCAGTCAGTGCATTCCCAGCCCAGGCCTATTGACGAGAGGTTGGAACAATACCAAAATGCAGTGTAAGATCAATCTTGCTGTTTACTCCACTGAGTTGAAGGAACAAAGGACAGAAGAAAGGGCTTAAACCCAGCTATAGTAAAAAGAGCGCGGATGAAGGATGAAAAATGTGCCTGATGGCCAGTTGCAGAGAGTAAACTCATTTAGAAAATAGGCAGCTCCAGCTGAGCTAAAACCAATGATGATGATTTGTATTTTGTACTGTATCTTCAGGGGATAAAAGCACTTCTATCAGATACCATTGGAGGCCAACATGAAACACGGCAGCAAAATACTGTGCCTCCTACCGCAGAGGGAAGAGAATAAAAATTCCCATAATTGGAAAGGAGTATAAGATATCTGATGCAAACTGCAAGCCTCCCCCACACCCCATTATAGTACAATAACACAACCCAGTCCTCTTTTTAACTTCACACAACAAGTCACCGAATGGAATATTCAGCCAGAGGCTTATATTCAGCATGACACCGTGTTTTACTCAGATAAATATTGCTGATTTGTGATTTTTGAAAGGAGATGAGCTTTCAAACCTTAATATATATGCTGCGGAGGGCAGGAGAGGTGAAGTGTGTAACCGTATGACTGAAGCAACAAGGTGAAAGCGGAAACATGCCAGAAAAATTATGTTTTGCTGGAACCACTGTATCTGATAGGCAAGGTGAAAATATAAAGACTTTTCCAGCACCAGAGAAAATTAAGGTTACTTAAACAATTTTTATGGGAGTTATTCGTGTTAATTAAAACATTTTCCAACCCTCACAAGATTTGCAAAAGACAAAATAATGTCTGACAGAAAGGAAAAAGATAATATCGTTGCCTTTCAGGGGCTTACAAAATTAGCCATGCTTGAGTAGATTCTTTGAAATAAAGGGGACTTTGGTTTGTTATGAGTAATTTACATTCCATAGATTTCAATGGGTCTACTCTTAAGTCTTTATATTTAGCATTCTTTAGATTAATATACCACTTGATTAGGGTCTTCAAAACCTAACAGTTTCATTGTGGCATAAGATTTCATGGAGTGAGTTCTAGTACACAAAATCTTATATCATAATAAATCTGCTAGTCTTTGAGGTACCACAAGATTCCTTGTTTTCCTTACCCTGTTCAAACAGAAATTATGTGGATGATTGTCTCTGGATATGAATGTTTTGCATGGGGACACAAACTTTTATTTCAAAAGCCCATTCCTTATCGTCTTTATAGATAAAGTCATTTGCTTGTTCTGATTGTATATAATATCTGATATTTGGTGTATGGTACCAATCTCAGACAAGTTTTGTATTCGCATGCACTGGTGTAAGTCCCTGCTTATCAAGTAATGTCACAGGGGCCACATTTGAAACTTTGAAAACTGAGCATTGGTACAGCAGAAAATGGCTGCCATGGGGGTGTGACGCAACACAAAATGGCTGCTACATCTAAAAGAGCAGAAAATGTTTGTCTGAGTGTGCTCTCTTATCAGCTGCCCCATCAGTGGTGAGAAGGCACCTTTATCAGCTACTGCTGCACTTGCTCACAGAGAGAAGTTATCTGCACTTCTGTACTATTCAGAATGAATGGAAGTGGAGGTTACACACTGTCAAAAATATATAGTAGGTGCCCACATTTAATTGGATTCCAAATATGGGCATCTACTATATGTTTTTGAAAGGGATTTGTCTTTCTGTCTGCCATCTGTTCTACATGGGTTCAGCCACCTCTCAAGATCTCAATGGCAAACTTGGCACAAGGGTTTCTGAGCCGGGGCCCTGGTCATCGTGGGTGTTTGGATGCTAGCCGCCATTTTGAATCAAGATACTGGGCCAAAATCTCACTTTGGCATGGCTTTGCATGTTTTCCCCATAGATTCAGGCGCCTCTCGGGATACTGTCACCAAACTCAGCATGAGGGTTCCCAAGGCAGGGGTGGGAGACTTTGTCACCATTTCGATGCTGGGTGCCATTTTTAATTCAAATTTAAAAATCTCACTTTGGCATGTCTTCTTTAGCATCGGTTCAGCCACCACTCAATATGTCATCACCAAGACATTTGAATGCTGCGTGCCATTTTTATTCAAGATGGCCGACTGGAACGTGACACCATTCTGACTTTTCCCACTTTGGGGCATAGTTTTAGCTGCCTCTTGAGATGTCATCACTAAGTTTGGTGAGAGGGCACCTGAAGTGGGGGTGGCCGTATTTGTTGGTGTTTGGACCACTTTGAATCAAGATGGTGGACTAAAATGTGACTTCCTACTAGTACTCAGTATAGGAGAGGCTGAGCTAGTACAAACAGAAACTGGGCAGGAAAAAGAAAATAATTCCTGGTGCCCTGTGGACTTTTGAGAGGATATTTACTGACATTGACTTCACTGTTGAATTTGGAGGATAAGCTGGCAGAGGCCTTTGTCATTCTGGATTTAAAGCACATCTGAAGTGCATTGCTTCCCCCAAAACATCCTGGGAAATCTGGGTTGCTCCTTACAGGGCTAAAATTCCCAGCACCTTACAAACTACATTTCCCTGGATTCTTTAGGGGGAGCCATGTGCTTTAAGTGTATGGTCTTTATGCAAGCTGTGTGTTTTATAAATTTGGGAGGGGGGCAGATTCCAAATTGAAAGTGCTAGTTCCAAAATGAAACTGCTGCTTTACTTATCCTTGCCTGTGCTCTGTTTCTTGGTCTTCGTGATTAAAAGGCTTACAGCAACAACGGAAAGGGGAAAGGAACAAAATGGGGAAAGAGTAAGAAATTGCCTCCTTTCTTTAGACAGGCAGAAGGAGAGGTGTACAGTTCAGCATTGCCATTGCCTAGTACATTCCTGTGGTACATAAAAACCACTGGGAGCCTTCTAGTAAATTAAAGTCCTAGCAGCTAATAAAGATAATCTCATTTCATTGCAACCCATAAACTCTAAACAAAACTGTCTCACCAAATCAAAACGTCTGGCCAGCTTATATGCCGGGTACCAAAATGCATTACATTTCTACACGTAGATATTTAGGTCAGTTGTGTAGTTAAGGAATAGTGTTACTTCACCAAAAGTCTTTCCAGTTGTAAACACCTTTGGCCCAATCTAACAGCAGTTCCAATGTGCATATGGGCACATTTGCCCATGGAACTCCATGTATTAAATGCTCCTCTCGGCTTTCTTCTATGAATGTGGAACTGCCTTGCATGTGGATAACCCATTGTGAACATGAAACACTTCTCAGTGAGGATGAGTCTCTGTGTTCCTGGAATGGTATGTATACCTAACAGCTTCGCTGACCTTTCATTTATGCCCATTATAGGAAAGCGAGTCCTATTTGTTTCAATAAAAGTCAGGTTTATCATGCTTTGTCAAAGGGAAATGGGGCTGTACTTCACTGAGGCAAGGCCTTTTGGAATACGCCAGCAGAGCTTCTCAGTCAACTGCTTCCCTAATATAATACCTTCCCTTGTAACTCCCAGAATATTCAGTATACCTCAAGTACTAACAGTGACTTGCCTGAAGAAGAATTTGTCTGAGAGACGATGACAATGCTCACATTTAATCATGAGTACAAGAGCTATCTGAAATCATTGTAACGCTTTCTTTTTAACAAGACTCTTCCAGATGTTTAAACTTTTTTAAAAAACAAAAAATAGCCATTGAGGATAAGAAAGGAACCAGAAGAAGAAATTGTTTGCAGAATTACATCTGTAAGCTTTATGTCTGCTAGTTAAATCCACATGGAGCTTCTGAAGGAAGGAAGGAAGGAGTTCATATGTAGTATTGTCCATGATTTGTGGTAAATATCGAGTCACAGGGACATATCCCTTAATTGATCCAGAGGGCATCTGTGAGAGTAATACTTAGAATGATCCATGCGTGCCCATTCCTGTGCCAACAACATCATGTGGGTGGAGAAAACTGCATGTCTTAACATGCCATTAACTCCACCCCACCAATGTGGTTTGAGCCTGCTGTCCCATTCAGAGACAAAAATCAAGATCTTTTTGGAAGGCTCTACCCACATGCCTAACCTCTGGCCAATTTCACTATAATAATAATAATAATAATAATAATAATAAGTAGTGATGAGGCAAATCTGTAATTGGCTCCTACAAGCCACAACCTCAGTCCCTTGTATGAATAAATCCCCAGGTTTGTACATGAAAATGAATAGCCATCCCACTGATTTACATGTTGTCATTAACTACTCTTATTCTAGACTGAGACTATCTTAAGAGTGCAGTTTTAAAGGCCAAGTCATAAACATGTTAGAAATATATTGTGACAGAAGTTGGCAGCTGGAATAATCCTCACTACAGTGGTAAAAAAAAATATGAAAACTGCCAGAGTAAAATAAGGCAGTATTATTCAAAGTAATTCCACATCCATAACAAATAGGGTTAGTTTAAAGGGCTTATAAATTGCAGAGTCTTATTTACTTTGCGATACAATTACATTTGCAATAGATAAAAGTCCCAAAGTGTTAGAACCTTAAATCCCTGCTGTGTCTTTTTGGGAGGTGGGGGGAGAGATGCAAAATATAAAGCGAGTTTCTCAAAAACGCATTCCTCCCCAAGACTATGTTTTACTGAATTATTGGGGAGAGAGGTACAATGAAGGCTGGTTTTGTTCTCTAGCTTATTTTCTTTTCCTTGATTTATAATAAAATATTTATATGATTTTAGATTTACACATAACTGCATTTACACAGCCATATGCCTGCCCCCCCCCTTTTTAATCAAAAACAGTGCCAAGCCACACAGCCATCCCAGCCTCGGAGACTAACTGAATCCTCTGCCTTCACTTGGCTCTTTAGAACCTCTCTGGAGATTCTGGGCCTGTAAAATCACGATCCCTTCATGCATTTTCATTACATACTATATCCTCAAGGTGTATTTGTGCCCCGGTATCTGTGCCTGAATCCAAATTACTTCACCAGAAGCTACCATTAGTGGTTGTGGTCAGGGCTGTCTTAAGCATATGCGGCGCCAGGATGCAAAGATCTGCCCGGCACACACACACACCCCAGGTTGCCCAGTCCCAGGCGTGCAGGAGGGCAGAGCCGGCCGGCCACCTCAGCGTCTCGCTGGCTCGGTCACCCCCAAACTCACGGCGCAGAGCCACCCGCAGCAGACGAGCCCACCGCGACGCTCCAACCAACGGACGGGCTCTTCTCCGGACTCAACTCTCGGGCCCCGGACTCTCGACCTGGCACCCTTGAGAGCCCGGTGCCCGGGTGTCCCGCACCCCTAGCCCCTATGGGTAAGACGGCCCTGGTTGTGCTTGTTTAGTGGACTACTACTCCCTTCATCCCTGAGCACTGGCCATGCCGCCTGGCACTGGTGGCAGCTGGAAGGCTGCAGGTGGCCCACCCATGATGAACATGGCGCTCCCCCATCAAGTGACTCCTGTTTCCATTATAAGTTTCTTGGGACAAGGTAACATAAACAGGAGTCACTTGATGGGGAAGCGGCTGAACGAACCAGTGGAGCTATCGCCATATCGGAAGGCCTGTAACTTGGCCAGGATGGAAAGGCAGGCAGGGAGAGGTCAGTATTCATATTGGTTACACAGCATTATCACAGCAGGCAGTCCTGGATTGGCCCCTTGGGCTGCTGTACTGGTTTGGGATTCAACAGATATTTGGCTGGCCCAGCTTAATCAGCCACATTTTGAATCCTTCCAATAGCAGCAGCCTTTCAACAGCCTTTGCCCTTGGTGGGCAGTGTTCATTGGGACTGGTAGGGTGGAACACTGGGGTCAAATAATTCTATTTTCTCCCTCTGTGAATTCCGCAAGAGCAGCAGTGAGACATAGCGCATGCCATGGGGAGGAGGTGGTGAATTGTGGAGCCCAGCTGCATGCTCCCCATTCCCCATCCAGCATGCAAGCACGGGGATCGTGGCAGCAGGGGTGGGATGCTTGCACTGCCCGGCCCGGGGTGCGAGCGCTCAGAATTTCTCCGACCACAGTCCACGCCCTTAGCCACTACTACTATGGGCAAGCCAAGCACCATGAAAACTCTCCTAACCAGCGCAAAAAAATTAGGAGAGGGAATTGTTGCCCCAGCCTCAACCAGATTCCACAAGAGGTTATTTTCTACAAAGTTAGCAAAAAATTAATATGGAGAATTCTCTCCTCCATCACTATCCAAGCAGCACAATACATGAGTAAGGTAAAGGTAAAGGGATCCCTGACCATTAGGTCCAGTCATGACTGACTCTGGAGTTGCGGCGCTCATCTCACTTTACTGGCCGAGGAAGCCGGCGTACAGCTTCCGGGTCATGTGGCCAGCATGACTAAACTACTTCCGGTGAACCAGAGCAGCACACGGAAACGCCGTTTACCTTCCCGCCGGAGCGGTACCTATTTATCTACTTGCACTTTGACATGCTTTCGAACTGCTAGGTTGGCAGGAGCTGGGACCGAGCAACGGGATCTCACCCCGTCGTGGGGATTCGAACCACCGACCTTCTGATCGGCAAGTCCTAGGCTCTGTGGTTTAACCCGTGTCCCTTAATACATGAGTAAAGGTAAAGGTAAAGCGATCCCTGACCATTAGGTCCAGTCGTGGCCGACTCTGGGTAGCAAGGCTTTAAAACAGAGCTTTCCATATTGTATCGAAACATAAGTGTGTTGGCTGCAGCGTGTAGATGTGTCATGCGAACGCTCCCTGCGCTCCTCCCGGGACTGGAAAGGGGTTCGGTTAACCTCTGGTTTGCTAGTAAAACTGAATTACTGTGTCACAAAATGATGCATGTCTAATAAGCATGTCAATGACATGAACAGTTTTGGAAAGCTCTGTTTTAAAGGAACACTTTGGACTGCAGTAAATACGCAAACTCATAGCATTTTTTAAAAATGCACATTTCCCCCTAGAAATTATATCCACTTGTGATGGATATAAAATATCTGTTTCACATTGTATTCAATCATGGCAAGAATATCAATAAAAAGAATTATTTTTAAAGGTGCAAGAATAGCTGAGATATTTCCCTTTTTGAACTCCAAGTCACTGTCATAATTTTCTTCTACGTCTAAATTGTTTTTAATTTCCAGGAAGTCTCTCCAGATATCTTGACATGTTGCCAAATTATTATTAAGTTGACATTTTGCCATCCCATAAAAATGTGATGATCTTTTCTCCATACTACAGGAATAACTGCTTATTCAGGGCTCACTTGCTTAGATCATTTTTTAAAAAGAAAGATTAAGCTTTAGGAGGAGAATGAATCCCAACTTAATCCAAAATTCACTGTAGCTTTGCACTACATATTCAAATATAATTTGAGGTCATCCAGTTACAGATAGGTAGCCGTGTTGGTCTGCCATAGTCAAAATAAAAAAATCCTTCCAGTAGCACCTTTAAGACCAACTAAGTTAGTTATTGGTATGAGCTTTCGTGTGCAAGCACACTTCTTCAGATACACTTCTTCAGATCTGAAGAAGTGTGCTTGCACACGAAAGCTCATACCAAGAACTAACTTAGTTGGTCTTAAAGGTGCTACTGGAAGGATTTTTTTATTTTGATGTCATCCAGTCTCTCCCCCTTAAGCCACTGCAAATATTGGCTACACTCCAAAGAGCTACTTTAAGTACACTCAAGAACCTAGACATATCCTGCAAAAGTTTTGTTCTTTCTTCTTCTTAGAACAGCAGGTGTCAATGCCATATCCAAATCTGCTTCCGATAGCCCTTGTTTCAAATGTGATTTGCTGTGGGATGCAGGGGGCTATACATTTCACAAATCACAAGCCCAAACCTTCCTTGATTAATTCATTGATCACTTGTGGGTGATCTGAGATTTCACCTAAGAGTGTAAGAGCCTTGCAGGCTCAGACTAAGGCTCACCTACTAGAAATCTGTCCTAATCAATTCCATTTGGCTCTAGAAATTAACCATCTGAAACTTCAGTTGATTGATCTACCCCTGTAACCCTATTATAGCCTTCACAACAGGGAATTAAAACTCCTTAGGAATTAACACCATGAACTGTATGCATGTAACTGCCTCTGCTGGATCACAGTGAATAAACAGATGTAGCCTGGGGATTTCTGAAACTTAATCATACTGAATACCTACCTGCCCTATTTTTGTATGAATTTTCCTTTGCCCTCAGCAGTGACCTGTCCTTATACTATACCAGTCTACACTCAATGCGCTCTACGTGGGGCTACCTTTGAAGGTGACCCGGAAACTACAACTAATCCAGAATGCGGCAGCTAGACTGGGAGTGGCCACTGAAACCACATAACACCGGTCTTGAAAGACCTACATTGGCTCCCAGTACGTTTCCGAGTACAATTCAAAGTGTTGGTGCTGACCTTTAAAGCCCTAAACGGCCTCGGCCCAGTATACCTGAAGGAGCATCTCCACCCACATCGTTCAACCTGGACACTGAGGTCCAGCTCCGAGGGCCTTCTGGCAGTTCCCTGACTGCGAGAAGCTAAGTTACAGGGAACCAGGCAGAGGGCCTTCTCGGTAGTGGCACCCGCCCTGTGGAACACCCTCCGATCAGATGTCAAAGAAATAAGCAACTACCTGACATTTAGAAGACATCTGAAGGCAGCCCTGTTTAGGGAAGTTTTTAATGACTGATATTTTAATGTATTTTTAATCTTTTGTTGGAAGCCGCCCAGAGTGGGCAGGGTATGTATAACTGTATGTATGTATGTATATATGTATGTATGTATGTATGTATGTATGTATAAATAAATAAATAAATAAATAAATAGTTGGTTGTTGTTGTTATATACAATTAACCTGCTGTTCCCATCTTGTAAAGTTTTGGGAATCAATAAGCACAGTAGTAGCTAGAATGTGGTTAAAACTTGTTCAACTTTCCCGTCCTCAATTTACTACATGACAAAAATGAATGGAAATTATTTATTAACCTCAGAAATTAGACTTGGTGGATGCCCTGTCAGAGGGAAACCTGCCTGCTGTCGTACCCTTTTCCCCCTTGCGTCTCATTACATTGCTAGTCCACTAGGATTCACCTAGCCAGTTCTGCAGCACAAGCCCTGCGCAGGCCCTGTGACTTCCACTTGCACAATGGGGCTTCTCCCCCATAACACCCAAATTGTCTCTGGTGGGTTCGGGAGAAGCCCCAGAACAGAGTGCGCGGGGGGGGGGGAGGTTGTTCCATTGTGGAAGCTGAAATGCTTGCCCTGATGGAACAGTCAACATAGCATAATATTGAATTCCTCCCCATGTAGATACACAGGTGAGTGTATTTTAAAACCAAATTCATGAGAAGTGTGGAATTAATTGCCTGTATCTGTCAGATTCAGCGCCAACAGAACAAGCAACTTCACGGTACTCCTGGCTGATTAAAATATGTTTGCTCTAAGAGGTTGATGGATAAGCCATACCCGTGCTCCTGTAAGTAGGTCAAAAGTCCTCCTAGTCCAGCATCCTGAGTTGCATCTAACTAAGGTCTATTCCAGGCTTCCTCAACCTCAGCCCTCCAGATGTTTTTGGCCTACAACTCCCATGATCCCTAGCTAGCAGGACCAGTGGTTAGGGATGATGGGAACTGTAGTCTCAACACATCTGGAGGGCCGAGGTTGAGGAAGCCTGGTCTACTCAGAGTAAACATATTGAAGTTAGTCATGTCCATTCAGTTCAGTAGGTCCACTCTTAGTATGACTAACATTGGTAAAATCTTACGTTGGCCATAGATGCCTATGAGAAGCCTTCTAGCAGTGCAACAATGCTTTCTCCTGGGAATCCCAGTCTCTGATGTTCAGAGACATGCTGTCCCTAAACAGTGGAGGCACAACATAGCCATCATGCCTGGTGCCCACTGATAGCCCTATCTTTCATTGTGGCCTCATGCTGCTCAAGTAATATGAGCTGCTGTGTCGATACGTCAGTGTGATGTTCACTGTGTTTTCTTCTTGAAAACATGTTTGTGCAATTAGCTGATTACCCTGATGGAAAACGTGGGATCTGAATAGTTGGCTGGTATGCAAAGCAGCAAAGGACTCCTGTGCCACGAAGCGTTTTGTAGAAGAGGAATTTTCAGCAGCTGTGGATTCCATTTGCAACCCCCCCCCCCAAAACCCCCACATCTTCTACAAAACTCTTTAAGATACAGGACTCCTGTTCATCTGGTCACTTCCAGCTCTATCTTACAAGAGTTCCTAGGTCTTTAGTATAGTTATGATCCCTCTCTGTTTTATGGCAAAGAAAGGGCGGAAACTCCAAAGTGCCATTTAGCAGACTCATTGATCATGATTTTTTTTTTGAGAGAGAGGGACCAGGGGCATTCACTTCTTGGCCTGACCCATAATTGATAACGTTATTAGTTTGTGTTATGCAGCATTAGCCACTTCCCATATGGAGAATTTCCTCAGCATATTTCTTTGTTTTTACTCTCACTGCAAAAAAAAACCTGCAAATAAATCCAAATTTGGCCCAGTGGAATTATTGCATCATTTAGTACATCTGGCCATTTGGTAGCATTTCCTGCCATCACAAAAGAGACCTGCACACACAGTGCAATTCCAGGTAAATGATGTATAGGAAACTGAGGGAGCTCATCTTAGCCCATCATTAACTTCATTTTGAGACAGCCCCAGAGGCAGTTCTTTAGCCACCAGCACAGTCAGCTGTCAATTGTGTCAAGCCAATAACATATTAGTTAGCAGGGGAGCAATGTAGAAACCAGCCATAGATCCAAATGCCTAAAAGAAATAGGAGAATGTGGTAATTATGCCCTGCAGCTGCCAGGGCTCTCCTCAGAGAGCTCACAGATATTGGTTGTGCCAGTGAAACAGGACAGATGACACACACACACACCCCAATGCTGTTATAGTGACTAACAATAGACAAGACTCCATGCTACCTTACACATCGTCTGCAAAGTATCTTCACCTAACATGCTCCATATTACAATACCGGTTTTTAAAATGGCTGCTGTGCCATATCTCACAACGCAGTTCTGCACAATCTTGGCATTCATCGAAATGAATACAGGTCATCCCTTCTTGCCAGGGACCCATTTTCCTGGAGGATCGCTTTGCCCTGTATGTGCCCACTCGACTGCTTCAGTCTGCAGAAGAGGTACTTTTACAAGGGTCACATAATGCTCATTCCATAAGTCGACCTTTCAGTGTGGTACCACCTATTCTGTAGGACACCTTGCCTATTCATATTAGGAAAGCAACTTGGCTGTCTTGTTTTAAACACCTGCTCAAAATATTTTTGCTTAGACAACCTGGCCAGACCTGTGATTTTATTATACATAGTAAAGGTAAAGGGACCCCTGACTGTTAAGTCCAGTCGCGGACGACTCTGGGGTTGCGGTGCTCATCTCACTTTACTGGCCGAGGAAGCTGGCGTACAGCTTCCGGGTCATGTGGCCAACATGACTAAGCCGCTTCTGGCGAACCAGAGCAGCGCACGGAAACACCGTTTACCTTCCCGCTGGAGGGGTACCTATTTATCTACTTGCACTTTGACGTGCTTTCAAACTGCTAGGTTGGCAGGAGCAGGGACCGAGCAACGGGAGCTCACCCCATCGCGGGGATTCGAACTACCGACCTTCTGATCGGCAAGTCCTAGGCTCTGTGGTTTAACCCACAGCGCCACCCGCATCCTTTTATTATACATATTTGCTTTTAAATCTGTTGGCTTTATTTTGATAATGCTATTATATCTCCACTCTTTTAAACGTCTGCTTTTTCAATCAATAATTTATGCTACTTTGTAATAATATTTCTACCACTTAGAAATATTATTTTGATTAAGCAATTATGCAAATTATTCCAGATTAAAAAAGGAAAGGAAAATATTACTCCTGGTTTTGCTTACTGCTTGGGACTGCAAAGGCAAGGGAGCCACCATTCACCTAGCAGACCCTGATGCCAGTGCTGAATCAATGGAGGAGGCAGAGAACGACCCCTTAATGAAATCCACAGGCCCCGCCCCTTAACTTCCCCCAATTACAGCCTTCTAAAAGCTGTAGGGGCTCCACAAAAGGCAAAGGGGGCCTTTAACCACCCCACCCCCATTAATTCAAGCACTGCACAATACACAGTTGGTGGGCTGCCTTTGTTCTGGTGGGTCACAGGTTCTGCTGGCCTGCCATAACCTTTTATTCATTTTGATGACTGATTGATCACCTTTCTCCTAAGACGTGCTCGTGACAGTAGAGAAAAGCAGCGCACTTTTCTTCATATCTGCTTAAAAATCAAGGTCAGGTTAAATTCTTACAGCTCTTTGGAGATCAAATTTGTAAGTGAAGTTCAACTTCACTGAAAGCAGCAGGAATATTGTTTATTTCAGTGGGTACCGAAACAAACAGGCCCACACTATGGGCATAATCTACCATTGAAATGAATTTTTTTACTTATTTCTCTTTATTTTGTATTTACATCACACATTTCCCCCAAAGAGCTCAAGGTGGCATACATAGTTCTCCCTGCGTATGCAGGATACATTTCCTGGTGAACAGTACCTTGAATGTTTTATTGCATGGTTCTGATTTTATAGCCTTATTTTCAAAAGTGGGTGTAGGATTCCATGCCACTCTGGTTTAATGGTTTAATCTTGCATAAGATCTAGAAAGGGACTAAGCAGCCAAACATCATTTTTTTGTTCTTGGCATTTTTTTTTATCATGATGGTAATATATTTCAGTCCTGTGAATCTTGAAATCCTCTTACAACTCAAATAATTGCTAGCTCAATAATATGCTTGACCTAAACACTTCTTTATCATTGCAGTGTTCTGTCAGCAACAAGAAAGTAAACTCCCTTTCTTCCCATTTCCTTCCTACTTGCTTATTACACTTTGTAGGAAATGCCTTAAAATTCTTATATCACCACACTGCAATATCAGACAATCTTAGGGCTGATTCACACATTTTAGCATGCTACACATAAACAAATTTACTTGCATGGGATGCATTCTAAAATGAGAATCTCTGTTCATGGAGAATGACCTATAAGATGGCATAGATCTGAAAAGTTCAGATACATAGATAGATAGATAGATAGATAGATAGATAGATAGATAGATAGATACAGGCTGAGATATCACTCACCCAAGGCTACAAAAATGGAAGGATTCAAATGGTAATTTGATGTAGCAGGAATTCACCAGCTTGAGTCAGGCCCCTCTGCAGCAGCTCCCCACATTTCCCCCTTTCCTCCTTCCTCTGACTCCCTTTCTGACTTCCTCCTTTAAGTAAAGTTTGCTCAGTAAATCATAGTTTAACTTATATCTGAGGGAAACCATGGCCTGAAACTATGGCTTAAAGTAGGCTTTTGATCCGTGTTTTGAAGGCAGACTGGTACAGATGTAATGGCAAAAGATGATCTGCTTAGAGAACTAAGGAAATGAGGGTGGGATGATATGGGGAGGAATCTGAGTGCATGAGCACCAGGCATCTCACCTAAAAATCGCTCCACGGTTCATTTTCAGTCCATGACGAAACTGGCATTTCAACACTTTGAATTTTCCAAGCGCAAGGTCAATCTTCTATATTTTATCTAATATGGTGTTGTAATTTATTAACAGAAGGTACAACAACTCCCTTCCTTTCTTTGCAAATGCCAAATCAAATGTATGCACCCCCATTTTCACAACAACTGCTTCAGTGCCTCAGATCTACCCTTCTCTACCCATCTCGCTGCCCCACAGCTTCCTTTATGAGAAGATCTGATAGTGCCCTTAAAAACCAATTTGGAAAGTTGCCTTCACCTTGAGAGTTATAAGACAGCACCACACAGGTGAAAGGAAACATGACAGAGGCCATTGCTCATCATTTCATTGAGATGGGAAAAGGGGGGCTCTGGGTATTCAGAAGAATGAGAACCTTTTTCTTTCCTCCTTCACCAGTGATGTTTATTGATTTGTCTAGTTCATAGGGAGCATCCCTTAATGTTCTGCTTTCATGTTTCTGCTTTGGTGCATGGGTGCAGAAAAGAATATTGCAAATTGATCTGCCTTCTTGGCCTTTGTTGGGAATGAACTCCTATTACGTTAGTTTCTCTGGCTTGTCATCTCACGGTTGCTTTGCCACTATATAATCAGCATGGCTAAACACCAAGAGCTGAACTGATTAATTTCCAGCATTCTCCACTGAACCCATTGATGGGCTTGCTGTTTGATGATCTATGCAATAGACGGCCACTTTTGATTGCTTGACCTCTGACCTTAAACCTCCAGCTGTCTACTCAAGCACCTGTTTAAGTTAACAGCGCACACACTGTGTTTTTCTTAGGGGAACTATCACAATAGATTGCCATTCCATTAGTACAAAAGGTGCAAACTTTTCAGCAGTTCTGTTTGCAACCCACACAGATTCCAGACATTTCTGAATGCTCAGTACCTCAGGATACAGGAGTTATTTTAATTTACAAAGTGATATTTTAGATCCTTACAGATGAGCAAGCAATTACATAAAAGAAAAAATGCAGTATATTTATATACATAGCTTATTACCCATTTTTAAGACTTTGCAAAGGTGTCAATCTTGGTTTATCAAAACGGCTGTATAACTACTTTTCAATTACTGCAAATATTTAAAAGCACAAAGCATTGGTTTGCCACAAGGTGTGTACTCAACAGGAAGTTGCAGGTAATCTCAGCTCACTGCTAAGTATACAATGATGTGGATTTTATAGGTGTACATTTTTAAAGATGTAATATATGGATTGAACCCATGAGCAGCATAATGAATCAAGACTGCAAAAAGTATTCCAGTATAATGAATCTGGAAGCGATTATTTTGATTGGAAAGATATATTGCAAATGCTATAAACCTCTTTTGAGAACATTGTAAGAAGACTGAAATGAAATACAGTGGGTCAGTCTCTTGATTTCATACATATATACATATGTACACCAAAACCATTTTTAAAACCTTCAGCTCATTGGATTTCAATTGTGTTGTGCTGATCAGCAGTGCTATTTTTCTAGAAAAAGAGGTGCCAGAACTCACCGTGAACACCTCTCTCATTCTCCTAGAATGGCAATGGTGCCCACTTGAGAGGTGCTGGAACTCATCTGAGAGGTGTTCTGGGGAGTTCTAGCTGGAAAAAAAGCCCTGCTGATCAGTACTGAATCCTACAGCACCACAGTCTGTGTTCCTAGTCCCAAGAGGGTATGGGAGGGTGAGGCATAATGTCTGGCCCTTAGGATGGTAGGATGGGACCTTTAGGGCCAGCATGCAGAGGAGTGCTGCATCTGCAGACTCTGATTTGGGACCGAGCCTGGTAATGGCTTATATAAGCTCGGTACCGTCCCACCCTCCAGATCAGTCTCAGCATTCCTCCATCTGCTCTTGGGTCAAAGTTTATGAACAGCTGGTCACATAAACGCCAACAAAAATATGTGTGGCCTGTTAATAGGCTTTGGAGATTATTGCTAGTCCTGTAATGCACCTTTGGGGTGATTGGTAATTAGCACACCAGGGGAGGGAGACGTCTATAAATAGGAGAATCGGAAGTCACAAGGGCAAAGCTGACCAAGAAAGGAGCAGCTATACATGGGCTCATAAGTGACCTCTCAGAAGCTTGTGCCGCTCAAGAGTTTTGAGTCCCAGGAAATAGAGAAAGGAGCCCTCTTTGATGCTAGCCTGACTCACACACTTAGACTTTGGGGGGCTCAGGGGATAGCGAGTCAGAAAAGACTCCCACAATGCCAACTGGGGAGGAGGTAGTCAGTCCAGGAACGGATCAGGCAGTAGGGAAGGTCACAAGCAGTGATAGCTGCTGCCCACTGGGAGTTGTGGGGCAGAAAGGAGGGAGACCAACAGCCAGTGAAGCTAGAGCTTATGGCAGGTGCAGCCAACTAGTTCTAGTCTTGTCCCCATCCTCCTTCCTGTTGAAAAACAACACTGAGACTCAGGAGAAAGAAAATATACTATGTAGTGATGGCACCATAAAGAAGGCTGATCGCCGAAGAATTGATGCTTTTGGATTCTGCTGCTGGAGGAGACTCTTGAGAGTCCCATGGACTGCAAGAAGATCAAACCTATCCATTTTGAAGGAAATCAGCCCTGAGCACTCACTGGAAGGACAGATCGTGAAGTTGAGGCTCCAATACTTTGGCCACCTCATGAGAACAGAAGACTCCCTGGAAAAGACCCTGATGTTGGGAAAGATGGAGGGCACAAGAAGAAGGGGACGGCGGAGGACAAGATTGTTCGATAGTGTTCTCGAAGCTACCAGCGTGAGTTTGACCAAACTGCGGGAAGCAGTGGAAGACAGGAGTGCCTGGCGTGCTCTGGTCCATGGGGTCACGAAGAGTCGAACACGACTAAACAACTAAACAACAACAACTGGTGGCAATAAAGTTGTTTGAGGCCAAATCACTGGCACAGCTTATATATGTTGCCTAATTCAGCCCTTACTGCAGTTTTACACCTCTGAAAGCAGTTCTATCTAAATTTCTGATGGCTATTCATCAAGCATGCCAAATGCTTTGACCTCCAGAAGGTGGAAGCCAGGACTTGGCTTGCCACTTACAACATTTAGCTGATGCCAACCTGCCCTCCAACTGGCTTAGCCCAGATAACTCTCCAGGATAACTTTCAGTCTGTATGGAAGCAAACCCTACCTCATAAATTGCAGCTGTATAGGTTCTCTTTGGGTTCCCTCAATCCCTCTAGGATACAAAAACATTGAAGCAGCTATCAATGTATTGTAGATAGTAGATATTGAACACCAGCATGATCTAGGCTCAGCTTCCAAAGACACTCTAACTTGACAGAGCAGTATAGCCTAACAAACCAGCTATCTTTCTGCACTCACAGTCCAAAAGCCATACAGAGCCCTCCCACTGGCATGCCTAAACACCCTCTTCAGCAGTCTTGGAGGGAAGAGACTTAAAAAAAACCCTTCCAGGAATAACAGAGTCTTTGCAGCTCTCGAGAGATTGAGTCATGAACCCATGCCCTCCCGTATTGTGTTCCTTTCCCCGTTATTTGCGTAACATTTCCTCAAAACCTCCTCCTCAAATCTGCCAGGACATTCTGATGCATCTTATGTCCTTTTTGAGTACCACTCTCATTGTGGCCAAGGACTGTGTTACAGCAAGCAAAACCCCCAGGAACTGATCCTAGACCATGGGTAGGCAGCCTAAGGCCCGGGGTCCGGATCTGGCCCAATCGCCTTCTAAATCCAGCTCGCGGATGGTCTGGGAATCAGCATGTTTTTACATGAGTAGAATGTGTCCTTTTATTTAAAATGCATCTCTGGGTTATTTGTGGGGCATAGGAATTCATTCATTATTTTTTTCAAAATATAGTCCGGTCCCCCACTGTCTGAGGGACAGTGGACCAGCCCCCTGCTGAAAAAGTTTGCTGACCCCTGTCCTAGACGTTTTGTAATTTTCCTCGTTGGAGTTCATGACAGGATTACATCTTTTAAATTGTTGATGCTAATTTAGTTTTACTTTATGAGATTTTTATTTTCTTTATGTCACTATTCTTTCTTACTCTATTATACCCAACAATTAAGATTTGCTTTGGAAAATAATTATTTCCCAGACCATATGGGTGCTTTGCCTTCCCTTGGGCCTCGACTTGTCTGTGTGAGCTCTTTCCTCTACGGGAATCTTCTTTATTGAACATGCTGTTTGTGACACACTGTGGTCTTACACTGTTTTATCATGGGAGGTTATAAACTGATGGTCCTTCCTTTCAGCAGGAGTTGATCTAGTCTAGCCTTCCTATCTCATCCCACTCTCTGATTTTGTGAAAGGCATAAGGATAGCCTGAATACACTACACAATGTAAATCTCACTTTGTAATTTGCTCTCTCAATCCCTACAAGCAAAGTCATGAAAAAAGACATTTAAATGTTCCTTACGTCAAGATTTTAATGTTGATCCTAGGAGTGTATCCTTAAGTTATGAATAAATTAATATTCTTTTGCAATGATTGCAATACTTTGTGAAGAGATTAGTACCACATTTATTCAGAATCTAAGCATTCATTATTTATCTCTGAAAATATAACAATGGGATGATGTGATGGGACTGCCTTATAATCCTGGCTTTGAAGTTTAAATGATTTTTTTTAGTATCTCTGGTGCAATGCATCTAAAAATCTGGCAGCAATTCTCCAGCTGGTGAAGAAAATGATTCCTACTAGCTGGATGTTTAAATCAAGGCAAGGCAAGGCAATGGGTGCTGGTTGGTAATAATTGCAGAGCTGATTTTAATTGTATTTATACATCTTATTTATTACATCTATAACGAATCTAGTTTTAAGTTGGTGCCATCACAGCCTAAAACACAATTAATTCTCCTAATGCAATCTAAATTGAATCCTTACGAGAGAGAGAGAGAGAGAGAGAGAGAGAGAGAGAGAGAGAGTCAGAATGGTGACCTAATTTCTTTTGTAGACTTTACATAATGTAGCAGGGAATCAATGGTGTCCCAGATACCTGAAGCAAATATTTTAAAGATTAAAATCACTGATGAAATATGTACTTTTCACAGACTCGGCTTAATACCTTAGTGAGTTTCTGTTTTTTAGTTTGTAAACTATTCAGCAAAGTGAATTCTCTGCAATGAATAATGTTTTTGAGGAAAGTAAATTCAAGACTACAGAGGGGAAATCAAGAAGGAATAATAAGAGGAAAACAGAACTTTACTGACTTGCACCGATCAGGTGATGCAAAGTAATGAACATGCAAACACACAGAGCGTCAGGGCACCATTTCAAAGGATGTGCATTCCCCTTTGTGAAACTGAATTAATACTTCTATGTAAATGGTGACTGGACAGAAGATAATGAAAAGACTCTTTATTAAATTTTACAACAATGTGCTTTGATGCACCATGCATGCTTAACTTTAATAACAGTGTAAGAACCTCATTGAATTAAATGAGACTAATAAAATATTGAAAATCCAGAAGGCAGCACTGCCTACTATGGGCCACTGCACACATAATATTTGCCCTCCATTAGTGCAAAGTGGTGCAGGGTACAGCGTGCCCATTTGTGCATGTGGTTACGTCTAACAATTGAGCACATTTCATTTTATTTTTTTGCCCTCTGTACATATGAATTTAGTTGTGGCATCAAAACACACAGAAGGAAAATAACCAGTCCGGTGAATTTCACACATAAGGAAATGTATGAGGATGTAGAGTTGTTAGCAGACGGAGATTTAGGGCCGCGTGACCAGCTCACCCACACTGAGTGCTGAGCAGGGTGTCAGAAATTTTGACATAGGGCACATGCAGAATGAAAGGCGAGAGGCAGAGGGAACCAGATTTTGGCCTCACAGAGCGCTTGTTCTTACTTTGTGTGAAGACAAAACTGGGCTTTCAGATGAACTGCAACCACAGTGTCTGTTCATTTTGAAATTTATTATTATTATTATTATTATTATTATTATTATTATTATTTATTTAATTACTAAGCCATATGGACCAGTGGTTTGATTCAGTATACGGCATCTTCCAATTTTTCTATGACTTCCTGAGGCAGCAGAGAGTGACCTTAATTGTACACACACACACCCCAAAAAGCATATGTTCTTTTGTTTTAAAAAACGTATTGTAGATTGCTGCTGTGTTGTTCATCCCCACTCTGATAAACAAAATTACTGTGTGGGATAAGAGGCTAGGCTTTAGGCAACAGTGACCAATTCCCCAATTTTGTTGCTGAATAATTAAAGGGGAAATGCGATTGCATACCATGATTGTGATGAATTGTAACAAACCCCTTGATGGCCCCTTCACTTGATCTCATGCATATGTTGAATGGCTGGGATGTTCATAATCTGCCAGCATAACATGTTATTCTACAGTGTATCTGAAGAAGTGTGCATGCACACGAAAGCTTATACCAAGAACTAACTTAGTTGGTCTTTAAGGTGCTACAGGAAGGAATTTTTTTATTTCGACTATGGCAGACCAACACGGCTACCCATCTGTAAATGTTATTCTTCCAACAGTCACGTATTCCTTTGTAGAATAATGCACAGGGAAGCTCCATCCATCTGAATGGTATATATATGTGAAGAAACCATGAGTAGAAAACTAACATGAGTAGAAAACCGAGTCAGCTAACAAGAGAACTATTTCTAGCATTGCTGTTGATAACTTCCATAAACTTGTGCAGGAGACAACCTCCAGTTTTGTCTCTGTCAATCCAAGATCATCCTTAGCTCCCTACTCTGATAAATATTAAATCACAGTGCCTCAAAGCAGGGAAATGGAACTTGTGACTTCATGCCTTCTCCTTTAGTAATATTAGACCACTGAAAAGTTCAGGCACTGGAGCACAGGTCAATCATACATATTCAAACGGATGATTTCTATGTACACACCTTCAAAATGCTGCAGTGGAGACCTATGATAGCCCTAAGCCTCTGAAGATCTGGTCTACAAGTTAAGAAAAATCAAATAGTGCAAGTCTTGTGGGAATGTATCACCTCAGAAGGTAGGGGAACCACATGCTTAGATGATATTCCATATCAAAGCACAGAAAGCAAGCCTGTCAATCTGAAGAGTAGACTGGAACTATTCTCTCTGACACCATAGCTTTTTCCAAAGGCTTGGGACTGTTTAATGTAAGGGAGCCTTCAACCTTGTATCCAGCCCGCATTTATTCTATTTCACTCCCAGGAATGTTGTGCTCCGTGATTCCATATGCTTTGAAATAAGTATACTTTGAACTTTATATCCTCCCCCCGCCCCATCCCACTCCTTTTAAAATCTTTTGCCCCATGCCTATATTCTCTACATACTTTGGAACGAATAGATCCATCTGATACAAAATGGCATTCTAGATTGACAACTGATTAGTATACAAGTGTGATTATATGCAAATTGTCAATTTCTATTGACTTAATTGTGATCTGATGTAACATGTATAATTAACACATGCATTTAAAGTAAATGTATATTTAATTAACATGCATATTTATAAAATGAATATATTTAGCGTATAATTTTTATTTGATTTGGGGGGGGAGGTTACATTTAGGCTGTACAAAAATGTGGGGATTGAGCTAACGAAAGTGTGGAAAGACAAGGATAATAAGTTCCCACAGAAACATTTGGTTGTATCCTTCATTGCAGCCTTCCTTTGCTTCTGGTATGTATGTATGTACATACAATGGTACCTCGGGTTACAAACACTCCGGGTTACAAACTCCACTAACCTGAAAGTAGTACCTCGGGTTAAGATCTTTGCCCCAGGATGAGAACAGAAATTGTGCTCCTGCGGCACGGAGGCAGCAGGAGGCCCCATTAGCTAAAGTGGTGCTTCAGGTTAAGAACAGTTTCAGGTTAAGAATGGACCTCCAGAATGAATTCGTAACCAGGGGTACCACTGTATGTATGTATGTATGTATGTATGTATGTATGTATTATACCGCAAGGTGGTTCACAACATAAAAATACAAAATGAGAACGTAAAATACATAACAAAAACAAAGTAAAACTAATAATCCCTGATATTCCAGGGATAGACTTCTTTTAGGACTGTCTCGTGTTATAGGTTCACATGCTCCTTCTGTAATGGGATAGACAGCTGGTTTGTATTGGGCTAAGGATTGCTTACTTTGGGATATTTTCTTCATTTTGGGGAGTCATATATTCATGAAAACACCACTAAAAATGATCCCAGCTTCTGCAATCTGCCAGTTAGTTCCTGGGCTCAGTTAATGGTGCTGGTTTTGGTGTATAAAGTCCTATACAGCTTGGGCCCAAGACACCTGAAAGATCATCACACCCCTTATATACCAGCCTTGCATGTTGAGCACACTACTTTATGGAAGAGTGTCATGGGCAACTTATAGTCGCCAGGAGTAACACCTCAGTGTCTTCCATATGCGCTGCAGCAGCAAGATTTTGGGCATCACATAGCAGTACAGAATCTCAAATAAAGATGTGCTCTTCCATGTCCACATTCCCTGCATGTTCACACTTCTGTCTCAGCACCATCGATGCTACCTTGGGCAAGTAAATAGAATGGAAGTTGCCAGGATCCCCAAGGACATGCTCTATGGCAGGCACCCCCAAACTTGGCCCTCCAGCTGTTTTGGGACTACAACTCCCATCATCCCTAGCTAACAGGACCAGTGGTCAGGGATGATGGGAATTGTAGTCCCAAAACAGCTGGAGAGCCAAGTTTGAGGATGCCTGCTCTATGGGGAGCTGGGCTCAGGCATCAGGCCTGTTGGCAGACATGACAAAAAGGCTGGCAATACCAACCTTGCTGTGTGGGAATCCTTTGCAGATGACCGCAGTGCCTGGAGACAGACAGACAGGTCATACGTTCAAATAAATGATGATTCACCTTCGACTTTCTCCTTGTAGTAAAGGGGAAATAGAGAAGGTGCACATGTCTCATACCAGGCTGAAACATCTTCCTGGAATGTAGTGACTGGACATCCATAGCAGTGACCAGAAGGGGGGTGACCACTGGGAGGAGTGCAGGGAGAAGAAACACCATGGTGCATCCACAGCAGCACAAACTGCCTTCATCTGCCCCAGATGCAACGAAACATGTCTCTCCTGTATTGGTCTCTACAGCCACAGCAGGCGTTGTAACTCTCCAACAGTTTGACTTTGCCCCCAATGCAGCACTCTTCCATTGCGTGGCCAGGCAGAGACCCCCCCAACCCCAGGCAACCCCCAGGAGGAATAATGACTCACATGACAAGGTATTATGGGATTAAAATTGGCCACAACTTTATTAAACTTTCAGATGTGGGGAGACCTTGGCTTAGGCATTGGGCGTTTATCCCTCCCAGTCCCCAGCCAGGGATCTAGGGCACAGCAGGGTTAACCAATCTGTCTGGGGATTGGACTGGCTCTGGAAGACGTCTGTTTAAGCAGAGAGCCCGGCCCCCATTTCGCTGCAACGCAGGGGGGAGCACTGACATCCTAATGGCGTATGGCCAGTGACTCCTCTCCACACAACCCCTTTAACGGGGAACCCCGGGATTGCCACCGCAGGTGGGGCATCGAGCCACTGCTTCACGCACCCCCCCCCCTTTTAAGGAAGATAGACTAAAAGATTCTGCCCAAGGCCTGAAACCGCCAAAGTTGTGGTGTTTTTGCTACAGGGAAGGCAAAACCTGCCAATGCAGGGAAATTCCTTCCCGGTCCCTCAACAGCAACCATCAATGACCGTAGCAGTGCCCACATATCTATAAAGAAGAGGTTAACCTGCAAAAGGAAGGTGTAAACTGAGAGAGGGCAGGGTGGGAGAAGCTCTGGAGCTGACTGAGGACTCCCAGGTAAGTCTACCCTCTATTGTGTGTGCAGGGCGGTCCTAACCCTATCTGGTCAACTCCCCTGGCAACACCTCCCCAGCTGGGATTGGTTAGGTGGGATCCTCTAGGTATCCAGCTTGGGGAAGTGAAGCCAGGCTGAACTGCCAGGGATCGTGTAGGATCAGGTGGCTGTGCGCGACCCCGCAAAGAGTGCCCCCTATTTGAGGTGGGGAGCGGTCATTGTCTCCTAAACAGATGGATGCCAGCAACCCTATACACCCAGAAAATGATGCCACCCTGCAGGTGAGGGCTTCCAGCAGGTACCATCTAATCAGGCGGGCCATATGATAAAGGAATCAAGCTTTTACTGTTGTGGCACCTACCTTTGGAATTCCCTCCCCTTAAATGAAATGTTGGGCAAGTCCATGTCTGTTGTCTTTTCGGCACCTACTGAAGAAAAAGAAGTCTTTTAAGCTGAGATATTTCCCACGCTGCATCTGTTTTGGAATTGCTTTTATGAAGTTTAAAATATATTTTAAAATTCCTTTGCACATCTGCACTTCATGCTGTTGGCACAATTTGATGTTACTGCCATTAATTAAAGAGAGAGAAAACAAAACATAAATCATACTGGCGCTATTGGTGTTACCTGATTATATTGTTACAACAATAATAATTATTAGACTTATATGATAATTTTATCACATATCAGTTTATTAAGATGAAAGGAATTGTGGGTTTCAACCTAAGGAGCTTACCCCAAAACACATGAGCCTCCATTTGTAATTTCCTCAAAATATGCCAAAGAGGTACCAGAACAGCTCGGTAACATGTAAAGGCAATCAAAGTGGAAGGTAAAGGTAAAGGTAAAGGGACCCCTGACCATTAGGTCCAGTCATGACCAACTCTGGGGTTGCGGCACTCATCTCGCTTTATTGGCTGAGGGAGCCGGCGTACAGCTTCCGGGTCATGTGGCCAGCATGACTAAGCCGCTTCTGGCAAACCAGAGCAGTGCATGGAAACACCGTTTACCTTCCCGCCAGAGCAGTACCTATTTATCTACTTGCACTTTGACGTGCTTTTGAACTGCTAGGTTGGCAGGAGCTGGGACCGAGCAACGGGAGTTCACCCCATTGCAGGGATTCGAACTGCCAACCTTCTGATTGGCAAGTCCTAGGCTCTGGTTTAACCCACAGTGCTACCTGCGTCCCTTAAGTGGAAGGTAATTCTCTTATAATGGCAATGGCACCCAACTGAGAGGTGCCAGAATTGAGGTCCAGTGAGTTCCAGCTGAAAGAAAGTCCTGAATAGAATGAACTACACAAGCAGAACTCATTTCTTGTATCTGGGCACAAAAAGTCCCACAAATGTGCAGTGAAATGTTAAGAATTACGCTGTTGTGGGGTGGTCCAAAATTAAAACAGAACTGAAGTGATTCCTATTTGTAAAATAGGAGCAGCAACTGAAATCATATCCCAGGCAAAGAATAGAGCCCAACTTTTCTGAGAATTTTCTTTGTGGGGGCTCCCCAAACGGCTGGAGAATTTCAGTTCCCCCTGAGAACTTTTGGCAAAACATCAGCCACAGATAGTTAATGCAACCCAACATATTGTAATATTGTTGAAGGGGGTGATAAGCTTGTGCAACAACTTTGCATCTCTTAGCCCATTGCAACCTTCGTTCACCAGCATGAAATAACAACATTGTTTCACTTAACATTTACTGAACCTGAATTTCTAAGTGGAGGATTTTTCTGAGAATTTTCTTCCTTTTTGCTCCCCAGCTGTTTCAGAATTGCATCTGCCCACCCTCTGCCCCTGAGAATGTTTGGCACAGTACCTCCTATTTTTTTGGCTTGCAAATAGGGTGGGGAGTTTGGGGGGGGCATTTTTGCCCAGCCCTTGTTTAAACACCAAAGGGGAAAACCTATTGCGGTTCATGCCCAGCTCTCTTTGTAAGCCACTCCCTCATATCCCAACCCATCTCCCCTTTTCACAACTCAATTGTTAAATGAGTTCGCAAGACTAGAAGATGACCCAGGCAGGCGAGGAAATAAAACTCCACTTTTCACATTTTCCCCCAGCAAGAAATTATCTGTGTGCCAGGCATCCTTTAGACAGATCTCCATGTATTCGTTGATATGCATCCCAAAAGAATCTCAAGGAAAAGCTACAAAGGCTTCAAAGGATCACAGAGACGCACATCTGGAGGCTTGCTGCTTTGCCAAGAAAAAGACTCTTTAGATGGCTGAAAACGCTCAGCGTTGCCTTGTGGGCATGACACCACTCGAGGCATCTGTTGATCCCACACTCCATGCACACGGGTGCTTAAGATTATTTAATTATCCAAAATAATACTACATCACAGGTGCTGTCAGATGAGAGTGTGGGGTGTTCACATAAAAAGCACATACTACGGAATCGCCATGCCTCTTTTCATTCTTAATGAAGTTCTTCAAAGCGAATGAGGAAAGGCAAATGGAAATACTGGAATGCAGAAGAGGTGATGGATTGACCCAGTGAATCAATGCAATTGTCCTTAGTTTGCCCTATGTTATATTGTGGTTCTGTTGCTTTGCACTCTCAGGCTTTGTAACCCTCCTCTTAAAAAGCAGGCTAAGTAGTACCGTAATAATCAAATAACTCAATAATAAAACTGGAGTATTTTACATGGACACTAAGGCGCATCTTCCCAGTAGTTTACTCCTGGACCCTGTAAGGCAGTTTAAGAAAAACCCCACATTGCAAGAAGATTGGGTTTTTTAACAGTAGCAACAACTTGGGTCCATGGGTTTTTTAATAGTTGTTGTTTAGTCGTTTACCCCATGGACCAGAGCACACCAAGCACTCCTGTCATCCACTGCCTCCTGCAGTTTGGTCAAATTCATGTTAGTAGCTTCGAGAACTCTGTCCAACCATCTCATCCTCTGTCGTCCCCTTCTCCTTGTGCCCTCTGTCTTTCCCAACATCAGGGTCTTTTCCAGGGAGTCTTCTCTTCTCAAGAGGTGGCCAAAGTATTGGAGCCTCAGCTTCACAATCTGTCCTTCCAGTGAGCACTCAGGGCTAATTTCCTTAAGAATGGATAGGTTTGATCTTCTTGCAGTCCATGGGACTCTCAAGAGTCTCCTCCAGCACCATAATTCAAAAGCATCAATTCTTGGGCGATCAGCCTTCTTTATGGTCCAGCTTTTCCCCATGTTCAGCTGCTAAAATTAAGAAAACATGAAGGAAAATCAAGAATGACCTGATTTAGAATAGAATAGAATCATAGAGTTGGAAGAGACCACAAGGGCCATCGAGTCCAACCCCCTGCCAAGCAGGAAACACCATCAGAGCACTCCTGACATATGGTTGTCAAGCCTCTGCTTAAAGACCTCCAAAGAAGGAGACTCCACCACACTCCTTGGCAGCAAATTCCACTGTCGAACAGCTCTTACTGTCAGGAAGTTCTTCCTAATGTTTAGGTGGAATCTTCTTTCTTGTAGTTTGGATCCATTGCTCCGTGTCCGCTTCTCTGGAGCAGCAGAAAACAACCTTTCTCCCTCCTCTGTGTGACATCCTTTTATATATTTGAACATATCATATCACCCCTTAACCTCCTCTTCTCCAGGCTAAACATGCCCAGCTCCCTTAGGAATTTCCCGATTGTTTTTGTGCAAACGGGATGTGAGCTCAGTTCTGGTACTGAAAGCAAAATCCTAGTGCACTCAGGGGTATTGTGTGTCTGCCCATTGTTCTATTTTGCACTTGGCTCCAGCTCAGGGCTTAGGAGAGGAGGAGAAGCAGATCCATAAAGCCTGAACTGGAAGCCATGATGTGCTGATGTTATTCCATCCAGGACCAGTCCTACCGTTAGACAGTGTTAAACAGTTGCCTGAAGAAGCACATCAGGATGCCACTGAGTGGTTCAAATTGGCAGTTTATTATTTTACCATTTCCAGGTATCATTTAGCATCATTTAAACATTCTGTTTTAAGGACCAAAATGCCCCAGGCTGTTTCCTCGTCTGCTCTTTTCCTGTGGCTTTCCCCTTCTGTGCAACATTTTTTGTTTCTACTTACCCTTTGATGCTCAGCTAGAGAGCCCCTTTGTCTGGTGGCCAGTTAATAAGGCTTTACATTACTTCTTATTTCTGTTCTCTTTCTGGAGCAAGGGTTTCAGGAGTTGTGATGGAGTTGCAATCAAGTTAATACAGAAAGACACCTGAAGGAAAAAACCAGGCCCTCTCTATTTGGAAGACAATTATCTTGGTGAAAGGCCATAATTGATTCCATCACCCTTTTTGGCCACCATCCACAACCTGTTTGCTCTGGAGCAGTCCCTTTTACTTTACAAGGACTGTTACAAAGTGAATAAGTAGTGGATTGCAGCCCTCTCTTCCTACGTACATACGTACATGCATGCACTCTTCCCTGGTCTTCCCACAAGAACTTAGTGCCACGTAGTAGAATTTCTAAAGACAAATTGTGGATAATCTCCACAATGATGAGTGCTATTCTTGTTGTCATTTTATTATTTACTTATTATATTCTGTCTTTCCTCTTCCCAAGCTCAGGGTGGCTGACAACACAATTATGAAAATACAATGAAACAACAAAATACAGCTTCAGGTACAAGGTTACGAAAAAGTGATAAAACACAGTACTGTTATTCCATGTGCCAAAGGCCAGCTGAAATGAGTATGTTTAAGTTCTCACTTGAACAGTACTGAAGGGGATTATGTAATCTCCATGGGGGAGGGAGCTCCACAGCTGAGGTGCCACCACTGAGATGGCCCTTCCATGTGTAGCAGCCTCCCAGGCCATCAAGGGTACCACAAGCAGGGCATCCCCTACTGATCTCAAAACTCAGGCCGCCAGTTGTTGGAGACATGAGGAGAAGCTCCCTTAAGTACTTGAGCTGTTCTGGAGTAGAAATAGAGCTATAAACAAATGAAGTAACAATTGAACACATACTCCTTCGTTGCTCTGTGTCCATGCTATTTTTTTTTCCCACAGAGAAATTGTTGCTAGAACACAATACAAATCAATATATTAAAATTGACATATTATCAGACTCTTGCAGTAAAAAGCATCAGGCTATTGTCTCAATATTTCTTTCAAGGGGCCATTGGTAGTACGCATGCCTTAACAAACCATCAATTTAAATGATTTTTTGGGTGGGTGGGTGGGTGTGGAACAACACATAATAAGTGACAGATTTTTCAAATCAGATAAAGATGGGAACCAGATTATCTGTCTGTGGGTGATAGATTGCAGCAATAATAAATTCACTTTAAGACACTGGATCAATTTTTAATCAAGCCAAGAATTATTATTGCAGAGAGATAAAATGACCCATGAGAAGATGCCTTAATTTTCCACCAATCAAATTATAGCGTTTCTAAATAAGATGTAATGAGATCCATGGAATATCCAGGTTACACAGCCTACCTAATTACCCATGTACCCTGTCATGTAGAGATATAGTAGTGGTAAAGTGACCTCTGGATTCACCAAGATGAAAAGGTAATTAGTTTTTCCACAGGGCTGTAGTGAAAACAACAGCAATGACACATGTCATCTCCCTCCACCAGCTCTTAGTCTCCAAGGTGTTTGTTCCTAATATATACAGGATATGACCTATTGAGTAATAAACTGCAATCATTAAGTAAAGCATGTGTCTGACACTATCTCCAAACTGAGAATGCAAGGATTGCAAAGAAAACCAATCCAGCTGGATTCAACCTTAAAGTTTATCCCGCAGCCCACATTTGGTGATTCAGGCATTGGGTCAAATAACTTTGTCATTAACTGTGTCATCATGCCATGTGTATTGCTGTTAAAAACTTAAATGGGTGTAATTATTATTTTGAGTGTTGTGACAGGCCCACCTTAGCCTTCCAGGTTTGAGCCCCCTCCCTCCACACAAAAATGACTGTTTGACTTACTAATCAGCAAGAGGATTATCAAATGTAATGAACCTGGCATAAACTGCCCATGATTGCTAAAGTTTGAGTGGCTCAATATAAACTGGCTTCCATTTTTAAATGCCAACATGTCCTTTGGAGAGCCTGGAAAGCTATAAGTGCTCTAGAAGGACAGACTACCTTGGGAAATGAAAAATTAGATACTCTTCCAGCAACCATTAATTTGCATTAGGATGGGCACCTGAAAAACTCTCATACGCTTGATTTCCTAGATTGGCTTTTCAGAAGCCCTGACTCTTGCTGTCACAAAATATTGGTTGGTGACATTAAATGTCAGTATTCCAGTTATTTTCTTTGGCCCTATAGTGGTGATCATGATGGTGATGATGGTTTAGTTGACTGCTTCTTTTGTTATTTGGCTAGAAAGGTGTCCTTGAATCCAGCTGGGCAAATGGCCATTGACTCTTTGGAACCTAAAGCTAACACAAATGCATACACTGGGAGGAATTCTACATCCTGCTAAGGCAATCATCAGTCAGGTGAGCCATTTTGACTTGCCAGATGGAAGAACCCGCTTCTCCTCCCCCCACATTCCAGGGGTTTTTCAACACACACCCCAACCAATGTTCTGGGTGTAGGGGGAAGGGGAAAGAGGGAAGAGAGGAGAAGAACCTCATTGTGCAAGCAGAAGGCTACCCACTCTTTTCACAGAGCAGAGATTGTCCAAAATAGCTTTTTCAATGTTCTGTATTCCAAATGATTTGATTTCCTGATTGTTTATTAATTATACTCTAAATGACCTCTAGATTTGAATGTTCTTTGGCTACCTAGCCTTTAAACACCCAGTTATGCTTTAGAATACTTTGAAACAGATCTTTTGAGAGAAACTGATGCCTTTCCAAATATCTAGAGGCCAATAAAATAATCAAGTGCCCCATTTTTTGAGAAATGGGCTTCCTACTGTTCCTGTGAGTGTATCAGTTTGATCAGAGAAATATCTGAGGATGCAATGCTAGAAGGTTGGAATTTTTAAAAAGAAGGCAGTAACCTGGCTCCACATCTCCTCATTTCCCCACGCTATCAATTAGAGTAGATCCATTAAACAGTGATATCCTCAATCTGAGAGATTAGCAGCCAGGTATTTTCTGTTCCCCTCTCTCTTTGTCCAGCCATGAGGGCAGTTGTGCCCTGTTGCTCCCTCCAGCTCTGGCACTGAAGCTGGTTATACTCTAAGGATAAGTCTTTTGCCTGCATAGTTTTTACTGCTACTGTTCCTGTGATCCAAGTAAGTAAATCTTATTTTGCAACTTATTTCCCAGATTGTTAACTGATTCTTTAAGAGGGGTAGGAAAGGGAGAGCAAGCTTAGCTGGACTTACTCAAAACAAGGTTTTACAGCCCAATTCCTATGCTTTTAATTCTGCTGATGGGTGGGATTTTGATCTGTTCATCCCACACATGTGGGCACATGGAGGGATGAATTTCAATTAATATATCCTCTCCTACCCATTAAAATGCATCCCACACTCAAAACCTTTTGGTACATGTCCTAGGCCTGAAGCAAGATCTACAGATTAGGACCTATTTGTCATCTGACCATCATTTGGCCAATGCCATTTTGAGACGGAACAGTACTTTTCTTCTAGAAAAAATGGTGCTGGCACTCACCATGAAGCTGTTACAGGAAGTGCCACACTTTTAACCAGGACTTTTTTTCTAGGAAAGAAAGGTGCCAGGAGTGCATACTCTTGAGTACTCCCATTTACCGCCATTGGTAAATGAGCGCACAAAGTCGAAAGTCCTTTAGTGAAACAGTAGGTATACATTTCGGTAATACCTAGGTGTATATGTATTTTGTTTTTCTAGCTTGATCAAAATTATTTATTGTTTCATAAAGGTAGATAGTTAAGAGCTTAGGCGGCTTCAGCGGCGGGTGCTGGGCACCCCCCAGAATCCAGCGCCCGGGTGCCCCGCACCCCTTGCACCCACGGGTAAAGACGGCCCTGCCAACAACCATCTGAAGCAGTGCCTTGCCCAAGGCCACCAGGGAAATGAGTTCCTTGACTGAGCAGGCTTTCCCAACATCCAAGCCAAGCACTCCAGCCCAACAATATTATGGCTCCACAAGTGAAGGGCAATGATTGCAATACTTGCAACCACCCAAAGGAAACTCTGACTACAATATACTCTGAACAAAAGGCTAAATTAATTGTAAATAATGTGGTGACGGAAGAATTTAAGATAGAAAAAGGGACACGACAGGGGTGCCCAATCTCCCCACTGCTTTTTATATCGGTCCTGGAGGTTCTGCTGAATATGATTAGAAGGGACCGGTTGGTTAAAGGTATACAGGTCGGAGCCAAACAGTACAAACTGAGAGCATTTGCAGATGACTTAGTATTGACGTTACAGGAGCCAGAATCTAGTACTAAAAGGGTTTTAGAATTAATTCAAGAATTTGGTCAAGTGGCAGGATTTAAACTGAACAAGCTAAAAACTAAGGTTTTAGAGAAAAATTTAACACCGATTGAAAGAGAGAGGTTTCAGAATGAGACAGGCCTGACTGTGGTTAAGAAAGTGAAATACCTGGGGATTAATATGACAGCCAAAAATGGGAACTTATTTAAAGATAATTATGAAAAATGTTGGACGGAAGTGAAAAAAAGATTTAGAAATCTGGTCAAATTTGAAGCTTTCACTGTTGGGTCGTATTGCTGTGATAAAAATGAATGTATTGCCTAGAATGTTGTTTTTGTTTCAGACATTGCAAATTGTGGACAAGATGGATTGTTTCAAGAAGTGGCAGAGAGATATTTCTAGATTTGTCTGGCAGGGCAAGAAGCCCAGAATAAAATTTAAGATATTAACTGATGCAAAGGAAAGAGGTGGATTTGCCCTGCCAGACTTTAAACTTTATTATGAATCAGCAGCTTTTTGCTGGTTGAAAGAATGGCTACTTCTTGAAAATACAGACATTTTGGATTTAGAAGGTTTTAACAACGTATTTGGATGGCATGCATATTTATGGTATGATAAGGTCAAAGCACATAAAGCATTTAAAAATCATATTGTCAGGAAAGCACTGTTTAATGTTTGGATAAGATACAAGGATTTATTGGAAAATAAAACCCCAAGGTGGTTGTCACCGATGGAAGCGAAAGCTCTGAAAAGGCTCAATATGGAGGCCAAATGGCCGAAATATTGGGAAATTTTGGAACAAGAAGGAGACAAATTGAAATTGCAGAGTTTCGAGAAATTAAAAAACAAAGTGAGAGATTGGCTTCATTATTATCAGATAATGGAGGCATATAATTTGGATAAGAAAATTGGCTTCCAGGTGGAAAAATCAAAACTAGAAACAGAACTGTTAGAACCCAAAACTAAGAATTTGTCAAGAATGTATAACTTGCTGTTGAAATGGAATACTCAGGATGAAACGGTGAAATCTGCTATGATTAAATGGGCACAAGATGTTGGACATAATATTATGTTTGCTGACTGGGAACAGTTATGGACCACAGGTATGAAGTTTACGGCATGTAATGCCCTAAGAGAATATTATGAAAATGATATATAGGTGGTACATGACCCCAGTCAAGCTTGCAAAAATCTATCATTTGCCCGATAATAAATGCTGGAAATGTAAAGAAACTGAAGGTACATTCTTTCACCTTTGGTGGACGTGCCCAAGGATTAAGGTTTTCTGGGAGATGATTTATAATGAATTAAAAAAGGTATTTAAATATACCTTATTGAAGAAACCAGAGGCCTTTCTTCTGGGCATTGTCGGCCAATTGGTGCCAAAGAAGGACAGAACTTTTTTTATGTATGCTACAACAGCAGCAAGAATACTCATTGCAAAGTATTGGAAGACACAAGATCTACCCACTTTGGAAGAATGGCAGATGAAGGTGATGGACTATATGGAATTCGCAGAAATGACTGGCAGAATCCGAGACCAGGGAGAAGAGTCGGTGGAAGAAGATTGGAAGAAATTTAAAGACTATTTACAGAAATAGTGTAAAATTAATGAATGATAGAATGATGTTGGATAGTAATTAAGCGGTTTCTAGCTGTAATGCTCTAAGAGAATATGAAAAAAGGGTTATAAATGGGTTAAAATCTAATGGTAAGGATTTGCTGAACCAATAAATTGAAGCGGAATACAAAAAAGAGAGGTACGAGGAGGTCCGGGAAACAAGCTAAAGGAAAATAAGTAATAGAAAATGTGTGTGTTTTTAACTGTTTTTATTTTGTATTTTTCTCTTTTCTTTTTCATTTTTACTGTAATATTTCAAAAAACCTTAATAAATATCTTATAAAAGAAAAAAAGGAAACTCTGACTACATTTGTCTTCACGTGAAGACAAGACTTTACAACCTGGATTTTAGAGAGATTCTTTCATACATCTATGATTTTAAATTTATGATTGCCAGCTCTTTTGTATTTCAATGGAATTTCTAGAATCACCACAAAGAGCATACAATAACAGGATTTATAGTGGATCGGAATACTCCGTAAAATGCCACGGAAAAGCAAACAAAGAACATGTGATACATGAAATGGCTTTGAAGCCAGTTTTGAATGTTCATGCCATATACCCCAAAAAAGCACTTTAATAATAATAATAATAATAATAATAATAATAATAATAATATCTCTACCCCGTCCATCTGGCTAGGTTTCCCCAGCCACTCTGGACAGTTTTCAACAGAACATTAAAAACAGAATAAAACATCAAACATTAAAAACTTCCCTAAACAGGGCTGCCTTCAGATGTCTTCTAAAAGTCGGATAGTTGTTTATTTCCTTGACATCTGATGGGAGGGCATTCCACAGGGTGGGTGCCACTACCAAGAAGGCCCTCTGCCTGGTTCCCTGTAACCTCACTTCTCGCAGTGAGGGAACTGCTGGACCTCAGTGTCCAGGCTGAACAATGGGGGTAGAGACGCTCCTTCAGGTATACTGGGCTGATGCCATTTAGGGCTTTAAAGGTAAGCACTAACAGTTTGAATTGTGCTCGGAAACGTACTGGGAGCCAGTGTAGGTCTTTCAGGACCAGTGTTATATGGTCTCAGTGGCTGCTCCCAGTCACCAGTCTAGCTGCCACATTCTGGATTAGTTGTAGTTTCCAGGTCACCTTCAAAAGTAGCCCCACGTAGAGCACGTCGCAGTAGTCCAAGCGGGAGATAACTAGAGCATGCACCACTCTGGTGAGACAGTCAGGTAGGTAGACTGGCAGGCGAGACTGTCAGACAGGGTCTCAGCCTGCGTACTACATGGAACTGGTAAACAGCTGCCCTGAACACAGAATTGACCTGCACTTCCACAGACAGCTGTGAGTCCAAAATGACTCCCAGACTGCACACCTGCTCCTTCAGTGGCACAGTTGTCCCATTCAGGGAGTCCCCCACATCCTCCCACCCCTGTTCCCAAAAAACTGTACTTCTGTCTTGTCAGGATTCAACCTCAATCTGTTAGCAGCCATCCATCCTCCAACTGCCTCCAGGCACTCAGACAGGACCTTCACCACCTTCACTGGTTCTGAGTTAAAAGAGAGGTAGAACGTGGTATCATCTGCATACTTTTGCCGTTTTTCCATAACTTAATTGTCCATTAATGGATTTTCTGGTAGTGGCAGGCTGGGGGAATCAGTGTTTATCAGTTAGCAAATCTTATGATGTATGACGCATACAATTCAATATTTAAAAGAATGACACTTTAGTTTCCATATCATTCTGTAGAAAAATTTGTGGTTCTGCAGATCTACATGATTCCGATTCCAATCACCAAGATCATTAGGGAGCCTTTAGCAAAATCCTGAAAAAGGAAAACGGCAGAGACCATTTGTTCTGCATCTAGGCTCTCTCCTTTGGGCATCGTTGCCACTTAGCAACACAATGACAGACATAATTGGCTCACACAAAGAAAGTCACCATAAAATTAATGAACTACAACAATTCATCCGTCTGCTGCTCATTCTTTGCTAATTTATTAATAACAATTACCCAAAAATGGCATGGATTATAATTCCATTTTTCTTCTTAACCTTAAGAACAGTGTCCATAATAGGCTTCAAAAAGTGATCTCATACTGTTTCAATCAGATAGATGGTTTATTACTTGTAATGTGTCAGTGGCCAAATGACCATAAAAACTAACTATTCCTGGTGACTAAAATGGCTTCTCTTGGAATATGAACACACACACACACACACACATTGTGTGACAGCTGCTCTTGTAACTTTCTTAGATCACATAATTTCATTATAGAGATCTGCTGTACAGTCTTTTTATGATTTTCAGTGCCACATGCTCATGGTCTTCATCTGTCTTCTCCAGGGGAGGGGAGGGGAAGTATCTATTTCTGGTGGGGTACAAACAAATATATTCACTTCCCTGATAATCAATCCACTGCGAAATTGTTTATTTCAGCTGGCATATTATTGATCCTACTAAAAAGGATGCTAATGAATTAGAACAGACAGACAGGCACACATGTGCAAAACCACAACAAAACTGAATGCTCAAAGAACGTCCACACTTGTGGTTGTCTACAAAATCAACATTCTTCATTCAGGAATCATCCACATTTCCACTTGTCCCATGCCTAGAAGGCATGGGTCTGAGTGATTTCCTGCTTGTCCTGCCCTTTCTAGGCACAGGTTTGAGCTGTTTTGCATTTGCTTTCTCCTGGAAAACACACTCTTTACTGCTGAATCGGAACAAACAACAATTGCGGAAAACCGGTTTCCCCAGGGGAAGGCAGCAGGGCAAATGGAGCTGTGGAAGAGCCCTCAGTGAGTAAATCCAAAATATTCAAATAGTTTCTCCCTAACCATTGTAATCCCATTTTTTTCCGGATCACCACCACCCAGTTTTCACTGGTGTCCATTTTGGGGGTGTTAAATGGGATGGTGGCTGCGGTTTGGCAGGCAGACAGAAGTGTGATAGAAGTGATTTGGGCATACATTGCTTGCACAGTCCTTGCCCTGAAAACAAATGCCTCAAATGTCACTTCCACAATTTAACTGCATGAAAGGAGTCCATGTAATTAAGGGGGGGCATGTTGCTGGTCCTGCCCACAGGGTCATGAGGGTTTTCTTCCCCCCACTATATCCCACCCCACCCCCTGCAATATGTATTGCCAATAAACTTCCAATTCATTGCAAGATGCAAAGCCCCATTCTGGGCTTACAACTGGGGTGGGGGGAGTCACATTGCAGGCCCCTTGCTCTCATGTTAGGATCGGGTTCACACTGACTGTCCATCAAAAAATGCCAGCTTAACCTGTAGTTTGTGGACCTCAGAGCTACTGTACAGCTTCTAAACTCAAGGGTCCCATTTTGAACTGCCATGGTTAATGGTCAGAGCTACTCTTTTCAGACATACCTATGATAGTGGCTCCAGAATCACCCTTGAGAAAGAGTTTTTATACTTGAAGCACACTGGGCCATAAATTGTCTTCTGTGCACCTTTGAGATGCCTGTCCCCGCTCCCTGCTCCTCGGTTGTGTTCCTATATTTGATTTCCTTCCTTCCGTTGACCATATAGAGGCCAGGAAAGAGAGATGGTCAGAGTAGGACCCCACAGTTGTATTTGGCAACCAACACACATATTTAATTCCTAGCGATGTTTCAATGAGAACTTGTAACTTACATAAAAAAGTAAGAACAATACATCATTTTGTTTGAATAATGGAGATGTTACGCCAAGATAAATGGCTTTTGCATTAAATAAGAAATATAAGCCCTTACTTCCACTTCTGCAATATTTCCAATAATACTGTATCTCTGTCTAATTAGGACATTCATTAAAAGTAAGTAAAGTTAATTTAAAGGGAGATTTCCAACAGTGTTCCATTAGATTTCCCGGTAAATTAACACTTTAAATCTCTAATGGATGTCTTCAAAAGAAAGTGTTATTAACAAAATATGTGATAATTAACATAATTAAAGCTGTTGAAGGTGGAGATTTTTTTTTAAAAAAAATGTGGCACATGTTGTTTTAAGAATATGCAAAAAGGAGTGAAATAAAAATCCCACCTTCATTTTTTCACAATGTAGTTATGTGTAAATATTGTATAGAATTCCTTAAAGACCAGTTGAGGGTTCCTGTAATTTGGTCCCATAAACTTAGAAGAAAGCATCAAAAAGCATTTTTGTATGTGTGGCATTTCTTTTGCAACTTTAAATTCAAACTCCACTATTTTCACTCCCCAAATCCATCCTTCTTTAAAGCCCAGAGGTTCCAGACTATTTTCATTTATGCTGTCCTCTTTAGATATTTAATTAATTTGCGCCCGAGTTCCCAGTATCCTCAGTCCATAGAACCATCCTTCGTTTGGCCCAAGAGTACAGAATACATATTCACACTCTCAGAAGCCAGAGAGCTTACCATATTTAACAAGAAGCATCTCTGACAGTAATTGGAGATGCATATCAAGGTACATAAATGAGAATGTACTCCAGTGGCCACAGGAATCCTGCAAACACTAACATCAGAGAGCAAATTTTAACATAACGCCTCTATGGAGATGAATTTTCAATAAACAAACAAGTTGAAGAAAAGCTCACTTTTGTCTTGCACTATTCCCATTGAAGAAAAATGAATATTCCGTTTCATATACTCTGTACAGCTGTGCCGGCCTCATTATTTACTTCTCTCTCTCTTGTCACATGTGCAGAAAACGATAGTGGGATAAACTCTCTCTTCCTTGGTGCCAGCACTTAATGCAAATCGCAGCCGTCATTAAATGTGCAAGACTGCTATATGTGAGTGAACTAAAATAACCTCTTCCTGCTCTTCGCAAAATAAAAACAGGCTACCTATATTTGTTAAACTGTTATAGGAGAGATCCAGCTCATACAGGACACGAGCAACACTTAACAAAGAGTGGTCTAGATGGTCAAGGATATCAGATCCTCCATGTTTAATTTAAATATTTGCCTCTTCCTTAATAAGAAGTCAGATCAGAAAGAATACTCTGAACATTTCTTCTTCACAGTGCATGTATTAATTATCCCTTAAGTGTAAGGAGGCAATCTGGGGGTGGATGAGGGCAAACAAGCTGAGACTGAATACAGACAAGATGGAGGTACTGTGGATATGGAAAGTGACTACTCTGGATGCAGATTTACAACAGGGCACAGATGGGGTTGCGTTCCCCCTGAGGGATCGAATACGCAGCTTGGGAGTGCTCCTGGACTCAGCACTAACTGCAGAAGCTTAGGTGATGCTGATGACCAGTAAGACTTTTTACCAGTTTAGGTAGGCTTGCTAACTGCAGCCCTTTCTTGGAAGGTCTGGCCTTCTATCAGTTGTCCAGTGATGTCTAGGCTGGATTTGGAAACTTCAGTGGGTGCAGAATTCAGCCACCTGAACCCTGGTGGAAGCCAGGCAGTAAGTTCATGTGACACCTATACTGCACCAGCTTCATGGCTTGCCAGTGCATTTTTAGCCCGATTCAACGTGCTAGTTTTATCCTTTACAGCTGCCAAAGGTCTGGATCCTTCACCCATATCAGCGATGCATACCTCAAGGTCAGCAGTGAAGGTCCTTCTCACCTCTAAGCAGGCATGAGGGAGAAGATCTTTCCTGCAGTGGCCCCATGTTTCTGGAATACTTTTCCAGCTGGGATCTGGCATACCCCAACAATATAGGAATTCTGGATACCCCTGGGGATTTGTCTGGTTTTAGTGGCTTTCACCTGAGTTCTGTATTTGTTTCACTTGGATTCCCCCACACCGAACCCTGAATAGCATCTACTGTTGTTGCTGTTGCAGCGTCTGTTATCCTCCCTATATTGCTTCCATGTCATAATGGCTTCTAAGTAGTTTGCAAGCATAAAACCAATTTTAAAATACATGTATAATCAAACAATCAAACAAATTTAATAAAAAATTGCTATTCTGTATGATTACTTCTGTTGGCAGAGAGATGGGAAAATGTGTCCCTGTTTATTCTCCTGACCTCTCAGCAGCTTTTTTTTTTTAAAATAATTTTTATTTAAGTTTTAAACATCGAAGAAAGAAAAAAAAGAACATACACAATACATATCTCAAAAAATTTTTGAAAAAAATGATTACAAAAACACAATTCAACAATAAAAAACAAAAAACATAACCATTAAAAACACTATCTCTTTTCCATTTCCGTTTTTTTAATTTACTTATTTTCTGGACTTCCTCATACCTCCCTCTTTTGTATTCCAATCCAAATCGTTTGTCCAGCAATTTCTTTTCAACTTTTTTAATCCCAATCTTTAACTTTAATATAATATTGTAATATATAACTTCAACTTCTTTAAACCTGATCTTTAATCTTAGTATAATATAACCTTAAAATTTTCCCTCTTAATTGTCAAATTTCCATTTCTTTAAACATCTTTAATCCTAATCTTAATCTTAGTCTATCATCAACTTTAACCTGTACAGCTGGAAACCGCTTATTCTCAGTCCAACATCACTCTAACATTCTTTAATTTTGCAATGTTTCTGAAGATAGCCTTTGAATTTCTTCCAATCTTCCTCCACCGACTCTTCTCCCTGGTCACGGATTCTACCAGTCATTTCCACCAGTTCCTCTCAGCAGCTTTTGATACCATTGACCATGGTATTCTTTTGGACTGACTGTCTGAGTTGGGGGTGGGAAGCACTGCTTTGTGGTAATTCTGGTCCTAATTGGTTGGTTGTCTCCACAAGGTGATGCCTGGAGTGCTGTTTGACCCCATGGCACCTTCAATGTGGGGTCCTTGGAGTTTGATCTTATCCCCCACCTGTTTAATATCTGCAGCAAACAGCTGAGTGGGGTCATCCAGTGTTTTGGACTATGTTGTCAGCAATATGCTTATGATATACAGTTCTACTTCTCCTTGATGTGGTGTAGTAGATGTGGTGTAGTGGTTAAGAGCAGTGGACTCGTAATCTGGTGAACCGGGTTCGCCTCCCCGCTTCTCCACTTGCAGCTGCTGGGTGACCTTGGGCTAGTCACACTTCTCTGAAGTCTCTCAGCCCCACTCACCTCACAGAGTGTTTGTTGTGGGGGAGGAAGGGAAAGGAGAATGTTAGCCGCTTTGAGACTCCAGTAGAGGCGGTCCTGTAGATATGAGGGTCCTAGGCCTTATAGGGCTTTAAAGGTTAAAACCAGCACCTTAAACCTAGCAATCATTAGATGGCTAGTGGTGAATAATATAGCACTCAGATATCTCAGTGGCCTTTAAGAACCATTAGGCATAGTCAGTGGCAAGCAAAATGCAGAAGAATAGGAGTACATGGTGAAAAAAAATGGAAAGGGTAATGAGAAAACTTAGAAATCTGCTTCAAATTAAGGACATTCTTGACAACCAGGGACACTCGAATGGTGTGATGGATTTATCCACCAGGCATCAGGGACAAATTAACATCACTATTTAGGATTGGTTCACCCATGCATATAACACAATGTGATTTCCCATTTCTTGATTGCTCAGCACTTGATGGGTTTTAAGTTAAAAGTGTGGGCTGACTCTGCTGGAAAAGATTCGTCCTGATAGGCTGGAAGGAGGATGAACACAGGTCCACACACTGCGGCTGGCCATAGTATCCAGTCATTGGCTTGTATCTCATATACATGTCCCAATCAGTGTCTCTTTCACCAGGAACCAGGGTTCATCCACACTTCTGCTTGTCTCACCGCTTCCACCCGTGCCCAGAGAAACCCACTCGTTATGGTTTAATCATAGCAAACATTAACCAGGTTTTCCATAGACGAGTGTTGGCTCCAATTCCGTGGTAAAGAGTGTGTTTTCCTGGCAGCAGAGCAAATGGAAAACTGTTCAGACTCATGCCTAGAAAGCATGGGGCAAGCAGAAAACCTCCCGGACGCATGCATTCTAGGCATGGGACAAGCAAAGTGTGGGCCAAACCTCAGATTTCACACACAGGGAGGAATTCAACTTTGTGCTCTTCCTTCAGCACAAGCAGTTCAGCTTGCTGAACAAAAAGATCTGCCCCTCTCCTCTTCCCCCCTTGTGTGCTGTTCTGGGGCCTCTCACAGCACCTCCCCAAGCCAACTGGGGGAGGAGGAAGGGGGAGTCTTAAAGTGCTGGTGGGACTTCTTCTTGTTCTATCTCCCACTAGCACATCTACTCTCTTGAATCCAGCCTCTAATTTTACTGCCACTGGTTTTACCCATGCTGCTATTAATGTTTGTTTTATTATGTGTAGGATGCAACGTGATGGCAAACCCTCTCTCCTTGGGGGTGACCATTTGGGTCCACTCCTAGTTACTCTCCTATTTTTATTTTATTTTATTTTATTTCAAATCACTGCAGGGTTTCCTGCCCCCTCCAATCTTCTGCTTTCTGTTTTCCTGGGCTGTTTGCCCTAATGATGTACCGTATTTTTCGCTCTATAAAACGCACCTTTTCCCTCCTAAAAAGTAAGGGGAAATGTGTGTGGAGCGAATGCAGGCTGTGCAGCTATCCCAGAAGCCAGAACAGCAAGAGGGATCACTGCGCAGCGCTCCCTCTTGCTGTTCTAGCTTCTGGCGTAGGCCCTCAGTCCCTTCCCCCACCTCCTGGAAAAGCCCCCAAGAGCAGCGCTCCCTTTAAAGAGCCACGCGGAGTGCTCTCCTTGGGAAAAAGCCTGCAAGTGCTGCACACGCGCTCCATGCGGCTCGTGAAAGGGAGCGCTGAGCAGAGCCTGGGATGCAGACAGGCTCTGCTCAGCGTTCCCTTTAAAGAATATATATTTTTCTTGCATTCCCCATCTAAAAACTAGGTACGTCTTATGGTCAGGTGCGTCTTATGGAGCAAAAAATACGGTGCATGCGAGTTGTGCAAACCAGTCACTTGGAGGAAACTGCCAGAGACTGATATTTTCTGAACTGGTGGCTTGACCTGCAAGGAGTTCAGTACAGTGGTACCTCAGGTTACATACGCTTCAGGTTACATATGCTTCAGGTTACAGACTCCGCTAACCCAGAAATAGTGCTTCGGGTTAAGAACTTTGCTTCAGGATGAGAACAGAAATCGGGCTCCGGCGGTGCAGCAGCAGCAGGAGGCCCCATTAGCTAAAGTGGTGCTTCAGGTTAAGAACAGTTTCAGGTTAAGTACGGACCTCCGGAACGAATTAAGTACTTAACCTGAGGTACCACTGTATCCATCTGACTTGATGTCAAGAAAAGGGAACTGCTTTGAATGTGGGGACATTCATATTAATATTGGAAGCACAATACAGTGGTGCCTCGCAAGACGAAATTAATCCGTTCCGCAAGTCTCTTCGTCTTGCGGTTTTTTCATCTTGCGAAGCACGGCTATTAGCGGCTTAGCGGCTATTAACGGCTTAGCGGCTTAGCGGCTTTAAGAAAAAGGAAACAAACTCGCAAGAACTCGCAAGACGTTTCGTCTTGCGAAGCAAGCCCATAGGGAAATTCGTCTTGCGGAACGACTCAAAAAACGCAAAACCCTTTCGTCTAGCGAGTTTTTCGTCTTGCGAGGCATTCGTCTTGCGGGGCACCACTGTACTGTTGCTCCAAAATATTTGAAGAGAATAATATGACCATCAGGGTCCCTTCCAACTTTATGATTCTATGAAGTAACTGGTGTTTTGTTTTTTTAAAAAGAAAATTAAAAATCTGCATCTGCATTGTTTTGTTAAAAAAAATGCTTCTGTGTCTACTTAGCTATTAATCCAGGGAAGCAGAAAAAGAAGTGGTTAGACACATACACGCTACGCTGAATCACAAACTTTCAAAACAATTTGCCATGCCAGACAGTGGGGGCTTCTGCTTTTTGTAGTATATTTAACCCAATACAGAAATTGTGAACCAGGTCTTTCAACTTCAGCAACAGTTTCCATGCTGGCCCCTATCCAATGCTGGAAACTGGATGAAGAGAAGTGTGCATGGCCTCTTGTCATTTCCCCATAACCATACACTGCACTGCCTTTCAGATTCCTTTACCTCTCCTCCTGCCGTAAATTATATTGGTATTTGCAAAGAAGCCAAATGCTAATTAAAATGACAAATGCTATAGAAACCTGAGTGTGAGCTCAGGCTGAAGCATGCAAATTGTGAACATACATGAAAAACAGGCACACTATGTAAATTGTATTAATTAGAATAATTTACACCGCAGAACTTGAATTGAATTTTCTCAGTAAATTGCACTTCCTTGGTGCAGTAATAATTAGAGAGTATACAAAGACATGGCTCCTCCTCTAAAATCTATGCTGCATATAGTACAATTCTTTGTATCTGTGCACAATGTTTGATTTTAATGCCCCCCCCAACCAGACAGCACTGCCCCTGGAAATTCTCACCACTCAGAGAAATGAGGAGCATGTGGAACTATGCACCAGTGTCCTGAACCATCTTGGAGTGAAAGGACTTTAGTACCAGATCACCATGCACTTATCCTCAGGTGGATGAGGAACGGCATGCACAATTACAGGATTTTCCTTATCAATCCAATAGTCAGACAAACTTAGACAGCATCTTAAAAAGTAGAGACATCACCTTGCCAACAAAGGTCCATATAGTAAAAGCTATGGTTTTCCCAGTAGTGATATATGGAAGTGAGAGCTGGACCATAAAGAAGGCTGATCGCCAAAGAATGGATGCTTTTGAATTCTGGTGCTGGAGGAGACTCTTGAGAGTCCCATGGACTGCAAGAAGATCAAACCTATCCATTCTTAAGGAAATCAGACCTGAGTGCTCACTGGAAGGACAGATCCTGAAGCTGAGGCTCCAATACTTTGGCCACCTCATGAGAAGAGAAGACTCCCTGGAAAAGACCCTGATGTTGGGAAAGATTCAGGGCACTAGAAGGGGACGACAGAAGATGAGATGGTTGGATAGTGTTCTTGAAGCTACCAGCATGAGTTTGACTAAACTGCGGGAGGCAGTGGAAGACAGAAGTGCCTGGTGTGCTCTGGTCCATGGGGTCACGAAGAGTCGGACACGACTAAACGACTAAACAACAACAGCAATTGTGCAACGAGTAAAATGCAATTGATCAGCTGTGTTCCAGAGAAGTAGGGATGGATTTGGTTCTCCCCAACATCCTTCCCTGCTGCACAGCTGATCAGCAGTATTTTAGATTTTTAGAAACATCCCCCAAAAAACAAGTTACTTTGTATCAAGGATATGTTTTAGCAAAACATTTCAATTCTTTTGCAGGCTTTAAAGGACAGAATTTGAATCCCATGCCCTGACTCTGGACTAGGGATGCTCACATGAGATCTCACGGGAACTCGGATTGCCCTGTGAGATCATGTGAGAGCATCCTAGAGCCTTCTGGAGCCAGCATGTCGAGCAGGCTTTACCTGGCGAGCGAGGTGGAGAGCTTAAAGGCTCTTTTCTCACCAGGTAACCCCAAGTGGACTCAGTGCAAAAAGAGATTTTTAGTTTTCCATCTAAAAAGGGATGAGGGGTGTGTGTGTGTGTGTGTGTGTGTGTGTGTGTGTGTGTCGACCCTATTCTTATTCTTGTAATTGGTTTTAAATTGCAGATGACCACAATGCCTGGAGACAGTCAGGCCATGTGTCCCAGCAGTGACCACAGGAGACGTGACTGCGGAGAGGACCACAGAGAGAAGAAACGCCATGGTGCATGTCTATCCCATATCGGTCTCCACAGCAGGCACTGTAGAATGATAAAAGCATAGAACCGTAGAGTTGGCATGGACCACAAGCACCATCTAGTTCAACCCCCTGCAATGCAGGGGCGGTGAGCTTTTGCTCGAGTGGCGGTTAGGCATTGGTATTGCTCTGTAGATGGAAGAGGGGAGGTTACACCATCACCTGCCCCACATATTGAGGGGTAGTTCAGTAAAGGATTCCAGGGCATGGCCCTGTCCGAAGCCTAAGGAGGTGAGGGCCTAAGCACACCCCCTAGCGGTGACCCCGGGGGAGTTCCTAGTTGATGTGCATCAGCAGGACTCCCCCTACTGGTGGTTAACTCTTCCCAGACTTCTAGCGGACGGGCTGAAGTCAGATATAGTTGGTTAGGACCAATGCCTAAACCAATACCGCTCATCACCTGTAACCAATAAAAGTTGTGACCTTATTTAGCCCATTAACCTTAATGATTGTGTCATTATTTCCACTGGGGGCGGGGACTCGCCATGCAAAGCCACTTCCACCCTTCGGAGGAGGTGGAGTTATGGGCTTCATGGCCCCACCATGCGCGCGGTGGCTGGAACCCAGCCCCCGCGTGACTGGGCCGTGTCACCTCCTGGCCAGCCAATCGGCTGGCTCTGGGGGTGTGGCCTGCCTTATTTAAAGCAGGACGTGGCCGGGGATCTCCCTCTTTGCCGCTTACCAGCTGTTCCTGCTTTTCCCACCCTCCCACCCTATAAGGTTTTCGTTCTTTGACCTTGAGGACCACAGAGAGAAGAAACGCCATGGTGTATGTCTCTCCAATATCGGTCTCTGCAGCAGGCACTGTAGAATAATAAAATCATAGAACCATAGAGTTGGAATGGACCACAAGCACCATCTAGTTCAACCCCCTGCAAGGCAGGAATCTTTCACCCAAAGTGGCGCTCGAATCAATGGCCCTGAGATCAAGAGTCTCATTCTCTACCACCTGAGCTATCCCAGTAGTCCAACAGTTTGACTTCACCCCCAGAGATACACTCCTGCTATGTCTCCCAAAATAGACAGATGAAACCCATGTTACGAAATTAGTCAGAAATGCAATCAGTAAGTAAATAAATCAAGAGAGGTGGGTTTTGTGATGCAAAATTTCATTGTGCTGTATTTCAGCAAAGAGAGATGCAAAGATCTGCATTTTCCCAGATCTGCGTTTTCGTTCATTGAAATCTGAATGAAAAAAGTTCACAGGTCAACTGCCTAACCACAGAGTGGAACTACAAAATGGTTACTTCCAGGGGTAAGTAAGAAGAGGCTTCACATTCCTGCTGAACACTCCACTGGTTAATAGCCTAATTCAATAAAGCAATTGGTTATAGTAGGAAGCTCAATACAATTAAGATTATAACACTAACAATGAACCCATTTAAATGAAGCTCTGAATGCAATGCAAAGCATTAAAAACTAATATTCATTAAAATAGTTTTTGCACTATTTATACTGAGCACATGGAAAGCATTAATAATTCAGATGTGTATAATGATGTTAAAAACGATGTTCATCTTTACCCCATTTGTTCAGCAGTGCATTTTAATGCATAACCCTGGAAATTATATATGGAAGCAACCCCAAAATGATGAAAAAATCTGTGCTTTAACAGAAATTCATTTCCAATGAACAGAGCTAGCATCAGGAGTTTGCCTATACTTGGACACCTGCTGAGAACCACATCACACTGCCAACCCCAGGAGCATCCTGGCCTCATTTCTCCCTCTCCCTCCACCTCCTCCTCCTCACTGTCACTCCCTGTTCACCTGCCCTGAGTGGCAGTGGCTTCATGGCGACCATAACAACCTTGGAGCTGTCTCAGTGTATTAGCAGCCCAACATATTCTGCAGGACACAGGTATTTTCAAGTGAATGGGAGCCTTGAAGAGCTGAAGTTGGGGCAGGTGTCCTCTGTAACCCCATCGTCAACCACTTCTCAGTGACGCTAAGACTGGGAGTTGCTGTTTCGCTCTGCGAGAGTGGTGGGCTGATTAAAATTGTCAGGCAAACGTGTGGAATCTGATGGATTCCTAAACACTCCTGGTGAGTTTCCTGTCAGCTTGGCTGGCACTCAAATCAAAGCACTGATCAGACCGTAGAATGCACAGGAGCCAACCCCTGGGGGCTTTCCGGGCTTCGGCCCCCACAATAAAATATTTGAGGGGGGTGGGCCCCCACAAAGCTGTTGGGCATTCCTATTCAAATGGTGTGTGTGCACTGCATTGTATGATTGATTTTGCAGGGCAGGGCTTACCTCGGCCCCCACAATATTTTATTCAGGTTGGCACCCCTGGTAGAATGGGTGAGAAGGACATACCCCTCAACTGTCCTGGTTAAACTGAGACATCCTTTTTTTGCGCCAGAGCACAGCAGCCATTTGGGGCACCACAATCTCACCTTGAAAATGCACTTTCCTCTGGGCCACAAACTCACGCAGGCCACATGACTTGCGCAGGAGCACGTCCCCGGCTTTTTGCCTTGGCGCGTTGGAGGGTATGACATGATCACTCCCAAATGTTCTCTTCTGCACTACAAGAGATGAAATGGGTGATACTAGAAAGTCAATGGTACTAAGAACATACGAAGAATCTGTTGCATCAGGCCAGTGTCCCGTTTAGTAGAGCACTGATAACCTTTATCCTCCATAATGGTGGTCATCACTGCTTCTTGCTCAGGATAGTTATGGAGTGAAAGCTCTCTACCATCCCTTGGACCCTGGGCAGTCAGGTTAGATCAAAAGCCAGTAAGTTGTCATATGAACAGTAGAATATTTGTAGAAAATACTTTGTAAAAACTTGTGAAGCTAATATTCATGTGAGTTGGTGCATGTGGCCTAGTACGAGGTCAAAAATAGCACACCCAGTTCTGCAAATAGATCTGCTTGCTATCAGTATAATGGGTGGTGTGCGTTGTTGCACTAAGTGGAGTACAGTGGTACCTCGGGTTAAGTACTTAATTCATTCCGGAGGTCCGTTCTTAACCTGAAACTGTTCTTAACCTGAAGCACCACTTTAGCTAATGGGGCCTCCTGCTGCTGCCGCACCGCCGGATCACGATTTCTGTTCTCATCCTGAAGCAAAGTTCTTAACCCGAGATACTATTTCTGGGTTAGCGGAGTCTGTAACCTGAAGCGTATGTAACCTGAAGCGTATGTAACCCGAGGTACCACTGTACGTGTTCAGGGAATGAGGTTCACTTGTGCAACAGGACTCTCCCACCTAACCCCATGTGCACCCACCATGTTCCCACTAAACCCTCTTCTGGGGTTTCCTTAACCTCCCAGAGCAGATTTAGGTGATGCAGGAAGAGGAATGGGGAGGATGAAATGGGAGAAGCTCCAGGAGCAGACTTCATATAGTGCATGCCACAACTTAGTTGAATCTTGGCCTCTTTTTTAATTCTTAGAAGAAACTTCCATGTTATTTTTATAACAATTATAGTCTGCAAATCGGTTTGCAGAACTGTTTTAAGTAATATGCAGTAATATTTTTAGAACTGTACTAAAAGCAGGAAGAGGAGAAATCAAGATAAGGCAGAAACTAAACAGATTCGCAGCATGCTACTCAGAGAGAGGTCTAATTCAATGGTTCTAATTCAAAGGACATGTGCATACGATGACAGACTAGGAGCAAATCCAACTTGAACACAGCAGGACCTATAACTGAATAAAGTGTGATTAGCCTTGCAGTATACACAGATGAAATCACAATCTTACCTGCTCAGCAGTCTTCTTGGTTCTAAAACAGAGCTTTCCAGATTTTTCACGTTAGTGACACACTTTTTAGACACGCATCATTTTGTGACACAATAATTCAGTTTTACATCATTTTGTGACACAGTAATTCAGTTTTACTAGCAAACTACAGGTTAAACTAACCCCTTTCCAGCCCTGGAAGGAGCGTGGGGAGCATACGTGCAACACACCTACACACCGCAGCCGACACACTAACATGTCACAATGCACAGTTTGGAAAGCTTTGTTCTAAAAAAAGGCTGGCAACTTTTTTTCTCTAGTCTTAAACAAGCATTTTAAAAGACACATGTCACAGCTGTGTAGGAAAGGACCCCTCAGAGCTACAGCACCCTGAGAGAAATGGCTGTGCCATGGGGGGGGGGGGGTAAGTCAATAACTCAACAACTTAATAAATGAGGATGGGAGGAATAAAATGTCTTTCCAAAGAGTCATATTATGCCACAGAGGCAGCTTTTCCTACTATTTTGTCTATATTGCCTTCCTTAAAATCTCTCTTTCGGTGTGGACAAGGCTAAACTACTTTTGATTTTATAGTCCTACATGTAGCAACACAATTCAAAAGCTACAATTCATGGGAAAACAGACTAGTTCCTTGGGTCAACCCCAGGCTGGATTCTATATTCTCTTCTGAATAGCGCTCCCAGTGTAATCTGTTACAATGGCATTTTTGCTAATAGGGTTAGAATTGGGTGCCAGATATGCTCAGTGAATTATTATTCAAATATTCCTCTAAAGAATGCATGTTGTTGCCAAGGTATGGTAATTCATAGCAATTTTATTTAATTACACCCGGTTGTTGCTCAATCCTTTCCATAAATGTGAGGATGCCACAAGTTGTCTGTTATTCTGTTCCACAATTACACCCGCTCCCCCACCCACAAATAAACATATATCACAATCTCCTTGGATAATCATAAATCTCAGCTAATACTCTAGATCTCTTCTCACTGGCCTAATATATCACCATTCCTCCTGGGCTCCTTCCCAGTTTTATATAAATGCCCACATAAGTTGTGCCATCAGGTCTGCACTTGCAGGCAAACATCCAGGCCCCACTCGACTGAATGAACAGGAGGACCCCCAATGCAGTTGAGATGGCTTTTGAAGTGTGCCATCTAAAGGAACCCTTCCTTCAAGACCATGAAGTCCAGTCTAAAACTACCTAGTATTTTCCCATCACTTTTCTTTGTGGAAAAAGTCCAGAGCCTCCCCAGCCACAATCCAATGTTTGATTTGGGTGGATATATTGTGCAAGAGCACAATATTCAACTGTTGCCATTTAACACAATTCATCTGCTTTTTCTGCTCTGTTTTATGAAGGGGAAATCTTACTGGTCAAAGGGCATATGCCAATAACAGTCTATAAGTGCTTCAAAACAGGAATCCCAATGAAAAGCCATCTTGTTTCTGCATGAAAACACTGGTCACATCTCGGTTCTGCTGAGGTCTACTGAAGTTCAAAATTAACACTAACTTTCAACGTTCAGCTTCCATTTCAGGATGGGCTTCAAAATTACCCACTGAATAATATCTCTTGGAGTTTTATGAAGAAGAACCTACAGGGGATGGGGGTAGGCCAAGGTTTTGAAAACGGTATAAGTGCAATTTATTTAGAACAAAAGGCTAAACTAATTGTAAATAATGTGGTGACGGAAGAATTTAGGATAGAAAAAGGGACAAGACAAGGTTGCCCAATTTCCCCATTGCTTTTTATATCGGTCCTGGAGGTTCTGCTGAACATGATTAGAAGGGACCGGTTGGTTAAAGGTATACAGGTCGGAGCCAAACAGTACAAACTGAGAGCATTTGCAGATGACTTAGTAGTGACGTTACAGGAGCCAGAATCTAGTACCAAAAGAGTTTTAGAACTGATTCAAGAATTTGGTCAAGTTGCAGGATTTAAGTTGAATAAGTTAAAGACCAAGGTTTTAGAGAAAAATTTAATACCAATGGAGAGAGAGAGGTTTCAGAATGAGACAGGTTTAACAGTGGTTAAGAAAGTTAAATATTTGGGGATTAACATGACAGCAAAAAATGGGAATTTATTTAAAGACAACTATGAAAAATGCTGGGCTGAAGTGAAAAAAGATTTGGAAATTTGGTCAAATTTGAAGCTTTCACTGCTGGGCCGTATTGCTGCGGTAAAAATGAATGTATTGCCTAGAATGTTGTTTTTGTTTCAAACATTGCAAATTGTGGACAAAATGGACTGTTTCAAGAGGTGGCAGAGAGATATTTCTAAATTTGTCTGGCAGGGCAAGAAGCCTAGAATAAAATTTAAAATATTAACAGATGCAAAGGAAAGAGGTGGATTTGCCCTGCCAGACTTTAAACTTTACTATGAATCAGCAGCTTTCTGCTGGTTGAAAGAATGGTTGCTTCTTGAAAACACTGACATTTTGGATTTAGAAGGTTTTAACAATGTATTTGGATGGCATGCATATCTGTGGTATGATAAGGTCAAAGCGCATAAAGCATTTAAAAACCATATTGTCAGGAAAGCATTGTTTAATGTTTGGATAAGATATAAGGACTTATTGGAAAACAAAACCCCAAGGTGGCTGTCACCGATGGAAGCGAAAGCTCTGAAAAAGCTCAATATGGAGGCCAAATGGCCGAAATATTGGGAAATTTTGGAACAAGATGGAGATAGATTGAAATTGCAGAGTTTTGAGAAATTAAAAAACAAAGTGTGAGACTGGCTTCATTATTATCAGATAATGGAGGCATATAATCTGGATAAGAAAATTGGTTTCCAGGTGGAAAAATCAAAACTAGAAACAGAACTATTAGAACCCAAAACTAAGATTTTGTCAAAGATGTATAACTTGCTGTTGAAATGGAATACTCAGGATGAGACGGTGAAATCTGTTATGATTAAATGGGCACAAGATGTTGGTCATAACATAATGATGGCTGACTGGGAACAGTTATGGACCACAGGAATGAAGTTTCCGGCATGTAATGCCTTAAGAGAGAATATTATGAAAATGATTTACAGGTGGTACATGACCCCAGTCAAGCTTGCAAAAATTTATCATTTGCCCGATAACAAATGTTGGAAATGTAAAGAAACTGAAGGTACATTCTTTCACCTTTGGTGGACGTGCCCAAGGATTAAGGCTTTCTGGGAAATGATATATAATGAACTGAAAAAGGTATTTAAATATACCTTCTTGAAGAAACCAGAGGCCTTTCTCCTGGGCATAGTGGGTCAATTGGTGCTAAAGAAGGATAGAACCTTTTTTATGTATGCCACAACAGCAGCAAGAATACTCATTGCAAAGTATTGGAAGACACAAGATCTACCCACTCTGGAAGAATGGCAGATGAAGCTGATGGACTATATGGAACTGGCAGAAATGACTGGCAGAATCCGAGACCAGAGAGAAGAGTCGGTGGAAGAAGATTGGAAGAAGTTCAAAGATTATCTACAGAAATATTGTAAAATTAATGAATGTTAGAACGATGTTGGATAGAAATTAAGTGGTTTCTAGCTGTAATGCTTTAAGGGAATATGAAAAAGGGGTTGTTAAGAGGTAAAAATCCAACGTTACTATTTTAAGACCAAAGATTAGGATAAACAAAGAGGGTAAGGATTTGCTGAACCAACAAACTGAACTGGAATACAAAAAAGGGAGGTATGAGGAGGTCCAGGAAACAAGCTAAAGAAAAATAAGCAATGGAAAATCTGAGTGTTTTTAATCATTTTTATTTTGTATTTTCTTTTTTCTTTTTCATTTTTTATTGTAATATTTTTAAAAAATCCTAATAAATATCTTATAAAAACAAAAAAAAACAAAATTACCCACTGAACCCCTTGCCCAAGCCGTTTTATAAGACGTTGGTCTTATAAACACCCACAACAGTGTACACAAAAGTTGTGAACAGATCCTGCCAAATGGATGCGTCCCAGTACTTGATGTTTTTCTTCCATTTTTTAACTAGCCAAATGCCCATTATTGGGATGGGTAAGAATAGGAGGGTAGTGAGGGGTAGACTGCATTCTTAGCACACGGTGACACATTGTAAGTTCCTGCAGGATCCTGCCAGTGAGGAAAAAGAAGCTCAGTGGCTAAGTGGAGGCATGTTTTATCTTCATTGTGATAATGTTTCCAAGTTTAGCCCTGACTCCCCACCATCAAAAAAAGAAGTTCATGGCAGCCATTCCCTTGTACTGCAACTTTGGGCTGGAAATGAAATCTTCTCCATTCTCCCCATGATCCCATTCACTGAGAATCAAGCCTGCTCCTCTCTGCCTCACCCTAAATACGTTCTCTTGGGCCCATTTTTCTGATGGTGAAATAAAGAACAGCTGGGTCATCTCAGATGAGAAAAATATAATGTAACTTGCTAGCCAAGCAGCATGTCCTTATGCATGTTTACATGGAAGTAAGTTCCACTGAGTTCAGAGGCATTTACTCCAGGGTAAAGTTACACAGGGCTGTAGCCTGCAATTTGAAGCACCCTAAGATTAGTGAAGAGGTTGGTTGATTCGTCATTGGGTTCAGCATCATCTTATTTGAAGGGGAGGTGTCTTCTGGATTGGTTCTGGTGAACAGCAATATCACCAGAACATTATCAATATTAAACATTATCAAGTACAATGTGACTTGAGCCTCCACCTTCTTAAACCCTCCTAATGCTCTCCTTGGTGTGGGAGGTTTTCCCCTTTGCAAATTGGCCGTGAGAATCTAAACTATATTAAATGAACAAGTACCAAAGAGAAGAAGGAACATAAATTTTGTTTGAACCACAAATTGCCTGCCACAAAAATATCCATACTCAAGGAGCAGCTGGCAAAAATATCCAAGCATGAAAGGACAAACTAAGGACTAAGGGCCTGTGCTTATTGTTCTATGTTGGGAAGTAGCTAGCCTTCTATATGCAGAGGTAGGTAGGTAGGTAGGTAGGTAGGTAGGTACATAGGTATGTAGGTAGATGAGAGAGAGAGAGAGAGAGAGAGAGAGAGAGAGAGAGATGATAGATAGATAGATGATAGATAGATAGATAGATGATAGATAGATAGATGATAGATAGACAGACAGATAGATAGATAGATATGATAGATAGATTAGATAGATATAGATAGATAGATGATAGATAGATAGATGATAGATAGATAGATAGATGATAGATAGATAGATAGATAGATAGATAGATAGATAGATGATAGATAGATAGATAGATAGATAGATAGATAGATAGATAGATATAGATAGATGATAGATAGATAGATAGATAGATAGATAGATAGATAGATAGATAGATGATAGATAGATAGATGATAGATAGATAGATAGATAGATAGATAGATGATAGATAGATAGATAGATAGATAGATAGATAGATAGATAGCTGGATAGATATAGATAGATAGATATAGATGATAGATGATTGATAGATAGATAGATAGATAGATGATAGATAGATAGATAGATACAGATAGATGATTGATAAATAGATATAGATAGATGTGTGTATTGCATCCAACACGCACAAACACAGGGAGTCTCAACAGCCACTTGATCTTGCTGTTTCTACAGACTAGTCCTTAATTCTAAGTGGCAGCACTGGTAACAGCTGTGGTGCTTTTGAATTACTCCCAATGTCACTCCTGTACTTAGCTTGGAATATTTACAACTGTATGCTGTCCCGCCATGCCTTCAAATGCTCCTCCAAGGTGATTTTAAAAAGAAAACAAACCGAAGCAACAGCTTCTATTTTTGAATTGATGAGGACTAATGGGATCCTCACAATCACAGAATCTTCTCTTCTTCTCCTCTCCCCCCATCGTTAAAAAAAACCCTTTTGTATTATCCAATCATGGAATGTCGCAGCAGAAAATCTCACCTTTATTCATTATTTCATTCAATATAAGTGGATATTCTGACTAGCCTTTACCAGCTATCCGATTTCTCACAAAAGAGGCATTTGCCAGGTGAAAGATGGATATTCTGTGAAATATTCTACTTGTCATCACTTTTTGTCCTTTTATCTCAGGCTGAGACACCCTTTGACAGATAAGTTCAGTCATGGGGAGGGGGGCAGACAGAGATGCCTGTCTCAAAGGCGAGCTCACACTGCTCCCGTGTGGTTTCTGTGAAGAAGCAGCAGACAGGAGGAGCAGGATGGAAAAAGAAAAAGGTAAGCGGCTTGAATAGGTGGAGGGCAGGGAAGCAATACGGACTGTCTGCTCTAGAGTGAAGACTGCCCAAGGTGATGGTTCAGCCTCCCTCTTCATGAAGCGTGTTTTTGACAAAAAAGAAAGAAGCAACAGCAGCAGTAAAGGTATAGACCTTGTTTGACACCGTGTATGTGTCACAACAGAACTTCTAAATTAGCAATCAGCAAACACCTGGCAATTAATAAATGCAAAACTGCTATTACATAGATAGAGGCATTAAAAAAAACAACAACACAGATTTAAAATCTGGAGAGCTGTCAGCTTAAGAGGTATGTGGAGAAGATGAAAACGGTCGGCAGCGGCGAATTGGCGGAGGTGGTTCCAGCTCGGATGTGGGGAAGAGGATTCTGAGCGATGCTTTCGACACTGCAATACAAGGACCGTTTGCAATGTATGGCTATAATGCAAGCAGCAGCCTTATGCTAAATCAAATCCCTGGTCCACCTAGCTCAGTAGATGGAGAGCAGCACCTCTCCAGGGTCTTGAGCACAGATCGTTCTCAGTCCTGGAAATGTCTTTGTTGGTGGTTGCCTAGAATTGACCCTTCTAGTAGCAGATAGGATGGTGGAGGGAGCAGCAGTGCTCACCTGATCTCAGTCAGCTGAGTTGATGCTGCTTCCTGGGAAGGAGGGAGGTGGAAGGGAAGCTGGGCATGATGCAAATGCACCAGAAGGTGTTCTGGATTGGCTACACTGGTGTGCTTGTACCAGGCCCACCTCCCTGCTGCTGCTTCTTCCTTCTCCCTCTCCTTTCCAGTAAGCAACAGCATCTTAGCTGCTAGGAGCTCAGGTGAGTAGCACATGCCATCCACTAATGGTGTTCAAAGCTTGTGCTCTACTGTGGGATTTTTGCCCTTCTCGAGTATTCCTCAATTGCGAAAGTATTTATATCTTTGGCAATCGTTCACAGCCGAGTAAGATTGTCTTCCATAAACACAGTTTTAACAATGAGTCCGTAAGTGACTGTGGGGCCAATTCTGGACCCACACGTCCTTCCACAATGGGGACATTGGTTTCCGGGCAGGAGTTGATCACGGTGTGGATTTGCCAAGCATGCCTTCCTCCTAGCATGTTTCTCCCTTGTGTCCTTAGTTTGAGTGTCTTCAAAGCCCATGACACCTTTGGTCAAGGCTGTTCTCCAACTGGAGCGCTCGCAGGCCAGTGCTTCCCAGTTGCCAGTGTTTATACTACCTTTTTTTAGATTTGCCTTGAGAAAGTCTTTAAACCTCTTTTGTTGACCACCAGCATTACGCTATACATATATATATATATATATATATATATATATATATATATAATGTATATACTACCAATTGATACAATAGCTCTGTACTGCACAGCAATATATACAATAAAGTATAACACACAATAAAAAGAGGTCGAAGTGGTTAAAACGATTGGCTGATTAAAAAATGCAAATAGTTGCACAGGCCTGTCTACATAAAAAGGTATTCAAGGAAACAGAAGAGAAAAGTTGTGCAAGCAGAGCTTTGTCCACGTTGGTGCCCTGACTTTGGAACTCCCTCTCTGGGGAACTGTGCTTGCCCCCTACGCTGCTGTCATTGAGACAGGTACTGAAGGCATTTTTTGTTCACGTAGACATTTGGCTCCTGAATAGAAGCTGGTATCAGCCGTTGTAGTGACATGCTTAAATGGTATAAATGTAATTTATTTATTGTTTAGATTCAACTCTTGTTTGTCTGCAGTTTCAATGCAGGGCTCTGGAAAAGTCCAGATCCCTCTACCTCTGTTCTCCATCTGCAAAATGAAAGTGATCATATTCTGCCTGGTTAGGGTTGTTGTGAGGTCAAAGGGAAAGTGTAAAGCATTTTGCATACAAAAAAAATTCATAGGTCTACGTGGGAAAATATAAATATGAGCATCTTACCAAAGGCTATTTACAACATAATCCTGTACAGGAAAGCTCAGCACTTATATATCACTGCCTTTAAATATTCCAACTAAGTGTGAATAGAAGTGAAGCCTTAATATCATTGTTCTGTCTCTTGGATCTCCAATAATTTTCCTACTTTCAGATTTTTACAAAACAGACAATATAAGATACAGTGAATTCAATGTTTAAAACAAGATGCCTTGTATATGATTTGGTATTCCTTTGTGACATTTACAGTGCAACCATTATTTTGAAGACAACCCTCATCACAAATCTGGCAAATTTGGAACTATCCCTGATGATCTGATAAAGTTGATCACCTTTACATGGACTGTGTTATTTTAACTCATGTAAAATTACTCATTCCACAAGTCTATTTTATAGTTTTGTTTCTCACTTTTTAATTTTTGTCTGTTGTCATAATTGTTCTCTCTCTTTTATATATATTATAAAATGAAATAATAATAATAAACTTTACTCAAAAAAATCCCAAGATACCTTTTCAACCAAACTTTCATTTACATTATTCAAATCAAACTTTTACAACAGTTAGGGTCATTTTGGATTAAAACACACATACCAAGAACACAGTTTTTATTTAATTGATTTATAATTGATATTTTATTGTGTGATTTTGTATTTTAAAATTTGCATGCTACCTTGGGGGCTTTTGGAATAACAACAAGCTTTAACATCACATAAGGGAAAATTTATGAGAAATGCAAAAAGCAGGAGATTAAATGTTCCTTTTGGGGGGTATTCTGGAAGTTTAGAGTGAACTGATGTTCCAGAAAATGTGACACAGACTGCTTCCAAATTACAGGGATGGAAGAGAGATTTGATTCAATTCATGTTTAAAGGTGAACCTACAAAATTTATACACCCCAAAGCAATTTGCAAACCAAAATGCAGCCATCCTTTGGAATCCACACTTAACCAAATTTTGAAATGCAGATCTCCAATGAAACAGTGGTTACAAGATTATGTATACCATATTGAGAGAAAGTGTGCATAAGAATGATCATATATTAGTGAAAATAACATATTAATGAATTGTAGATGTCTTGCATGCTTATTTTCAAGAGTATAATGTATTAATGTATTCAATGTATAATGTATTTATGTTTAGATTTTTAAATATAAACCTATTTTAAATATAATATTTTATTTTTATTTTAAATATAAACCTATTTAATTTTAAATATAACATGCTTTAAATATAAAATGTTTATATTTTTAATTATGTTGTGAGTCACTTGGAGATCTTCTGGTAACAAATGAATAACAATAACTAACATTAAATGCCAGCAAAATATATAAGAATCAGTCAAATCTGCATACAGAAATGTGTCGACTGGGAGAAATTTGCACTAAAATGTTGATGGATTGTCACAAGGCTTTTTAAAATCACAAATTGCTGCAGAAACATGGAGAACCGAAAAGAAGTCTGGGGGAAGTGAGAAGCCCAGAGAACCAAAATTGACCAATCTGTCTATCCCTGATTTCATGTGCTCACATAGGAACATGGGAAGTTGCCTTAAACTGTGTCACTATAGTGTCTCAGACCATTGGCACATTTTGCTCACTGACTGACAATAGCTCTCCAGAACTTCAAGTGGGACATTTCCTGCTCTTTCGGGTGCAGACCTGAGACCTTCTGCATGCAAAGCCCCTCCCAGCCCCATGTTCCATCCTGGGGTGCCAGCAGTTGGCCCTGTACTAATGCCCGCCAACTGTGGTGGCTGCCAGGGAATAGTGTATTGGATGTAGAAGAGACTGCATAATTCCAACTGTATAATATAACAGATTGAGGTTGAATCCTGACAAGACAGAAGTACTGTTTTTGGAGAACAGGAGGTGGGCGGGTGTGGAGGACTCCCTGGTCCTGAATGGGGTAACAGTGCCCCTGAAGGTGCGCAGCCTAGGAGTCATTCTGGACTCACAGCTGTCCATGGAGGCACAGGTTAATTCTGTGTCCAGGGCAGCTGTCTACCAGCTCCATCTGGTACACAGGCTGAGACCCTATCTGCCCGCGAACTGTCTCGCCAGAGTGCTGCATGCTCTGGTTATCTCTCGCTTGGACTACTGCAATGCGCTTTGTGTGGGGCTACCTTTGAAGGTGACCCGGAAACTACAACTAATCCAGAATGCGGCAGCCACACTGGTGACTGGGAGCGGCCGCCGAGACCATATAACACTGGTCTTGAAAGACCTACACTGGTTCCCAGTACATTTCCGAGCACAATTCAAAGTGTTGGTGCTTACCTTTAAAGCCCTAAACAGCCTCGGTCCAATATACCTGAAGGAGCGTCTCCACCTCCATTGTTCTGCCCGGACACTGAGGTCCAGCGCCGAGGGCCTTCTGGCGGTTCCCTCGCTGCGAGAAGCCAAGTTACAGGGAACCAGGCAGAGGGCCTTCTCAGTAGTGGCGCCCGCCCTGTGGAACGCCCTCCTACCAGATGTCAAAGAGAAAAACAACTACCAGACTTTTAGAAGACATCTGAAGGCAGACCTGCTTAGGGAAGCTTTTAATGTTTGACGGACTATTGTATTTTAATATTCTGCTGGAAGCTGCCCAAAGTGGCTGGAGAAGCCCAGCCAGATTGATGGGGTATAAATAATAAATTATTTATGTTATTATTATTATATATGTTGTTATTATTATTATTATTATTATTATTATTATTATTATAGCACCTGAAAATGAAAAGGGGGCAATGTAATGGGGTCAATCATAGTTCTATTTCAGTACTATTGATGCACATGATCCTCTTGCATTGAAGCAGCAGCATCTCATGACGACATTTTGGAAATCTTTCAGTGAAGCCTGGTCAGTGATACAGAACACTTTGGAACTCCTGGGATCTTCCCTGAAACCACCATATTTTGTTAAGTCCTTGCAAAGCTGAGACCCTGGAAAACTGACTCCACCAGATTATGAATGAAGGGGGAATGAGTCAGTAGACATCAACTCCAAAATGAAGGGCCCTCAATCTTCTCCTTCATCTTTTTTAACTTCCCCTGCACTCACTCATTTGCAAGGATTGGGAAGAGTGAAACAGAGTTTTTGGTCCCTGCAGCTAATCCCAAATCTCTTCTAATGATAGAATGTTCTAGAGAAAGTTCTTTCTCAACTTTCCCTTGGGTTCCCAGATGTTGGACTACAACTCCCATCATTCCTAGCCAGCATGGCTAGCCTGGCCAGTGGTCAGGGGTGATGGGAGTTGTAGCTCAAGAACATCCCAAGTTTGAGAAAAGATGCTCTAGAAGATACTAAACACCATACAGTGGTAACTTGGTTTAAGAACAGCTTAGTTTATGAACAACTTGGATTCTTGGGCCCTCTCGGTAGTGGCACCCACCCTGTGGAATGCCCTCCCACCAGATGTCAAAGAGAACAACAACTACCAGACTTTTAGAAGACATCTGAAGGCAGCCCTGTTTAGGGAGCTTTGAATGTTTGACAGACTACTGTATTTTAATATTTTGTTGGAAGCCCTCCAGAGTGGCTGGGGAAACCCACCCAGATGGGTGGGGTATAAATAATAAATTTATTATTATTATTATTAAGAATGCTGCAATCCCAGAAGTAGCTGTTTTGGTTTCTGAACTTTGCCTTGGAAGCAGAACATGTTCCGCTTCCTGTTGAGTGTGTTACATTTGTTAATTGAGTCCCCCGCTGCTATGGGAAAGCACGCCTTGGTTTAAGAACACTTTGGTTTAAGAACGGACTTCCAGAATGGATTAAGTTTGTAAACCAAGGTACCACTGTACATCTTTACACAGAACTGAAAAAATGAATCCATTTTTAAAATATTCAAAAAAATGAATCCAATTTAAAATATTCAAAATGTTGTTCCCTGTTTCCCATCCAGCAGAGATATCACCCTACTTCTTCTATCTGAAATTTATTTTAAAATTTCATTAACAATAGTGTGGAAGTTTTGTTGCATATGTTCATTTGTGTCTTTCATATTCTTTGCTTTAAAAAACACATTATAGATGTACATAGCCATTCTGACATAGGACATACTATATATTTAAGTAAACAAACATGTAGGCCAATAGTTTCCTGTGTGTGTTGTTGTTGTTGTTTTCAATAGTATACAATATCAGAATCCCACAGAGAGCAGAGTTCTTAGAAAATGCCAGTAGACTGACAGCTCATTAGGAATAAAGCTAACAGGTTCAGTGCAAGGAGACTGGAAGAAAGAGCTTGTGGAATAAGTCTCTGGCCTGTGTTTGCTTAAGCCTTATCAAAAAGCAGAAATGAGAGCAGTCTTGATTTTACAACAAAAATAAATGTAAGGATCTGAAAGACAAGCAGTTAGGAAAAAAAGAAGTCAGGATTGATAAATGTGGGGAGAGAATCAGTCACCAAACCAATCACTTATTCCCATAGTTTAAATTAGACCTGATCCCCAGCAACACCTCAGCCCAGCAAGAAAAAATGGAAGATATGGAAGAAGGGCTTGAGAGCATTTGAGCATTGTGATGCTCACTCAGGCTACACTAGACCAGCTGGAAATATTTTTTTGATGTGGGTGGGGATTTGGTCTAAACCACTGAGCCTTGAGCTTGCCAATCAGAAGGTCGGCGGTTCGAATCCTCACGACGGGGTGAGCTCCTGTTGTTCGGTCCCAGCTCCTGCCAACCTAGCAGTTTGAAAGCACACCAAAAAGTGCAACTAGATAAATAGGTACCACTGTGGTAGGAAGGTAAATGGTGTTTCTGTGCGCTGCTCTGGTTTGCCAGAAGCGGCTTAGTCATGCTGGCCACATAACCCAGAAGCTGTCTGCGGACAAATGCCAGCTCCCTCGGCCAGTAAAGCGAGATGAGCGCCGCAACACCAGAGTCATCCGCGACTGGACTTAACAGTCAGGGGGCCCTATACCTTTACCTTTACCTTTAGATCATCAGAAAACCCCTTTTACAAGAGGGACCTTAACATTTTTTGTGCACCATTATGCAAGGTGAGGTTGCCTGATTTAGCTCACGAATTTTGGGATGCACTGAAGGGCATCAAATTGTCAAAGTTGCTGGTAGGTTTTTACTAACACGCGAAGCTCCACTTGGATGTTATGCCTCAGGTGCTTGTTCTTTCCTTTTGGGCGGGTGGAGAAGTGGGGGGTGCACAACACTTTCTGGACAATCTATCTGTCCTTTTGTCTTAGACTCACATCTGGAGGCTCAGACAATTGCTTCCTCAAGTCAAGGAGGCTAATTCGTCATGACAAAGTTTCAGAATCTGTGGACTAGGGCATAATGGGCACATAGTTTATAGGTTCAAATAGTTAGCAAGCAGAACTATGAAGCAACTGAATGGCCTGGAAAGAGGCGTTATGGTGCATCAGGCAAATCCTCCCAAGTTCACATAATTATTGACCCGAGACATCACAATGATTCCTCCAGAGCCATGAAGGTCAAATTGTGTTAATCCCATTGCCACCACAAATGATCTGGTATCAAGCAAAATAAGGCGCATATTATACGAGACAGGTGAAGCATGCCCATTGCTTAGGGCCATGAAGTGCATTTTAGTCTCAGATTTATTATTTGGGGGGGGAGCTTTAAAAGGAATTTCTTTCTTAAAAAGAGAGAATGCCTGCACACACATAAAAAAATAATTAGCCTTTTTCATCCAACTCTGGTTGCAACTCAAAAGGGTGCTCTCAGAACCGTTCCCACAGAAACACGGGGGAAATGAATAGAGGCAGAGAAGGGACAGTGTATCGTGTCCCAAATCAGAAGTTCTCTCCAATTGTCTTTGACACACAAGATTCTTCTCGGGGCCCAGTATCTAAACTTTATCTGCAGCTATCCTTTCATTTAACCTTCATTAGTTGTTTCGGATAGAGCTCCCCACCAAAGCGATGAATGAACTCAAAAGAGCTAAAAGCATTAACCGACCAATTCCTGCAGGATTAATCATACAGGTCAATGTGATTTTTTTAAAAACTTCAGTCTATTCACTTCAATGGCATTTCTTTTCTTTTCCTGCTCTGTACCAAGCTGATATTATCAGCTGCTTCAGACAGGTGATGCATTATTTAGATATATATTTTTAACACCATGAAAGATCTGGTGGTTAATCATGCCATCATTTAGATTTAGAAATATCATCTGTAGTACTGTGATATTTCAATTGGCTAGTTGTACCAAGACATTGATTTGACTAAAGCACAGCATTTTATATAATCGACCTACTAGGATATAATTCAACACAGAGTTAGGGCCCCTCTTAGTCCTTGAATAAATAACCAAGTACTCTGTATCTACATGCATGTTCTTAGGCAGCAATCCTATAGACACTTACCCAGGAGAAGGGAGTGTAATTGAATTCAGACTAATCTCTGAGCAGACGTGCACAGGATTGCACAGCGCTTAATTTTGGCGGCACCATAATCAGTATTTTAAAGCTAGGTCTTTGGTGCTTTTTGAAAGCCAAACAGCTTAAAATCTCTTTCAACCTCCCTTTGTACTGAACACACATTAAGCAGAGCCGTAGCTACTGAGGGGCTAGCCAGGTTTTTCGCTCTAGGTGAAGCTTCCAGAGGGATGCCATTGAGGCCTCCAGTCTCTCTGTGTGTGTACACAAATGTTCATGTGGGGGTGCAAAACTGGGTCTTTGACCCAGGTGAAATAAAGCCTAGTTTTGCCCCTTCTGTGTATCCCCACAGAAGGTCAAAAGCTCTTTTAGGAACATTATGGTTTCTCAAAAAGAAGACAAAATACAGTAAACATTGCTGCATACCACTCCAACCTCCAAGCAATGTGAGATTCCATGGGTTCCAGGCGCTTCCCCAGGGTTCCTGTTCCCTTTTGGAAACAGTGGAGACTGTAGAGTCTTTATGATAAATGGTTTATTTACATATAAATACAACCAGACCCTATGATGGAGGGGTTCACAGCATTGACACCCCAAGAGGGTATTGTTTCTTCCATAGATACAGCCTTTGATTCAAACAGAAATCAACCATCACGCCCTGAGTCTCACTCCAGACAGCAACCCTTTTCCTCCAGGTCACACCCCACCCCAAATTCAATTTCAAAAGATTTTTCTTCTAACTCACTCTGAGTTGAGGAACGGGCCCCTCCCATTTGCCGTCTGGAATAGAGCTCCCTCACTAATGGCCCAACACCCCATCCGATTTCCTCATGAGGAAGCTGGCCTGACTTATATTTCTTATATTTTTTAATATCTGCTGATTCCAGGGGTTCAGAGTCTGGCACCCAGAAACTCATAACATAGCAGACTCTGAAACTCATAAAGAATGCCAGTCTGGCACCCACTAATTCATAACAATATCAAGTTAAACCCATTGAAACAGTGGTTCAAGTGGGGTGGCCCTATGGTACTACTAGCTACAGCATAACTCTAAACTTTCTATCTGTGTATATACTTGAATGTATTGCACTTAACAGCAAAATCCTATAAATGTGTATTTACCAGGAGTGTTAGTGTGGTATTGGTTTGCTGCTATTGCTTTTTAATGCATATATTTATTAAATCTGGATACTGCCCTTCATCTGAAGTCATGCCGCTAGTGTGCACCCCCAAAATGCCATGTGGTGATGATAATTTATTACTTATACCGCACCCATCTGATTGGGTTGCCCCAGCCACTCTGGGTGACTTCCAACATCATAAAAACACAGCAGAACAATAAAACCTTCCCAGTACAGGGCTGCCCTCAGATGTCTTCAGAAAGTTGTATAGTTGTCCATCTGATGGGAGGGCATTCCACAGGGTGGGTGCCACTACCAAAAAGGCCCTCTGCCTGGTTTCCTGTTCAGGCAAAGTACGTCACCTGAAGTTCCATCAGCTTTGTGTGTGCTTAAATATCTCCCTCTGAATATATGGTGCTGAAAAGTACTTAACATGGTTGAATCATGCTCATTTCATGTAGCAGAGATCTGTCTTTATCCCTGGAATTTCTCCTTATTCCTATATAATCTCTTGGCAGTTAACAGGCTCCTCAGTATTGATTTTAAATTATCAATTGACTGACTTACGTTTAAACTAAAAGAAATAACTGTCTTTTATTAGGATAAAAATGTATTTTAAGGAATAATCAAACAAGTAACTCAATATTCACTTTTCTAGTTTCTGGACAATTTTCTGCCATGATGTTCCTACTCGCTTTCTCAGAGGAGTTCAGTGTTAACACAGAGAGCATTACAGTTTGTTTGGCTTAAGGAACACATTAATTTATCTGGTCTGCAGAATTTAAACATCTGATGAATGACAGAGCGGTTGATTTTATTCATCAGCTAATTGCTTTGCCACCTGGAGCTGAAGCTTTATATATTCAGCTTCTAAAAGATCTGAAAAGGATCTCAATTATTCTTTAATTTGTTCCTTGAATGTAAAGTAGGAAAATCTGGCTTAATCAAACATTGTCTCAATTCTATTGGGATATGTCTAGTTACCTTATAACAAGGTAAGCTTTCATTTAATCATATGATATGATAATTCCCCACTTTCAAGCCAAGTATCCTCTTAGTTGCAATCAATTTTCTACTGAAAAAAATAAACATTGTCTCTTTACCAAAATCCCAGCTGAGAAAGGGGAATACTTTAATCCAACTCGCTGTTAGTTCAACCACACTAGTAATTTCTGCGTTGGAAATCATACATAGCGATGTGTATGCCCAACTGCATATATACCGGTACAGATCTTCTTGGCATACACTGACTTCTATGGCCACAGTGGAATCTATTACATGACCATGATCCAGCATGTTTATTCTGTGCCATCACTGCTCAGCCCACACTGTGTTCACTTGTGTTGACCTGCTAATCACAGATTGGGCTTGGGCAGGGTTTACACCGATTCTCTGTGCTTTAACTCTTAATGAGAAATGCAGCCTGCACACAGCAGTGTCGATGGCCTTGTTCATCCCATCTACCTGCTCCTTTTTCATGGTGGACTGAGAGTGCAAATTTTACCTACTTACATAAGCATTTCTCATTCAAGGATATATGTGTGGTAGAGAATGGCTCAAGAGCTCCAGGCTCTCTCATGCGCACTACTATGTAGATAATGTGTGCCCTAGGCCATGTTTCATCACTTTGCCACAAACACCTACAATGAATTAAAGGAAAATGATGCTCCAGGTAGAAAAATGCAAAGTCTCCTCTTAAATGAATATCTGTAACACCATCAGTTGCCCTTTCACCCAACACAACTGTTATTAACATCTCTCACTCATATTTATATCTCTAGTTTGATTAAATTCTTCCTCCCTCCCCTTCTATTTATTTTTATTCCTTTTCAGACTTCTTATCTTCTTCTGCTTATGCCTTCCCTACCAGTTGAATCTAGGGAGAATCAGGCTTTGAAAACAGGAGGTTTATGTTAAATGGGTTTTATTTTGCAGATATGGTCCGTTTTAGAAGTAAGACATGAAAGATTCGACCTATCACAAATCTGTTTCCAAAATATCACCTAAATTCTTCTCCATGATTTTCTGTGTGAAATATCCGCTGTATGTTTTCTGTATATTTGTTAATGGTAATGAAGTGGTAGAAAAAACCCTCAAACCAGCAGCAGATCTACAACTCTGCACCTCCTTGGTCCTATTTATGATTGCTCTGTTTTACCTTTCACAATACCATTAATGGAAATGGGAGGAAACGGAGGGAGTCACACAATACAGCAATATCTTGTATAACAAAACATTTATGAAAAACCACAAACAACACACCTGCCATGTAACTAATAATGAAGAAAATTAACTATACTCATATACTCCCACCCACTAATTAGCTGATAAACAACTATTTCACCACTCTAACCTGCCTACCCCACCCAAAGGTCTGGTGTCAGGCCAGCTGTTGCAAATCAGTGGTGAGTGGGTCCAGTGTTCTCCTCCAGAGATGATCCAAACTCTCTCCTCTCCCTTCAGGGGAGAGCAGAGGCAAGGCAGAGCAGGAAGGTGGTAGCAAAAGTTTTGCCTGCACTGCAGTTAGTCCACCTGCTAGTTGTTGAGATTCCTGCTCCGTGTTTGCAGTCATGAGATTGTTGTCTATCACATGATGGTGTATGTTTTCATTCCACAGTGTAGGAAGTGACAGAGACAGGATGTTTTGATGCTACTGTGTTCCATGAAGTGGAACTATTGTCTTTTCTTCTCTCTCTCTCATTGCTGTCTGATAAGAAAGTGGGTGGAGCTAAGTCTGAATGCTCCAAGTGTATTACGGTATATGTAAATAAAGTAGATTAGCCAAAATGCTGTGCTACTGAGTTCTGTTATGCCAACTGCAAATACTCTGCAGATTCCTAAGCGTGCTAATGCCTTTTGGTATCAGTTGCTGTGATGTTCGGGTTAGAGAAAGCTTTTGAAGCTCCCGAACGACCGATTAGGAGGGAGAGAACATGCCAGTCGGGCATGTGTCTCTACCAGGGTCCTACACGAGAGCAGGCCCAGTTTGCACAGCTGTTTGTATAATAAATAGATTTCTGCCAGTTTCTGCCATTTAAAATCTGCATAGAGGGCTTATGATGGACTAGTAAAAAATAACAGAAACTACATGTGGAATATCTTAAAACAAATTATTAGCCACTGCTAGGGAAGGACAAGTCTGTCATTTTCAATTTCTCATCCCCCCCCACTCAATTTATTTCTCCACATTTCCACAGCAATTTGAAGTGGGTTGTTGTTGTTTTTAAGGAAAAATGCGAACATTTATCAACATTTGAGTGTAAAATTTCCCAGTAAGCACATTTATGCATTTTCTGCCTAATATGATTTGGATGGAGAACATCATCACAAAGTATGGAGAAGTACAGATTTAAAACAATAATTGTATATTGATTCAAGAAGCATGAATTAGGTAGTTTCTTATTAAAATGCAAACAAAATTGAATTTCTCCCCAACCAAACCCTCCACGAGTGTTCGCTTCAGGTGATCACACAAGTGGCTGTTTCCATCTCGTTGCCATATGAGAAAACATACGTGCCTTCTTTTAAATGTACTTTCAAGCTTTTTTCCAAAAGCATAGTACAGATGCATCTCATATATATATATATGCTATTTGCTTAGCATATAATCAGCTGGAACAAGAGTAACTCACTCTCTGCAAATCAGTGCACAATGCAAGTATGTGCAGAATTATGCCTTCAGCCATATAACAGAAAACGTGCAGGATTTAGTTATTAGCACAGTGAGTAAGTGGAAGTCTATGGACAAGCTGTGATGAGCTGCCTCATCAAAGGCACACAAAGCATGGAGATAATCTGATGCTACAAACATGTACTTGGCTACAACAATATCGCCAGTGGTGTAATTACGATAATGACCTCCTAGAGCTATTGTGTCTTTAATTAAGTCTTTATCAGTAGGCATTTGCCACTTAATCCTAACTCTAACTACTGCAGCGTATCTTCTGCATTTTCACAAAGAATTACTGTATCACATTCCTGTCAGAAAGATGAAAGGGGATATTTTAGTTCAAGTGCCAATTCATGGAATGAAAGCATAAAATGCATTAACATCATCCTCTGCAGTGCTTTAGCACCAAGTAAGAAAGAACCTCCAGGGGAGGAAATTGTCCCCCGCCTTCCCTGAAATTTTGTTTCTTTTCCAACACAAATGAGGAAAGACAAGGGTCACACCTGATTTTATAGACCGATAGCAAAGCTGTAACAGCAGGCTCAGGGCTCGTCACAATTTTACCCCACCTGTCTTCCAAGAATCTTAGGGAAGCAGACGTCTTCCTCTCCCAGCCCAGCCCACATTTTGCAACTTGCTGTCTAAGTAATGTAAAAGGTCGTGTGTATATATATATATATATATTATTGCTTTTAAGTCAAAACCCAAGGAGCATTCAAATTTCAATTTGAAAACAAAACAAGCCCCTGCTTTTTACAGTTCATTACACCACAGCAATGTTGGCCACAGACAATTCTAGTAAACACTTTAAGACCGCCCCCAATGCCCAAGAATATAATTATTAATTCATTTATGGCATCACTAACAAAGACTTAAGACACAATATTTGGTCTTGAATATTTGGTTCAAAGGGGCAGGATCGTTTTCAGGCAAAGGGTATATTAGAGGCAGGGAGTGGTAGGAGGAGGAGATTTTCTGTTGCTGAAATGCCACTACAGTTGACACAAACATGGGATCTTTGAGCAGTAGGTCTGCCAGTTCTACTTGGTTTTGACAGGCTGCGCGGCACCAGAGGAAAGAGTATTTACTTAATTTACTTCAGAAATTCTTATTCTGTGGAAACTTGGCCTGTTCCTGCCTATTCTCAGTGACATTCCTCCCCTCCAAAAAAATATATGAATATTTATATCCTTCCTCCACAACCCCCTCCAATACATAGTAGGATGTATGTGATACATGTTTGCATGAGGCTTAATACCCCCAAGTTCCTGATTTTAATGACACATGTTTCCCAGCACAGAAAGAAAGAAAGAAAGAAAGAAAGAAAGAAAGAAAGAAAGAAAGAAAGGTGTGTGTGAATTAGGGTGATCAATCTGGCCTAGCCAGATTGTTCTGCCTCCTCCCCCTCTTTGCCTTATTTATGACTCAGGCAATAAGCTATTTGTGATGCAATTTTTCAGTTATCTGAATTTAAAGGAATAAATGTCTGGAAATGAAGAATTATCACTTTCACCTTCTAGGGACATGCCCACCAAAAATTTAAAATTCCGCTCAACATTTGGACTTTGTGATTTGAACTGATATAATTTGGAATATGATTGGATATGATTGGTTTGATAAATGGAATTTTAATAAAAATTATTTTAAAAAAGAAGAAGAAAGAAACAGGAGAGGAAGTTGGACCAGAACAACAGAAATCAGCTTGAATTTTGTAAAAAGAATTTTTTTAAAAAATGCCACATGGATGTCACCAGTTACATTGACCCTACAATCCTATCAGTATGCAATGAAAAATGCAGAATACTGGGGGAGGGGGGAGTCATTTAGAATGCCATGTCTCTGATGTGAATAGGATGGCCTAACTGAGCAGCTCCATGACTCTTCACCACCACCTCAAAATCCTACATTGATAAACCTGAAGTGATTTTCTAACTGGTTAGTACAGGTAATTTTTTCTCTGACTCATGGAAAGTTCATGGTGTCTTTTTCAAGGTTACATAAGCCTCAGACCAAGATGTCATCCTCCATGCTCTGTAATGGAGTCCTTGCTTCTGTTATGAGGTGAAACGCCATGGTCCTGGTTAGATATAAAAATGTCCCCTTCCCAGAGTTTTCTAGTAATGAATGCTGTAGGGGGTTATCTATAAATTAACACCACTTGTGTTGAGTTTTGTACACATATGTAGCAAAGAGCTTTTGTATACTGCTTTATGTCACAGGTGGTCTCAAAGCAGTTCACGTGTAACAGCCAAACAATGTAACCATTAACTGAGTTATAAAATTCAATTAAAACATTAGCCATAAACACTTAGAACCAGTTAAAATGGCGCACCTGTTTATGATAGAATTGCAAAAGAGAGACAGAGCGAGAAAGAGAGCTCACAACACTCATGTGTTAGGAGGTTTCATTCTTTTTTTAAAATACATTTTTATTAAAAGATTTTCCATGAGTAACAAAAGTAAATTTGGTCTCTCAGTTTTCAAGTCGTAGAGTCTTTCATATGGGTCAACTGTAGTCCATTTGAGGCCTTTCTGTTGGAGGCAATGGGGGCTGAGGGGGAAAGAGAAGTGGGGAGAAAATAGAGAAAGAGAAGCGCGGGTGTGGGGGACAAGAAACTCTCATTTATCAGTACACGAGTGGTGCTTTTGGTCAGTGTCATGTGGACAGGTGTCCTATTTTTGCTGGTGGAGTGAGAGATCCAGGGCATGGTTGGTTGCTGTGTGTTTAAATTGTGTTGCTGGGTCAAGTTAACCATATTCATTTGTATGTTGTTGGCGGATGGGGGTGCGGGATGGGATCAGTCATTGTCTTGTTCAGTTGTGTATGTGATAAAGGGAAGCCACACGGGGGTGAAAGTGTTCTCCTTTGTTTGTGCCCATTATAGTTTCAGTTTGCTAGTTAGTTTCTTCTAGTAGGGTGGTTTCCCATAGAGTTTGGTACCAGTGTTCCATGGACACTCCCAAGGGAGGCTTCATTCTGAAGACTGGAGCAATACTTTGATAACTCCCCCACCCACTGCCAACCATGGACCCCTTGATAATTGCTGTGACATAGGATGGTGCTGTGGTCTAAACCACTGAGCCTAGGGCTTGCCGATCGGAAGGTCAGAGGTTCGAATCCCCGCGAATGGGGTGAGTTCCCATTCTTCTGTCCCAGCTCCTGCCAACCTAGCAGTTCGAAAGCATGTCAAAGTGCAAGTAGGTACTGCTCCGGCGGGAAGGTAAATGGCGTTTCCGTGCGCTGCTCTGGTTCACCAGAAGCGGCTTAGTCATGCTGGCCACATGACCCGGAAGCTGTACGCCGGCTCCCTCGGCCAATAAAGCGAGATGAGCACCGCAACCCCAGAGTCTGTCATGACTGGACCTAATGGTCAGGGGTCCCTTTACCTTTACCTTTTTTAGGGTTTATCCACTCTTGTCATGCTGCTTTTTCCTAGATCTTTGGGTTTTCTCTGGATTGTCATTTGCTCTGTCTTAAAGCTAAAGAATGGGTTTCCCCTGAGAAAGCAGTGGGCCAAGGTGGAAACTGCTCAAACACATGCCTAGAAAGTGTGGGTCAAGCGGAAGACCACTCGGACCCATGCTTTGTAGGCATGGGGAAAGCAAATGTGCAGATGAGGCCATCCTCAATACTTTATGTTTGCATAGCACTTTCAAGGCTTCAAAGAACTTCACATGTAATATAAAGTTGTAATACCAATTCTGAAAGCACTGCACTGGCTTAGAAGCCATTTCTACATGATGCCTATAAATTAATAATAATTAAAATTAAAAATAATTATAATTACATATGCTACCAAAACTGACCCTATAACTTTATTTTTTATATATATAATTTTTATTAGTTTTTTAACATATCATTTTCAACAGTAATTAAACATACCTTTACATCTTACTCAATTTTTTTCACTTCCATCAGTCCTGTCTGAAAATTTTCCAATCTAATCTCTTAGTATACATTTCTTATTTTCCCTATTACATTTCAAACTCATAACCAATATCTCTATCTTTTTCTACTTTGTAACACTTTGTATATTTCTCCTTACAAAACTTCCTGTAGTCCTACTAGCGTAATTTATTGATTACAGTTGCTCTTCAAATAATTCATATACTTCTTCCAATCTTCTGTAAATCTCTGGTCCCGCAGGTTTCGAATCCTTTCTGTCATTTTGTCCAATTCTGCATAGTCCACTGATTTTGTCTGCCATTCTTCTTTCATTGGAATTTCTTCTTGCTTCCATTTCTGGGCTAACAATACTCTTGGCGACCCTATAACTTTAAGATCTACTGACGAAGGGTTGTAATGACTGTGCTGACTTATTGATGTGATCAATAAACAAAGACCATATGCCTAAAAATTTCTCTCTCTTTGCCTGTCTATTAATAACTCTCCTATACAGGATCAAGCATTCAGAAAGTGCTATTTCCCGTACACATGCACATCAGGAATGTAAAGCGAGATTTCCCCCTGTTTCTACCTGGCAGCTCTCTCCATCCTGGTAGCAGGTAAGAGAAAAGAGACTAGAGTTTGGGTTAGAGTTGCTCTCAAGTGACAAAAGAACTAATTTAGGATGCAAAATCAAATTACGATTGATTATAACAGAAATTTCAGAGAAAACGTTTTTCCAAAATGAATGCATCAGGCAATATATGGCTCAGAGATCTCCAGCAACTTGGGGGAAATCTTTTAATGGAATCTGATTCCAGCATTGGCATTTTTAGCTGGCTGGTTGTGACTTACCTGCCTTGCTTTTAGCATCTGTACTTCAACTTTGAAAGCAATCCACTCTGAAACTGATGCGCAATGAAGGCAGTGTAAGCAATTTTTAAATAACTAAATAATTCATAGAACAGGTAATTAAATGCCTTAATTATTTTGCTGCACATTTCTTAAACCTCGTTTGAGAGGCTGGTTTGTTGCTGCCACAGATTGTCCTCCTCTACTAACCCCCTTTTTTCCAATGGCAAATTATCTATAAATTATGGGATGCCATAATGAGGGAATTGTTGTGAAATTCCATCGCATACCAAGAAGCCTGGGAAGTCAGGGTAGAAGAACCACAAGCGCACGGTAGCATAGTGTCAGGGAACTGACATCGGAGCTAGAGGCGGAGGGGAGGCTCTCAAATGATGCTGGAGAAGGGCCCAGCAGGGAGAGAGGCAGCTCAGCAGATGGGGAAGCAAATAAGCGCAACACCAGGGATAAAGGGGGGCAGATGGGGGAATCGGCAAGAGGGCTCCAGGACTCTTCACCGGACACCAGCGGGGAGAGCACGGGTCCTCCGCTACCCACGCCCTCCCTGCGCAGAAGGCTTCCGCGCAGGGAGAGTAGGAGGAGACTTGGCGTCAAACAACTTTTATGTTGGGAAAGGTTTAAGAAACGCCCACTGACGGATTCTGCTAGCGACTGAGGCAGCCACGAAGTGAAGGGCTGTCCAGACAGAAAGGTTTAACAAGGCAACATAGCCAGGAGAGGCGGCAACTTACGCACGAGCAACCCATACTCATTACACATAGCTTGTTTCGTATAGAGCCCCATACTTGTCTGATCTGAAATGTGCCAAGTTGAAAAATGAAAGAAGCAGGATCTGATATTGAACTAACACATCTTGTCACAGTTATATCCAATGTACATTCACCAGAGATGTCACTCATTCCCCAACTGCCCCCTTTATCCCCCAGAGATTTATCCCTTTGCTCAAGGTTTTTTCACACTCAGGACTCTGAAGCTTCCCCAGAAACTGTATCAGATAATTAAGATCAACATCTATTTCTCGTTGCCACAAAAATATCTTTCTAAAGTTTGGCAAGGGGGAGTTGGGGAATCATAGAACAGAATCCTCACAAGTGTAGCAGGGAAAGAAAGAAAAAATCTGTAGCTCGCAGTTACTGATGATAAAAACAATACCCATCGCAAGGAGTGCAGAGTTTGGGAAGGGTGGTGATGCGGTGAGTGTGTTTGTCCCGCTTTCCCGTCCCCAAATGTTGGAGGGTATGCGCTGTGGCGGGGAGGGGGTGTCCATCGGCCATGTGACATAGCACACATGCACCAGGCTCCCACAATTTTGGGTGGAATCCAGCGCACCTGTCAGCAGGTGAGGTGACACGAAGGATGGGGGAGATATTCAACTCCATTTGCATCTATCAAATTTGCACTTTGAGAAACAATATCAGAACCAAACGCAGCCATCCTTGGAGAGACGCACTTGCTCAAATTTCACGATGCAGGTCTCCTACCAACCAATATATGCAAAACTGCATATATGAGGGTGAAGTGTGCAATAAAGTGAATATTCATGCAAGTAACATTAAAAATACATTATATTGTTGCACAACCACCCTAAATTCCAAGTAGTGAGAGATTCCAGGCACTGACCCAGGGTCCATGTTTCCTTTTGCAAATGAGGTACAGCAGAGACTGGGGTGTCTTTGTGATATATGGTCTTTGTGATATGTGGTCTACACAACCTGAGCCTACGATGGAGGAATTCACAGCATTAACAGCCCAGGAGGGTCTTGTTCCTCTCTGTCATGGATGGGCTGGATGTAGAAGAGTGGTGGAATAATCCAGCTGGGAAACCCCCAGAGGAAGGCGGCTCAGAGCAGGAGTGCCAACTTGAATAAAACATTGGGGAGGGCAGGTAAGCACCCATAATTGATCATAAGACCATTTGAATGGCAATGGCCATCAACTTTTTTGGGGGTGGCCCCCCTCAAATATTTTATTGGGTGGGCGAAAGGACCTCAGCCTGTAGGAGTTGGCTCCTATGGCTCAGAGCCAGGGGAGTGATGATGGGACGATGTTGAGTGCTCAGAAGGAGAAGAGAAGAGGGCTGGGAGGAGGAGGTAACAGGGTTTAGTGAGCAGGACGAGGCTATGGCAGAGAGCAGTCCAGACTGAGTGGCAGAAGAAGAGGCTGGAGAGGAGTGTGACTGCTTGGGGAAACCGCTGGAGAGGAGGGGTCTTAGGCAGCTGTGAGAAGATTGAAACCGTCAGTCCTCACAATTGCCTTATGGGGAAAGACCTACTGAGAAGAGTTGCTGGGATCACAAGGCCTGTGTGTTTTGGTTTCTCTGAATAACGAGTGAACTTCACTGAGACAATCTTTTTTTTTATTGCTGACCTAAACCTGACTCTGGCTCCTGACATTCCCATAGATGCAGCCTTGGATGAAAACAGACATCAGCCATCCTGCTCTGACCATCTCTATAGCTTGCCGCATTTACCAGCCTGCAACCTTTTTTCTTCTATGACATATCACAGCCAACCCTATAGACTCTGCTCCAAATTTTTGCTTTGTTTTCTAACTCAGAGCTGGAGCACAAAACATGCCCCTCCTGCTTTCTGACACAGAGACCACTCTTTTGCTTTCCATATACCCTATATCCCTTCCTTCTCCCTTAATGGCTCATCTGGAGCCAGGGGTTCAGGAAGCTTGATTAATTTCTGACACTTACCAGGTCCAGAACTTTAGGAGAGTCTGGCACCCCCAAACTCATAGCACTATTAAGATAAATTGCCTGCTAAAATGTGTGCATTAGTGAAAACCACTTACAAAAAAGGGTTTATGCTGAGGAATTCACATGAGGGGTTTTTTAAAAAATGACAACAGGTGCAGTGGATGCCATTATCCCATTATCAATGCTGAAACAATATTCAGTTGCTGGTTTGAACATTACATGGGGAGAGGTACCATCCTGCCCTTTGTCCCAGGGAGCAAAATGTGCACATCATTGTAAAGCTAAAGATAAAGGGACCCCTGACCGTTAGGTCCAGTCCCAGACGACTCTGGGATTGCGGCAGTCATCTCGCTTTACTTGCTGAGGGAGCCGGCGCACAGCTTCCGGGTCATGTGGCCAGCATGACTAAGCCGCTTCTGGCAAACCAGAGCAGCACACAGAAACACCGTTTATCTTCCCGCCAGAGCAGTACCTATTTATCTACTTTGCACTGCGTGCTTTCGAACTGCTAGGTTGGCAGGAGCAGGGACAAGCAATGGGAGCTCCCCCCGTCGCGGGGATTCGAACCGCCGACCTTCTGATCAGCAAGCCCTAGGCTCTGTGGTTTAACCCACAGCACCACCTGCGTCCCACAGCACATCGTTGTAGGACTTCCAAATCTTTCCACATTGTTTTGTACTTCCTAAGATGAATAAAAGAGTGCAAAAAAAAAATCAAATCATAAAAACGAATAGGGCCTTTCAAGGCCTTCATCCTTAGTGAATACAGTGGTACCTCTGGTTAAGAACTTAATTCATTCTGGAGGTCCGTTCTTAACCTGAAACTGTTCTTAAGCTAAGGTACCACTTTAGCTAATGGGGCTTCCCGTTACCGCCGCACGATTTCTGTTCTCACCCTGAAGCAAAGTTCTTAACCCAAGGTACTATTTCTGGCATAGCTGTCAACTTTTCTCTTTTCTTGTGAGGAATCCTATTCGGAATAAGGGAATTTCCCTTAAAAAAAGGAAAAAGTTGACCGCTATGATTTCTGGGTTAGCGGAGTCTGTAACCTGAAGCGTCTGTAACCTGAAGCATCTGTAACCCGAGGTACCACTGTATATCTTCCTTCCCATCTACTTACTTTGGCATTAAGTCAACACCAACAGAGCAGCCCAGTTCTGGGAGTCTGGCAAGAGGCGGATACTAATGCAATGCCTGGGACGACCGCCAGGCAGTTAAGTAACACCAATGCACAGAGCATCAGCATCTCCCTGGTGAAGAATAAGAGCGTCCCCACCTGAGTGCCAGTCCTGCCAGTTTTTACAAAGCCATTGCAGACAATGAGCTCTAACAGGGTCCCTCCAGCCGAAAGCTGTTGATGGAGCCATTTAGGGCATGTTGCAAGTAACCTTTCCCCTCAAAAAGGACTGGACAGTTTCATTGAAGATGGTACCTTTGGGAGGTCCCTGCTTGTGGAGGGGCAGGAAATTGCTCACATTAATTTGAAAGAGGGTTTTTTGTTTTAAGCAACAAAACATTTTTTTCTAAGTTTGTTGGATGGGGTGATAATGCCAGCCCTCTTAGTTAGAGTGCTGAAATTACAGTCTCCACTCAATGGATAGTTTCATAGAACCAAACAAAATCAGACGGTTATGAGTTGCACCAAGTCAGCTGAATGTGTGTCTTAGCCCTGTGCAAAGTACATACAAAATGGCAGATGAGAACAAACTGTATCATTCCAGATCATTGCAAACTGATCTCTGGTCCTTACTGGGCTTATCCAAAAATTGGGTGGTGGATAAGGCAGTGGGTTGGATCCTTAGTCAAGGCAGAGGGGGCTTGTGAATCAGGGTACCCCATAAAAGTGGTCCGGGGAGGTGCTTCTGTCCAGACATCCAGACTGGGGGCTGACGGGCCATAAAACTACCCAAAATAGTGGTCTTGGAGGAGTCACCCTGATATGACGTACATCATAGTAAAGGTAAAGGGTAAAGGAACCCCTGACCATTAGGTCCAGTTGTGACCGACTCTGGGGTTGCGGCGCTCATCTCGCTTTATTGGCCACTTCTGGCGAACCAGAACAGCCCACGGAAATGCCGTTTACCTTCCCACCGGAGTGGTACCTATTTATCTACTTGCACTTTGACATGCTTTCAAATTGCTAGGTTGGCAGGAGCAGGGACCGAGCAACGGGAGCTCACCCCGTCGCAGGGATTCGAACTGCGGACCTTCTGATCGGCAAGTGCTAGGCTCTGTAGTTTAACCCACAGCGCCACCTGCGTCCCGATGTACATCATAGGGCGATCCTTAAACTAGGATTAACCCTGCCCAATAATCAACCAGCAGACAGACTGGATGATTCAGTGTACCCACTCAATGCCTATGCCCAAACCTGCTGAGATCTGTATCCCATAAAATTATGTCCTGGTTTACTCCCAAAATTATTGTCCTGTGTTTCTTGCACCTTCCTATGCTTTGATCCCACCACCTGGGCCTGCAAAACTATTTTGCAGCCATGTTTTGATGCTTCCAGGTAAAATGGAGGTTTCATGGGATAGTTGACTCCAAACACGGGAGCATGGAAGGAGAGGAAAGTGACTGAGCACAGAAGTCCAATAGAGCTGTGAAATAAAATAGAAAAACAAGCTCTTTTACTTATTAGCCATTTGATCTTTCGAAGACAAGTTGTGAAAATCTTTGCCCTATACCATATCTGGCCCAGATTAACAAGACATAGCCTTGTTATTAGAATAATGAGGAACCAGAACACTTACAATAGCTGATCATATCTGTGCATTATCTCCTCTCAAAATGTGTTAATATCAATTAACAGACTGTCAATCACCATGGGTAAGAAAATAACAATTCCCAGCAATCATTAACCTTCAGAGGAGATCCTTGTGAAAAACTGCAGATCCTGTAAACCATAAGGCTGTTTGAACCTGAATACTTTTTGGATGCTCAAGAAAGATTTAAGATATAATACCAAAATGCAACAAGCAATGGTGCCTGGGATTGCATAATAATGCAGAAAATGAACTGGAGAATTATCATTCATTCATTCGTTCATTCATTTTGTGAAAATACTTATAGATTGTTATTTCATAAAAACATATCACGGTGCTTTACAACAAAAGTATGTAAGAAATACAGTCATACCTCGGGTTACAGACGGTTCAGGTTGCGCGTTTTCAGGTTGCGCACCACACCAAACCGGAAGTATCGGAACAGGTTACTTCCGGGTTTTGGCACTCGCACATGCGCATAAGGGCTACATCACGCTTTATGCATGTGCAGAAGTGCCGAATCGCGACCCGCATGTGCGCAGACGCGACGCTGCGGGTTGTGAATGCTGCAGGTTGCGAACGTGCCTCCCGCACGGATCACGTTTGCAACCCAAGCGTCCACTGTACCGTAAAAACATATACAAAAAGTTTAAAACAGACATTGATTAACCATTGTGGAAATACGTATTCTTTTTTGCTTGCAAAGTCTTGACAGAATAGAAAAGTTTTCAGTGGGCATTTAAAAGTTAAAACGGAAGGCCTCTGGAGTCCCTACCTCTCTGCTCTGTGATAAATTTGTGTGTTTGTTGAGATCTAGGCCCCTTTGGGTGAGAATGAGAATTGGAGACTTATGCTATTGATAACACCACATGCTGATAACATGTGATTTATTCCCCTCACCCCAACCTACTCCATCAGTGTCAACAAAGGAAAGACACACTGACCTGTGGTCATATCTATCAACATTTTAATTTTAACTTTAAATTTATCTGCCTGTTTTCCTTTGTAGGGCTAATGGCCGCTATAGGGTGGCAATTTAGATCAGGGGAAAAGTGTAGGTCTTTAGGAGAAAGAGTTAAAGATTCCTTCCCTTGCATGCCTTGGCGAGCTAATGTTTAAATGATGAGAGATGCAGACTTATATTACACATCTTGTACTCCTAAGGAAAGCACTGGGGCTCAATTTTCGGTTTTACATTCCACTGCCAGTTGACAAGAAAATTATAATTATACTGTCTTTGTTTCAAGGATGGTGATATGCACTAGGAAAAGAAAGTGTAAAGAGGATCAAATTGAAATGCTTGTCATGGGGGGCGGAGAGCTTAAAACTCAGTCTGCCTACACAGTGTCATGGAATAAAAATAGGTTGGGCTTTGGTTCTTGTTTATGTCAGTGACAGATCAATCTGATTTTCAGCTGTAGTTAAAATCTTATCTTACTACACAACATGAGTGCATATTGTGATTTCCTGCAAAGTACAGAATTATAACACAGGATGCAGAATGCACATTTTTTGGGAAACATTATAATTCTTTTAAAAAATAAAATAAAAGGAGAGGCAACATCTATCCGAAGTTCCGTTTCTATCTCCAGTCAATTTCAATGGATAGTTAGTGTATGTTCAATTATTCTTCTCCCTTGAAAGATATGAGGACCTAAATTGAACTTAATAATTGGAACCTATAATTCCTTAATTTGGGATACATTGTGCTTCAGGTTTCTAGCCCTTAAGATTGTGGTGCTATAATTGAAAAGCGTGCCAAAACCGTTGCTGAATATTCAGTTGCGTGGCAAGGTCCCAAACCCAGTGGCGGAGCTTCATGCTCCGGCACCGGGGGGCGGAGAGCAGGAAGGGGTGGGGCTGGCACACATCCCAGGGACATGGCACACCACGGTGTGGGAACCCCACACTCCTCTTCCTCCGCCAGTGCCCAAACCAACCCAGGAAGTGGAATAATGGCACATGAAACAGTATTTTAGGTTAATGGGCAAAAAAGGCCATTGGTTGCAGAATATGAGTGGTATTGGCTTAGGCATTGGAAACCACATGACTATATCTGACTCCTGCCCGTCAGCACCACCAGTAGAGGGTGCCCTGCTGATGCACATCAACTAGGAACTCCCCCAGGGTCACCGCTAGGGGTCGTGCCAGACCAGACCCCCGGATTCCTTTAACGCAGTGGTTCTCAATGTGTGGGTCCCCAGATGTTGTTGGACTACAGCTCCCATCATCCCTGAGCTCTGGCCTTGCTAGATAGGGGTGATGGGAGTTGTAGTTCAACAACATCTGGGGACCCACAGATTGGGAAAGGCTGCTTTAACAGAATACCCTTGAATTAGGAGGGGTAGGTGATGGCCACTACCTCCCCTCACCTTCAACCTAATACTCCAATGCCTAACTGCCAGACCTTACAGAGTTGTGACGATTTGCTACGAGGTAGGCGAAAAACCAAATAGCTGGCGCCAATTTGACAAGTGGGAAAAAATTCCTACCAGGCCCCTTGGACAACCAAGGCAACCAACCGAGGTCCATAGCAAGGACAAGAAATAAAGAGCCTAACCTAAGGGAGGGAGGGAGGGAGAACTAGCTGAGCAGGGAGGAAATGGGCGAGTCCTCGGCCGTGGGCAGTTTATTTATTTATTTTTTATAAATGATTTTTATTAAGGTTTCAGGGGAAAAAAATAGACAGAAAGACATAAAAAAAAATACACAAATACACTAGACATAATCCAAAAAAAGGAAAATAAACTCACAAAAAAAAAACAAAAAAGCAAATAAAACAGAATAAACAAAACAGTTAAAAACAATATCACTTTTTCATTTCCGTTTTTAAATTAACTTATTTTCTGGACTTCCTCATACCTCCCTCTTTTGTATTCCAGTCCAAATTGTTTGTCCAGCAATTTCTTTTCCACTTTTTTAATCCCAGTCTTTAATCTTAATATAATATAACATCAAAATTTTACCTCTTTAGTACCAAATTTCCATTTCCTTAAACTTCTTTAATCCTAATATTTAATCTCACTGTAATATAACTTTAAAATTTTACCTCTTAAGTACCAAATTTCCATTTCCTTAAACTTCTTTAATCCTAATCTTTAATCTTGATCTATCTATAACTTTATCCTGTACAGCTGGAAACCACTTATTTTCAATCCAACATCACTCTAACATTCATTAATTTTGCAGTGTTTCTGTAGATAATCTTTGAATTTCTTCCAATCTTCCTCCACCGACTCTTCTCCCTGGTCACGGATTCTACCAGTCATTTCCGCCAGTTCCATATAGTCCATCAGTTTCATCTGCCATTCCTCCAGCGTGGGAAGTTCTTGTGTCTTCCAATACTTTGCGATGAGTATTCTTGCTGTTGTTGTTGCATACATAAAGAAAGTTCTATCCTTTTTTAACACCATTTGGCCGACTATGCCCAGGAGAAAGGCCTCTGGTTTCTTAGGGAAGGTATATTTAAATACCTTTTTTAATTCATTATATATCATTTCCCAGAAAGCCTTAATCTTTGGGCACGTCCACCAAAGGTGAAAAAATGTACCTTCAGTTTCTTTGCTGCCGTGGGCAGTTTAAATGGCCCACGCCACACTCCCGGACCATCCGGATTGGATGGCCTAAGGATGACGAAGCCGAGGACCATCCAATGGCACAGGGGCTATCCCGCCCCATGCATGTAGGGAGGGCTTGCTCCCAGCCCTCAACGTCATCTCCCCGGGAACGGGAAATGGCTTTATCAATGGCAAAACTTCAGCACTTGACACAGATACTTGTGTCTTCCACACCTAGCAAAAGTAGAGTAATTATGAAATGGAATATGCAAAATAACATAAATTAAGCAAGTATGCTGTGTTTGTACAATTTATACGAGATTTACACAAGATACAAAATTATCTTGGCACAGAATGTGTATTCCTTTGGTGCAGCATTCTGAATTATTTTTAACACTGAATACCAACATGATATACTTTCACCACTGCAATGTAGTGTTCATAAGGCAATGCACAGAGTCTACCAGCAGCTGGCAACACAGACCTTCTTCGACCCTGAAGCAGGTGGGTAGGGATGGTGGTAGAATTTGCTACAAGCGAACTGAGCATCAAACGGCTAGCAACCCACTTTCTTGTTCTCTTTGCAAAGCAATCTTGCATTCAGTAACTTTCTGCAAATTTCCCCAATACCAGTGTGTCTTTTAAAAGACTAGGATGACATTTGTTTTGATAAGATCTAATCAGCTACCATCACCTTCATCCAGGTTTGATCTTAACTAACTGACAACTGGGTACTGCTGCAACCTGTAATCGCTTTGCCTTCTTTCTCAGTGAGTCGCAGTGGAGGTGATTATGTTAGCCATTAACTGTAATTGTTTTACTGTTAACCTTTCTCTCTCTTTTTTGCCCACTTGATTTAGCCACAGATAAAGGAGTCTTGCATCTATTATATTTATTAATGTAACAAAAAATGGGCTTTACTTGTTTTTTCTGAGTATTGAAATATGAGACTGGCACATATAATTTTGGAATAGAATCGTTACTACATTTTAATAAAGGGTTCATTTGTTTGTCATCCTCTTTATGCTTATTACTTTTGATTATTAATCCATTTAAAAAGACTTAACTGCATTTTTTCTGCACAAAGTGTGTGGATGGGCTGTGGGGAGGGGATCATAAACACACCCTTCAAGCTATACCAACTGACAATCATTTCTATACATAAATTCAGCTGGTGTTAATTTTTCCAAACCAACCTACTAAATTCCTACGGATTAACTTAAGCCAGTCTCACCATAATTCATTACAATTCCAGTAATGTCTCCTTTGAAAAATGCCTCTAATAGAGCCTCCACCTACAGTGGCAGTCTCTCTTTCTGGTCAGAACAACAGAGTTGTGAGGTGTGCCCAAGTTCAGTATGTGTGACAGTATTGGCACCATTGGACGACATTTTCTATGCCACACTTTAATTTTCTTTGACCCATGCATAGTGTTCTATTGCAGATCCACAGTGCAGTTTGCACCATTTCAATTCACTTTGATCAAAAACAAAACAAAAAACAGAGGATGAGATATGTCTCTGTACTGGGGGAGTATGGGGGGGGCAACGTCCATCACCTCATCTTCACTTGAATGGACAGTAACCCTGAGGCAAGATGCATACTTCAATGGGCAACTATCAGCTCACTGAGTTTTCAACCAGCCCTGAAATCATAAAAAACCTGTAAACAATACAATTGTTTTCTAAAAGCTAAAGGACTGGATCGTGAATAGTTAAAAACAGCAAGGTGAGAAGTGAAGTGAAACGGAGTGTAGAGTCTGTTGAGTCATCTGAATGGATACCAAGCATCAGATTACAGCTCTGCTTGCTGGCAGAGAGTTTATTATGTGCGCAGAGCTTTTGACTTCCATCATAGATACAGGCCAGCACCTTTCTAAACAAGAGGGGCTTTCCCATTTAACAGGATGTGCATTGCAACTCTCTTTAAAATTGTTTAAGGGAAAGGGTCGCACTAAAAAAAACACTCAAACGTTAATAAAATATAACCATAAAATGGAATTTAAGCTCCTTGCACAATAATGTCTGAAGCATTTTCCTGTTATGGTGAGGACTAGAAACCTGTCTCATGATTCTACTCCCAGCTCCCAACTTTGGATATTCAAAACATAAACGATAGAACTAATGATAAGAAGCAAGAATTAGCATACCCTGTGCCATTGTACAGAGATAAGTACCAGTGTTTCAATTATAATTCCTAGCAGATTATCTAACATCTTGTGTGACATTTTGGCCTTTTGGATAACAGCTGTTGGAAACCATATTAAGATAAACCATAATGGCATAATTGAGGGTTTATTGTAAAGCTGTGATTATTTGATACACAAGGGTATAATTCGGGTTCACTGGGAGACCCCCCTATTATCCTCATTCACCCGGCTGCAGTGTAAACCCACAATATTGTGGAGCAGATTTCCAGAAGTGGCTGCTGTGGCTATGCAAGGCTCGGTTCTCTGATAAACAACCCTCAGCAGTAATTTGCATGCCAAGCTAGCAGACAGTCAGTCTGAGCACGGGAAGAATGCCTTTGGGCAAGAAATGGCACAGAAGACTAAAGAGGAATGTGCCTGTGGTTAATAAGCAGGGGTGACTCTAATCTACGGGTAGGTTCACAGCAGGTTAGCACACACAATGTGGAAACCAACATGAAACACTGAGAAGCACACCATCTATCTAATTACACTGCTGCATGCTCTGTAACCTCTGCTCTTACAGATTTTAACACTTACGCTTCTCAACCAGATGCATAGATTTGCCTAACTGTTGAGTGATCTTAGGCGTACGCTTAGACCCATGCAGGAAGAGCTTGGAGTGCTGCTCCAGCCCTTTGAAGGATGGAGCCCATCCATTTGAACTATGTTAATACACATTTGCCAGATGGAACGCTACTTTAATTCGTAACAGTCAAGGCATACACAATGGGCCCAATCTCTTAAGTATGGCGAAGAGTTCAGGAGTAGATTGCAGCTTCACATACTCCCTCCCACCACCCAACTCTCCATTTCCAGAGCAAATTTTCTTTCTTCTTTTTTAAGATATTTATTAAGATTTTCAAAATATTACAAAATGAAAAAAGAAAAAAGAAAAATACAAAATAAAAATAGTTAAAAACAATTCAATCTTTCCGTTACTTATCTTTCATTTGCTTGTTTCCCGGACCTCCTCACACCTCCCTTTTTTGTATTCCAATTCAGTTTGTTAGTTCAGCAAATCCTTCCCCTCTTTGTTTATCCTAGTCTTTAATCTTAAAATATTGTAACTTTAAATTTTTACCTATTAATAATCCATTTTTCATATTCCCTTATAATATTACAGCTAAAAACCACTTAATTTCTATCCAACATCATTCTAACATTCATTAATTTTGCAGTATTTCTGTAAATAGTCTTTTCCCATTCTTTCTTTCACCAATTAATCATCCACTTTTACTTTATTTAATCTTATTTCTCTTAAAACTTATATATCTAAGCTTATTCTTAAAACGTTTCCCCCAGGGTCAGAAGAAAATCCATTCCACGATTTTCCCATCTCTCATTAAAAGATAAAAAATAATAAAAAAACAAATTATAATATATACATTTTAAATTCCCAATTTTCTTTCACCAACTCCCCTCCCCGGTTTCGGCCCCTAGCGATAGTTCCATCAATCTCGGAAAACCATCAACCCGGAGATCTTAAGTCCGAGGCTCTTAAATCTCTTTCATGTCCCCTCTGCCGGTCTTTTTGGTAGTCTTTGGTGTTAAAGAACAGATCTCGGTGAAGCTCCAACCCGTCGGTAGTCATATTCCTTCTTAACAGGTATGCCAGACTTCCGTAGTTAGAAGTAGGGCCTATAGGATATTCCAAATCTTGTTTCACACTCCTTTCAAATCCAAAGGCCATAAAAACTCCAGCCTCTGCCTGACTCAGATTTGTGTCCCAAAAGTCATTTGATCTCCACATAGGGTGACCTCTCCATCTTTCATTTTCCAAACCAAGCCGGGCTTCCATCTCCAAAAACTGGCTCCTCCTAGTTGCCATCATGTAAGGCCTCAAGTTATAGTCCACCATTTGCCTCTGTAGGGTTACGGCTCCCCCTTGCATCACTTTAATCACAACAGATTCCTCCTTCTCAGATTCTTCAATTTGTTCAGTTGGAAAAGATTCTTGTGCCGGATTCTTGTCAACTTCTTTACTAATGCCCACTTTTGTTCCCAAGGTTACAACATTGGTAGCCATAACATTTATCTGGTCTTGCAGCTTTCCCAACAAATAAAATGTTCTATTCAGTTGAAACTCGACTTTCTTCCCGACCGCCATCCTTAAGAAGTCCAAGGTCAAAACTAGTTTCTCAGAACTTTTATCTTAAGCAATTTCCCAGCTGCATCCTTACGACAATATCCCAGAGCTCCCTCTAGAGGGACACAAGTTCCTTTTATCACTCCTTCCAGCACAGTCCCAAAGGTCCCAAACGTAAGATTGTAACAATTCCTTCCTTCTATTTTAAATACTGAAACGGACAGTAGAAACAAAGTCCTTCTTTTATATCTTGATAGCTAGCTTGTATCTTGACAGCTAACTTGACAGCTGTCAGATTTATCCGTCAACGGGCTCTCACAGACCACTCCCGGTTTTAGGGAAATGGCGCTTCAGTTCCCAAATTTTAACCCTCACCTGCAGGCTTCCCTGCTTCTAAGAAAATATTGATAGTAGTTTCAATCAGTGGAGTTTAGATCCTTTACATAAGACTTTCCACGACCTTAGTTAACAAGTTCTTTGCTTCCGTTTATTTACAGAAAGGGGAGGTGGACTTCCTGTTTAGACCTTCCCCGATCGGTGCCAATTTAAAAATACTTTAAAAGCCCAATTTCCGTTCTACTCACGGGTTGTTGTTTAAAATCCAATTGTCCACAAGAAAAAGTCAGCGCTCTCCAGCAACGGCTATGCGGCTTCGCTCCGCAAAAAAAAGCAGTTGACTCACAGCACCGCGCCACTCACCCCGCTCCGCTCCGAAGCCCGTAAACGGGTCTCCATGCGAGTTGGGGGGCGCAAAAGGTGCCCTCCGAGTCCCACGTTCACAGGCTTCACCCGCCTATTTCTGCCTGATTTCTGTAGGGTTCCCGCTTCGCTGTAGCGGTATAGACCCAATTTCCGCGGAGCTAGTCCCTCCAGATCGGAGGGAGTCCGCCATTAGCTGATGGCACTAACCCGGAAGTCCCATTTCCAGAGCAAATTTTCACCTCCATGGTTACATTGGCACCAATGTTATAACCATAAAGTTCCCGTTTCAGCAAGAGTTGGAACCAGAGCTTGATGCCAGCTCACCAAAAGTCTGGTTAAGTAAGAGGGAACCTGATAAGCCATGATTGTGATTCGAGGACCCGACACCCGCTTGTGGATAAGAAAGACACATGGACACAGGATATTAGGTTAATGGGCTAAAAAGGCCACAACTTTATTGATTACAGCATGTGAGAGGTATTGGCTTAGGCACTGGATAAAACAACGGAGCGTGACTCCACCCCCTCAGGAAGGAGTGAGTCTAACAAGGGTTAACCACCAGTAGGAGGGGCCTGTTGATGCAAATTCAACTGAAAGCTCCCCCTGATGTCACCGGGGGTCGTGCCATGGCCCTAGCCACCAGCAAGGGCATCGTACAGGATCCACGACCGCCGGATTCCTTTAACAGAATACCCATAAAGTGGAGGGGTAGGCGATGGCCACACCCTGCCCTCCAATACACAAGCATATTCCAATGCCTAACCGCCAATACCTAAAAGTTGTGAGGATTTGCTACGAGGTAGGCAAAAAGCCAAGCGGCCGGTGCCAATTTGCCAGTTGGGTAAAAATTCCTACCAGGCCCCTTGGACAACCAAGGCGACCAACCATAGGTCCATAGCAAGGTCAAGAACCAAGCAAAAAACTAGAGGGAGAGTGGGTGGGTGAGCCGACGAAAAACAGCAGCGTAATGAGGGGAAAACGCTGCCGCGGCTGCATTTGAGCGGCTAAACCCCACCCCAAGCCTCCTCCCAATTGGATGGCAGCCAGGGGGCACGGTGCGGCAGCAGGGACAGCAGGGCAGGGGCCGGAACACCCCCTGCCAAACATGGGAAACGGCTCACACTCACAACTCCTCCCCGCTGGCAGGGGGAGAGGCTTTGTCATCCATGCCAACGTATCAGCCAAGGAAGAGTCACTTTGTGGGGAGGGAGGCCATATACAGTAGCAACTGGCCTCCACAGGCTGGCCTTTCTCATATTGCAGTGCAAAAGCATTGAGAAAGCCCTATAGGGTTAAACGCAGTAGGCAATTTCCAGTTGTTTTAGCAATTTGACAAGACGTTCAGGGCTGAAGACTCGGTACAAATTGCCTTTCCATTTTCACACCACAAAACCAGCTTGACTGGGCTTTAGAATGACATGAAAGGGATTAGGTGCTATCTAGCCGATACCTGTTGCATCATGAGATTGCCATAGTTCACCACCTTGCAGAGTTACATGAAGAATGTGCAGAGGTAGTCAGGTGTGCGGTAATAAGATCTCTTCTTTTTTTAAAAAAGAAAAAGAAAAATGATGTGGTTTCCTTCTGGTTAGGGAACAGTAGAATAGGGGACTTGAATTTGCTGCTCAAAGCATTACATTCCTTGAAGCTGCCTAAACCACAGCAGGAATGTCACCTCTAATCCCATTGATTAGCTGGTATAATGACTCAAGGGGTGTGAGCCATAATAACAAGACTTTGCACGCAAGATCCCACATGAGAATACCTGATTGAGGAGGGGGAGAGATGCGCACCTGGCAGAAGATCTTATTTGGGAATAGATATTCTTCTCATCATGTCCTGAACATTGCAAGAGATTTGGTAAATCACGCACATAAATGTGAATTCTACTTATTTACAAACAGGATAACTGATATCAGCATTATATGCACAGAATCCTAGGAGTGATTTTCTATTTAAATGCCGCAGCAAACTGGTTTTAATCTTGCTGCTTTCAACAGTTAACTAGTAGTTCCAACTAATGGTTGATTGGGCTGAAACATTTTCTGAATTTAAAGATTAATTTGTATTTAAAAAATCTCTATATCTGCTTTTTGCAGATGGGAAATTGATGTATTAGAGCATAATTCTATATATGTCTACTCAGAAGAAGGTCTATTCAACAAAGCTTGCTCCCAGCCTCAGGATTGCCACCAAAGTCACATGCACACTGCCCCATAAGTTTGATGTGCTTCACTTTTAACAAAGGAAACATCTAAGTTAGTACTGTTTTCTAATCAGTGTGAATTAGCTCATTTTAGTTAGGGACATTTGTTGGCAACCTTGCCAACAAAGGTCCGTATAGTTAAAGCTATGGTTTTCCCAGTAGTGATGTATGGAAGTGAGAGCTGGACCATAAAGAAGGCTGATCGCCAAAGAATTGATGCTTTTGAATTATGATGCTGGAGGAGACTCTTGAGAGTCCCATGGACTGCAAGAAGATCAAACCTATCCATTCTGAAGGAAATCAGCCCTGAGTGCTCACTGGAAGCACAGATCGTGAAGCTGAGGCTCCAATACTTTGGCCACCTCATGAGAAGAGAAGACTCCCTGGAAAAGACCCTGATGTTGGGAAAGCTGGAGGGCACAAGGAGAAGGGGACGACAGAGGACGAGATGGTGGGACAGTGTTCTCGAAACTACCAGCATGAGTTTGACCAAACTGCAGGAAGCAGTGGAAGACAGGAGTGCCTGGCGTGCTCTGGTCCAGGGGGTCAAGAAGAGTCGGACACGACTAAACAACAAGTTAGGGACATGAACTAATTGAACCAGGGCCGTCTTAAATATATCCGGCACCGTGGTGCAAAGATCCCTCCGCCCCCCCCGCCCCCCATTTCCCAGAGTTGCCGACTTTTTTACGGCGCTGCCGGCAGCTTTGTGGGGCTGGAGGAGGCGGGCAGCGGCTGGAGGGCAGCTCCTCTGGCAGGGAAGAGGCGGAGGCTCTGGGCATGGCGCTGCTTCAGCAAGGTGGGCAAGGGTGGTGAGCTGATGCCGGGAGGTGCCACGCCCAGCCTCTGCCTCTTCCGTGCGCCCTCCAGAACTTGGCGCCCTGCCGCCCTGCGCCACTAACCTTTATGGGCAAGACGCACCTGAATTGAACTTCCATACTGACTTAAATCCACAGCCAAGTGGAGAAATAATATGTACCTCAAATTACGGAAATAATTAAAGAAGTAAATTTAGTTTTATGAAAAGTCCTGTTAATTTGTCAACTGAGAAGTGAACAACATACCAAAGGAAAATCACACATTATCTCAGTTCATCAAGGAAATCAATTAATTAGTTGATTTAAATACTTTTTTCACATGGATTTTTTGGAGTTAGCCGACCTGACCGGAAGAGTCCACAACCAGAAAGAGGAGGAGTATCAAGAGGAATGGAAGAAATTTAAAGATTATTTAGTTAAATACGTTAAGATAACTTAAATAGAATTACTTGTGAGTAACAGATTGGCCTAGGATTTAAATATGTGATATTGTAGAATACTATGGATGAAAGTCAAAATGAAAAGAAAGAAGGAAAGATGTCAATTGACCAAGTAAATTTTATATGAAAATAGTTTTGGAAAACTGCTACAATGATTTATATGGAAACTCAGCCAGGGGGATTTGAGGAAGTCACCCAACAATGATAACAAAAGTGGGATTATTACAGTCAGGATAAATGTTTGTTTGTTGTTTATGTTTTGTGTTATGTTTTTCTTGTTTGTTGATATGTCTGTTATAAATTTAGAATACCAATAAAAAATTTTTTTAAAAAAATACTTTTTTCACAGCAACAAAATCTTGACATGGCTGAATTTTTGCAACATTGAATGTGAGAAGTCCGCTTGCCCCCTTTTCGTGGTGCAACAGCATTGTGGGACGGTCAGCGCCTTCCCTTCCCTCCCCCCCCCCCGAACATGGGAGAGGGACTGTTCCCAGCCAGAGAGAGAGGTTTGGCTTGAAATCCCGGCTTGAAATCCGGCTCCATGCCAGCCTGTTGAATTGGCCAGTGGCAGACTGGCTCGGAGGGCAGGGCACACTCCAGGGGTGGGCCTAATGGAACAGTCAGGCTTCCCTCAGGTCCACTGCCAGACTGCCAAAGAAAAGAAGAGTCTGCAGGGGGCGGAATCACTTTCAAGCTATTTGTTTTACTATAATGCTGTAAACCTTTTTTAAAAATATGCTTTCAATTAATCCAAGAATTGAAATTTATTTTTTTTCCTTGCTCCGTTAGCACAAGAAATGTTAAGTCTAGTTTCCTAAAGAATGTAACTGATATATGACTTAATCAACTGCCTTTTCCACTCTGTACTCTACTGAATGTCCAGGGGTGTGTTTTCAACCCTCACCCCGGTAATTAAAGGGACTTGGCAACCAGGTGATTTATTGCTAATGAATCTTGCTGTTTCTTTAATTACACGGTCACTTTTAGCCACCGTTCCAGTTTACCAACATAAATTTTGCCTTTTGGTGGCTAAACAAAGTTAAAGCAGTAATAAATCCGCCCCACCATGTACACTTGGTTAAATCTTTAGCCAACATAAATACAAAAATGCCTTTTGCTTTGACATACTTGGTGTAATGACATCATACTTTTCCAAAGAGGACCATCACGGGCCAAGCCCAAACCATAACACAATCCCCCTCCGATGAATCAAATTGCAGCAGTCTAGACTTTCTTGCAATGATTGTTCAATTCGCTGGCTTCCCTTCCTCCCTACTCTCAAGTGACCACATTATAAAATCATCTACATGTTGAACTACATTTTGCATTTTCTGCGCGATTACCTTTTGGCAGGAAAAATATCCCTCTTCTATTCACCCGGCTGGAATGTTTTGAAAGTTTACTGAAAACTCGCATTTTGGCAGTTTAGGGCCAGCCTTATTATCCTCTCCCCCAGTTTATGTCTAGAAGAAGCAAAGGGGAGGCAGAGGGAAAGAGTGCAGGAGGACAGGCAGTACAGGCATCCCTGGTTGCTCAGAACAGCATGGCTCAGAGGCCTAAAGAGGGACATTTCTGCTCTTTTACAGCTTGTCTGCAACAGGGACATGATACAGCTGTGCATTTGCTCTGTTTAAACAAGCCAGTTGGATTTTAAACCAGGCGGGACGAATGTCCTAAAGGCGTGGAGGATGCAGAAGAGCCTCTGAGTGGGTGCGGTTTGACATCTGCTACGTAAGAGCAAGAGTGGCTTAAAGGGAGCGGGCAGGCGAGCTGGGAAAGCGGATCCAGGCAACATTTTATCATGTCTGTTTCCAGTGGATGTTAGGAGGTTGTTATGTACTAAGCTTGGATCCTAGAACAATAGGCGGGCAGGATCCTAGAATGCAACAACGGATTGGCTTGCAGGAGAAGGCCAATCAGGCTCCAGGAGGAAGTTAATCAGCCTATTAGGCTGGTAGGATCCTAGAATGCAACAACTGATTGGCCTGCAGGAAAAGACCAATCAGGCTCCAGGAGGGAAGCAGAATCAGCCAATCAGACGGGACTCATTGTGTAAATAATGCATATAAAAGCCTGAAATTTGGGGGGAAATTTAATACAAGCTGCAATAAAGAGCATGAAATCACTGCAGGACTCCGAGTATATTTCAGAGGTTAAGTCTGAAAATCCAGAAAGTTCTCTCTTACATCTAGCAACCCAGAACTGGACGGGTTTTACTTTCAAATCTAGATCAGCATGGATGAGCTTGACCTGAGAATGCACTAAAGTCAAACCTAAAAAAATGGCCAAAGGGGGTGCAGGCTCAACTCTTGAAGTTACATTCCTTTGCCTGATACCTTCCCTCAAGAAGGATGTGATCTATTGAAGTGTTAGGCAAATGGGGGGCTTCAGATGATGAAAGGGCCATAGCTCACTGGGGCAGAAGGCCCGGGTTCAATCCCAGACATCTCCAAGGCTGTCTGAAATCCTGGAAGGCTGCTGCCCGTGAGTCAGTATAAGGCCACTTCCTATGCTGCTACGAGGATGATAGATGTGGTCTGTTTCTTAATTATCCTCCTGTCTATCCTCTCCTCTGGCAGGAACTGACACTCGCCAGTCTCCAAACCCCATCACTCTCTGAGGGAAATGTAAGATATCTGGAACTGAAATGGGGTGGGGTCCTACCTGGAAGAAAAATACCTGAGGGACGTACGAAAAAGGTTATGTCCAAATGCAAAATTCTTGTGGATTTTGCAGTAAAGAAAATAACGTAAAAAGGGGGCATTAGAACCCTGAAGAGTCCAGTTTTTGGATCTAAATGCTCTAAGTAAACATGAAAACTCTGGAGGGTTACCTCATGGGTGATACTCTCATCCTATTATTATTATTATTATCATTGTTGATCACAAATAAAATATAATGGGTAAGGAATATGCAGCCTAATCCTATGCATGCTCACTAAATGTGCATAAGGTTGCTGCCACAATATTCATTAAGGATAATTGAATTACCAGTTCTGCTTTAAAGTGAATTATCTTCAAACCGCATAATGGAAATAACATGATTTTGGGAAAATTAGCAAATGGAGGGGGTTGGAGACTTAAAACAGAGCAAGAGGACTGGAAAGAAAAACAAGACCTAGGAAGAGAATATATAAATAAAGGTTTAAATTTAATTATATCCAAATGCATTTAATTTTTTGTTTTGACTAGGCATCTTGGATGGTTTGGAGAAACAATTTGTTAACAAATATGCAGCTCCACTCTGCTGAGATTGCTAAAAAACTTCACACACACGCACAAACGCACACACAGAGGGTGTGTATGAGAAAGAATGTTTTAGGATCAATCAAAATGTGCATTAGTAGAGAAGGCAAAAGGCTGAGGTCCACTTCGCGCCATTACAGAGCAGACTAAACAAACCTGACCAGCACGATAACCTCCAGAACAATCATAAATAAAACTGAAAAGCCAGGATAGGGTAAGCAGCCACCATGAGACTTTTAAGGCCTGGCCACGGCATGCCAATGACAGGGTCTCTCTGAAAAGCAGCCAAAGGCTGATGTTGTATATGTGAATAATTTCCTCAAGAATCCAGGGGGAAAGGCAGTGCTTCTTTTCTATGTGAAATTAATGACATCCTGGGTATTTACTGGCTGGCTCCTATGTAAAGCATTGGCAAATGCATCACTGAAGAATATTGTCACATTTAGCAATTCCCCCCGAAATTTCCCATTAATTGGAATACCTTAATAGCATGGAGGGAGAGAGTTATCCACCTGGCACAAATCTCTGCCCAGAAAGCATCTCAGTCACAAATCACTTTAAGAGCTCAACAAATTCCAGAGGAAAATACAAATTCGAAGGAGGGCGGTGTGGAATAAGGGGTGTTAAGGTTCCTTTGAAGTCATCACCACAACAGAAGCATCTCTTTTTTAAGGAGCATAAACTCACAGCCACGATGTTGAAAATCCAAATTGGACAACACCTAATTGCTTATTTCACCGTATAGCTCTATTTTGATGGTTCAGGACTGCTAGCAAAGGCTGCACTTTAGTACAAGCCACGTGGAGATGTTCCTCTGTGGGGACTGGTTCGCGTCACACTTGCAGCTCAACCAGTTAAAATGGGGGCAGTCGAAAGTGTGTTTAGTGCATAACTGGAGTCTTGGGAGAAGCAGATAGTTTAGAGTTGGAGTGTGGAACCCCAGATCCAGGGGCCAAAAGCAGCCCTCTAACCCTCTCTATCCAGTCCTCAGAACACTCCCCAGGGCAGGCGCCCTCCCCAGAACACACACCTCATTGGCTTCATTCTTTGTGTGCTTCTGCCTGGCTGGAATGCATCCTTGAACTGTGATCCTGCCTCTTGCTTGCCTGAACAGACGATGGGGGGTATGTATGTAGAAATCTCTGGCTTTTGTGTGGTTTCAATGTAAGCTACAAAGGTCAGAGTCACATCCATTGCCCTGCTGATAGGAGTGAGCCAGCAGTAAATCCCACTGAGCAAGCTGGAGTTAACTCTTTATTAGCAAAAACAGGATCTGCGCAGGAGTGTCATGCCTCATGAGCACAGCAACTTATCTCTGGCAGTTCTTGCTCCCATGAAGCAGTTGCTTGGGTTGAAGATTCTCACCTCCCCACAGCTGCCTAAGTCCCCTCTCCTCCAGGGCTTTCCCCAAACAATCAGAGACTGCACCTGTGTGGAGCTAAATTATCCACTGTTTTTGCCTCTCCATGCCTCTCCATGCCTCTCCTGCTTCTAGGTGGGCGGGCAAGCGGGCAGGGGGAGCTCATTGTAGCAGGAGCGGGAGACACCTGCCTCTCTTCAGCAGCCAGACTCATCTCTGCCTCTTGGTCTCCCTCCTCTCCTGCTTCAGCTTCTGCCCCTGATTCTGGACTTCTTTCTGCCACAGACTCTTCCTGCTCAGTAAAGCCCTGTTACCAGAGCTGTCTTAAGCATATGCGGCGCCGGGGTGCAAAGATCCGCCCAGTGGGCCCCCTCCCCCAGTTGCCCAGTCCCAGAGGCGCAGGAGGGGAGACAGCTGGCCGGCCTCCTCAGTGTCCCGCTGGTTCGGTCGCCCCTGAACTCGTGACGCAGAAGAGCCCGCAGCAGAAGAGCCCATCACGGCACTCCAACTGACAGGCGGGCTTCTCTCCACTCAATTCTTGGGCCCCGGACTCTGGGCACCCGGGCGCCCCTGAGAGCCCGGCGCCCGGGTGCCCCACAACCCTAGCACCTATGGGTAAGACGGCCCTGCCTGTTACCTCTTCATCACCCGACACCTCCTCTACTCAGTCTTCTCTCTCTTCGCCCTGTGACGACCCATCATCATCTCACCACCTCTCCCCAGGCTCTGAGCCTTCTTCCCTCAGAAGTTCCCCAGCTGGTTCCTCCCACCATTCCTCTGCTTCTAACCAGTCTGTGACACCTGCCCACCCCACCCCCACTTTTTGATGCTGCACCTCCACCTCTAGCATGTGGCTCCAAGAAGGTTGTCCATGAGGGAATGTGGGCCTTGGACCAAAACAAGGTTCCCAGCCTGTGGTTTAGAGTACATGCCAAAAAAAAGTGACTTCACTTCCTATCACATCCTCTTAGGCTACTGAAGATACTTCAGCCTTTCAACCTTAGCAGCAAACCACACAAAGGACCAGTGTGTACCTGTACTCTTCGCTGCCTAAGCTGCATTCAGACAACACTTGATACTGTTTTCCTGATGTTTCGTTACCTGATAATTGCCATCTTTTATGTGAACTTTCACGCAACGTAAAAGCCATTACTGGGAAACCGGTGGAATCTAGTAGATGTTTAGCACTCACTTCAGTGTTATTTATTTCCAGACAACAATCTGTTTACAGCCCTACTAACCCAGAAAATTGTGGGGAGTTTTGCATTGTAATTTCATGTGATGAAATTTCAGGTGGTTTCCCAGCATATACTTATTTCCCAACATTTAAAATTTAGCATGACATGGCAGTATATTGCTCAAGAAGCCACAGTTCCAAAACACAACAGGTAATGCAATGTAAACGGAACATAAGAATCTGGGGTTGAATTTGTCTTCAAGAAACGCATGTTATAGGAAAACACAAGAGGGTATTAAGTAATAAGAGATTGGGATTGGACTTTGTGACCTCCGACAAGGTTAAGAAAAGAGGGGTAGTAATTTATATAAAGGAAAAATATGACCCGCAATTACTGTACAAAGATGAACATGGGAGAGTAGTGGTGGTGCAGATGGTGTTTCATGGAGAAAAAATAGTTGTGGTTGGAATATACACTCCGAATGAGAAAAAATCAGCTTTCTTTTTGGAATTAGATAATATACTAATGGAATGGATGGATCAGAAAATGATATTGATGGGAGATTTTAATGGGGTGGTGACGCCGAATATGGATAGATTAACAAAAAGACAAGATGGGAAAGAAGGTAAACTACCACGATCTTTCTTTGACATGGTAAATAATTTGGGATTGACGGATGTTTGGAGATTCAAAAACCCTACTGCAAAACAATTCACTTTTTTTTCAAAATCCGAATCAGAGCTGGGGGAGGATAGACAGTATTTGGGTCTCGAGGGAATTGGTACAGAACTTAATTAAGTCTGAAATTTGGCCTCGAACTTTATCTGACCATAGTGCGGTTTCCATGGAGTTAAAAGGTAGAGAGGTTAAAACAGCCAGATGGAGAATGAATGAATATTTGTTTAATGATCAAAGGATAGTAAATAAGGCTATAGAAACAATTGAAGAATACTTTAGGTGGAACTTAAATGGAGAAACTTCCATAGAGATGGTGTGGGACGCAGGAAAAGCGGTCATGAGGGGTTTTTTGATTCAGAAAAATACCCAATTAAGAAAAGAAAAGGAAAAAAAGAAAGAGCAGATTTTAACACAGATTATGGAAAATGAAAGAAAATTAACTGTTAACCCTAGTGAAGAGAGTTTAAAACAGAACTTAAAAATATTACAAGCTAAATTTGCTACAATAATTAACCAAGAGATAGAGTGGAAAATTAAGAGGATGAATCAAAAGAACTTTGAGTCCGCAAATAAGATAGGGAAATATCTAGCGTGGCAGTTGAGAGAAAGGAAGAAGTTGAGTACGATCAGTAAAATAAAAGAAGGAGATATGATTATGGAAGAACCAAAAGAAATAAAAAGAATATTCCAAAGATATTATAAGGATTTGTACAAAAGAGGAGAGGAAACAGAACAAGAAATACATCAATTTTTGCAAAAACACCATCTGGAACAAATTGTAGAAGATGAAAGAGCAGCACTAGATGAGATAATAACACAGGAAGAGATAAAAAAGGCTATTAAAAAGATGAAAGCTGAGAAGGCGCCGGGACCGGACGGCCTTCCGGCCAAATATTATAAAATATTAATTAACCAAATATCACCAGTGCTGGGAGAGGTTATGAACAATATATTGAGAGAAGGAAAGATACCTAATACCTGGAAGGAAGCCTATGTTACATTGATCCCTAAAAAAGAGGTGGACACTATGGAAGTAAAGAACTATAGGCCAATCTCATTATTAAATAATGATTATAAGCTATTTGCAGACATAATGGCGGAAAGATTAAAGAAGGTCTTGATTAATAAAATTCATGGTGATCAAACAGGATTTCTCCCAGGGAGACAATTACGGGATAATGTAAGGAATTTGATTGACATTATTGAATACTTGGACATGAAAATAGACAGAAAAGCCGCACTGGTTTTCATAGACGGCGAAAAGGCATTTGACAATGTTTCCTGGAACTTCCTAAAGAAGGTTTTGGAAAGGATGGGAATTGGCGAAAAATTTAGAAGAGGCATAGAAGCAATATACAAAGAACAGAAAGCAAAGCTGGTGATAAATAATAATACAACAGAATATTTTAACATTTATAAAGGGACCAGACAAGGTTGCCCCCTGTCCCCCTTATTATTTATTATAATTTTGGAAGTACTTAATAAGAGACTGAGGGAGGCAACAGAAGTGAAAGGAATTAGAGTAGGAAAGAAGGAATTCAAAATTAAAGCCTTTGCCGACGATATTGTTCTGACTTTGGAAGATCCACAAGATAGTGTAAAAGAAGCATTACAAAAAATTGAGGAATTTGGAGAGGTGGCAGGTTTTAAGGTAAATAAGAATAAAACTAAAATGCTGGTTAAAAATCTAACTAAGGAAGAAACGAAAGATCTAGAACAAAAAGTGGAAATCATGGTGGTGAAAAAAGTGAAATATTTGGGAGTGTGGATCACGGCAAAAAACATAAACCTATACAAAGATAATTATGAAGTTACATGGAAAAAAATAAAGAAAGATCTGGAAATATGGGGGAGGATGAAATTTTCCTTTTTAGGGAGGATAGCAGTGGTTAAAATGAATGTTTTGCCGAGGATGTTGTTTTTATTTCAAACTCTTCCAGTTATTAAAGGCTTAAAACAATGTAAAGAATGGCAGAGAACCCTGATGAAATTCATCTGGCAGGGGAAAAGACCAAGGATTAAAATGAAAATATTAACTGATAAAAAGGAAAGAGGAGGTTTTGCTCTCCCAGATTTGAGCTTATATTATGAAGCAGCGTGCCTACTTTGGCTAAAAGATTGGATAAAATTGGAGAACAGAGACCTACTGGATTTAGAAGGTTTCAATAATCGGTATGGGTGGCACGCATATCTCTGGTACGAAAAGGTGAAAGTCCACAGGGCTTTCTTAAATCATATTTTCAGGGGACCAATATATCAGGTCTGGGAAAGAAATAAGAACCTTCTCGAAAGAAAAACACCATGGTGGATCTCACCAGTAGAGGTCTTAACAATAAAAAAAACCAACATGGAAGGGAAGACAGCCACTTACGAAGATTTGGTAAGAAAATCAGAACAAGGGCTTAAACTTAAACCGTATGAGGAAATAAAGGATCAATTCACCGGTTGGCTACAATATCATCAGGTGAATGATATGTTAAAGCAAGATAAAAGAAAAATGGGCTTTGAGGACAAGAAATCAAAATTCAATATAGAAATAATAGAAGGCAAAAACAAAACATTGTCTAAATTATATGACATATTACTGGAATGGCATACAAAAGACGAGGAAGTCAAAGAGGCAATGATTAAATGGGCAATTGACTTCGGCTATAACATCGAGTTTGAAAAGTGGTTGAAATTGTGGAATAGAGATATTAAATTTACGGCCTGTACGAGTTTGAGAGAAAATGTTTGGAAAATGCTCTATAGATGGTATCTTACGCCGGCAAAATTGGCTAAAATCTATAGATCAGAAAATAAGACATGCTGGAAATGTGGTGAAGTGGAGGGAGACCTCTACCATATGTGGTGGCAATGCAACAAGGTGAAGGTTTTTTGGGAAGCAATTTATAATGAACTTAAAAAAGTCTTTAAATATACTTTTCCCAAAAGATCGGAGGCCTTTTTGCTGGGAATTATGGGTAAGGAAATAAAAAATGAAGATAAAAAAATATTTCTCTATGCCACCACAGCCGCAAGAATTATGCTGGCACAAAACTGGAAAACAGAAACTATACCTAACATAAGTGACTGGCAGGTCAAAATGATCAACTATGCCGAGCTAGATAGATTAACAGGCAGAATACGAGACCAAGACGACCAGAAATTTCAAAAAAATTGGAGTAAATTTTGGAAATATATTGGAACGGATATATAGGAGGAACTGGCGGTATTAGAAAAACTTTATCAGCTAATAACTATAAACTTTAATAAACTAATTACGCAACCTGGGATTTATTTGATACTTACCAAAAGGGTGAAGGGAAGTCAAAGGCTAAGGAGAGCCTAATGTTTATATTATTATTTTTTGTATGATTGTATGCTTTCTTTTTGTATAGTATGAAAATAGGATGAATAATTTATGTTAAAATGTTTATTTTTGTATTTGTTAGTTCTTTTTTCTTTTTTCTTGTACAAATTCTGAATAAAAATTTACTTGCAAAAAAAAAAAAAAGAATCTGGGGTTGAAGCGCTACTATTATTATCAGGAAAATTAACGACAATCCCCACATTTGAATGCACCCACAGTCTCTCATTTCTTTCCATCCTTTCCAGACTGCTGGTTTCTCCCGTGCTTCCAAATAATCAAAATGCATAGGCAAGAAGGAAATTTGCTTGCTGTGACGTGCAACAAGATAGACTGCTTCTATATAACCTGGCTGTGCACACGGAATTTGGGTTTTCCTCTGTTGTAGAAGTGCCCTTAATAACTCTGATCCCCATCCGAATGGGTCAGTGAGGCCCAAGCACCATACATACACTGTACATACACAGAGAGCCATTATAGATAAAATATTACACAGCAGTCCCTGTAAACCACATCTCCGACATAAATCACTTCCATCATACATCATTCCTAGCCTAAATGTCTCTTAAAAAGTCCTTTCCTTCACAGTCTCATCCCCTTGGGAGAATTAAGTTGTGCACATTGCATGGAAAGAGGACCACAGTCTGGGCCACTACAGGCTACTAATTGAAAACCTCGTCAGAAAGAGAAGGAAGTGGGGAAAACGTCTGGCAGGCCCACAGTCTTTTCCTGCAGCACTTGCTTCCCTATGAATAGCAGCATTGCGGACTTTCCAGCGGTTCACTGATCAAGCCATCACTGCCTTGGTGATTGTGGCACAACATGTTCTTCCTTATTATAATGAAGGGAAAACAGGATGTCAATAGTAACAGCCCTGACTCATGTTCCTATCTCAAGGAGCAGGACATGGGGCAATAGCAATATTTGCCATTTTATTTAGTGGTACATGCTGAAAGTGTTGTGCATGCACTGTGGTGATATCGGGTATCGTGTGCAAGCAGTCTTCCGTTCATACAACACAATGCTACGTTCCCTTCCTCCCCCACGTAGCCTTGACATCTGCTCTAGGGGGTCGTCCAATCCTCCAGAGCAGATTTTGCAGTAGGGTGGACAGAGGCATACCTAGGATCCCTCGTGCCCTTGGCAAAGAGTGCCCCCCCATCCTTTGTGCCCTTGGCAAGGAGCACCTCCACAGCCAAGAGAGACTATCTAGACAAGAAACTCAAAAAGTTTGCTTTTCGTTATCTTCTGTGCTCCACCAGTGACTTCCTCCGTGGCCATCAGGGTCAGGTCTGCTCTGTTCCTCCCCTCCTCCTCCTCTTCTCTTGTTCTGCCTGCCTTCCTGCCTTCGTTCTTGCGCTCACTAACTTCCTTTCTGCCTCCTCCCTCCAATTGCTGGACTCCAATTCCCAACAGCTCCAGCCAACATGTCCAATAGAAAGGCCAGTGGTGGAGGAGCCCTCTCCAGCCCCTGGGGCAGCGCAGCCTGTACGGTCTGCGCATGTGCGGCATCCCGTGCATGCGCATTCCATATGGCGTGCCACACATGCACAGCCTGTACGGCTGCCGTTCTCACACGGTGACCATACGGACTGCGAGCGCCCTCGGCCGCTCTACAGCTGGGGGGAGGCAGGGGCCATCTTGTCACCCCTTCCAGAGTGGCACCCGGGGTGACCCACCCCCTCCACCCCACTTCCTACGCCACTGAGGAAGGGATGGCGAAAGCTGGAGTCCAGCAACATCTGGAGGGTCCCAGAGGTTCTCCATCGCTGGTTTAGATAATGCAATATTGATGTAGTGATTTTAGAAAAATGGGGGAAGCATCTTCCATGAGCCCCACCACCTGCCTTTCTTTAAACCAGATTATAGTACCCATTTTTTTTCTCTCTCTCTCCAATTTCCTGCCCCTTCCACTGTCATTTTGTTTCACAATGCTTTGTTTAAATAACTTAACATTTACACACACACACACACACACACACACACACTTCTGCAAAAATAAACATTTCTGGAGCAAATGAGCTGGAGGGCCTTGAAAATCGCCAGCATGTGGGGTCTGATCCAGATCAGAACCCCGATAGCAGTTTAGAGGAGGGCTTTAACTGTTTTCCCCTCACTCTGGGCCTAGTCAAGATTGGGAAGCCCACACCTGCGGATCGCATTACCAAAAAAGGTCTCCTTTTCAAAGCTGTCTCCACAGCATTTTTAATACTAAACCTGCTTTTAGATTCACTTTTCAGTGAAGTATCAGTGAAATGGAAATTGACAGAAATTGTTGGACAAGCTTTGCATTGGTTAGATTAGGAGCACATCAGTAATTGGCTTGCATAATACTGCTTTAAAATGACATGTGGCAGAGTTTTGCAGACCTTTTCCAGCTGAGGAATTCCTTTACTTCAATAAATTATCGCAAACAGGAGTGGCAGGATGAAGCCCTGCGGTTAGAAGAGGCCCCATAAAAATGATGAACAAATTGCCTGATATAAAATGCCTACATTATGAAAACCGCTGTTATTTTGCAACGGTTAATGAGGATAATGACTAATATATTCAGAGGAGACGTGACAGCTGTCTGTATATTTTTAGGAGTATATATTTTTAGCTGCCAGTTGCTCTTCATCCAAATGCATTAGTTATGAAATTCAACAGAAGCACTACAAAGAAGTGGAAAGAGGGGGGCAGAAATCAGTCAGAATCTGTACCTTTTCTCTTCTGGTCATGCCCTTTTCAGCTTAATTCTCAAAAGTGTCCCTAAACCCCAGTTTATGAGACACCGTGGAGACAAATTGTTATTATTCATTTGAAACGGAGCAGAATCTTAACTTGCACACAGCAGCATATTGTGCTAAGATGCAGCAAGTCTTGCCTTATTCTGCATTTTAAATCGTTTAATAACTTACTGACCAAGAAGGGCTTACAGCTGTTAAAGAATATATTTGGGTGATGTTTACACTGAAACCCTCAAGATATGCAAGATAAACTCCATTTTTAAAATAAGATAGAAGCAACACATTAAATCTTTTAACAGATGTTTCTCAAGTTTAGAAGATTAAGAGAGATTTCACCATCAAAAATCAAAGAAAATATTGTTTGACCTTTTTTTAAAAAAAAGGATAAAACACAAAGCTCTAAACAAGCCAAAAGTCCACTTTGACAGCTGCATCTGACTGAATTGATGAGGTGCTATTGATGTTTGGATTAAACTATGCTTCTGTGATCAAGTACTCAAACATAGGATAAAAGAGGAATATATTCTTTAATCCTACCAACTAATTTTGTGGAGGCAACAGTTACAAGAAGCCACTGTTAAAGAGCAAATGTTGAAAGTGGTAAACTTTTTGCTTATTGACAAAGCTATTTTTATTTCATTAATTCGCCAAGTATACTATTGGCACTTAAACACTAACGGGAGGAAATCTATACAGGGTACAAAGTTTCATATATATAAATCTCTGAAAAGCTGGAACGTTATTACAGGCAAGATCAATAGGGTTTCATTAGGAAGCGACAGGAAGAGGCAATTCCAGAATATAAAGGGAGAGAGGGAGAAAGACGATTCCAGCATGGTAGAAGAAATATTTGAATGGTGGCTCCCCAGTCCATAGCTCAGGTCTCTTCATCACGGTACTACAATAGCTCTTGAGATCTAATGGATTTGAGGGTGGGCACTTCCAGGGCTGGTGAGTTGGTAGCATTGTTGTTGTTTAGTCGTTTAGTCGTGTCTGACTCTTCGTGACCCCATGGACTAGAGCATGCCAGGCACTCCTGTCTTCCACTGCCTCCTGCAGTTTAGTCAAACTCATGCTGGTAGCTTTGAGAACACTGTCCAACCATCTCGTCCTCTGTCGTCCCCTTCTCCTTGTGCCCACCATCTTTCCCAACATCAGGATCTTTTCTAGGGAGTCTTCTCTTCTCAAGAGCTGGCCAAAATATTGGAGTCTCAGCTTCAGGATCTGTCCTTCCAGTGAGCACTCAGGGCTGATTTCCTTAAGAATGGGGAGGTTTATTATGTTATGTTGGCAAAGTGATGTCTCTGCTTTTTAAGATGCTGTCTAGGTTTGTCATTGCTTTTCTCCCAAGAAGCAGGCATCTTTTAATTTCGTGGCTGCTGTCACCAACTGCAGTGATCCTGGAGCCCAAGAAAGTAAAATCTCTCACAGCCTCCATTTTGATTGCTTTCAAAGAGTAAAAGCAGCATGGACCTGCTTCTCCAATTGCTTCTTGAGAATCAGTTGAAGCAACTTTATAAGATCCAGCATTGGTTATTCAGAGTGTTCAAACATTTAGGGATTAAATGCAGTTTGTTGTTACAAGAGGAAGTGCTTTCAGACAAGCTGGTTTCTGATCTAATAGTGGGAGTGAGCTACACTTTCCATCCTAACTTTTTCATTTTAAATGGCTCATACAGGCATGTTCTTGATCCCTTCAAGCACACACACATTTGCTTGGCTTTATGTCTCTGCATAGTTCATTGAGTTTGATAGACTTCTGGAAGAACAGCAAAAAATTAAACAGTATCCAAGTAACTACTTGCAGCAACAGGCCTAGAAAGCTCCCTTCTCTCCCCCCCCCCCCCTTCCTCCTGCATTATGGAAATGATACACAGAATATCTGGAACAGAACGCATGGTTTGGCTTTGGTGTGGGGTTTTGAATTTCAAGCCTTGCAAACAGCACCCTCGTTACTAAAATATATCTGCTAAGATAGCAAAACCAAAACCAAAAGAAAAAGAAATGAGAGTCATAACGATGAGCCAGGGCTGCTGCGAACAATTTCTACAACTGGGCTGTGCAAACAAAGAGAGATTTTGCCATTACATGTGTATTTAGGTAACTAGAGTGGTTTTAATCTGTGTGTTGCTATGGTGGCGACTTTGCAAACAAACTGAAAGGAATTATGGGTCGGTACTTCAGGAACTGTGACAAAACTTTCCTCACCACAATGCTGGGAATATGGTCTAATTGTCCCGTGTAAACACACTTTGATTTGTTTACCTCGGTGTCAAATTAACTTCAAATATGTAACAACAGTTACTGATTTGGTATGGTATACAATATTGCCAGCGACTGCTTGCATTGGTGTGTATTTGTATATGTGTAGTACATGTGTGTACAGCAACCTTTGCGGTTTCCAAATTTCAGAAAGTGTTTCCACCGTGCGCAGTGAATGCTAAACAGAGAAACACATATGTATCTTATTTAAAAGCAAATTATTTCCAAGGAATTGTGCTGTAATCCAACCTTTTTCACCCTTCCCCCTCCCCTTCTACACAGTAGAAGATGGAATAAGATTTTAAGGGATTAATAACTCATAACCACTCAAAATAAATTACTATGTGGGTGCAGAACTTAAATCTGATCCTGTTCTGGCTTTTTATCGACATCACTTGGAATGCACAAAAAGACACAACTCGGTTGATTAAGAGTAATACCAAACAACTGGGAAATAATTGTGCTTCTACAGCCTCAAGCTTTACCATTTCCCAATGTTCTTGGATTATATGACACCAGACTGCTTGTTGCACTGAATGATAGAGTTGCTTCACATGGCCAAGAGCGAAGCAGTAGCTGCTTGAAAGCTTACTCTCCTTCTGCAGCAATTCAGAAGTCCAGGAAAGGGGAGGGGTAATAAAGCTGAACTTATGAAACTGACTAGAGATCTCCATGGATAATGAACTCTGGGAAGCAGCTGGTTCCACTGTGACCTGTCTGATTTCAGCAGAACATCTTGAACCCCTGCTTGGGTTATTCCCATAGGTTGGCCATTTGAGAGCAGGATGTTGGAGTAGCTTATGTATCTATGCCAGGTTCTCTGGTCACATATAGATGTTCTCCATGGAGGCAAACTGTATCTGAGGGAGATCTCTATAGATGTCCTTGTGAATGCATTGTAGAGTTGGAAGGAACCGCAAGGATCCTCTAATCCAATCTCCTGCAATGCAGGAATCTCAGCTAAGCATCCATGACAGATGGCCATCCAACCTCTGCTTAAAAACCTCAAAGGAAAGAGACTCCACCGCCACCTGAGGCAGTCCTTTCTGCTGTCAAACAGCTCTTACTTTCAGAGAGTTCTTCCTGGTGTTTAGTCGAATTCTCCTTTCTTGCAGCTTGAATCCATTAGTTCAGGACCTACCAGCAAGAACAGAAGAAAACAAGCTTGCTCCATCTTCCATGTGACAGCCCTTGAGATATCTGAAGATGCCTATCATGTCTCCTCTCAGTCTCCTCTTCTGCAAGCTAAACATACTCAACTCCCTCAATCGTTCCTCATAAGGCTGGGTTTCCAGACACTTGATTATCTTTGTTGCCCTCCTCTGCACACATTCCAACTTATCAACATCCTTCTTAGAATGTGGCGCCCAGAACTGGACACAGTATTCCAGGTGTGGCCTTACCAAGGCAAAATAGAACAATAGTATTACGTCCCTTGATTTGAAGACTAGACTTCAGTTGATGCTGCCTAGAATACCATTAGTCTTTTTTCCCCTTCACTGATTCATGTCAACAAGACTTTTTCAACCTGTGGCAGGCACCATATGGTTAAGCCCTTTGTGGAAGGGCAGTAGCTTAGCGGCAGAGCATCTCTTTTGCATGCAGAAGGTCCCAGATTCAGTCACCAGCATCTCATGGAGAGCCACTGCCAATGAATGCCAACAATATTGAGCTAGACACACCAATCGGCTGACTTGGTGTAAGGTTCCTAAGCATCACTTTAAGTTATTTGCATGTATCCATAACCTGCTCATAATATTTAAGTACTTTATCTATCAATTGTGTTGGGGAGAAGGACGTGTCATTTGCCCTTATGAGGATTTGTCCATGACTAGTGGTCTAAACCACAGAGCCTAGGGCTTGCCGATCAGAAGGTAAGCGGTTCGAATCCCTGCAACGGGGTGAGCTCCCATTGCTCGGTCCCAGCTCCTGCCAATCTAGCAGTTCGAAAGCACGTCCAAGTGCAAGTAGATAAATAGGTACCGCTTCAGCAGGAAGGTAAACGGTGTTTCCGTGCGCTGCTCTGGTTGGCCATGGTGGCCACATGACCCGGAAGCTGTACGCCGGCTCCCTCGGCCAGTAAAGCAAGATGAGTGCTGCAACCCCACAGTCATCCATGACTGGACCTAACGGTCAGGGGTCCCTTTACCTTTACAGTGGTACCTCGGGTTAAGTACTTAATTCGTTCCAGAGGTCCGTACTTAACCTGAAACTGTTCTTAACCTGAAGCACCACTTTAGCTAATGGGGCCTCCTGCTGCCGCTGCGCCGCCGGAGCACGATTTCTGTTCTCATCCTGAAGCAAAGTTCTTAACCTGAAGCACTATTTCTGGGTTAGCGGAGTCTGTAACCTGAAGCGTATGTAACCTGAAGCGTATGTAACCTGAGGTACCATGTAGTATATAAAACCCACTGCAAGGCAGAAAGGAGAGAGGAAATCACTACACATAAGAAGATGAGGGAATGTAAGAAGAGCGCCGCTGAATCAGACCAAATGCTGATTTAGTCCAGCATCTTGTTCTTGCAGTGGCCAGCCAGATTCCAATGGGAAGACCACAAACAGGACCTGAGCACAACAGCACTCTTCCCACTTGTGATTCCTCCCAGCAACTAGTATTCAGAGGCATCCTACATCTGCAGATGATATAGCCATCAATACTAGTAGACACTGATGGGGAACTCATGGGCCTGGACTCAAGGACAACAATCCTTTGACAGGGCAAGTGCAAAGTCATTTGGAATGAAATGTAAATCATGGTTAACCTCAAGTCTGGCAAGGAGGGGAGGAATCACTCCATTTCAAAGGGAAGAAGGAAACACATAAAATTGTGCGATAAATCTGAAACAAACCTCTTAAGTGTTGATGAATTAACACCTCTAAAAACCTTACAGGAAGCTGTGGGCAGGTTAGCTTTACAACCTAATCCTATGCATGTTTAAAACTGGAGATTTTTTTTCCTCATATAAGCATGCATAAGTTTGCAACACAATTATCCTATTTAGCTCTGAATCACAAAAACCTGAAGCAGTATTAGTTGTCTATTATTTGTTTGAAGGTGTCCCTCCACCCCTGGCCTTCAATCTGCTGTGATCCATGGGCTCCAAATGATATATTGATTGCAGACCTAAAATGGTGAACACTAAACTACCAAGTTACTTTTCTGACACCTTTTGAACAGCCACTGAGTGGATCAGCCATGTACACTATTATTGGAAAAGAAAGACAGATCCCTAGAAAGAAATGGTATCAGATTGCCCATAGCCTAGCTGGCAGGGTCAGTACAAATTACTGTACTGAGATTCAAAAACCCAACATAACAGGTAAGGGTTTCTATTTCTGCACCTTCAGTACAGTTAATTTGTAACTGACAGGATCTGACAAGCATCCCACTGGAAAAAATTACCTCCACTCATGTGCCTCAAACCCCATGAGAATATCAAGGCTACCAGCAGGTAAAATGGCGCTAAGATCTTTATGCCTGAAGGTGCAATCAGATGAAGCAAATGTATCCAGAAAACAGCATGTGGTACGAATAAGAGGGAGCCACTTCTGCCCTGTGTCGTTGCGGCATGGAAGCTTCGCTTGGTCTTGATCCAGCCAAGTTAGGAACTCCTATAATTGAGCTAGCTGGTTCCTTTTGGATACAATCAATGAGATGGTTTGCTGTTTGACATAACAGGATACATTTTCTTTATAAAAAAACAACAACAACTAATTTATATAGCCCATTTCTTTCATTCTGAACATGGGTGAGCTCTAAAGGCCAGGGAACTTAGGTTTTATAGGTTTGAGTAAATGATAAACACTAGAGCAGTTTCCAACCTATCTTGTGATTTGGGCAAACTCTAATAAAAGCATTAGAGAAGGGTTGTCAACATATTTTAATGAGATCCGTAGGAAAATGCCAGGCAATATGAACCAAATGATGCAATGCACTGTCTTAGTTCACAGGACACTGGAGCAGTTAGGCTGCTACATGTGGCTTGATCCAATGGCACAATAAAATAATAATAATTTTATTATTTATACCCCACCCATCTGGCTGGGTTGCTCCAGCCACTCTGGGTGGCTTTCAACACATATAAAACACAATAAAACGTCAAACATTAAAAACTTCCCGATACAGGGCTGCCTTCAGATGTCTTCAGAAAGTCCTGTAGTTCTTTATCTCCTTGACATCTGATGAGAGGGCATTCCACAGGGTGGGTACAACTACCAAGAAGGCCCTCTGCCTGGTTCCCTGCAGCCTCACTTCTCACAGTGAGGTAACTACCAGAAGGCCCTCGGAGCTGGACCTCAGTGTCTGGGCTGAACGATGGGGGTGGAGACACTCCTTCAGGTATACTGGACCAAGGCCATTTAGGGCTTTAACGGTCAGCACCAACACATTGAATTGTGCTCAGAAACACTCTGGGAGTCAGTGTAGATCCTTTAGGACCGGTATTATCTTTTTTATATATATATAAGATATTTATTAAGATTTTCAAAATATTACAAAATAAAAATAGAAAAAAGAAAAACATAAAAAATAAAAATAGTTAAAAACAACTCAATCTTTCCATTACTTATTTTTCATTAGCTTGTTACCCGGACCTCCTCACGCCTCCCTTTTTTGTATTCCAGTTCGGTTTGTTGGTTCAGCAAATCCTTCCCCTCTTTGTCTATCCTAATCATTAATCTTAAAATATTGTAACATTAAGTTTTTACCTGTTAGTAATCCATTTTTCATATTCCCTAATAGTATTGCAGCTAAAAACCACTTAATTTCTATCCAACATCATTCTAACATTCATTAATTTTACAATATTTCTGTAAATAGTCTTTAAATTTCTTCCAATCTTCTTCCACCGACTCTTCTCCCTGGTCCCGGATTCTGCCAGTCATTTCTGCCAGTTCCATAGGACCGGTATTATCTGGTATGTTTGCTGCATGTGATTCCAACAATCAAACACGGTTTGATCACGTCTACTCATGTCTAACCATGTCTCCTCAGAAGAAAGTCCTATAGAGTGCAATAAGGCCTACTCTCAGGGATGAGTGGTTAGGACAGCAGCCTCCATCATTTAAGGATGACATAAGCAAGTGTCATGGAGGATAAGGCTAGACCAGGCATAGGCAAACTCGGCCCTACAGATGTTTTGGGACCACAATACCCATCATCCCTGACCACTGGTCCTGTTAGCTAGGGATCATGGGAGTTGTAGGCTAAAAACATCTGGAGTTTGCTTATGCCTGGGCTAGACAAATTTATGGGGGGTAAGGCCTCCTAATACCTGGGGAGCACAAGTGGGGTGAGTGCTGTTGCACTCGGGTCCTTCTTGTGGACTTTGCACAGGCGTCTAACAGGCCACCATGAGAACAGGATGCCAGACTAGAAGGACCTTTGGGCAGAAGCAGCTCCTTCCACATTCTACTTCTTAAGAAACTGCATAACAAAGGATAGACTCTGGCAGGGAACCAGAGCTGCTGAAGACTTGTGAAAAAGCAGCCTGTAGGAGGAAATACAAATAGACCTGTTATCAAATACTTCATATTTTCATCTCTAAGGAGAATGGTTTCTTGGGAAATGGCATCCAGGACAACATTCAGTATTCCTAACCTGCTTCAGAGTTGTGATATATACAGTGGTACCTCGGGTTAAGTACTTAATTCGTTCCAGAGGTCCGTTCTTAACCTGAAACTGTTCTTAGCCTGAAGCACCACTGTAGCTAATGGGGCGTCCTGCTGCTGCTGCTGCGCCACTGGAGCACGATTTCTGTTATCATCCTGAAGCAAAGTTCTTAACCCGAGGTAATATTTCTGGGTTAGCGGAATCTGTAATCTGAAGCATATGTAACCTGAAGCGTATGTAACCTGAGGTACCACTGTACATACATATCATTTCCTCGCCATTCACCTCGGTGGAAGAGGCAGTTAGAGAGCTTATTGGATGTTGTGATAGAATGGATGAGGGTCAATAAACTGAGCACCTACACAATTGCTCATTCTTGCTAAACAACTATTCTTGCTATAATAAAAAAAACTACTGCCATACACACTACAAACAATTTTGCGTCCTCCTGGTAGACTCTATGTTTGCCGACTCCTGGCAACTCCTGTGTTGTCTGCTTATTTTGAAGGCCAGGTATGCTTCACACACCTTCTTGTGGGAATAATGGCTTTTGGGTTTGTCCCAGAGCATGCTGAAGGGAAGCTGTTCTCCATATTTATTCTAGCCAAGCCAACAAATTTGCTTCTCATTATTTTGCTATATAATGGTGTTTCTCCCTGTGAGTGAATTTGGGCTACACCTCAAGTTCTGTATTATTATCTGAACAGCTACATCATGTGTGCTGGGCCAGATTTGTCCCTTGTGGGGGCCCATTAAGTTAATGGTGTTGCATCACGTCTGTGGGTAGTTTGACCGAGTTTATTTCTGTATTTGATACACATGGCAGCACTGATATCCAAAACATTGTGTCTTTTATTACAAATGTAAGTCTTGGTAACAGTATAACCCATGCAATGCACAGGCCATTTAAAACCTACAAAAATATAAAGAATCTGTGTTTCCCTGGAAGGCAATGACAAAAATTCCATGAATGTAATAGGAGCAGGATCAGACCCTAGCACTTCTGGCCCTTTCAAGGGAAAGCTGCGTGATCGGCAAGAGGTAATATCCCCATCATGTTGACTCACTCATTTTGGCAGTTCATAACATTTTATGAAACAGAGAATCGCTTTCCCTAAGCAATTACAATTTTGAGAGAGTTTCTAAGATGCTGGAAGGCCTTTGCATTTTGAAGCCCACACAGCCAAGAGCAACTACAGCTTTGGGGCAGCTGTTCAATACTAAACCATAAGAAATACCGTATTTTTTGTTCTATAAGACGCACCAGACCACAAGACGCACCTAGTTTTTGGAGGAGGAAAACAAGAAAAAAAATATCCTGAATCTCAGAAGCCAGAACAGCAAGAGGAATCGCTGCGCAGTGAAAGCAGAAATCCCTCTTGCTGTTCTGGCTTCTGGGATAGCTGCACAGCCTGCATTCGCTCCATAAGACGCACACACATTTCCCCTTACTTTTTAGGAGGGAAAAAGTGAGTCTTATAGAGCAAAAAATACGGTAATTCAAACTTGATCACTGAATAAGTCAAACAGCTCAAGACAAAGCAATCCCTCCCTTCTATTTCTTTCCCAGCTTTTTTAAAAAAAAGGTTTGTTTCTAAGTGACCATTCTGTATCAAGCACAGCAAGCACAGGACTGTGAGCCCAAGCCTGAAGAGGAAGAGTACCTTTTAACACAAGTATGAAGAAGACAGAGACTGTGGTCCACCACTGGTGGACCACTGACCCAGTTTCTGGTTGGCTATCTAGTGGCTGCTGGTTACAAAGAATGCTAGAGTAGGTGGATTTTGCTCTGATCCAGCAATCCACTTTGTATGGTCTTACTCAGGGTCACATTCTTATGAGTTGCAGCGGTGGCGGGGAAGGGGTTAGTCTGCGTGATGCCCTAGTAAAGGTAAAGGGACCCCTGACCGTTGGTCCAGTCACAGACGACTTTGGGGTTGTGGCGCTCATCTCGCTTTACTGGCCGAGGGAGCCGGCATACAGCTTCTGGGTCATGTGGCCAGCATGACTAAGCTGCTACTGGCGAACCAGAGCAGCGCACGGAAACGCCGTTTACCTTCCCGCCAGAGCAGTACCTATTTATCTACTTGCACTTTGACGTGCTTTCGAACTGCTAGATTGGCAGGAGCAGGGACCGAGCAACGGGAGCTCACCCCGTCATCGGGATTCGAACTGCCGACCTTCTGATCGGCAAGCCCTAGGCTCTGTGGTTTAAACCACAGCACCACCCACGTCCCGCGTGTTGCCCTAGTCCCATCTAATTCCCATAGTCCTGGATCCAGCAAGGGTTATAATCTAATGGAGGACCCCACTGTTGAATTAGCCAGGCGAGGGCCACAGTTACCACCTAAGGAAGTGACTTTGGGCCAGAGAGCAAATGGGGCCTCCCTCCCTCACCTGGCTGGTACTGAGAAAGACAAAATCCAGAGCAGAGTGCTATGAGCTGGACTCGAAGCAGGCAGTAGCCAGAGAGTGAGAGTCATGCTTGGGTTATGCTAGAATCCAAGGCTGTGGCTCTCAAGACTGTGAGAAGAAGCAAGACCACTTGGGGTGTTAATGCTGTTAGCCCCTGCATTGAAGGCTCAGTTTGTATGTATGTGTAAATAAACTATGTATCATAAAGACACCACAGTCTCCACTGTCCCTCATTCCAAAATTATTGAGCACTTGGAACCCCCAAAATCTCACACTGCTGGGAGATTGGGGTGGCATGCAACTATATAGTACAGATCGGTTAGGTCTTAACTGATAAGAAATCCTAAGCATATACTCTTGTAAATTTTAAAATGATTTATAGACTACAGGATTTGTAATAAGCCAAGCAAGACTAAATGCAGCTCACCCATAAAAACGTAAGAAGAGCACTACTGATGAATCAGGTCCACCTAGTCCAATCTCCTGTTTCCAGTTATGGCCAGCTAGATTTCCCAGCAAGGCCACAAGCAGAGCATAAGGGCCCTGCCCCACATGGTTTTCTCCTCTGCCTCTGGACCTGGACGTATCAACGGGGTATTATGGTCAATATCCTGTCAGGGCTGAGCAACAGGCAGCTGTTAGAGGGTCAGTACTGAGGAAGAAAGCCAGCGAATCAGAGCCAAAGAAGACACAGAAACATACCAAAAAGCCAGGAAGACCATTTTGCTCAGGTGAGGTCCAAGCACAAATGAACACAGAGCCCAAAGATGGAGTTACCTTCCCCCCCCCCCAACATAGTGTCATTCGAGAGCAGATGCTAAAGAGAAGGACAACCCAGCCCAACCGGCTACCCTCCTCTTTCTCTCCAAACAGTGGTGAAGGGGCTAGTGATAGTCTCACCTCAGCCATATGCCCACTAGCTAGTTCAGGTATGTCCCCACTCAGATCCAGCGCTCTCCATGTGCAGCAATTGTCACACTTGATGAAACGATTGTAAGGATTGTTGTGATAATATATGTGAAATGCTCTGAACACTTGAAATGCAATTCATAAATGCTAGATATTATTATGAACTAAGCATTATATTGCTTAGTTTTAACTGGAGGAATGCAAAGGGTTAACCACAATAGGGTGAGACTCACAATTATACCTTTTTGTGCGAAAGAGACACCAAAGAAGACTCAAGGCATTGAGGGGGGCTGTCAACAGGTACTCCCCACACACACACACACACACACAAACACACAATCAATAAAGGCAATTCTTACCTTGACTGCTTCCTCCCTCTAACGGTCAGCATGGAGAATGTGTATATATTACACCCTTCGGGGTAGAAGTGGGATTTCTCTCCCCAGAAATGCAACTACAAAAAAGGATAAACAGGAAATGTTAATCAGCCTATAAATTCACCTCCGTTAGTACTGATAAGTGACAGTTTTGGCTCTTCAGCTAGGAATTCTGCCATTTTTACTATCAAACAAGCTAAGAATAACTGAGCTGGAATATTTGACTGTGCTCCAGAGAACATTGTTAATAGGCTCTCTGTTGCTGATTTTGACCAGGTCAAACATTCTTTTAAACGTCCAGCCAAGTGAACAAAATTTATTCTGTACAAAAGCAAGATGAAAAGGCATATATTTGCAGGCATTACGAAAGTGTTGGGCAATTCAATTATTTTATATATATATTGTTAACTTCTTTAAATTTATTTCATTATATGAAATAAATAAAACTTCTGGGGTCCAGGCATGAGCACTTTGAAGCAGTTTGAATGTGGTTAGTTATAAAATCCACCCTTTTCTGTCTTTTCATCCTCTCATCATTTCTTGCATTGACTGTTACAACGTTCTTGCAGTGTCTTCCTGCCTTTTGCCTCAGTCTTGAATTCTTCAGCTCACCTAATCTAGTCTGCATGTCATTCTGATTATGTTACTTCTTTTTCCAGTTCCCTACAGTGGCTCCCTCTTTCTTCTCATATCCTGCTTCTTCTCAGTGTTTTCATTCACTTTTCCCCGCTTAACGCTCCTTCCTCAGAGTGAGCCAGTCTGGGTGAGGTGGCTCAAGAGAGCGCTTGCACAACTGGTGCTTTTCAGAGATGGCTAGAAATTCTCTTTCACATTTAGACAAAAGTTTAAACCTACTATAATTTCATTAAACTTACAAAATCAGTTAGCCACACTACTTAGCTGATTGGCCCTTTTAGCCCAACTTAGAAACAATCACCAGTTTTGTTCCTAGGTAAAGGTAAAGGGACCCCTGACTGTTAGGTCCAGTTGTGGACGACTCTGGGGTTGCGGCGCTCATCTCGCTTTAATGGCTGAGGGAGCGGGCGTACAGCTTCCGGGTCATGTGGCCAGCATGACGAAGCCACTTCTGGTGAACCAGAGCAGCACACAGAAACGCCGTTTACCTTCCCGCCAGAGTGGTACCTATTTATCTACTTGCACTTTGATGTGCTTTCAAACTGCTAGGTTGGCAGGAGCAGGGACCAAGCAACGGGAGCTCACCCCGTCACGGGGATTCGAACCGCCGACCTTCTGATCGGCAATCCCTAAGCTCTGTGGTTTAACCCACAGCGCCACCCGCATCCCAGTTTTGTGCCTACTAGCAACAAAAAGCATCCCTACAAAATAGTGTGATTGCTGGGCTCTTTCTCTTGCACTGCAGACTTCATTAGCACTGCTCTTCTGATTGCTTCCTCCTCCTCCTCGTACAGTATTATCATTACTGCTACTACCAATACAACTATGTTCCCAGAGAACACCAGCTGCCTCCATTTGGTGCTCCCTTGGTTACCTTAGCTCAAACATTTCCATTTTGTCTGGTTAGTGAGATCTAACAAGTTAGAACAAAATGCACTTGAACATTTCCTGCCAAAGACTTCTATTGACACGCATAAGGGAGTGTCTCCACCCTCTATACATTAACAATTTCAGAATATCCCATACCAATGTTCTGTCTTCCTTCATTTCCTAATCTTAAAATCATATGAGAGACAATGGAGACATGTGGACCAGTTCTACCCCCTCCATCAGTTGGACAGCTGAATACTTGCAGTACAAACAGAGCCTCCTCTACTTCATGCCATTTAGGATCATCATCATCATTTTATTTGTATCCACCTTTCCATAGTTAAAACCATGCTCAAGGCAGCTTACAACATGAAAGATTTACATAATTACTAAAGTAGCCATAAACAATAAATAAAACACATCAAATAAAACAATAAATAAAGCAATAAAGTACACACCATCCTAGTCACTGCATATAATCCTAATTGTGTGGGGAATTTGAATATCCAAATAGGATTTGTTGGTTTTGGAGAGCCCTGAGATGTTGCGTGTCCTTTACAAGAAGTACTTTTAATGCTATTCTAGGCTGCATCAACAGAAGCATAGTGTCCAGGTCAAGGGAAGTAATAGTACCACTCTATTCTGTCTTAGTCAGACCACACCTGGAATCCTGTGTCCAATTCTGGGCACCACAATTTAGGAAAGATGTTGACAAGCTGGAAGGTGTGCAGAGGAGAGCAACCAATATGATCAAGGGTCTGGAAACTAAGCCTTATGATGAGCACTTGAAGGAGCTGGGTATGTTTAGCCTGGAAAAGAGGAGATGTGATAGCCATCTTCAAATATCTCAAGGGGTGTCATATGTCTCATCAGCCTCTTTGAGTATCGCTGAGTAGAGGCTGGTGCTCAGATTGAGTCATAGTGACTCAATCACCCTAACCCCAGATGCATCAAGGTTACTCAGGATTACTCAGGGTGGCTTCATACTTCACAGTTTTCATTTTTACCTTCATCACACATACTATAAAAATATATAACTTGCCTACATTTTTACTTCATTCTCAAAGGCATATGCCTCCATTGTCTCCTGACAATGCCAACAATAAAAATATATAATGTGTGGTTCCCAAAACACATTTGAAATGAGTACATGGTACAGAAGTTACTGACAGAGTAGCTTGCTGTGTTTAACTGACTGACTCCTCCTCCCTTTGATCATGCCACAGCCAACTGAAATCCTAAAACTTCTTCCTAACATGAACTCTGGCATTGCCTTCTGACTATCAGTCTTAGATCCCAGGGAGGGGCTTCCTCCATTTGCTAGCTGGCTCATCTCCCTGTGTTTGTTCTCTGCTAATGGCCCATCTCACAGGTGATTTCCTGAACACAGGGAGCTGAATCCAGCTATTAAGGGCCTGACTTTCCAAGCAATGATTACATTCTAACACTTGTTAAATCCAGGAATTACGGGTGTCTGACACCCACAAATTTATAACATTATTCTTTAGCAATCCTTATAAGGATGTTTGGGCATGATTTCAGGTTTTCATTAGCCTCCTTTTCTTATCCCCATCAGTACATTTGGTTTTTTTAATATATATAGTGAGAACTGCACAGGCACCAACTGTAGGCAAGTTGCATATTTTCTCTCCCCCTCTTTCATTCCTCAGCCCCAGAGATACTGGTGCTGCATTTTCACAAAGCAGAAACAAGGAGGAAATATTTCCCACTATTTCATTTTAGGAATAGGGACAGGTAGTCAAATCTGATAGTCGGAATCCTATCACTATCAGGTGGAAGAACATAATTTTAGCTTTAAGCTGGTGCTACATTTAAAAAAAATACTGTAAAAAAAGAAACCTGCACTGAAATGTGGTTTAATATAAATCTGGCTGGGGGTTACCCTGTGGTTACTTTTTCATGTTAGAAATAAAATCAAACCCATTTCTTTTTGTTTTATATGTGGTAAAGTCTTCCCATGGTGACTATACCACATAACGTCAGCAATGCAGAGACATCTGTATGAAATAGTACCCTCCATGGGGGGGGGGGGGGACAAAAACCCAAAATCTGAAATAAGAAAGGGAAAAAACTTCCCCATATGAAAACTAAGATAAACATTACTTTTCAAGCCTTCTCCCCGCCCCCAATGTGGTAACTTCGGATTTGTCATATGGAGATTACTACACACAAATGCCTCCCCACATGAAAATGATGTTGCATAGTGACCGCATTACCACATCAAAAAAGTGTGAATTGGGACTGAGAAGCTACCACATGTGCAGTAATGTACCATATGTGCAGTTATATACGTTATGATTTTTCTATTGATGTAAACTTTTGGTATATATATCATATGGGAGAGGGAGAAAGGATGCGTTAGATTCCACTAATGCTAAAATCCCTATTATTTCTTCTCACATCTGCTCTTGCTTACATGGTCTGCCATTATTGTAGCCTTTGTAGTTTGTCATGAAGCAAAATTCTCAATCTCTGTAAAGCTGTAACTCCAGACCTACAAGGCCTCTTTTGCCTACATTGCTTCTCTTGGCCTGGTATGGTCAACAGCACAAAGCCAGGGAGATAATCAGGGCACGGCGTTTGAATCCTGCCTCTTCTTATCGCTTGATGTGTTCTCTCTTCCAACTTTGGCTTGAGTTTCAGGCACCCTTGGGCTTTGGATTTACATCTTTAATGCTGGAGATTTGCAACGTCATGCTTCTTTTTCTTCTAATTGGTATCACAGCAAGCAATTTTTGCCCCCTTTCACTGCAATAAGACTCTGCTAAAAACTGCAGTTGGGCAAGCTTTTGTTCCACCCTCATTTGAACTGCGTTTCTAAAGGCTCTTCCACACCATGATAAACAAAATTCCACTCTCACTTTTTACAAAATCTGTGAGTTTATGCTTTAATGGCTTTGATGGATTTTGTTAGCCCCTTAAAAACACACACAGAGAGAGACTAAGCCACTTCAGATTGCCAAATTCTTTGTTTTCAGTCATCCTTACCACTCCGTACCCTTTGATGCGAAAGGATTTATTTAGGATCCTGCATATTTTCATAATTTTGAAAGCACTTTAAAAGTATAATGCAAACAAGCAGTTAGGAGCCTTTGCTGAAATCCAGAAACCTCCACCACGAACAGATGTAATTTTGAACATACCATGCAGCAAAATCCACAGGCAACGAGGGCTGATTAAAACTTGTCCTTTTGCACATTCTGTATCATGACTTTGACATCCTAGTACAAATTACTAGGGGCTGTCAATAAGTTTAAGTAAGCATGAGGCGGTTGTGGTCACATATTAAAAGGATATTTTGGAATATAACAATTGTGGAGGAGGTGTTTTACGCCCTCAAAACAGCAGGTTCACATCCTGGAAACAATCCTGGTTCTAGATTAACATACCAATATGAGTCCAGTTTTGGGAAATCCACTTCAAGGATCTTCCAGTGGATGAGAGGCACTTTAGCACTCTCTCCCCAAAACACTATAATTAGAATTAAGGCACTTTTTCCTATAACTCACACAAAACATAAGAGAACAATATATTTAACATAGTAAAAGAGCAACAATACAAGATCCTGTAATTTAGTGCAGAGATAAATATTTTAAAAATAAGCCAAATTAGGATTCGGAACATTTGGATCGCAGCACAAGCACACCCCAATAAAATAAGAAGGAAAATACTAGCTTAGGACTGAATACCATTTTCCACCATTTTCTGCCCACCCCCAGCCCTGAGATTAGTGGCTTAATGAACTGGTCTTTGAATAATAATAATAATAATAATAATAATAATAATAATAATAAATTACTTATGCCCTGCCCATCTGGCCAGGCCTCCCCAGCCACTCTGGGGGGCTCCCAACAGAATATTAAAAACTTGATGAAACATCAAACATTAAAAAACTTCCCTTAACAGGGCTGCCTTCAGATGTTTTCTAAAAGTCAGGTAGTTGTTTATTTCCTTGACGTCTGCTGGGGGGGGGGGGAGTTCCACAGGGTGGGTGCCACTACCGAGAAGGCCCTTTGAACTCAGCTCCAGAAAATCGGGCCAAAAAAAAGGCCAGCAGAAATGACCAAGACAATGACTTTTACTCTCACAAGAGGCTGGCAAGTGGCAAGGGATATACAAGGTAAAGATGTTTATACGTAACTTGTCCCCCAGCCAATCAAAGGGCAGATGGCTGGAACTTTCCAGAACTAGTTAGGAGATGAGAACTTGTGAGCAGCCGAGCAGCAAGATGTTACTAGTGAGGAATGGGTGGTTATCCTTGAAACCTCAATACTAGCATGAAAATAAGGGCTATAAATCCCCAGGGCAGCCTGCAATTACTACACAAGAATGCTAAATTCCCAGGGGCCTTTGGTTTACCCAGAAAGCCTAGTTGCTAGTGAACCAAAGTTGGCTCAACAGCACCAAGTCCCCCCACCTCAAAAAAGAAAAAAGAAAAAAGCCCAAGCTTAAAACATAACAGGTCGAATCAATAATTGACATATCACAGGATTGCTTCTGTTCATGCAGAAATCCAAACTCATCACTCTCATTCACATTCTGGTCATTTCTAAGTTGCATTACTATGACAAAGTAGTGAAGAGCCTGATGTTGGTGCATAATATTAGCCCCCCAAGGCTTTGTACAAAGACCAGCAGATCAGATCACCTTATACCATCTTCATTCAGTTTTGCTGGCTGGTAGTATGTTTCTGGGGACACGGGTGGCGTTGTGGGTTAAACCACAGAGGCTAGGACTTGCCGATCAGAAGGTTGGCGGTTCAAATCCCCGCGATGGGGTGAGCTCCCGTTGCTCGGTCCCAGCTCCTGCCAACCTAGCAGTTCGAAAGCACATCAAAGTGCAAGTAGATAAGTTGGTACCGCTCCGGCGGAAAGGTAAACGGCGTTTCCGTGGTTCGTCAGAAGCGGCTTAGTCATGCTGGCCACATGACCCGGAAGCTGTACGCCGGCTCCCTCGGCCAATAAAGCGAGATGAGCGCCGCAACCCCGGAGTCATCCGCAACTGGACCTAATGGTCAGGGGTCCCTTTACCTTTACCTAGTATGTTTCTGGACTGTTTTTAAAACCTTTAAAGCAGTGGTAGGTAAGTCAAGCCTGGGGCCAAATAGGGTCCTTCCAGGCAGTGGCGGACAGTGTTGCTCATCTGGTTCTCAAATGCCGAAAATTGCTGCAGGTTACTGAGAGAAGGAGGGATGAGGCTGTGTCAAGATTCCTGTGGGCGATGCTCCCAGAACCACACCCACACCGAGCTCCCCACTGCCTCACCCCCTCAAGTAACTGGTAGCGACACTCCTGTGTTGAGAATCCAGGTGAGCAATACCACCCTGCCTGTCCCAACTTGCCAAATGTACCCAGAAATTATCTGGAAGCCAGTGAAGCTGGCCAAGTAAGTTCCCCGTGGCCAGCGCAGGCAATAATATGCCCACCATCTTCTGAATAAGGTTTCTGGGTCTTACGATTCTCTTTGGCCACACCAATTGCCAAATACCTTCTGAAGCTAATGTCTTGGATCTTAGCTCTGCAGGTACAAACTAAGAAAAGGATAGAGAGCCAAAATATCAGGCTTTCTAATCCAGCCTCCTGGGCCTTAGGGAACATATTTAAGAACTTCGTTTCCATTTTCCTATTTGTAAATGGAGGATAATAATACCTTGTTCACTGTATCAAAGGTTTTATGAGGATTAGTTGATGCTTGTAAAGTGCTTTGAAGCTGCAAAGTGATTTGCATACATAAGTGCTGTTGCTGGGTTTAGAATAAGAGTTTGCACCACACTCTTGACTTCCTTCAGATCCCAGAACCCACATGCAAGTTCTCTTCAGATCAGATCACGTTTTCAGAGCAACGGTAGCAACGTAATCTCCAGATTGGCCCCAGTTTGTCATCTACAATGTGGCTCGCTGCAACTATTCTGAGACGAGGCTCTGCTGCCTCCCTCCCCTGCCCGCCGCCAAATTGGATAGTAAACACGTCTGAAGAAAAATATCCCCTCTCCCCGTGTTTACAGCTGCTCATGTTCTTGCAGAAACCTCACCACATCAACGTACTTCATCAGCAGGTAAATACAAGAGCCTGGGCAGGATCCATCCTTGTTTTATCATTTTATCATTATCATCAATATTATTATCATCACTTCCCAGCACCACACACCTGCAGCTACATTTTAACCACTCCCTAGTGTAGCATTATTTTGAAGCAATGATACTCAGGAGCATTTTTTTGCAGGGGGGGGAGGTGTAACATGGCAGCTTGCCGGTTCCCTGTGGCCACTCAGTACTCCTGTCCACACTGCTGCTGCACAACCTATTATCCAGTATCAAGCCCACCAGGGTATGCAGTGAACCCTTCAGTGCTGAGGGAACCAGCAAGGGCGGTTTGCCCAGTGACCCTACATCAACCATTTGTCCCAAGATCAAGATTCAGAATTTGAAGATTCTGAACTGAAGATTAACATGGAACTCAGCTTCCAAATAAACTGTCAGGTGGCTCCTCAATTGGCCCTCTAGTTTCCACAGAATATCCAGAGAATCCAGTAAAGGATCTTCAGAACTCAACTCAAGAAAAGCCATAAAGATTATATCACTCCTTACGAGGCTCCTTACGGGGTCCTTGCCATGGGACCACATTCATCCAGTGCTGTACCAGCTACACTGGCTCCCAGTGGAGTACAAGGTGCTGGTTTTAACCTTGAAAGCCCTATATGGCCTAGGAACCTCGTACTTACAGGACCGCCTCTCCTGGTATGCCCCATGGAGGACCTTACCGTCCACAAATAATAATATCTGGGAGGTTCTGGGCCTCCAGGAGGTTAAAATGGCCTCAACCAGGGCTAAGGCCTTTTCGGCATTGGCACCAGCCTGGTGGAACGCTCTATCGCTGGAGACTAGGACCCTGCGGGACTTAACATCTTTCCGCAGGGCCTGCAAGATGAAGCTGTTCCACCTGGCCTTCGGTCCGGGCCCAGTTTGACCCCCCCCTCTATAAGTTACCTCTTTGGCCCTTTTATTGGCTCATGTGGGACCAACATGGAAAGCTGGCCCTGGTGAATACTTGAGGTTCCCAACCCCTATGGTTGCAATTTGTGGGCAGTCATTTAATTTTATCCTGGTTGTAATTTTTAAACTGTGTTTTAATCAATTGTTTGATTGTGTTTTAATGTATTTGATATTTGATGTTAGCTGCCCTGAGCCCAGTCTTGGCCGGGGTGGGTGGGGTATAAATACAAATTTACTTACTTACTTACTTACTTACTTACTTACTTCAGGGGCTCCCTGGACTCTGAGAAATGCCCAGGGTTGCCAACTTGAATAAAATATTGGAGGGGGGCAGGTAAGACGACACAAACACACCATTGGAATGGCAATGCCCATGAATTTGGGGAGGTGGCCCCCTCAAATATTTTAGGGTGGTGAAGGGACCTAGGAGTTGCCTCTTAAGAGGGGCCACTAGGGGGCGCATCAGAAGATGGCTGACAATAACATCTCTCCGACCCACACGAGGTAATTTGGAGGCTATGATGGGAGTAATTAGCCTCCCTAACCCCCCCAGGACGGTGGGGGGGACTGCCCTTGCCTGCTGTGCCCTATACCACCCCCGAATTTGTGGGGATGGGGGCACTAGGCACAAAGCCCTCCTGTGGGATTTCGGCGCTCCTGGACGCCGTCTCTGATCCGCGCCACTAGCTGCAAGAACTTCAAAAGAAACAATTTGGATGAAGCGAATGCGCATATTTCAAGGAAGGAGGGGGAGTAAAGACTGCTAACAGAAGAGATCTCTGATAAAACAAGACGAGTCAGAGGAACAAGTATAGATTATGAGAAGATACGCCAAGACTCGGTATGGTAAAGGGACTGATGACTGATGGGGGAGGGGGGGAAAAACTTTCCTTTCTTTCCTTATGTGATTAAACAAGAATCCCCTCCCCTCACAAGTCAGAAATGTCGTTTTAAGGACTTAAGCTGTGGATTTAAGGCTGTGTGGAGATAAACTTTTGAACCAAAGCATGTTTTAAGAAGAGCGTGGAATGTGTAAGGGCTTTGGAATGACGCAGTTAAAAATGCCGTCGCCATATTGGGAAGTTCTGTCGGAGGACTTAAGTCTGGGAGGAGAAATAGAGAAATAGAGCTGTTTTTATATTGTGGGTGAAACTCCTCAGAGGGACTTAAGAACGACAGTTCTGTAATTAATGATGGAAAGAGCGATGTTATCTATGAAGGCGATGATATATGGAAACCATCTCGATTTGAGGATTGGAAGAACGGAAAAATTCACACAGGATTATTATTGGTGTTTATCGGCTTAAGGAGACTATCAGAAGAGATCATAAAGAAAAAAGAGAAAATATATGAACAAGATGTGATGTGGAAACAGCAAGATAAGACTGGATAGAATTATGAACTCTGTTTGGACTGATTTGGACTTTAAAGCAGTAGCAAGAAGATGATCAGAATCCCCCTTCGGATCTTGAAATATGGGTCCCCTCAACAACAAAATTTAAAATTCGGCTTTGTAATTCGGAATTTATGTGATGTGATTTAATTTGATTTGATTGGCAGGTTAATAAAAATTATTTAAAAAAAAAAAAAAAAGGAGTTGCCTCTTAAGAGAGAGGTATTGCTCATTTAATAAATATCCAGATTGCATAAATGCGTCATGAAGGAAGAGCAAGCATACGCCAAAGCCAGACTGATCTTGTAATAGGACTGATGCGCAATGCCTCATTTATTATTTTAACTCCTTATTTCTTGCATTTTTTTATTCTGAATGTGGGCCAATGGGCCTCCCAAACTGCATTCGCAATGTTGAGGAAGAGACTTGAGTCACGTGTGAGGTGTTTTTAAGTGAAGACAAATGCACAATGTGCCTGGACAGCAAATTTCTACCTTCTCAGGTAATAATAATAATAATAATAATAATAATAATAATAATACCACCAACCCTTCACCATAAGGTTTCCAAGAAGATTACAACTAGACAAGATTAAAACCAGTTAAAATTATTTACAATTGTAAGTAATGGGATGGCTGCTTTTAAAAAATGTAGCTCAGTTACCAAAGGCCACGGCTGTATGTCTTCGATATGTGATGGAAGCTATACAGTGGAGGCATTAGATACACCTGTGTGAGGAGGGAATCACACCTGCCCAACCCAGAAGAGCCAGCTGGCTGGTGAGCTCTATTGGCTAGCCTGCAGCATCAATCAGCCAGCTTTGGAGGGCGGGTTCAACTTCTGAGGGGCCTCGCCAACTAAGCTGCATGACACAAGCAAGTTAGGGTGAATGCACAAACTTATTTTATTTTATTTTTTTAATGACTTCAAAAAAAAACGTGACAAAGGGCACCCCAAACAGAACAGGGGAGTCTGTGCCCCCCCCCCCTTTGTATTTTGAAGGGCATGTGGCAACCCCATTTCTAACTCTCCTTTATTTTGGCTTTTGACCTGGAGCACCGAATTGGGTTTTCTGCAGGTTGCCATTTGTTCTGATTTAGTAGTAAAGAGAAGGGGGGGGGGTTGGGGGGGGGAGGTGGAATGGGGGGGGAGGCAAAACTGTTCTGACCACTAACTACACATAAGGCTTAAAGTAGCTGTTGCTTCTGTTGGGTTTCTAACTAAGTGTGAACACTAAATTAGCCAGAATACTAATTCCCTTTTATTTTTCTTCCTCTGCATAATTAGGCATTTGCACCAGTATCTACAAAAAGGCTGAAAGGCAATGGAAACCTTGACTACGAAAATACTCTTAAGAGTCCAGCGAACCTCCTGGAATTTGCATAGCCAAACAAGTTTCTCTGTGTGTCTCTCTTGTCGGATTTCTGTAGAGCCTTACAGTGACATCCAGTGGAGCAGTTGAAAAGTGTACGTTTCTGGGGCCCATGAGGATCATCTGGGATGAACATTTATTGTAGATAAATACTGCCTAGGGAGCTAGATTTTAATGCGGGGCTCCTTCCAGGCTGTTTGAGGAATTAACAGGGGGAAGGGAGGGAAGAAAGCAGAGGATTCTGTTGCCAGAGATCATTCCACTGTATTCCAGAGGTGAAAGCCACAAGAATTACCGAAACCACAATGCAACACACACTGAGCTACACAACGGCACTTTGTAGTCATGCAGCCACCACAGAGAGACTATGTTAAGGAGGAATAGCTTCAGACCTTGTAACTTCTGGGTGGCAAATTAGCAAACCTTCTCTGCTGCTTAGCAGTGGGAAAGACTATGACTGCATACAAACTACAGTGATACCTCGGGTTACATACATTTCAGGTTACAGACGCTTCAGGTTACAGACTCCGCTAACACAGAAATAGTGTTACAGGTTAAGAACTTTGCTTCAGGATGAGAACAGAAATCGTGATCCGGCGGTGCGGCAGCAGCAGGAGGCCCCATTAGCTAAAGTGGTGCTTCAGGTTAAGAACAGTTTCAGGTTAAGAACAGACCTCCGGAACGAATTAAGTACTTAACCCAAGGTACCACTGTATACCCTTAAGCACAGTTTCCCCTCAAAGAATTCTGGGCACTGTAGTTTAGGGCTCATGCATTTGCAGTTCCCAGCGACCCTTAGCAAACGATAGGGCCCAGAATACCTTGAGGGGAAAATGCACTTAAAGATACAGGGTGCATGAAGCATAAGGCTACAGACACACTAACCCAGGCATCCTCAACCTCGGCCCTCCAGATGTTTTTGGCCTGCAACTCCCATGATCCCTAGCTAGCAGGACCAGTGGTCAGGGATGATGGGAATTGTAGTCTCAAAACATCTGGAGGGCCGAGGTTGAGGAAACCTGCACTAACCCGTTTGTAACACAAAAAAGCAATTTTCTCAATCTGGAATTCTTCATGCTTGTCCTGAACATGCTGCCTTCAATCTACATTGATTCTAGATCCTGCCATGGTTGCTTGGTACACGTTTGAAAATCCTTCCCTTGATTAAGCCTCTCCTCTAGCACAGCCCCAGAAGGAAGGAAGGAGCAATTGCAAGCTTGCTATATGCCCACCCACAATTTCACTGGGCAGGTGTGGGTCCGCCCCCACCAACAATGCGCATTGCAGGACCACCTTCATCTGTTTCCACATTGTGGGGTAACGGAGAATCAATCTGCAATGACCTTTTATTTTCAGAATGAAAGCAATTTCTCAAGATGCACTCTTCAGACAAAAAAAAAAAATCTAGATTGTGTGAGGCCTACATAGGGGAATAATAATAATAATAATAATAATAATTAATAATAATAATAATAATAATAATAATTTATTATTTATACCCCGCCCATCTGGCTGGGCTTCCCCAGCCACTCTGGGCGGCTTCAAACAAAATACTAAAACACCGTAATACATCAAACATTAAAAGCTTCCCTAAACAGGGTTGCCTTCAGATGTCTTCTAAAAGTCGGATAGTTGTTGTTCTCTTTGACATCTGGTGGGAGGGCATTCCACAGGGAGGGCGCCACTACCGGGAAGGCCCTCTGCCTGGTTCCCTGTAACTTGGCTTCTCGCAGTGAGGGAACCACCAGAAGGCCCTCGGTGCTGGACCTCAGTGTCCGGGTAGAACAATGGGGGTGGAGACGTTCCTTCAGATATACTGTACCGAGGCCATTTAGGGCTTTAAAGGTCAGCACCAACACTTTGAATTGTGCTCGGAAACGTACTGGGAGCCAGTGTAGGTCTTTCAAGACCGGTGTTATGTGGTCTCGGCAGCCGCTCCCGGTCACCAGTCTAGCTGCAGCATTCTGGATTAGTTGTAGTTTCCGGGTCACCTTCAAAGGTAGCCCCACATAGTGCGCATTGCAGTAGTCCAAGCGGGAGATAACCAGAGCATGCACCACTCTGGAAAGACAGTCTGCGTGCAGATGGAGCTGGTAGACAGCTGCCCTGGACACAGAATTGACCTGTGCCTCCATGGACAGCTGTGAGTCCAAAATGACTCCCAGCTGCGCACCTGGAAAAAACAAGTACTCTGTCTCTATTGATTCTAAAATAGAATCGGGTGTGTGTTTGTGTGCAGCTATTGGCTGGTGCTGTGCCACGATGGCATCAGTCTTCCTCCCCCCTCTTTTCAAGGTCCAGTTCTTCCATGGACCGTGATGCTCAGAAAGTCTTTGTCAAGTAAAAGAGGGTGGCTTCCGTGTCAGATGTCAATGAGATAAATAACTATACAACTTTCAGAAGACATCTGAAGGCAGCCCTGTACAGGGAAGGTTTTTTATGTTTTATTATGCTTTTATATTTGTTTGAAGCCACCCAGAGTGGCTGGGGCAACCCAGCCAGATGGGAGGGGTACAAATAATAAAATGATTGTTATCATTATTTATCCATTTATATTTTCAAAGGACTTTATTCTGCAAAGCCTCATGGTGGACCAGGAGTGGGGAACCTCTGGCCAATGAACCAACTTTGACCCACCAGGCCAACCAAATCCACCTGTGCCACACCTGGCATCAGGTGTCACATCAGGTGTGGGGCAGGTATAGATGTGGCAATAAATGAACAATCAGGATCTTAAAGTGAGCTCCCAACTGTTCCTTTGCTGAAGCAAGGCATGCTTCCTAAAACCATCAGTTGGTGGGTGGTGAAAGCATGCCTTGCTCCAGGATCGCGAAGGGGTTTGTATTGAAAACCTGTTTTAGCAGAGGCTTCAGTAGAAACTACTTCATAACCCTGGAACAAGTCTCTTGGAGGGTGCATTGAATGCATGTTTTTTTTCCAGAAAAGCTTATCTCCTGATGTCATTGTAATGCCAGGTGATTGACAGATGGATGGTTTTGCCCACCTGTCAAATTTGGAACAGGATCTTTGCTGTGGCAGGGCCTTCAACAACAACAAAAAGGCTCATTTCAGATACCAATCTCTGTTTTTCCCCCTTTTTATCTTTAAAAAGCACCTGGAAAAAGAAAAAGGAGGAAAGCATTTGAATCGTTTTATGTTCTTCATTGACTGCCTAGACAATGGTATTTCATACCGGTTTATTATACTTTACATATAATAGTCATTGTTGTTTTTGGTTCAATAATGCACTACTTTCTGAGGGACCTCAACACTAATTGACCTCACTGTGAATTGAGGGTCTCAGATAAGGACACCCAATCTTCATTTGGGTTCCTCAAACAAAGCATTTTTTTTATCTCCAGTAACTCAAAACAAATCAAACTAGATTATAGATATTCAAAAGAAGCCAGCAACATGCATCCCATTGACTAAGAGTTCAATTTACAGATTTTTGCCTTAAACCTGCAAGCTCCTAACATGTTGCTATAGTGATACCATAAGCCTGTAAAAACTTCAGGCATTCATATTCATAGAAACTTCTGAAGCAGGACCAAATGTTGGAAGCAACACCTGCACTCTTGCCAAGTTTGAAATAGCACACAAATTATGCCAGAAATAAATGGGTGTGACTAATACAAGCACAGCACACTAAAGGGGGCGGAGGTGAAAGCTAGCATTTGCCTTGGAGGCAACATTTAGAGAGTACAGTAGATGGGTACTTAGAGAGCATAATTTCCCCCACTGTTCACCTTTATCCTCCTTAACTGCATTGCACATTTCTCCCCCATAAATTGTACAACTGCTAGCAATTATATCACTGCAACCTGGGGAGAACAAGTGTTGTAACACTTGCTTCCTTTGTAACATTAGGAACATTAACTTTCACTGAAGCAGGAAATTTGGTCCCCTTTAACTCGTATGGCTCCATTTGTCAACAGCCCCTTTTAGTGAGGCTTCCTGCGAGGGTCAGAACCATCATTTCCAACCTGCCACCAAGCTCAGCGCTGCCAGTCTCTTTCAACAAAAACCAGAAAGGCCTCTCCCTTTCCGAAACTCCTGTCCTACAATCTTCACTCTTGACACTCCAAGGTCAAGTGCCGCCAAGAATCTGCCCAGCGTTAAATGTGCTGAACCCAGCTCCCAACACCCCCCTGCTAATTACTGTGGTCACACTTCCTAGTCCTACAAGCAGGGAACGACTTTGCAGTCTCTCAACTGGAAGAGGTCACCTAGCTGTGCGATATAGGTCATCGCATTGGCAGTTGCTGCTTGATAGAAGACAGCTTCAGAAGGTAGCTGTTTGAACATGAAGGGCAATCTAAGGTAATTAACTGATACACCCAGTATGACTCATGTGATAGTGGGGGAAGAGGTAAGGAATAGGAGATATTCATTCAAGTTTATAATTTACAGTTTTCATGTTCATCATTTTCGGCTTTTGCACGGATTCTGCATTTTCTTGGCTATGGATGTTTCAGCTTACCAAAGCCAAGAGTAAATTATGCTACTGAGTAATTAAGGTGGGTTTACACAACCTCTTATGATGAGTAAAAAGTAAAACAATGTGACTTTCCCCCCATTATTCCCAAACTCAGTACATGAAGGGTGCCTCATGCTTTGCCCTTACCTGGGGGAGGTACAGACAGGGAGGTGTGCCAAGCGTTCCCTCTTCCTCCCTTGCTGGGGGGCGATGCCAGTGCCCTCCCCCTCCTTCCCCGGATTGGCACGCACAGGTGTCCCTTAGCCACAAGGAGAAGGGGGTGCTGCCACCACCCCAGCCACAAAGGTCTGGCCGGGCGCAGCTTGCCTCCCCACAGCTCTGGCTTAGTGAAAGAGCCTGTTGTGGGGGCACCCTGGGGACTCCAACAAGCCCAGACGGGACTCTACCTCCACTGGAGTAAAGTGGGGCCACACTGAGCCTCCTGCCCACCTGCACAGAGGGGAGCCCCAACAGCCAAATCCCCCTGACACCAGTGGAGAAGAGTACCAAGCCGTTGCTTTGGCGATCACTTGTAGCTGATGGCGATCACGTCCTTCCACAGTGGGGACACTGGTTTCCGGGTGGGAGTTGATCACGGTGTGGATTTGCCAAGCGTGTCTTCCTCCTAGCATGTTTCTCCCTTGCGTCCTGAGTTTGAGTGTCTACAAAGCCCATGACACCTTTGGTCAAGGCTGTTCTCCAACTGGAGCACTCACAGGCCAGTGTTTCCCAATTGTTGGTGTTTATACTACATTTTTTTAGATTTGCCTTGAGACATTCTTTAAACCTCTTTTGTTGACCACCAGCATTACGCTTTCCATTTTTATGTTCGGAATAGAGTAGTTGCTTCGGAAGACGATCATCAGGCATCCGCACAACATGATCAGTCCAACGAAGTTGATGTTGAAGAATCATTGGTGATCTTTGCTTCTTCCAGTACACTGATATTAGTACCATGCTGGGGGCACCTGTATGTAGTCGCCTGGTTCGCGCCCCCTCAAAAATTGTGCCCGGGGTGACATCCCCTAGGCCACTGGTAGTGAATTATCTCTGGCAAGAGGCATTCTCAAAGGCATCATGGGTGAAGGCAGGTTAGCCCCATCTGTACTTTGGGCTGTTCTGTGAAGGGGTTCTGTGTGCACACATTACTATATATGTAAAGATTTTCCATGCAGGGGGGACCTCTGGCCAAATCAGGCTCTTCACTCACATGGCAACACTCCTTGCTTGAATGATGTGCATAGCATTGCCCCTGGCAGGGGCAAGCATAGTCATGTAATCCAGCTGGAGCTCCTTGGACAAAATGGTGGAATATAAGTGCAATAAATAAATAAGACACAAATCTAGAACCTGGTCTGGTAGCAGAAAGGAAAGCAGTGCAGATCTTTAACAGCAGAGTCATCTCTTAACACTAGCATGTTCCCATCACAAGTCTAGCATTCTGCAAGAGCTGAAGCTTCCAGGCCATAGCCAAGGGCAGCCCTACATAAAGTGTGTAGGCGTAATCCAATCCTGATGTAGACTACAGTGAACTACAATGGTCAGGTTGTCCCTATCCAGGAATGACCATAGCTGGCAGAGCACATGAAGCTTATAAAAGACACTGAGCCACTAAGGCCAGGTGTCTCCAATTCCTATCATCCCTAGCCAGCATGGCCAATGGTCAGGGGTGATGGGAGTTGTAGTCCAGCAACATCTCAAGTGCACCATTTTGGCTACCACTGCCTTGGTAATGTCCAGATTAAGTGGTTTTGAAAACCCATTAAGTAGTTAATCCCTGCAATTAAATACACTGCTTCCACGGCTAGATAGTAATCTGTTTATAGAGTCCATTTACAAAGAACACGCATGCTTAATAATCTGGTTCGGTTATTTAAGATGCCTGCCCCTGTTGACTGACCTTATTCTGCCCTACGTAACACACTTTTCTAGTTAATATTTGCATCATGCTCCCACTTGTTGCAGGAGTTATATTGAGTTACTCTGCATCATGTGAAGTGGCAAAATTCCAAAACAGTACTGCCTGGATAAACATTTTAAAAGGCACGTATTCACCAAAGGCTGTGCCAATCCATGCAGCTCCACAGGTATTTTGCAAGCTTTTCACAGGCCCGATCAGAGATAATAGCAATCCCAGTATTTCCGTAATAACTCTGAAACACATACTGTTGCCTTTAAGGCTTGAACTCAGTATCTAAGCCTCTAGGCAAATATTGAGGTCATTGGTCCATCCCTAATAATTCCCCATTTCTTAACAGATTAGCTAATATAAATAAAATCTAAGTGAGAAAGCAACTGAGGTTGTGGCTCACACAGTTCCCCTGACTACAATAGATTTGCTCTGGATTCAAACCAGATGTGTCAGAGATCAAAAAGATATATCGAATTCAAACTACCCAGTAGTAAGTTTTTTTGCCACTGGATCACCAGTATGAGCCACCACTGATTATTCTATTTGTTTTGTTGGTGGTGATGGTTACTTTCTTAAAAGCACTGTCAGCGCAGTCTTTAGCATATGCACCGCCAGGGTGCAAAGATCTGCCCAGCGCCCCCAAATTTAGTTTAGCCTCCAAATTAACTTTTATAATGATGTAAGAATTAATTTCACATGCACGGCACCTTAGAGAATGACAAGCGCCATCGTTGAGTCAAGCGCCACCATTGCTAAATGAGCGCACAAAGTCCTTTAGTGAAGCAGTATGTATACATTTTGGTGATACCTAGGTATATATGTATTTTGTTTTTCTAGCTTGATCAAAATTATTTATTATTTCATAACAGGTAGAAAATTAAGAGCTTAGGCGGCTTCAGCGGCGGGTTCCTGGCGCCCCCCAGAATTCAGCGCCCAGGTGCCCTGCACCCCTTGCACCCACGGGTAAAGATGGCCCTGAGCACTGTGCCCTCTCTGATCTTGATAGGAGACTGCAGAATTCTGTATTTTTGAAAGTAAGGTATTGTATCAGATGAATATTTGTTCACGAAAGCAGAACAAATCCATATTACCCCTTCATTTTGTTTACAACTGCCATGGCCAGGAAAAAAATACCATTTTCAGCAAAAGTCCTTTATGCCTGAAATCTCAATCATATAATTAAATTCAGCTTAGAGTGTAATGTGGTAGGTAAATTGGCTCAAGGACCCTAAACAACGGATTATAAATACAGTACAGCTAAAAGGTGCTTCGGGGTTTCAACTAAGTCCTATCTTGTTCGTTAAAAAAAAGGGAATGATATTGAGAAGTATAATTAAACAAGCTTGATGAACTGGCATCCTGGGTCCTGCTTTACTGCGCTTGGTTGGCAGGCCTGCTGAGTCACATGCCGCACTACTTTTGCAGGATACAGATCCTTCTGTAACTCTGCAGGTGGCGAGATTCCTGAATGCGGTTATCTCACACACAAAAACCACCAAAAACAACATCAAAAACTAATCGGACAGTTTTGAAGAGAGTGCATGTCGGATCTCGTCTTCAGTTTTCCTTTTTCTGGGATCCGTCCCTTGGAGCTCTCCGGGCCCCAAGCTGTTATCTGGCTCTGCTCAATGACCCACCCCTGCATCATGGTGTTCACCTTCTGGTGCCGAATATATCAGTCTTTATGCCTCTGTGCTTTTATGTTTGTACATACTTTATGGGCTAATAGCCGTAAATAAATAAATAAATAAATAAATAAAATAAAGATGAACTGGCAGAACAGGGATCCACAGTCCTTGTCCTTTTAAAAAAATCATTAGTCTTTCCCAATAGCACATAGGTGAGGATGGAGAGACTGTTTTTATAAAATTCCAATGACACTCCATAACGCCCTGCAAGAAGACAGAGCTATGACCAGTGCTTATTTTTAGCGGATATTCAAAGGTATACCATACTGGCACCTCTCTCTTTTTTTGTTAAAAGGTGTGGCACTCATGGTGAGAACTGACACCCATTTTTCAAGGAAAAAAGCACTGGCTATGACCCGTTTGACAGTGGCCAGCATGCTTATCACACTAGCCTACCTGACCCATGTACTTGCAATGATACAGGTGTTTGCATACACACATCAAAGTTTGTAGGTGTGCCCCTAAAGCATTCAACATGCACATCTTAAGACAATAACCTCCAACATTTCATCAGTGAAAATAAAGAAAGGCGTGTGCATTTGGGTGGAGCTGGCAGCCCAGAAGAGTGGTCCAGAGAATAGCAGAAGAGCCAACCCAATCCAGGGTCAAACGTGCTCCTAACGGGGGGCGGGGGGCGGAGAGGCTCTAAATAAAGTCCATGCAAGCAGATAGTTCCAGATGATCCAGAAGTAAAAGTTCTTGCACTAACAAGATGACTTTGATGGATACAAATCTTAAAAAAACAACCCACCTATATAAAAACTATAGAAGTTTAGATACAACTCCTTTATGATCCCTACTCCCTGGGCATCAGACTTCACTGTCAAAGGCTTGTACAATATAAGAGAGGGGGGAACTAGATCCTTTAAAAGGCAAGTCTTTGTAAAGCATGGCTATCCTTGCTTACTCAGAACTGTTAGAGGATAAAGTAACTGGTGACAAAATGGGTCTAAACTATATTTTCTGGCTTTGTACTGCTGTTAATTAATGACTGCTGCTGTAATCATCTATATGTTTGCCCATACATATAACTCCCCTCCCCTGTCATAAGCAGGATAATTGGGTACTGGTCTGAGCAGTATTTGCTCAAATATATTTTTCCACATTACTTCAGCATTTATTTTTAGACTGCTATGGTCATGAAGGTACGTGAATTTCTGAATTGTTGTCTGTCAGCTAATCCATACCTCATTCTGAATCTCCTTGTAAATAAAATATTTTCCCATCACTAATGCAGTCTTATGGTTTATTACCACATGGTAAGAATTAACAGTCTTCTCAATCTTCAGTCAATATGATACAAAGGAATGCTAGATAAATCTATTAGAATTCAGTGTAAAATAAATGATTTTTACACTGAAATTTAATACATTTATCTCACTTGCATCTGTATCATGTCAAACGATGATGTTTCCTATCAAGAAACATGGTTATTGATCATTTTTAATAGCGACCATCAATAGTATCAAAACTCTGAATAAGCTTTTAACCTAAATCTTTGGAAGATATCAAAATCAATTCCCATTTTAAAAAGTGTATTTTATCCAACAAAATTTAAAGGCTACTAGAAGCATCTTAGATATATGTAATTCATCATACATATATTCATATTTAATATCTTCATAGTAGTTGACAACATTAAAGGGAACTGTAACTCAAGAAATAATGGGATGTTTTTAGCAAAAGAGCCCACCCACAGACACTCACCATCAAATCTCTCCACCTTATTCTGTGTTGCCCAGTCCTATAGTAGAGCCAAGCAGTGGCGTAGTGTGAGGGGGTGCAGGGGGGCCCGGCCGCACCGGGCGCAACATCTGGGGGGGCGCTCGCACTCGCAGCTCTCTGCCCCTACCTGGCTCATTCACTCTCTCTCACTGCAGTGCTGGCTGTGCGAATCCGATCCAAGCCGCTGGGTCGCCGCCCACTGTGGAGGGGGTGGGTGCCAGGCATGCGGTGCGGAGAGAGAGTGAGGGACTATCTGGGGGAGGGACAGTGCAGCGGCCGCCCAGCGCAGCGCTGAGCGTGGGAGAGAACCACACCAGACCAGCCCAGGCAGCAGCAAGAAGAAGCTGGCAGCGGCGGCAGGTTAGGGGTTAGGGGGCGCAAATTACTTGCCTTGCCCCGGGTTAGGGGGCGCAAATTACTTGCCTTGTCCCGGGTTAGGGGGCGCAAATTACTTGCCTTGCCCCGGGTGCTGACAACCCACGCTACGCCGCTGGAGCCAAGATGGTAAGCATTTTTCTGTTTAGCATGGCTTCAAGCTAGTCCTATCATCATTGAGATATAACAGGCAAGGACAGAAAGTAAACATCATTGGTACCAAATGACTGTTACCCTCCCACACATGCGGGGAGTTCACACGGATATTCCTGGAAAATGATGCTCTGCAATGTGAGACAGGTTGGAGCTGCCATTAATGGCACTGGAAGCGCTTGGCCCTGCCAGTGCTGTCACAGGGCATGAACTAAAACCACAGTCAGGAGCACAAGCATCAGAATGATGTGCAGAAACACAGCACCTCCTGTCCTGGTGTGTTTTCCCCCCTACCTGTGATGAACCAGGTCTAGATTACCTATGATTTCTATCAGTTGCCAGTTTGCTTAAGTTCTACACATTTGGTCACAGTTTAAAGCACAGGAGAAACGAAAGAAGTGGAGGAGGAGGAGGAAGAGGAGAAGGAGGAGAATTGGGGAGGAGGTGGAGGTGGAAGAAGCAGCCCTTGACATCTTCCTGAGCCACATCCTGGGAGGGCAGCTGAGGTTGTTGCTACTGATGCATATTCCAGGGACCTTCCAAAAGAAGGAGACACTTCACTCATTTTTAACTATAAGCACAGAACACTAAGAACAAAGAAACACGCAAAGCATATACAGTTTACAAAATGTTTCACATACTGGCTGGGCAAACCTCTACACACCACAGATGGGAAGCGTGTGCCTTTGAAATGGTGTTGAACTATCCCTGCTGTTGGGCATGTTTGCTGGCACTGAGGAGAGTTGGAATCCAACAACATCTGAAAGGATGTTACACACCAGAGGTGTGTCACCAAGTTCCCCACTCTTGCTGCACACCAAATGCACCTCCTTCCCTGGTTCGCTTGTTTGTTTTCTCCTGCCCATTATGAACCAGGCCTAGATTAACTAGGATTTCTATCAGTTTCCATCTTCTCTAGGGCCCAAATGATTTTAGTTTATGCGTGAATGCAATGCAATTATTTCCTTAAAAATAAATCTATCATCTTAACTGCAAAAGTGTGCCTTTGATTTATACTCTCTCCGAGCTCACCTGTCCCTTTAAATGCACTGCTTGCTATATGTTACTGGTGCACAGCGAGAAATCTCCAATTATATAAAAGGGAAGGTTGAAACCTAATAATTATTGCATGTGATTTATTATGCACCCATTTGGAGTGCTGCTGAGTGACTACCTGGTGCTGTGAGTTTCAAATGTTTTAAGGGAACCAGCCATGGAGGAGATGTGGGTGGTTGGAAAACCGCCCCATGGGTGCCCCGCTGCTTGGCCCTCAGGATCCCTACCATGCCCCATGATCTGACCATCTTTACAGTGGTACCTCTGGTTATGTACTTAATTCATTCCGGAGGTCCGTTCTTAACCTGAAACTGTTCTTAACCTGAAGCACCACTTTAGCTAATGGGGCCTCCCACTGCCGCTGTGCGATTTCTGTTCTCATCCTGAAGCAAAGTTCTTAACCAGAGGTAATATTTCTGGGTTAGTGGAGTCTGTAACCTGAAGCATATGTAACCTGAAGCGTATGTAACCCAAGGTACCACTGTACTTTCATGCCTGGGCAGAGAGATGTGAATGTAGAAAGCCCTGAATTTTGCACGACTTGAATGTACAAAGTCAAGCATCACATCTTTTGTCTCACCCACTTTTCCCCTCTGGGCCTGACCCATCCCTGAACTAAACTAAACATCCTGAACCACCTGGGGGGGGGAGGTATAGAAGAGGACAGGTGGTCTCTTGCACCTTGAGAGTGTGTAGAGGAGTGGATTTCAGCAGGTGTGCCTCTTCTGTGCACGTAGCAAAGGCACAGGATACCTAACTCCTTTATTTGCCTGGCCACCATGTTGTTGTTTAGTCATTTAGTCGTGTCCGACTCTTCGTGACCCCCTGGACCAGAGCACGCCAGGCCCTCCTGTCTTCCACTGCCTCCCACAGTTTGGTCAAACTCATGCTGGTAGCTTTGAGAACACTGTCCAACCATCTCGTCCTCTGTCGTCCCCTTCTCCTTGTGCCCTCCATCTTACCCAACATCAGGGTCTTTTCCAGGGAGTCTTCTCTTCTCATGCGGTGGCCAAAGTCTTGGAGCCTCAGCTTCAGGATCTGTCCTTCCAGTGAGCGCTCAGGGCTGATTTCCTTAAGAATGGATAGGTTTGATCTTCTTGCAGTCCATGGGACTCTGCAGAGTCTCCTCCAGCACCATAATTCAAAAACATCAATTCTTCGGCGATCAGCCTTCTTTATGGTCCAGCTCTCACTTCCTCTGGCCACTATACCTAGCACCAAAAAGATAAGAGAAATGAAACCAAGCTCATATCCTGAGTCATATCTCACATTGCCACGCTCAGTGCAGAGACCCACTTTGAGATTGTGTGGGGGGTTTGTTTTTTTACAATCAAGCAGTATATAAATTTTATGGAAATGAATAAATTAAGATCTCCATAGTTGGGCATGTTCACATGGAAAGAGGTGGCCCTTGCAGTAATCTATCCCTAAGACATTTGGAAAGGGGGCTTTTAAAACCACCACCTTGAATTAGGTCAAAAGCAGACAGGAAACCATTAAAATGCTTTTGAGACTGATGCGTTCCATAGGCCAACTGACAAATAACCCATAATATGCAATGAAGCTCATACAGCACATGCCGTGACAGACAGCAAGGCCCACATTCAGCAAAAGCCTTGATTATATTGTGTCACGCATGCTTGGTTAAATATTTGTTGTTGTTGTGTTATGTATTTTGTGTTTTTATATTGTAAACTGCCCGGTGGTGGTAGTGGTACTGATGATGATTTATTTAATTTCCATACTGCCCTTCATCTGAGGATCATAGGATGGTTTACTATTTGAGAATCCATACCATAGTAACAAACAAAAATAATAGCCCCTCACAGATGCACACAGTCTAGAAGGCCATGGATTGTTTAATTAGCCAATGGCCAGGGAGAAGATTAATGTTTTTGCCCAGCACCTAAAGATGTATAACAAGACACATGAGGGAGGTATTCCATTCTGTTGTGATTGTTATTCAAGTAACTGTCGTTTTTAACTGTTTTCTGCTTCTGTGTGTGTGTGTGTGTGTGTGAGAGAGAGAGAGAGAGAGAGAGAGAGAGAGAGAGAGAGAGAGAGAGGCTTCTCTGGATACTGCTGAGGACAGTGTATGCCAGTGTGATTTGTCTGAAGTGAAACAAGACAGAGAAAGATCCCTAAGCGTTAATAGGGAGAAACCTGTGCAGGAGCTCTCTATAAGGAATAAAGTGAAGAAGCATGAAATTGAAATTTTATTCTTCTCAGTTATATGTTTATAAAAGTAAAGTTCTTTTGAATATAAAGGGTCTGGGCATCACATATCATCAAAATTTATTTTTATATATATACACAACAGAGTGGTATATGAATTTAATAAATAAGAATAATAAATATGCCCTGGCATGCTGTCATAATTAAAATGAAGAAATTCCTTGCCAAGAGGTGCTTACCAGATGCAATACTGTGCATGTCTATGCAGAAAAAAGTCCCTTAAGTTCCATGGGGCTTACTCCCAGGTAAGTGTGTAGAGCAGGAGTGGGGGACTTCAGGCCCAGAGGCCAAAGGCAGGTCTCTCCCCACACACACACCCTCTGCTCTGTTCTTGTCTAGCTGGATTGTACCCTTCAACTCTGATAATGCTGCTTGCTTGCCTGGATTGAGGCTAGACAGGCTTGAGTGAATGCATGTAGAAACTAGCCTACTGTACAAATGTAAAATTTCTATTTGTTGTTCCGTCCGCTTTTGCCCCTGGCCCAACCCACCATGGGCGTGTGGCTCTCGGGAGGTTTCCCAGGAGAGAATGTGGTCCACAAACTGACTTGGCCATCCCTGCAAACAATCTAGTCTGATTTAAACAGATTCAGGATCGTTCTCCGACTGAGATACAAGGGACAAATGTTGCCCAGACACACTTCCATAGATCTTTCGCAAACACACACACACACACACACACACACACACGTAAAAAACCCATACTGTAAGATACACATAAATGTCATTAAAGAACTTTTGCACGCTTCGTTGCAAATATGCTTATTCAGATGATTGGTTTCTATCACGTTTCCATTGCATTACATTTTCACAGGGAAACATTTGCATGTCTCCTTAGAGCCAATTTACAGGCCTGTGTATGGCAACATGAGACCTTGTGAATCTTTAGCACAGGAAGCTGCCTCATCCCGAATCAGAAGATTTGTCCACCCAGCTCAGCATTCATCTGCTCTTAATGGCAATGGCTCTCAAGGTTGTCAGGGCCAAAGTTAGAGCACATGCCAGCTCCATATTTGTGCGCCCTTGACAGCACAATCCTATGCATGTGCTCAGAAGAAAACCTCACTGAATCCAATTGGACCTATGCCCAAGGAAATATGGTATGCATCAAATTGCAACCTAAGTGCAAGGTTTTTTAAAAAATGTAAATTGACAGTACACAACCCTCCAATCCACACTGGGTGCCTAGCATAGTGGACAGGGGCTTTAGCCATTTGCTAAAGTTTCCAGTTCAGGTCAGGAGACCCATCTACCCATGTCAGCTCCCAGGAAAGAAAACTGGGAGGTTGGGGTTTTGTCCCTTCCATGCATATTGTTGGGGAGGGGGCAATCCAAACTGGGACTTCCGTCTCTAAGATTCTATGATAGGTAGGAAATCCATGTCTGGGCTGTAACAGTTTGAACTGTATTTGGAGGTCCACAGAAGTCCTTGCACATAGAAAACAAGCAAGCCATGGCTCACCCTTCTCCCTGGCACCTATTTTTAGGAACATAGGATGTTGCCTTAGACTCAATCAGGCCAACGGTCAGTACTGTGTATACCAGTAGTTCTCAAAGGGTCTGTTGCGCCACACTGGTGTGGCAGGAGAAGATTGCAAGAGTGGCCAGAAGATATACAGAAACAGTATCCACGGCTTCAAGAGCATTGTTCTCCAGTTCTCCAGGACACATTGTTGTGGACAGGGAGGTTCAACTCTGACAAATATGAAAGATCAGAAAAGAGAAAGGCTTCTTTGTGTTGATGAGGAGAGGAGAGCTTGTTTGCCTCAAATTCGACCTAATATAACTGAGATTATCCAGCAAAAGCAAGCTCACACCTCTCATTGAGTTTGTTATGCATACTTAAGGTACATTTGCGAGAGGCTCGTTTATAATTTTATTTTGGGAATGATTCGTGTTCTTATGCAGCTGCATTGTTTTAGACCTTCTGGATGTCTTATGATGATACTATAAAGTAGTTGTGTTCTGTGTTATAAATCCAGCACTGCTAGGATTGTTCCTTTTTGTTTTCCATTGTATGTCTTTTCAGTAAAATATTTGGTGTGGTGTGAGCAAATTTTTATGATGAAAGTGTGGCCCAGAGAACCGCTGGACTGCACTGATTCAAGTCTCCTTGCTCTACCTGGAGATGTGAACTCAAGTGAGAGCCAGTGTGGTGTAGTGGTTAAGAGCAGTAGTCTCGTAATCTGGTGAACCGAGTTCGCTTCCCCGCTCCTCCACATGCAGCTGCTGGGTGACCTTGGGCTAGTCACACTTCTCTGAAGTCTCTCAGCCTCACTCACTTCACAGAGTGTTTGTCGTGGGGGAGGAAGGGAAAGGAGATTGTTAGCCGCTTTGAGACTCCTTCGGGTAGTGATAAAGCGGGATATCAAATCCAAACTCCTCCTCTTCTTCTTCTTCTTCTTCTTCTTCTTCTTCTTCTTCTTCTTCTGCATCTGAAGCAGCTGTACTATTGCCCTTCACCACGTTTTTTGATGTGGAGTGAAGTTACCAGATTTTTTTTCAATGAATCTGGGGACACTTTAAATAAATAAATAAATAAAGCGTTGATGCTGCCTGCAGCAATGGCGGTGGCAGAGGGGCGGCTGCCACCTTGACCTCAACCACCACGTTCCCCCTTCCTCCAAGGCTTCTATCTCCTTTCTCCATGAGCCTGGGCAGCCCCTGAGTTATTGGTTCTTCAGTGGTGGTGGGGAAGCAGTGTGCGGTGGGTCAGGCATGGAAGGTGGAGAAGGAGGGCCGAGAGCAGTGGCAGCGGCGGCGAGGCTCGGGCAGCATGATGCCTCCCTTCCCATCGGATCAGCCCCAATCCCATTCCTACTTGCGTACAAGCAGGAGGGGGTGGGGATCTCTCAGTTAGGCAACAGGAAGCCTCCCTTCCCAGCTGAGATTAGTTGCTGGGGTCAGGGAAGGTGGATGTGGCCCGGAAGCTGCGTCTTAGAGCCCCTGCACCACCATCATATGGGGACTTCCGAGCAGCTCCTGAAGCCAGCCAGAGCCAACTGCTCTGGGCTGCTGAGACTGCCGTTGCTGCATTTCCCGGGGACATTAGATGAAATCCGGGGACATTCCGGGGATGGAATTTGTCTGGGGACTTATTCACGAATCCGGGGACTGTCCCCGGGAAACGGGGACATCTGGTAACCCTAATGTGGAGGAGATACTTTTCTTTTTTTGATAGAGGAGCAGTTCCAGCCATGAGTCCGTCACCTCGGTAAGGCAACCGGGCCAGGCTTTTGTGGGGAAAGTAAACAGCGCTGCCTTCCTGTGTCTTGACTGAGCTGCCTCTTACAGTCTGCCCATGCCCCCCAGGGGACGAGATGCTGCACCATACCAGAAAGGTTATGTGTCGGGTAGCCCAGAGCCCCCCAAACTGGCTGTCATTAATATGGTGAACAGCAGTATTCTGCTGCAAGGGAGTATTAACACATTAGTGAAGTTTTCGTTTTTAAGAGTTCCCTTTTTTGTCATGCGAAGCATCCTGACCGTGAGTTGCAGGTGATACACTCCTGGTTCCCAGTGAGTGATTTCTACTCCGGTGGGGAGTTTCCGTTCAACAAAGTGTAGGATCATGGCAATGAAAATAAGGAATAGAGTTGGGGCAATAACACAACCCTGTTTAACACCTGATCCCACTGTGAATGGTTCACTTTGAGAGCCATTCTTATCTGCGATTGTTGCCATCATATTATCATGGAGGAGCCGAATGATGTTTACAAATTTATCTGGGCAGCCAGTTTTCAGAAGGACAGTCCACAGGGCATTACGATTTACATTGTCAAAAGCCGGGAAGACAGGCGAACTAATATCAGTGTACTGGAAGAAGCAAAGATCACCAGTGTTGAAGCAATGATTCTTCAACATCAACTTCGTTGGACTGGTCAAGTTGTGCAGATGCCTGATGATTGTCTTCCAAAGCAACTACTCTATTCCGAACTTAAAAATGGAAAGCGTAATGCTGGTGGTCAACAAAAGAGGTTTAAAGACTGTCTCAAGGCAAATCTAAAAAAATGTAGTATAAACACTGACAACTAGGAAACACTGGTCTGCGAGCGCTCCAGATGGAGAACAGCCTTGACCAAAGGTGTCATGGGCTTTGAAGACACTCAAACTCAGGATGTAAGGGAGAAACGTGCTAGGAGGAAGGCACGCTTGGAAAATCCACACCATGATCAACTCCCGCTGGAAACCTATGTCCCCACTGTGGAAGGACATGTGGGTCCAGAATTGGCCTCCACAGTCACTTACGGACTCATTGTTAAAACTATGTTTATGGAAGACAATCTTACTTGGCTACGAGTGATTGCCAAAGAAGAAAGAAGAAGTCCTGCAGTTAACTAATGACATATTTTTTACCTGTAGGCTTTTATTCTGAATACCTGTCCAATACTCTTTTTTTTTTTAATTTGAATATTCAGGGATGGGTGCGCATGCCATATTGTAGAAGTCCCTGGGAACAACTTTCTCATTCAAATATATTTAATGTCAAAAGTTTCTAGCAGGTATAATTTTCTGTCTATGATTCATTATAGATCAAAGAGTGTGTGCAGCGAGGGAGGCAGGTGGGACTCTTCGCATTCTCATTCTTCCTGGCATAAAAAAAACCCCTTATCTATCTCAGATGCAAACTGTGGCATCTTTGCAAGTGGATGTCAAGGAACAAAGCATTTTACTGAAGCATGTATTGAGCATGTGCTAGGATATTTATAAGGGTGTATAACTTCAAAATTGTCATAATCAGAAACACATACTGTCAGGGGTTCAGGAGCAGAGGCAAGGGCAAGGGAGGAAACAGAGAGCGAGGGAGAGGAGGCAGAAGAAAAGATGAGTGATGACGACGACCCGAGATCTCCGAGTCTTTCCAGTGAATCAGAAGATTCACAGAAAGGAGCACCAGTGGCCAGGGCAAGGGGGGAGCCTAGGGGGACACCCCAGGAAGATAGAGCCAGAGGGGACTCAGAGGGGAGCAGTTGGAAATCAGGACCAGCGTCACCGCCAGAGAGCAGGGAAGAGGAAGGGCGCCAGGGATCAAGCGCTGGCAGCTCACAACAGGGGGGAGGGCACGAGTCAGGAGTGGCCACACCTCCATCGGGGAGCGAAGAAACGGTCAGACGGAAGGTGGAAGGTTGGGCGCGCGTGCCAAGTTCAAATGCACAGGAAGGTGGCGCAGTAGGCAGCCCGGAAAGGGAGCCAGGTCCTAAAGCCCGCCGAAAGGAGGGAGAAGAGTCAGGGGGGTCAGCGTCAGCGTCAGAGGAATCCCGGAAGGAAGAGACCCCGGGGGGCAGAGGGACCCAGAGAAGAACAGTCAGGCGGAAAAGGTGGAGCAAGGCTAGGATATTAAGTTGGTGTACAAGGGGCGGAGACTCAGATGGAGCTTCGCCGATCTAACCATGAGACGTAGAGTTGCACGCAGCAGCTTGAGAATGGAAACTGTAACTCAATAAAGACTTTTATTTAATGATCGCTGGCTAGCATGATCCTCTGTGAGCTAGGATCTGGAAGCAGCTCTGACAGTAAGCTCCATCCCTAGATTGTGGGCATCTACGTCCTCGCGGAGAGGAGAGAAAGCGGGTGCCTACTAGCGAGCTCACGAACGGCAGACAACATGACGGCCGAACAGCAGATAGTGGAACTCAGAGAAGCAGTGACACGACTGAATGCCGAGGCTCTTGCATCCAGGAAGAGAGAGGAGGACGCAGCTGCCGCCTACAGGGATCTCCAGGTCAGGTTGGAAGTGCTTACGAAGCAAGGGCAACTGACACCCAAACCGGAGGGGATTGGGTTGGGGAGACGAACAGGCGGTCTGGTCTCTCACTTCGATGGGAATTTGCAACAGTACCCCAACTTTAGAGCAGATGTAATGTGTGCACTGCAACTGCTGAACAAAGACTTTAGAGATGAGCAAGAGAAGGTGGGATTCATCATGTCCCATTTGCATGGAGATGCTAAAGCATGGCTGCGCAGTTTGTGGAGAGATAAGGATCCGGCGCTCCAAAATGCGGATGCCTTTATTAAAGCGATGGATGGGTGCCTTTTATCAAGCATTGACGTGGATCTTGCTCGGCAGGAGATACATGGACTGAAGCAAGGGAGGGCCAGCGTAAGGCAGTACCATGCCCGCTTTTTCGCTTTGGTCAGTGCCCTGGAATGGGACAGAGATTCGGCTCCTGTAAGAGACCTGTTTTGGGAGGGATTGCACGGCTCGGTTAAAGATGAAATTGCGAGGGGGGAGAGACCCCGGACCACGCAGGAGATCGTTCAGAGGGCGCTGGCGGTGGGGGTGCGGCTGGAAGGACGTCCGTGGAGCAGGGACGAAGGGCGTGGAGGGCGCGAACCAGCCAGGGGCTCCTCCTTCCTTCCCAGAGAAGCAGCGCGTGCGCAATCCACGCCTCCGCCAGGAGGAGGAGCGGAACCTATGGAGGTTGGAGGTGCAAGGGCTCAGTCAGCAGCCAGAGCCCTAGCACCGGCAGCAGTGAAAGCGAAGCCTCCTAGAGGGAACAGGAAGTGTTACATCTGCGATGATCCACAGCATATGGCGAAAGAGTGTCCCCAGAGGCTCCACAAGCACACTGCAGCCTCAGCAATGGTAACTGCAGCAACGCAGCAAAGACAACCACAGCAGGGAAACGAAGGAGTCTGGTTGGAGGAAGAGGCACTGGGGCCCAGCCAGACGTGTCAGTGAAGCAGTCCCCAGAGATTTTACAGCCCATGGACCCCCTCCCGCCCAAACCGGTAGTGAAGCTCACCGCGTCGCTCCAGCTGCCCAATGGAATCACCATGGACGTGCCAATCACCATTGACTCCGGAAGCAATGCGGACTTTATAGGGCAGGACTTTGTCGACCGGCACGCTATACAGTTGCTGCCTGCCACGCTGCCCCTGCAGGTTGTCACGGTGGATGGCAGGGAGCTGCTAGGGGGGCAAGTGGTGAAGCAGACGCCACCAATGGTGATGCGACTTGGGAATCACAGGGAAATCATCAGCTTCAATGTCACTCAACTATCGGACACGCCCATTGTATTGGGCATGAGTTGGCTGGACAAGCACAGCCCGACGCTGGCTTGGTACCAGAGGCAGCTGACCTTCGGCTCTTCCTTTTGCGCTGAACACTGCATCGTGCCCAGGCAGGAAGGAGGGGAAGAGGAGTCACAGCTGCAGCTAGGCACGCTGCAAGCGGTTCCCCACAAGTACGCAGAATTTTTGGAGGTTTTCTGCGAGAAAGAGGCAGACAGGCTACCCCCCCACAGACCATATGACTGCAAAATTGACCTGCTGCCGGGGGCGGCGCTGCCCAAAGGGAAGCTGTATTCCATGTCTGAGGACGAACTGCAGGAACTCAAAGAGTTCATAGATCATAATTTGGAGCGCGGTTTCATCCGAGAGTCCAAGGCAGCGGGGGGCAGTCCGGTATTCTTTGTTAAGAAGCGGGACACGCCCCAAAAAAGACTTGTAGTGGACTTTCGCATCTTGAACAGTGTGACCAAGCCATCGGACTTCCCCATGCCCTGAATCGACGACCTCCTCGCAAAGGTACGGAAGGGCAGAGTGTTCACCAAGTTGGACCTGCGAGGGGCATACAACCTCATTCGCATGCGGGAGGGAGATGAGTGGAAGACAGCCATGTTCACGCCCCTGGGCACCTACGAATATAGAGTTATGCCTTTTGGATTGCAAAATGGCTCCCACGTTTTTCAAGCTTTCATGCATCACGTGTTGGCGGGGCTCCTCTACAAGACGTGCGTCTGTTTCTTGGATGACATCCTGATCTTTTCGGAATCGCAGCAGGAGCATGACAGACACGTCAAGGAAGTGCTGAGCAGGCTACAGCAACATAGGCTTTACGCCAAGCTGGAGAAGTGCCAATTCGACGTGACCGAGGTGGATTTCCTGGGCTACAAGTTGTCTGATAAAGGGCTCGCCATGGACAGCGCCAAGGTCCGAGCAGTGTTGGATTGGAAAAGCCCACGCAACCGGAAGGAGGTCCAACGGTTTGTCGGCTTCGCGAACTTCTATCGCAAGTTTATCAAAGGCTTTGCCATGCAGACAGCGGCCATCACGGACACGCTCAGCTCCAAGAAAAAGAAGTTCATCTGGACAGAGCAGGCGGAGCAGTCCTTTCAGGCACTCAAGCGTCTCTTCGCGTCGGAAGAGCAGCTGCTTCATGTCAACCCCAGCAGGCCGATGAGGGTGGAGACAGACGCTTCGGACAGAGCCGTGGGAGCAGTCCTGCTGCAGAAAGATCCGCAGGGGGTTTGGAGGCCGGGAGCGTTTTACTCAAGGAAGCTCAGCAAGTCCGAACAGAACTACACCATCTGGGACAGGGAGTTGCTGGCCATTCATGCAGCGTTCAAAGCGTGGAGGCACTTCCTGATCGGCGCCAAGCACACGGTGCAGGTCTGCACGGACCACAAGAATCTAGAGCACTGGCGCACGGCACAGTTCCTGAACCAGAGGCAGATACGTTGGGCTGAGTTCTTTGCGAATTTCGACTTCCGAATAGAGTATGTCCCGGGGGACACCAACATCATGGCGGATGCTCTCTCCCGTAAGCCACAGTATCTGGAGGAGGCAACGCCAGCGGCCGCCATGCACATCTTCGCACCGACAGTGTGGGCGTGCGCGGCGGCAACAGTTGACCTGGATGCGGTGCGACGAGCGTTGCAGGATGACTCCTTCGCGCAAGCAAAGATGGCAGAGGTGCACAGGGGCACGGCAGCGACCGACGAGTTCCAGCTGCGAGATGGTTTGCTCATCCGTAAAGGGGCCATCTACGTGCCGGGAGACGAACTTCGCGCCAAGGTACTGCAGCAGCTGCACGACGCGCCCACTGCCGGGCACTTTGGCAAGGAGAAGACGGTGGAATTAGTAGCCAGAGACTTCTGGTGGCCCGGAATGAGAGGGGAAGTCGCGGACTACGTGGCGAGGTGTGACACCTGCCAGAGGGCCAAACCAGTGCACAGACCGCCGGCCGGACTGCTGGAACCGCTGCAAACTCCGTTCGAGCCATGGGAGAGAGTGGCCCTGGACTTTGTCACGGATCTGCCCAGCTCGAGGGGCAAGACGGCTGTGCTGGTGGTGGTGGATTTGTTCTCCAAGATGGCACATTTCATTCCGTGTGCGAAGGTGGCCACGGCGGAACAAACCGCCAAACTGTTCATAGACCACGTGTTCAAGGTTCACGGTCTGCCGCGGTCTATTCTGTCCGACCGAGGGCGACAGTTCATCTCAAACTTCTGGCAGAGGCTGATGGGCTTCCTGAACGTCAAGATCAACCTGGCGTCGGCTAGACACCCGCAGACCAACGGGCAAGCGGAGCGGGTCAATGCCATCATGCAGCAGTACCTGAGATGTTATGCGAATCAACAGCCTGCGACGTGGGTGGATTACCTGCCTCTCGCTGAGTTCGCCTACAACAACACGAAGCACGTGTCCACGGGGGTCACGCCGTTCTTCGCCAACAACGGGAGGCACCCTAGAACCTTCCCGGGACTGGAAAGAATGGGGGAGGGGGAGCCGCAGACAGCAGATGCGTTCGCGTCGGAGTTGCAGGAGGTCCACGATCAGCTGCGGCGGCACCTGGAGCTGGCTAAACACGCATACAAGGTACAAGCGGACAAACACAGAAGGGTTGGCGAAGAGATCCATGTGGGAGACTGGGTCTGGTTAGCAGCCCACGCAGTGCCGGCCAGGTCGTTGGCGAAGAAGAAACTAGGGCATAAACAACTGGGGCCCTACCAAGTCGACGAACAGGTCAACCCGGTGGCTTTCAGGCTGGCTCTTCCGGAGGGTTCCAGAATGCATCCGGTGTTCCACAGATCGGTGCTCACTCCCTACAAGGCACCTCACAGGTTTCAGGAACCAGGAACGGCACCGGGTCCGCTCCGAGAGAGAACCGGGCAAGGGGGAGTGGCACAGGAGGAGCGCATCAACGAAGTCACGGAGATTTTGGACTCCAGATGGGGGGAAGAGGGGGTAGAATACCTTCTCGCCAAGGAGGGCACCCCGGCCAGTGCCAACAGCTGGGTGCCGGGCTACGCTTTAGACAAACCTCTGCTCAAAGAAGAGTTTCATGCCCTCTTCCCACATAGGCCAATGCCAGCAGACTTTTTCGACGACTGGCTTTTCACGCCCACGCTTTCAGCCAGCACGTTCCGGGGGTTCGACTCGGACGAGGAACCGACACGAGACGCCCGTTCCCCAGAGGGGTCACCCTCGGGATCTGCTTCAGAACCCTCGTATTGGTGGGATGATCGACCAGAGGAGCAGTTCCGCAGAAGGTGGCTGGAGGGTCCAGGACGAGCAACGTCTCCAGAAGGCAACGAGGGAGAGACGGACATGGACGTTTTCGGGGACGACCCGGGTTTCGAGCACGGCGGCACAGAGATGGAAGCGGAGGTGACCGTCGTCAACGAGAGCAGGGAGGAAGAACCGGAAGACTTCGGATGGCGGCCCGCCACGGGAAGCGAACTGTATCCGACATTCGTCCCCCTGACACGGCAGCACCCAGATCCCGCACCGGAAGGAGGGGAGGGGGGAAGAGGGGGCTTCGAGGGGGGGATGGATGTCAGGGGTTCAGGAGCAGAGGCAAGGGCAAGGGAGGAAACAGAGAGCGAGGGAGAGGAGGCAGAAGAAAAGATGAGTGATGACGACGACCCGAGATCTCCGAGTCTTTCCAGTGAATCAGAAGATTCACAGAAAGGAGCACCAGTGGCCAGGGCAAGGGGGGAGCCTAGGGGGACACCCCAGGAAGATAGAGCCAGAGGGGACTCAGAGGGGAGCAGTTGGAAATCAGGACCAGCGTCACCGCCAGAGAGCAGGGAAGAGGAAGGGCGCCAGGGATCAAGCGCTGGCAGCTCACAACAGGGGGGAGGGCACGAGTCAGGAGTGGCCACACCTCCATCGGGGAGCGAAGAAACGGTCAGACGGAAGGTGGAAGGTTGGGCGCGCGTGCCAAGTTCAAATGCACAGGAAGGTGGCGCAGTAGGCAGCCCGGAAAGGGAGCCAGGTCCTAAAGCCCGCCGAAAGGAGGGAGAAGAGTCAGGGGGGTCAGCGTCAGCGTCAGAGGAATCCCGGAAGGAAGAGACCCCGGGGGGCAGAGGGACCCAGAGAAGAACAGTCAGGCGGAAAAGGTGGAGCAAGGCTAGGATATTAAGTTGGTGTACAAGGGGCGGAGACTCAGATGGAGCTTCGCCGATCTAACCATGAGACGTAGAGTTGCACGCAGCAGCTTGAGAATGGAAACTGTAACTCAATAAAGACTTTTATTTAATGATCGCTGGCTAGCGTGATCCTCTGTGAGCTAGGATCTGGAAGCAGCTCTGACACATACTTTTAAGTTAGATGCCAGAAATGGAAAATGTGGAACAAAGGGTGAGTGGATTTATGGAAGTAGGAAAGGTTAAACTAAAGGTTAAACTAAATATCCGTCTCCAGGGTCTCAGGCAGAAGGCCTTCTCGGTAGTGGCACCCACCCTGTGGAATGCCCTCCCATCAGATGTTGAGTAATCCTGTAACATCAGGAAACATCTGAAGGCAGCCCTGTATAGGGAAGCTTTTCAAGGTTTAATGTTTTATTATGTTTTTCTATATGCTGGAAGCCGCTCAGATGGGTGGGATACAAATTTATTATTATACGATATACAATATCTTTACTGTCATTGTCCCATACAGAAGAATGAAATTGAAAAGCTAATTAATCTAGATCAGGGGTCAGCAAACTTTTTCAGCAGGGGGCCAGTCCACTGTCCCTCAGACCTTGGGGGGGGGAGACGATATTTTGAAGGGGGGGAAATGAACAAATTCCTATGCCCCACAAATAACCCAGAGATGCATTTTAAATAAAAAGACATGCTCTACTCATGTAAAAACACGCTGATTCCCAGACTGTCCATGAGCTGGATTTAGAAGGCGGTTGGGTCGGATCCGGGCCTGGGGCCTTAGTTTGCCTACCCATGATCTAGATATTTACCGGTAAAAGTTGTTTATTCTTTCAAGCTAAGTTTTAACCAATTACCTAAAGTGTAAATTACTATAGATGCCAATGAAAACTGCTGATCTTTCTATATATCAACCCTCTCCAATGTCAGAGTCCAACATTTCTGCTGGACTCTGACAGGAGCTTGCAGAAAAATACAGAATGCAGTCCAAACTACCTGACACAGAGGGAGAAGGAGAGGCAGCCAGCTACCTGACACAGAGGGAGAAGGAGAGGCAGCCAGCAAGCTCCTCACTTCCATACGCCTCTTTGCTCTTAAAATCAGATGGGGGACAGTAGAGGAGGTTAGCAGAAAGTGTTTGGGTGTGCTTAGAGAGAAGAAGGATGCATGTTTATATATGTATGATTCCAGAATGTGGTTCATGCTTATGCAGTAGTTCACATCAATCTGTTTAGCTACGCCCAACTATAGGGCTGGGTTCCAGGTGGTGCTATGGTCTAAACCAGTGAGCCTAGGGCTTGCTGATCAGAAGGTTGGCGGTTCGAATCCCCGCGACGGGGTGAGTTCCCATTGCTCGGCTCCCTCAGCCAATAAAGCGAGATGAGCGCCACAACCCCAGAGTCGTCGGCGACTGAACCTGGCAGTCAGGGGTCCCTTTGCCTTTTAACTACGGTGCTAGCCATTGCCACGTCTTGTGGCAATGAATTCAGCAAATTATTTCGCTGTACAAGTAATGTTTGTTGCGCTTCTCTACTGCCACTCATATGGGACGCAGGTGGCGCTGTGGGTTGAACCACAGAGCCTAGGACTTGCCGATAAGAAGGTCGCGGTTTGAATCCCTGTGACGGGGTGATCTCCCGTTGCTCGGTCCCTGCTCCTGCCAACCTAGCAGTTCGAAAGCACGTCAAAGTGCAAGTAGATAAATAGCTACCGCTCCGGTGGGAAGGTAAACAGCGTTTCCGTGCGCTGCTCTGGTTCGCCAGAAGCGGCTTAGTCATGCTGGCCACATGACCCAGAAGCTGTATGCCGGCTCCCTCCGCCAATAAAGCGAGATGAGTGCCGCAACCCCAGAGTCGGCCACGACTGGACCTAATGGTCAGGGGTCCCTTTACCTTTACCTTTTACTGCTGCTCAAGAGAGTGAACCCTAGGGTTCCGGAGGCGGCGCGAAACAGCAATGGCGGTCCTCTTCGGTCTCTGAAGAGGGGCTCCGCAGGAAAGGGTCGTCCGCTGCGGCACAGCGGTGACCCATTAAGAAAAACCACGGGCAGAGTGAGCCCGTGGCCGTGGGACTCGGCGGGCACCAGGAGCGACCCCAAAAGCGAAGAAGGAACCCCGTAAGGGGCTCCGGAAACGTGGAAGGGGGAGCGGTGCTGTGAGTTCATCGCTCTTTCTGCGGGAGCGAAGCCGCGCGGCTGCTGCTGATGAGCGCCGACCTTTCTTCTTGAAACATCAGGCTCTAAACTACCTACTCGTGAGTAAGGATCAATCATTTTGGGACTAAAAACTTTAAATTTGGCTGAAAGCGGGAGACGATAAACAGGAAGTCCGTCTTCCGGCAGTGCCTTAAAGATCAAAGGCAAAGAGTTTAACAAGCGGGAAGCAGCTTTAAAAGATCATAAATTTGGGACTTTCGTGTGTTGACAGAATTGGCTTACAAAGGGAAAAAGAAAAGATTTTTATTTCTAAGTGTATTGGATTCTAAATGGGACTTTCCTCCCCTTTATGGATTATAAAGAATTAAGAACCAAACCTCGGACTGACAGGAGAAAAAGAGAGCTGTCATTGCGGAAACTGTATTTAAAATAGAAACTGTTACAGTTGAGTGTTACTGGCAAGATACAACTAAAGAAACTGTTATTGGCACCTTTTTTCTGAGACTTTGTGGCAGTTTGGGAAATGCTCTGTAAGTTAAAAAAGTTTATGAAGGACTTTTGGTAAATTAAATTGTTTGGGGCTGCAGGGACTTTAATGGCGGATAAATTTCTTTCCTTTCTATGAACTACAGTAATACTCCCCCTAGTGGAGTTTTGGATTTACAAGTGCCTGGGAACAAATTTTATTTTGACTATCTGCTGCTTTGTTATTTACACTTTGGAACTGTCCTTCCCATGGGACAATATACAATTTGACCTTGACTCATAGACAGGTGTGGAATGAGTGGCCAACCGAAAACAAGATCTGCTAAAACAAAAGCAAGACAAGCCCAACTTGTGCAAACAACTTTGACTACTCAGTCACGTAGATCATCTGTCCCAGCTGTTTTGGGAGTACAAGAAAAGGAAACTGCACAGCCAGCATCAGAGGATATGGCGGAAGGAGGATCGGATACCTTCTTAAAACAAATGTTAGAACAATTTGCAATATTGAACAAGAAGGTGGATGACCAATCGGCAAAAATAGACCAAGCCACATCCTCTATTACTAAATTGTCTGACCAAGTTGCACAACATACACAAGTTATTGGGAATCTTAAGGAAGCAACTGTGGAAAATCGGAGACTGGCTGAAGCAGCCAATGAAAAAGCAGAACAAGCAAACCAGAAAGTTGAGGCTATAAAAGGGGAGGTAAGGCCACTACACAAGCACATTAGTGACCAGCAGGCCTACCTGTCTATGGTGGAATTGAGAAACCGGGAAAATAATCTGAGATTAAGAGCTATCCCAGAGCTTGAACAGGAAGATTTAATTGGTTATCTGACAGCAGAATTCTTTAGGTTCTGGGGAATAGAGGAGGACAAAGATTTCAAGATTACAACTGCGTTTAGATTGGGAAGAGTCGTGAGGAGGGACAAGCCCAGAGACTGTTTGATTATTTTGAGATCCAAGCAGGAGAGAGATAAAATACTAGGCCTCCATTTTAAGAAATCACTTGATATCCAAGGCAAAAGAGCAGAATTTTATAGAGATATTCCTAAACAACTTTTGGATCTCAGAGCCACATATACAGACCTAGCAAGACTACTGAGAGGAAACGCGATTCCGTATAGGTGGGAGTTTCCCCAAGGTTTATCTTTTAATTTTAAAGGAAAGAAAGTTAAGATTAAAACAACAGAAGATAACCAGAAGTTCCTGCACGATCACGGAGAAGACCTTCAGAAGGGAGCAGCAGCCTCTTGGCCACCGCCACTGCCTGGAATAGCACCGATACCTACACCCTCGGGTCCAGAAGAAAAGGAAGACACCCCATTATAGGAACAACAGATTGATTCAGAATGTCTCTGCAGCTGTACAGTTGGAACATAAATGGCGGGAATTCCCCGGAAAAAAGACGAAGGATTTTCCATATTTTGAAAAAAGAACAATTGGATATTATTTGCTTGCAGGAAACGCATGTGACTAGACTCCACAGGAAAGTGCTAATCAACAAAAGACTAGGCCAAGAATTTATTTCATCAGATAGAGTTAAAAAAAGAGGCGTGGTAATCTACGCAAAGGAGAACTTGTCACCGAAATTTTTATTTAAAGATGAGCAAGGAAGAATTTTGGCAATTGAAATACAAACACAGGGAGAAAAATTTTTGATCTTAGGAATATATGCACCAAATGAGGGGAAATCGGAATTTTACAAGAAGCTGCATGAGATAATGCTGGACTATCTGGACTATACCAACATCATAATGATGGGTGATATGAATGGGGTGGTTTCTACTCACATGGATAAGTCACAAAATCAAAATTTAACTAAAGACGGCAGACTACCTAAAATCTTTTTTGAACTAACTGACAACATGGACTTGATTGACATTTGGAGGACAAGGAACCCCTTAGGTAAAGAAGGAACATTCTTTTCTGAGGCCCACCTGTCATGGACAAGAATCGACCAAATATGGACAACTAGAGGACTGGCACCTAAGATCAGAAAAGTGGAAATCTGCCCAAAGACTTGCTCCGACCATAATGCTTTGAAAGTGGAATTGAGACTTACTCCAACCGGTTCTTTCAGATGGAAAATGAATGACACCCTACTAAGAGATCAGGAGATTGTGAAGAAGGCCCAAAAAACTTTAAAGGACTATTTTGAAATCAATTTGAACACCTCGGTGGAAAAGAGAACAATCTGGGACGCAAGTAAAGCAGTAATGAGGGGGTTTCTGATACAACAGAACACAATCAAGAAAAAACTTTGGAATGGAAAAAAAGACAGGATATTAGAGAAGATAAGAGAAGGAGAGAAAAAACTGAGACTAAAACCAAAATCCAAAGAGGTTTTAAGAGAAATCAAATTCCACCAAGCTCAATATGCGAAATTGATAAACCAAGAAGTGGAATGGAAAATTAAACAAATGAAACAAAGATCATTTGAATCGGCGAATAAATGTGGAAAACTGCTAGCATGGCAGTTGAAAAAGAGACAAAAATTGAACTTTGTTACTAATCTAGAGGTGGAAGGGAGAAACATTCAGAAACCAGAAGAAATTAGAAAGTGTTTCCAGAAATACTTCAAAAAACTTTATACACAAGGGCCTCAGGAAGTGTCTGAGATAGACCAATTTTTAAAAGTTAATGGTCTACCAAAACTATCTCAGGAGAAGAGGACAATCTTAAATTATAGAATAACACAACAGGAAATAGAGGGTGCCATTCAGAATATGCAACTAGGCAAATCTCCAGGCCCAGATGGACTTACCTCCAAGTATTATAAGACACTAAAAGACTATTTGATACAGCCACTAATGGAGGTTTGCAACCAGATTATGGAGGGGAGGAGGGCACCGGAAACGTGGAAAGAAGCCTTCATCACATTGATACCTAAACTGGAATCTGAAAAGACTCAGCTTAAGAACTACCGTCCCATCTCACTCCTAAATGTGGATTACAAAATTTTTGCTGATATTATGGCAAGTAGACTTAAAAAAATACTTAATGAAGTAATTCATAAGGACCAGGCAGGCTTTCTCCCAGGGAGACATCTGTTTGATAACACCAGGAACATTATTGATATTTTGGAATTTTTACAAACTAATATCAATACGAAAGCTGTGTTAATTTTCATCGACGCGGAGAAGGCCTTTGATAACATTTCTTGGATGTTTATGAAGAGAAACCTGGAAGGGATGGGAGTGGGACGGGGGTTTGAAAATGGAATAGAAGCAATTTATTCTGAGCAAAAAGCTAAACTGATAGTGAACAATGTGGTGACAGATGAGTTCAAAATTGAAAAAGGGACACGACAAGGGTGCCCCCTATCCCCTCTTTTATTTATTTCAGTCCTGGAGGTGTTACTGAACATGATTAGGGAGGACCGGTCGATACAAGGAATACAGGTCGGAGCAAAACAATATAAACTGAAAGCCTTTGCAGATGATTTGGTTTTAACATTACAGGAGCCAGAATCTAGTACAAAAAGAGTATTAGAACTGATTCATGAGTTTGGTCGGGTGGCGGGATTTAAGTTGAATAAGCAAAAAACCAAGGTTTTGGGAAAAAACTTGACATCTTCAGAAATAGATGGGTTTCAGAAGGAAACAGAACTAAGTGTGGTAAAAAAAGTGAAATACCTAGGGGTTCACTTGTCGGCTAAAAATTTGAATTTATTTAAAGACAATTATGAAAAATGTTGGCTGGAAATCAAAAAAGATTTGGAAATCTGGTCAAGATTGAAACTTTCCTTGTTGGGTCGAATTGCAGCTATAAAAATGAATGTATTGCCGAAAATGTTATTTTTGTTTCAAACCCTACAGATTGTGGACAGAGTGGAATGTTTTGGAAAGTGGCAGAAGGATATATCCAAGTTTGTTTGGCAGGGCAAAAAGCCCCGGATAAAGTTTAAAATACTAACTGATTCGAAAGAAAGAGGGGGGTTTGCCCTGCCGGACCTGAGATTATATTATGAAGCTGCGGCCTTCTGCTGGATGAAAGATTGGTTACTTCTTGAGAACACTGATGTCCTAGATCTGGAAGGGTTTGATAATGCTTTTGGTTGGCATGCATATTTGTGGTACGACAAGGTAAAGGTTCATAAAATGTTCAAAAATCATATTGTTAGAAAATCAATATTTATGGTCTGGACAAAATACAAGGACTTATTAGAAGGTAAGACTCCGAGGTGGCTTTCACCAGCAGAGGCCAAGGCCCGGAAAAAACCTAATATGGAGGTTGGTTGGCCGAAATATGGGGAAATTATAGAAAAAGTAGGAGAAACTTGGAGGCTGCAGAGTTATGAAAAATTAAAGAATAAGGTGCAAAATTGGCTTCACTATGCTCAAATTCAAGAGGTTTTTAAGTTGGACAAAAAAACAGGTTTCCAGGTGGAAAAATCGAAACTAGAGACAGAATTGTTGGAACCAAAGACCAAGGTACTTTCGAGAATGTATAACTTGCTGCTTAAATGGAACACTCAGGATGAGATAGTTAAATCAGCAATGATAAAATGGGCTCAGGACATTGGGTACAACATTATGTTTGAGGACTGGGAAAGGTTATGGACCACTGGCGTGAAATTCACGGCATGTAATGCCTTGAAAGAGAATATCATGAAAATGATATACAGGTGGTACATGACCCCAGTCAAGTTGGCTAAGATATATCATTTGTCTGATAATAAATGTTGGAAATGTAAGGAGGCTGAAGGGACATTCTTTCACCTCTGGTGGACTTGCCCAAAAGTGAAGGCCTTCTGGGAAAGGATCTATAATGAGTTAAAAAAGGTGTTTAAGTACACCTTTCCCAAGAAACCAGAGGCCTTCCTACTGGGCATTGTCGGCCAGAAGGTGTTAAAGAAGGATAGAACCTTTTTTATGTATGCAACTACAGCAGCAAGAATTCTTATCGCAAAATACTGGAAGACTCAAGATTTACCCACACTGGAAGAGTGGCAGACGCAATTGATGGACTACATGGAATTGGCCGAAATGACTGCCAGGATCCGAGACTTGGGAGAAGAAGCAATAGAGGAGGAATGGAAAAAATTTAAAGATTATTTACAAAAATTTTATAAGTTATATGAATGTTAAGAATTCGCATGATTAGGGAAATTCAGCTCCAGCAATAAGATTAAGGTATGGAAAACTAAGTTATATTAATGAAAGGACTAATGTTTAAAAGAATATTATAGGTGTTATTAGTGTAAATTGACAATAAGTATTTTAAACGTAAACCACAAGTATTTGAAAGAACAAAAGAATGCACGAAATAAGGTTATAATTTGCTGAAAAATTTTATTGTAAAGAACGCACGGTGAGGGAGACGTGGGGAAGTCCGGTTGGTTATGGGAAAATGCTTTGAAAAGATGATTTTCTTTTTTTTCTTTTTCTTTTCTGTTATTTCTTTGTATATTTGACTTTGTATTTCTATCTGGAAAAAATGTAATAAAAAATATTTTTTTAAAAAAAAAAAGAGAGAGTGAACCCTAGGAATTGTCAGTGTCAAGTAAGGAAATATGAATGCGACCAGAAAACCAAAGAATTAAAAGAATTAATTTTACAGATAAGATTTCCAAGGGTTTTGAAGGGGTATTTTACCACACAAATCAGCTTCACTGACTACTCGTCCCAGTTTCTAGTGTTAACTGAGAAGGAGGACTCAGAACTCAGGACTTGGAACATGCTGAGGCCCTAAACTATGTTAAGTTTAAGAGGCCCCATGACATTACAAAAATGCTTTTTTTGTAATGTGTATTATTTTAATAGAAAATACAAATAATTAACTGGTATATTTCCATATGTAGTAGCACATAGGTGAGGATGCAACTAAAAACCAACCATGTAACTGAAAGATGTATCTTGCAATAGTCCTATTTCAACAGAACAAATGTCATATCAGAATGATAATGTCTGCTTTAGCATGTTTCCCCTGCTTCCTGTATTTTTTTAACCAATTGTGTCAACCTTGAAATTTAGTAATATATCCACAGAGAGAGAGAGACCCCTCATCATCCAATGACCTAAACTGTAGATTTCTTAGCTTGTGTGTAAATGCCCAAATTGCCTCCCCCAGATGCTTTCGTTTTTCCTCATCTGGGAGGTGACCCAACTCCATGATAGTTTTGTTACTTTTTCCAGTACCTTTTCCAGCTCTGTTATATATAAAGCAAGCCGTGTGACTACTCCAAAACTTTTGCAGGCGAAACCAATATTGAAGCTGCCCCAACAGCACCGTGAGCCCAAAGGACGTCTTGAGGGCCATTATTACCCTGGTGCAATAGGACATGGATATGGGAGTGGATATGGAGATGATGGAGATGGGATATGGGGGGGGGGATGCGGGTGGTGCTGTGGGTTAAACCACAGAGCCTAGGACTTGCCGATCAGAAGGTCGGCAGTTCGAATCCCTGCAACGGAGTGAGCTCCCGTTGCTCAGTCCCTGCTCCTGCCAACCTAGCAGTTCGGAAGCACATCAAATAGTATCGCTCCAGCGAGAAGGTAAACGGCGTTTCCTCTGGTTCGCCAGAAGTGGCTTAGTCATGCTGGCCACATGACCTGGAAGCTGTACGCCGGCTCCCTCGGCCAGTAAAGCGAGATGAGCGCCGCAACCCCAGAGTCGGCCACGACTGGACTTAATGGTCAGGGGTCCCTTTACCTTTATGGGAGTGTGATCTTGAATTCAGCTTCCTTCCCTCCTTTTAAAACAAGCGCCTGGATCCATCCCAAATAAATTAGAGCATCCCAGATCCCAAGCAAATCGCGAAAGTATCGTTGTGTCTTTATGTTCACTTTTTGCCACAAGGAGTAGAACTCCTCACGGTGGGCTCATTCCTTGGTAAAATTCTGCAAGCCATTTAAGTGTTGATGTGCAATTAAAAGAATGATCACAAGGTGTCACTATCACCCAAGACATGAACAGGGAGAATTCAATCACTACCACAGCAAGAAGAAAACAGGCTCCTACCTACTTGTTATGCACAGGAAGTGAGAAGTAAAAAGAGTTCAGTGTGCTTTGAGGGGTGGGGGAGAGATGGGCAATACCAATAGTGAGACTGATGGCACCTCAGTTTTCTGAACTATTTTCCTTCTGCAAATAAAAGTGTAAATGCACCAACAGAGGCTTCCAAGCCAGTGGCATAGTGTGGGTTGTCAGCACCTGGGGCAAGGCAAGTAATTTGCGCCCCCTAACCCGTGGATTTGCGCCCCCTAACCCTAACCCCCAGATGTTGCGCCCGGTGCGGCCGGGCCCCCCTGCACCCCCCACGCTACGCCACTGTTCCAAGCTGTCTTTCAAGGCAGCCCCACAAGCACTCAACCACCATTGACAGCAAGGCTTCTTAAGGGTTGACAGAAAGCATGGCACTTTCATTTGCCTGTAAAGATGTACCTTATGTGTGATGCTCCCAGTTCACCTCATGGGGGGGGTGTTCCTTATCAGCCTTTCTTGCAGAGGACACAGAACTTCTGCCAGGGCTTCTTTCCTCTGAAATCTATGCAGGGCCTCGGGCACACAATTTTTGAGGGGGCGCAAAGCAGGGGACGCGCGTGGCGCTGTGGTCTAAACCTCTGAGCTTGTTGGGCTTGCCAATCAGAAGGCTGGCGGTTTGAATCCCTGTGACGGGGTGAGCTCCCGTTGCTCGGTCCCTGCTCCTGCCAACCTAGCAGTTCGAAAGCATGCCAAAAAGTGCAAGTAGATAAATAGGTACTGCTCCGGTGGGAAGGTAAACGGCGTTTCTGTGCGCTGCTCTGGTTTCACCAGAAGCGGCTTAGTCATGCTGGCCACATGACCCGGAAAAACTGTCTGCAGACAAACGCCGGCTCCCTTGGCCTGTAGAGCGAGATGAGCGGCACAACCCCAGAGTCGTCTGCAACTGGACTTAACTGTCAGGGGTCCTTTACCATTTTTTAAAGTAGGTGCGCCTGGCCCATTGCTGCTTTCTGCCCAACAAGGGTTGTGTCAGCTGGCCTGGCTCCCCCCTGCATGGGCAGGCAGGTAGCTCAGTGTGGCCCCACTTTGATCCAGTGGGGGTTGGGGGCTCTGGTGGCGAGGACTGGGCTGTGCCCACCCTGGGCTCTGGCAACTGATGCTATGCCACTGAATCCATGAAGCATTTTTCCACCCAAGTTTATGGTTTTAATAGATCAAGAGATAATGCACTCTGTAACTCTCAAACCATACCATCCAGTAATGTTTCCCACTGCCCTAGAATCCTCCTGCAACATAGTTCAGGAAAGGGCAATTGGGATGATCCATTTTCGTATTTGAGTGTGGGAAGGCACACCTCAACAGTATGTCTGTAACAACCTTTTGCACCTACAGAATATTTAAATCCCTGGCACTGAACTATTCAGCGCCGCATAGGAGCAGAAAAATCTAAATTCCAGAACATTTTCTTTCCATCTTTTCCACTGGTTTCTACATCTTTCGAAAAGTTAACTGGCTTTTGCTATCAAGAGCCCTTAAAAAAAAAAAAAGGCATGATGATAGGAACACTTTCCTTATGTCGAAATCTTCCACATAGAGAAGATGATGAGATTACTTCTCCATATATAATTACATCCAGTCAAATAGTTACCCCCTGGTGAGAGATATTTCCCTAAAGACCTCCACTTCAGCTCAAGTACTTCTCAGCTAATGCAGACTTAACTGTTCTGTTAAAGCACGATAAACACAGCTGAATTAATTGTTTGAAGACATATTCATTTGGAACATCTGGAATGGCTTTTTGCGAGATTAAAAAAACAAAGTTAGGCTGAATACATTACAGTGGACAGTCTTCCCCAACCTAGTGCCCCCCCAGAAGTTGTTCGACTGCAACTCCCATTGCAGTGGTGTCCAAGCTTTTTTTAAAGAGGGCCAGATTTGGATTGAAGTTTTTGATCTTTTTTTAGGGTTGAACTTGTTGAGCTGTTTTTTAGGATTGAGGGTTTTTTTTAGGATTTCACCCCAGGAAAGATGCTGGGAAAGATGGAGGGCACAAGGAGAAGGGGACAACAGAGGACGAGATGGTGGGACAGTGTTCTTGAAGCTACCAGCATGAGTTTGACCAAGCTGCGGGAGGCAGTGGAAGACAGGAATGCCTGGCGTGCTCTGGTCCAGGGGGTCACGAAGAGTCGGACATGACTAAACGACTAAACAACAACAACAACTGCAGCCGGAAGCAGTATGTGGGCGGAAATCAGCAAAATGTCTCAGCAAGCCAGGTGGGCAATGCCCCCCCCCCCATAGCCAAAACTTTGGGCAAAAGTAAAAAAAAAAAAAAAGCTCAACAACCTTGCCCAAAAAAATCAACAACTTTTGAGCTCAGATTTTCACTTTTTGAAAGGTGGCAACCCTTGTTGTTTAGTCGTGTCTGACTCTTTGCGACCCCCTGGACCAGAGCACGCCAGGCACTCCTGTCTTCCACTGCCTCCCGCAGTTTGGTCAAACTCATGCTGGTAGCTTCGAGAACACTATCGAACAATCTCGTCCTCTGTCGTCCCCTTCTCCTTGCGCCCTCCATCTTTCCAAACATCAGGGTCTTTTCCAGGGAGTCTTATCTTCTCATGAGGTGGCCAAAGTCTTGGAGCCTCAGCTTCAGGATCTGTCCTTCCAGTGAGCACTCAGGGCTGATTTCCTTCAGAATGGAGAGGTTTGATCTTCTTGCAGTCCATGGGACTCTCAAGAGTCTCCTCCAGCACCATATTGGCAACCCTATCTACCCCCAAATTATATTTTTTGTGTGACTAGAATTTGCCTTAGAATATATTAAAGTTTCTGTACACATCTACTGTTATGTTTACACTAAGGGTTAATGGAGCATCTTCACAAAATGGCTGCTCCAAAACTGCAAAGTTGTTGCCTCTAATCCATGTTGACAGCCAGAACCATTTTCTGAGCCAGTTGCAAGTGGGAAGGCAGGTGGATGAGGTCTGAGGCAGTGTCCGAATCACCATAATAACCCAGTCACCATAATGATCCAAGGCAGAGGGGTTTTGTGGGTTGGCCAAGTTGGATTTAGAAGTGGTAGCGCCATCCCCATCCCGTTGACAAAGACTGAGAAGAAAATAGAAGCAACACGTTGAAGCTAACATGTCTGGCTCTTCAGACATTCCTCAGCATCCAATGACATATGACAGCCACGCATTAACATCAATGTTTCAGCCCCCAACTAGTACAATGGCAAATCTGCCCATGAAGTACAAAATGGTGGGGTGGCTGTTGTTCTTCTGTAAAGTTAGAGCAAAGCCAAACCTGTTTTGACCTGGATTCTTGGAAGGAATGTAAGCAAGCAAAGCCGACAGGGTTCAGAGATAAAAACAAAACAATAACCAATGAAAAGGCTAAATGCTGCTAAGAGATTAGCTAATGACAATAAGAGGCTGGTTGCTGCCTGCAGAAACCTGAAAGGAAAGTAGAGGGTTCCAGGCACTGGAAGCCATTGCTATGACAACCAGGCAAGCTTCTCATGAAGATATTTACAAAAGAAAAGGTATTGCAAAGCCAGGATTAATACACACATGTGTAACGAGAGGGACGCGGGTGGCACTGTGGTCTAAACCACAGAGCCTAGGGCTTGCCGATCAGAAGATTGGCGGTTCGAATCCCCACGATGGGGTGAACTCCCGTTGCTCGGTCCCTGCTCCTGCCAACCTAGCAGTTGGAAAACATGCCAGTGCAAGTAGATAAATAGGTACCACTCTGGTGGGAAGATAAACAGTGTTTCCGTGTGCTGCTCTGGTTCGCCAGAAGTGGCTTAGTCATGCTGGCCACATGACCTGGAAAAACTGTCTGCAGACAAACGTCGGCTCCCTCGGCCAGTAAAGCAAGATGAGCATTGCAACCCCAGAGTCGTCCACGATTGGACTTAGCTGTCGGGGTCCTTTACCTTTATGTACAGAGAAAGCAAGTGATACATTCATGTGGAAGCAACACAATGCCTTTACCATGACTCCAACAGCATTCTGAAACACAGTAACTGGTCTTTCACATTATGCATTTAATTCAACATGGTTCCATGCATGCTTACTTGCAAATAAACCCTACTGAACTAAATGAGGTTTTCTCCCAACCAAGTAAAGGGCATTCCACACCATAGGAGCCGAGGTCCCTTTGCCCCCCTAATAAAATATTTGAGCAGGCCAGGCCTCCCCACAGTTGATAGGCATTGCCATTCGAACTGTGTATGTGCACCACATCATGTGATCAACAAATACATGTGCATGCCTTGTGTGCATCAAAACAGACTTGGAAAACCTTTTACATTTCAGATTAAGCTCACATCCACAAGGATTCAGTTTTAAGATGATTTATGCATAGTGGCTGTTGTGACTGAGATGGAAGGGAGATTACTGTACTATTTTAAAAAATACCAACAATATAAAGCAAGTCTTGAAAGTTGCTATACTTCAGCAAAACAAAAGCTGCTGAGTTGGAATCCATGTGTAGATTGGAAAATATCAGCTTTGGACTGAATCAAGACTGGGAGTAGCATGCTCACTACAGAAATATCCTTCCCTTGGTGTTCCTATTCGTCATTGCTTTGCTAGTTCATTCTGGGTTGGGAGAGAGTCACACCCACTCTGATTGCATCCTTTATCTTTTTCAGTGGACTTTGTTTGCAATTGATTCTGCGAGGTAATGGGACAGGGCTATCTCTTGCACTGTGAGCTTCCTGGTCCCAGTTTATAATGAAAAGCAACACGGCACACAGACAGACACCTCTGTCAGCTGAAGATTACACTTGGTGCACCTGAAAAAGTGTGATGAACCTCACAGAGCTGTGTCTCTCACACACAAATCTTGTGGTGTGTGTGTGTAGTAATTAGATTTGTTACCCCACCCTAACCATGAAGTCCTGGTGAGGCTTGCAACAATTTAAATATATAGTATTAAAAGCAGTTACAACATATTACAATCAAGAGAGCAGGGTGGGTTTGAATGAGACATCTCAGGTGTCAAAGGCCAGGAGAAAAAAGCGTGTCTTCAGCATGTGTTGAAAACTACACAACGAATGTCCCAGAGGGAATGCCAAGACTGAGGGGCTGCCCCAGAGAATGCCCCCCTGCAAACTTCTAAATGTGGTGGAACTACAGGTGAAATGTTCAGGTATTAATACCTGAGAATGTCTGCAGGAAAGGAGGATTCCCCCCACCCCGATTTTGGGGGCCCAAGTAGTTTAAGGCTTTAAACCCTAATGTGAGCACTTTGAGTTGCCCCTGAAACAAATTGACAACCATTGCAGTATATGCAAGTACGGTAATCTAGCTGCTCTGCCAATGGAAGGCTACAGGCCTGCTCTTTTTGAGGAGTGCAACTCCATGCACAACAGGCTGCTTCCTCACCCCCTGGCCCCAGGAACTCAGAACAAATAACATATCTTCTTCGGGATTCAGCTTTAATTTATGGGGCCATATCCATGCCTTTTTCAACTCCAATCTAGCACCTCAACCACCTTTCCTGATTCAGACTGAAGACAGAGCTGGGTGTCAACTGTATTTTGCTAACACCTGACTCCAAATCTCCTAATGACAGCTCCCAGCACTTTCAGATGAATGTTAATAATAATAATAATAATAATAATAATAATAATAATAAATTTATACCCAGCCCATCTGGCTGGGTTTCCTCAGCCACTCTGGGCAGCTTCCAACAAAATATTAAAATACAATAGTCTATTAAACATTAAGAAGAAGAAGAGTTTGGATTTGATATCCCGCTTTATCACTACTCTAAGGAGTCTCAAAGTGGCTAACATTCTCCTTTCCCTTCCTCCCCCACAACAAGCACGCTGTGAGGTGAGTGAGGCTGAGAGAATTCAAAGAAGTGTGACTGGCCCAAGGTCACCCAGCAGCTGCATGTGGAGGAGCGGGGAAGTGAACCCAGTTCACCAGATTACAAGTCCACTGCTCTTAACCACTACACCACACTGGCTCTCCTTTTAAGCTTCCCTAAACAGCGCTGCCTTCAAATGTCCATTCCACTGTCAAACAGCTCTTACAGTCAGAAAGTTCTTCCAGGTGTTTAGTCAGAATCTTCTTTCATGTAGCTTGAACCCATTGGTTTTGGGTCCTACCCTGCCATTTTCTCTTACAAAAAAAGTGGGTTTTGACCATTATGTGAAGCCTGTGCCATGCCAGAACTCTGGCTTTCCAAGAAGTTTTGGGGGGCCGTGCGAGCAGCTCAGCCTCCCACCCCACCAAAGCCACCGCCCTGGGCCACGTGCCAGATGGTGGTGGAGGTGGTCGCTTGCCCACTGCTTCCTCTTCCTGATTGGCATGTCCCAGGACATGAGCGTTTGTTGTCCTTGTTCTGCTCTCAGCCAGTTCCTGGCTGTTTTCTGGGAGTCAGCCAAGCCCAGGGAAGCAGTCAAGGTGGCCTGGGAGCTCATGGCTGAGACAGCGAGGAACCAGGGGAGCAGGGACAGCGGTGGCTGGAGGAAGAAAGGAAGTTGCCTGAGGCCCAGTGGAGCCTCAGAAGTTACCATGCAATGATTACACAATGAAAGGTCATCGTCCAATTTTGGGAGTGAAAAAAACAGGGTGTGACGATTACGCGGTGACAACGATTATGCAGTGAAATACGGTATGTTTTACAAGAAGAATCCTACTCGCACCAAGAAGAGAAGAAGAGTTTGGATTTGATATCCCGCTTTATCACCACCCTAAGGAGTCTCAAAGGGACGCGGGTGGCGCTGTGGGTTAAAGCACAGAGCGTAGGGCTTGCTGATCAGAAGGTCGGTGGTTCGAATCCCCAAGACAGGGTGAGCTCCCATTGTTCGGTCCCTGCTCCCGCCAACCTAGCAGTTCGAAAGCACAAAGTGCAAGTAGATAAATAGGTACCACTCCGGCAGGAGTGTTTCCGTGCGCTGCTCTGGTTCGCCACAAGCAGCTCAGTCATGCTGGCCACATGACCCGGAAGCTGTACACTGGCTTCCTCGGTCAGTAAGTGAGATGAGTGCCACAACCCCAGAGTCATCCATGACTGGACCTAATGGTCAGGGGACCCTTTACCTTTAAGGAGTCTCAAAGTGGCTCACAATCTCCTTTCCCTTCCTCCCCCACAACAAACCCTCTGTGAGGTGAGTGGGGCTGAGAGACTTCAGAGAGAAGTGTGACTAGCCCAAGGTCACCTAGCAGCTGCATGTGGAGGAGCGGGGAAGCGAACCCAGTTCACCAGATTACAAGTCTACCGCTCCTAACCACTACATCACACTGGCTCTCAACCCAAACAATGGTGACCTACCACATATTTCATGACAGCTCTTTTTAAATATATATATATGCTTTCTTAACTTTGCAAAAAGCAAACAACAAAAACAATCAAAGATCAATACAAATTACAAAAAGAAAAAGAAAAAAAATAAGTTCATACATCGCAGATTCCATTATGACTTCCTATCACCCCAACGTGTTTCCTGGGTTACATTATCAACTGCACACTTTCCATTGTCTCTTATAAATTATCTCAAATTGGATGTCGTGACAGCCCTTGGCAAATTACCTTATCTGATGATCATGGAAGTGCCTGCATTTAACCTATGTTGACTACTGGAGCAAGCAAAATCCGTTTTAAAAACTTGACACGTTTTCACTAACTGCAACAGAATACACTGCATTGAAAAAGCTGTGAACACTATATATTTGCAGCATAAACTTTCCCCTAGAAGGAGAGGAACTCATGTATCATGCCAAAGATGACTAAGCAGAACCTGCTGCCTTGAAGTAATGCAGCAGTGGCTGATCCTGAGCAAATCAATAATTAGAGATAAAGCGGTGTGCTTCACTTTATTACATCCTGTTAGCAATACTCCTAAGGACGTGATCTTGTGACACTCAGAATAGCATCACAGCTTCAATGCTATTCAAAGTTTCTGGGGAACGAACCCCACGGAAATCAGTGAAATGTACTTCTGACTAAGCACTCATGGGATTGCATCGTCAGAGATCAGTGAACAATTTCTCTTACTCCTCACATTGCTCCCACCCACCTCTGTGGAAGATTTCATCCCTTAAAGTTGTTATGTCAAAATATATTAGATTAAGAGTTGGATCCCTCACAACATACTCTCTTGCCTAGAACTTGCCGATCAGAAGGTTGGCAGTTCGAATCCCCACGACGGGGTGAGCTCCCGTTGCTCGGTCCCAGCTCCTGCCAACCTAGCAGTTCGAAAGCACTTCAAAGTGCAAGTAGATAAATAGGTACCGCTCCAGTGGGAAGGTAAACAGCATTTCCGTGCGCTGCTGTGGTTCACCAGAAGCAGCTTAGTCATGCTGGCCACATGACTGAGAAGCTGTACGCCGGCTCCCTCGGCCAGTAAAGCGAGATGAGTGCCGCAACCCCAGAGTCGTCTGCAACTGGACCTAACGGTCAGGGGTCCAGTTACAAATTGTCACTGTTTTTTGTCTTGAATATGTGCTATACAGGGGTTACAGATGCTTCAGGTTACAGATTCCACTAACCCAGAAATAGTACTTCGGGTTAAGAACTTTGCTTCAGGATGAGAACAGAAATCTTGGGGTGGTGGCGCGGAAGCAGTGGGAGGCTCCATTAGCTAAAATGGTACCTCAGGTTAAGAATAGTTTCAGGTTAAGAACGGACCTCCAGAACGAAATAAGTTCTTAACCCGAGGTATCACTGCATGGTAATTTATGGATCTAATAGGTATCTAATGTCATTTGCCACTGTTACTGTATGTAGGTTTTATTTTATTTGTTTTTTATCTTATATTTTGGGAAATGTACATCCAGAGGTTTTTTCCCCTTAAAAATTTTTGGGGGCCAAAAAGCTATAGTTTGTTTAGCTTATATGTAAATCCAGCACTGACTACAAAGCTTGATGATTAAGCTCTTTAGCGACAAAACGTCGGATTACCGAAACGACGTCCGAGCACTGAGCCACTGGTATATCACAAGTGAGCTCTTTATTACTGTGTTTGCTCTTGTTTAAGGTAAAACCTATTTGGGAAAGAAACTACTTTTGCCATTTTTATGGACGTTTATTTTTGTTTACAGACAGTTGCCTTGGTGATATTATCATGTTTCTTGACACAACTGCTGCTGTTCTTGTCAATACTGGGCTGGATGAGTGCAACAAACAGTTATGCATTTACTGAACGATAAGTCAAATATTTTTTTTAAAAACCCTTTGGCCACAATCATATTTTGTTTCTCTCTGTCGATGCTTTGTAGCTGGCTTATTCTCATGCTGCTAAACTTGCATAAGGGCTAGAAAATGTTTTCCTGGTGGAGTGGAATGGTTAAGAGTGTGGACCTGGACTCACGCGTACAAAGCCAGCACTCATGTATGTTCATATACACACTGCTGAGTACTTGTTATGGATGTGTGTCAACCCTTAACCTTAGGCCCACAATAAGCTCTCCAACAAAGAAATAAATAAAGCTTGGTTTATTATATAAAATATATAAAATAGAAAGTGATATACTGTATTTTTCGCTCTATAAAACGCACTTTTCCCCTCCTAAAAAGTAAGGGGAAATGTGTGTGCGTCTTATGGAGCGAATGCAGGTGGGAGGCTCTGCTTAGCGCTCCCTTTAAAGAGCTGCATGGAGCGTGGGGGCTTTTCCCCAAGGAGGGAGAAGGGCTGCCTTTCTCCCTCCTTGGGGAAAAGCTCCCAAGAGCCGCACACACGCCCCACACGCTCTTTAAAGGGAGTGCGGCTCTTGGGGGAGCCTTAGCTGCGCGCAGCCTCTCCCAGGCAAGGGGAGAATTCATGCCGCTGCCCAGGAGAGGCTGTGCGTGGCTATCCTATAAGCCAGGACAGCAAGCGGGATCCCTGCGCTGTGATCCTGCTTGCTGTCCTGGCTTCTTGCTTAGCCGCGCACAGCTTCTCCCAGCCAGGGGGAGAATTCATGCCGCTGCCCAGGAGAGGCTGTGCGTGGCTATCCCATAAGCCAGGACAGCAAGCGGGATCACTGAGCTGCGATCCCGCTTGCTGTCCTGGCTTCTGGGATTCAGAATATTTTTTTTCTTGTTTTCCTCCTCCAAAAACTAGGTGCGTCTTATGGTCTGGTGCGTCTTATAGAGCGAAAAATACAGTATATATAAATATATAAAATGTTAAGTTGTGGGTGAACATATCAGACAACACAGCGATTCTTCAAACAGCTCTTGTTTATTCAGAGGCCAGAACAGAACTGAACTGAAGGGCTCAGTCAGCCTGCTTATATAGAGCTCCGGTACAACGTTACTGTACCAACTTTCTAAAACTATCCAATCACTGAACGCCACTTTCGATCCTTCATTTGCATAACTATCTATAGTATCCCCCTGCTGGCCCAGGGTGAGAACTTCAGTACATAACATAAAATACTGCTTTAGATAGCAAAGTTTACAACACACCCACTCCCTTGATTAAAGAGTAAATATTTTAAAAGGCCTACAGAAACCTGGGCATAAACTAGAAGTGGAGAAAAGGGCGAGAAGGAAAATACATCTGTTCTTTAAGTGAAGCAGAAGGTTGCTGAGCCCTGGGGAGTGCTGGGTTAAGCGCTGTCCTGTTGGTGCGTGAAAAGCCAACTAACCTTTGAATCTAATGCAGGGGTCAGCAAACTTTTCCAGCAGGGGGCAGGTCCACTGTCCCTCAGACCTTGGGGGGGGGACAACTATATTGGGGGGGGTGAACAAATTCCTATGCCCCACAAAAAAACCCAGAGATGCATTTTAAATAAAAGCACACATTCTACAGTGGATGCTCGGGTTGCGAACATGATCTGTGCGGGAAGCACACTCGCAACCCACAGCGCCATGTCTGCGCACGCGGAGGTCACAATCCGGCGCTTCTGCGCATGCGCAAACACCGAAACCCAGAAGTAACCCGTTCCGGTACTTCCGGGTTCGGCACAGTGCGCAACCAGAAATCTCGCAACCTGAAGCCTCTGTAACCCGAGGTATGACTGTACTCATGTAAAAACACCAGGCAGGCCCCACAAATCACCCAGAGATGCATTTAAAATAAAAGGACACATTCCACTCATGGAAAAAACACGCTGATTCCCGGACCGTCTGCAGGCTGGCTTTAGAAGGCGATTGGACCAGATCCGGCCCCCGGGCCTTAGTTTGCCTACCCAAAGGGTTTTTTTAATACCTTTTTGCCAAGGGGTTTCTATAATTCCCATAGTTCTGGAATTTCCTGCCTAATCCTCACCTTGCCCACCTTAGTGAAAACTGGCTAAAACTGGCCATCTTGTTTGCTTAAAAAAAGGGTGAAAGGCTTTGATAGTGAGCAATTATCTGAACCTAGGCATCTCTGTCTGAGATCTGCCTTCAAATCACCTTACCATTGTGGGGATGGATCTCGCTTAGAAGTTGAGTACCATGTACTTGTGTTAATCTTCTGGTCAGAACACATGTTGCTACTGTTATATTCAAGTATATTCCCTTCCCTCTTCTTTTTTCCTTTTGGGGCTACTCAAGACTCACTGGCAATTATGGCTTCTGAACTGGGAGCCTTTCTAGGTAGAACTAGGTAGGTGTTTGTTCTCATCAGAAAGAAAGGGAGTGGGATGAAGCACAACAGTAAATCGGGCGGGGGGGGAGTAGAATGTGTTAAGTTGTGGGTGAACATATCAAACGACACAGCGATTCTTCAAACAGCTCTTGTTTATTCACAGGCCAGAACAGAAATGAGCTGAAGGGTTCAGCCAGCCTTATATAGAGCTCCACGACAACGCAACAGTAACCACTTTCTGTAACTATCCAATCACTGAACGTCACTTTCAATCCCTTATTTGCATATGTGGACCTGAGTGAAAACTATCTACAGTATCCCCCTGCTGGCCCAGGGTGAGAACTTCAGTACATAACAGGATAAATCGACTTCCTGACCTTTCCAGCAACCCAGGGACCACATTGTTAAGGTTCCAGTGGCAACTGGACTCATTCTTGCAGCTCTGTTTGCTTTGGCTTACAACTCTCATCAGCCTCAGGACAGCATGGCTGTCCTGGCTGGTGCTGATGCAAATTGCAAAACAAAACGATTGGAAGGCGCCAGGTTACCAAAGGCTGGGGAGTGTCAGAGCACAATCTCCATCGCTTTGCACTCTTAACAGCAAGCCCAGCTCATTTCAATGACCGTCATTTTAATTGCCTGGATAATAATAATAATAATAATAATAATAATAATAATAATATAATATTATTTATACCCAGCCAATCTGGCTGGGTTTCCCCAGCCACTCTGGGCGGCTTCCAACAAAATATTAAAACACAATAGTCTGCTAAACATTAAAAGCTCCCCTAAACAGGGCTGCCTTCAGATGTCTTCTAAAAGTCTGGTAGTTGTTTTTCTCTTTGACATCGGGTGGGAGGGCGTTCCACAGGGCGGGAGCCACTACTAAGAAGGCCCTCTGCCTGGTTCCCTGTAACTTGGCTTCTCGCAGCGAGGGAACCGCCAGAAGGCCCTCGGCGCTGGACCGCAGTGTCCGGGCAGAACTATGGGGGTGGAGACATTCCTTCAGGTATACAGGACCGAAGCCGTTTAGGGCTTTAAAGGTCAGCACCAACACTTTGAACTGTGCTCGAAAACGTACAAAGTCAGCCATGAGGTCTGGGACAGAAGAAAAATACGGAGCAATGCCTTCCAAAACAGGGCTTTCGTGATGGAACTATACCAGGGATCCACTGAACATATTAAGGCAATAATACAGAATCTCAAATCGAAAAAGTAATGATGACTTCTCATATCCTGTAGACACATGTGCTGGCTAGGCTGTTTATGCCTGGCAGTCACTGCCACCGAATTCCATGCAGCTACTCGCAGTTGGCACCGCTGTACATTCATGTGAGGTTTTGCAGAATTGCCCATTAAGTATTATAGGATAATAGGTATGCATGCTGCGCACTTAAAATACATAGCAATCATGACTTATTGCCCTGCATGGGATTCTGTTTACAGCATGCCTTAGGGGAAGGCACTTTATATAAGCAGGCAATAAAATGACTTATGAAAACAACCACTAGGGAAAGAGATAAAAACAGTCTACAAACAGAGATGCCCCATGCTTCTGACTTAGCACTGGAGATGGTAAACAGATTTAAAATATGTACAAGTTATTAGGAAGTTATTAGGGACGCGGGTGGCGCTGTGGGTTAAACCACAGAGCCTAGGGCTTGCCGATCAGAAGGTTGGCGGTTCGAATCCCCACGATGGAGTGAGCTCCCATTGCTCGGTCCCTGCTCCTGCCAACCTAGCAGTTTGAAAGCACATCAAAGTGCAAGTAGATAAATAGGTACTGCTCCAGTGGGAAGGTAAACGGCGTTTCTGTGCGCTGCTCTGGTTCGCCAGCAGCAGATTAGTCATACTGGCCACGTGACCCGGAAGCTGTACACTGGCTCCCTCGGCCAATAAAGTGAGATGAGTGCCGCAATCCCAGAGTCAGCCATGACTGGACCTAATGGTCAGGGGTCCCTTTACCTTTTATTAGGAAGTTGCCTTATACAGACAGCAGCTCTTTAGGTTGCAGAGCTAACCCAGCTCTGCTTGAAGATGCCAGTGACTGAACCCGAAACCTTCTGTACACAAAGCATGTGGTCAACCACTAAATTATGGCCCCTATTATAAATTTTAAAAATTGTTCAGCACCAAGAATGTGCTAGGAGCTGTACTGTTGTTTCATTATGAAGCCATCTAGCAATCCACATCCATTTTGCCACATCAGGGGCAGACTTGTTGCTGACTCAGTTGGACTTGAATGTGCCAAATACAAGGTGGAAGCCATTCTGATGCCTTATAATGCCGGATGAGCTTGCTTTAATCCAGGGGTAGGAAAAGAGTCACATTCCCTTCACATCAAAAGTGTGGTAAATGGGTCAGTGGTAACTGCACCTGCACATTCACATACAGTGGTGCCTTGCTTTGAGAACAGCTTAGTTTCTGAACTTGGAATAAGAACACTGCAAACCCGGAAGTAGGTGTTTTGGTTTGTGAACTTTGCCTTGGAAGCAGAACATGTTCCGCTTCCTGTTGAGCGTGTTCCATTTGTAAATTGAGTCTCCCGCTGCTAATCAGAGGCTTCCTGTTGAGTCTGTTGGCTGTTGAGTCCCAAGCACCCATGCAACACAGAAGGGATATTTGGAGCTTTTGTTTTTGCTCAAAAAAAATAATTGTGTTTTTGTGTGGCTTTTTCATTTTTGTGACTGTGACTTGTTCTTCGTTTTTGTGACTGTAGCTTGTTACTTTGTTTTTGTGACTGTGTGGAACCCAGTTCAGCTACTGGTTGATTGTGTGACTGCAGAAATGGATAAAAGCCCTCCATCCAAACAATGATTATAATCAGTGCACGTAAGAAAAAATAATAATTTTAATTTTTATCAACTACAATACTGTCTTATTTTGTAGTACAGTACTTCATTATTGCCTTCATTTTATGGATTAAAGGTCTTGTTAGATAGTAAAATTCATGTTAAATTGCTGTTTTAGGGGTTGTTTTTCATTGTCTGAAATGGATTAATCAATTTTCCATTACTTTCTGTGGGAAAGCACACCTTGGTTTAAGAACACTTTGGTTTCAGAACAGACTTCCGGAACGGATTAAGTTCGTAAACTGAGGTACCACTGTACACATCTTGACTTCTGTGCTGCATGTTGAGCAAGGCGTTCCCTTTCTTGTGTGCAGCAGGAAAACACCGTGAGCTCACCAATCATCAGCAACGTGCTATGCTGCTTCAAAGGGGACGCGGGTGGCGCTGTGGGTTAAACCACAGAGCCTAGGGCTTGCCGATCAGAAGGTCGGCAGTTCGAATCCCCGTGACCTTGCTCCTGCCAACCTAGCAGTTCAAAAGCACATCAAAGTGCAAGTAGATAAATAGGTACCGCTCCGGTGGGAAGGTAAACGGCGTTTCCGTGCGCTGCTCTGGTTCGCCAGAAGCGGCTTAGTCATGCTGGCCACATGACCTGGAAGCTGTACGCCGGTTGGAGGTCCAAAGGTTCCCAACACCTGGTCTATTGACCTTATTGAATGTGGAAGAAGACCCTACTAAAGACAAGGCCATAAACTGGGCATGAAGGATATTAATATTTTTTGAACACTGTGTGAAGTTCACTGTGGGAAGGATATATTTACTGCAGGGATGGCTAACCTGTGGTCTCCCAGTGTTGCTGGACTACAACTCCCATCGTTCTTGACCATTGGCCATACTGAGCGGGGCTGATGGGAGTTGATGTCTCCCATGTTATACTATTTTATTGATATGTCTCTAGGATTCTTTTTATGGATCAAATTTTTATGTGTGTGACCTTTGCTGTATATTTCATTGTTTCTCCCCCCCCCCCCCGCTTGTAAACTGCCTTGTGTATAGTAATATAGAAAGGTGGTATACAAATTAAAAGTGAAATGAAATGAACTGATGTCCAACAGTTTCTGCCTCAAACTCAGTCATATCATATTGAAGGCATATAAACCGGTATGCTGACAATCTGGTTATATTTCTTAACATAAGAGGAATCAGTGGAGGAGCTAAACAGAAGTGCAAAAATGTAAGGTTCTAAGGTTAATGCAGCTAAAAACGAGCTGCTTGCTTTGAAAATTGAGGGAAGGTCGACTGAAGATGGAAACTAGAGTATTAGATTGTGTAAAACTGTGAGGTATTGAAGAAAGGGTGTTGGATACTAATTATATGAATAACCTGCATGCCAATATGAAATGTTTCTAACATGTGAAGTGTGAAATAGGGAAGCTCTTGTTGATAGGTTTATTGTAGGTAAGGTGAGATTTTCCATATATATATATATATATATATATATATATATATATCCATTTTATTTGACTGTGAAATATAACCAATGTATAATTGTGGGTTGAGTACCGTTAAAATAAAAACAAAAATGAATTTTTAAAAGAAACATTACGATCACAGCAGGCCAATTAATAATAATAACAATAATTTGTGTATTGCTTGGAGTGAAGGAAATTGCAAAGGATCTCTTGGAAGATGGCATTAGCAACCTGTCGAATAATTCTGCCTCCTCTCCTCCAGCACCTTTGGGCCCAATCCCGCAAGGAAACCATCCTAACTACCAAGCTAGCACTTCGCATTTAATTCAAAAGATCCGAGATGCCCTGGCCTGGTTTCCTCAGCCACTATACATTTATAAAGAAACCAGAGGCCTTTCTTCTTGGAATAACAGGTTTGGAATTGCCCGAGAAAGATGTTAAATTATTTTTGTATGCCACAACTGCTGCTCGTATTCTGTTAGCTAAAAAGTGGAAAACCCAAGAATTACCAACAATAGAAGAATGGCAGATGAAGGTGATGGATTTTTCGGAGCTAGCCGACCTAACCAGAAGAGTCCGTGACCAGAAGGAGGAGGAGTATCAGGAAGAGTGGATTAAATTTAATGATTACTTAGTTAAATATGTTAAGTTAAATTAACAGAAAACAACTTGCAGATACTTAATTGGCTTAGGATTTTATTTATGTTGAGTGTCGAATCAATATGTTTAATTTCATAATGTGACGATCTAAGTGTTGATTTAAAGCAGAGTCTCGTGCCCAGCGGAAGGATGAGGAGTACGTGCTGCATACTCTATATTGCTTTATTTACAGTTCAAAGCTGGTATATTACAGAAAGACATCTTGCCTCTGCCGGAGCAGAAAAATGCATCCTCTCTCCTCAACAGCTCGGAGAGAATCACACAGTGAAAAACAGGAAACCAGTGTACGTCACATCCAGTTTCCCTTTCCCGTGAGAAACTCCAACAGTACAGACTGTGGAATGTAAACACCTGTCTCGTGACAAGCCCTTTCGCTGCACAGTGAAGGAAAGCAGAAACCAACATCCTCCCCCTTTCTGTGAACATCACTGGGCAGCGTGTTCGTACAATATCAGTACAAACCCAACTTCTGCACATAGGTACAGTGTTGATCCCTTGATACAATCTTGGACAATACATCAGCAGGAATTTCATTACCTGGCATATAGGACACCGTTACGAGTCCCTTCTGAATACATTCCCTAGCATGCTGCAACTTTAATTGCAAGTGCTTCGTGCTTTGCTTACAACCTTCAGACTTCAGCAAAGCCAAACATGCTTTGTTGTCCTGGTAAACCTGGATTGGACATTTGACAGGAATTTTCATATCTTTGCACAATTGTACTAACCATTCACAATCCTTAAGTGAATACGATAGTGCATTCAGTTCGGCTTCACAAGTACTTAAGCTAACTGTTGTTTGCTTCTTGCATGACCAATCAAACAGACTCTGATTGTACATGTAGCAAACTCCAGACGTACTTTTCCTGTCTGTAGTGTCACTTCCAAAACTTGCATCTGCAAATATCTCAAGACCACCAGACTTCTGATTGTTAAATCTCAGTCTGTAATGCATAGTGCCTTTCAAATACCGCGCTATGCGTTTCAGAGCTTTCCAATCCTTGACACTAGGATTGTTGACTTGTCTGCTTAGCAAATTACAGCTAACAGCAATGTCTGGTCTTGAACATCTGGCAATGAAGTTTAGCTTGCCTAGCACACTTCTGTACAGTGTAGTGTCAGAAAATGCTTCTTCAGTGTCATCTACCTGATAACCTGTTGTCATCGGTGTGTCTACAGGGTTAGCATCCATCAGATTTAGTTTGCTTAACACATCAGCAATTTTCCGTGACTGGTGTACTAGAATGTTACCATCTTGATCTCTCTCTATTTCCAGAGATAGGTAGTTGTTTACCTCACCAAGATCTTTCATGTCAAAGTGCTCTTTCAGTTGAGCTAGGGCGTTATTGTACATTGCGACATCTTTCCAAAAGAATAATAAATCATCAACATAAAACAAACAGTACAGTTTCTTTTGCCCCTCCTCTTTGACAAATACACATGGATCAGCTTTCCCTTGCTGAAAACCTTGAGAAAACAATACTTCAGTGAGTTTTGTGTGCCAACACCGTGCACTTTGTTTGAGACCATAAAGGGATTTCTTCAGAGCACAAACAAATCCCTGTTTTACCTGTACGCCATCAGGTGGAAGCATATAAAGTGATTCATCCAGAGATCCGTACAGAAAAGCTGTATTAATATCATGGTGACTAATGTGTAGATTTTCCTCTGCAGCTAGCTTGAGCATAAGCCTAATGCTTTCATATCTCACTGTGGGTGAATAGGTCTCGTGATAGTCTTCACCTGGTACCTGTGCAAAACCTCTGGCTACCAATCTGGCTTTGTGTCTGACTATCTTGCCATTTTGATCTGTCTTCGCTTTGAAGACCCATTTGCTTCCAAGCAGTTTCATTCCTGGAACTACTGGAACTAGCTCCCATGTTTTGTTCCTTTCTAAGGAATCAAGCTCAGCCTTCATGGCATTTAACCATGGCTCAGCTTCCTTTGAATCCAAACCCTGGATGTCTTGGAAACTTGAAGGTTCAAATACCTTCTTGGAGCTTTTAACAGCTGTTACTGCTATCGTAGCAAACTCATCAGCAAATCTCTTTGGAGGTCTGCCTTTTGTGGCTCTCTGTGACCTACGAATTAGCCTTAAGTCTTCAACACTCTCCTCTTCCTTCTTAGGAGAAAAACGACCTACTGTGAACAATGGTTCCTCCAATTCTTGATCAGAGCTTTCAGAGGGTCGCATAGAGGCTTTCGCACTCTTGAAATCCTCTGAATCACCCGATTCAGTTTCAGATTCAGACTCAGAACCTTCATCAGTGGGTTGTTGTGGTTGCTTTTGACTATCCTCAGTCTCATCACCGTCATCAGGATAACATTGGAAAATTCCCACATTCTCCCCCCACTTTGCATTGTACTCAACACTTCTCGTGAGCTTAATTGTCTTAGAGTCAGTCATCATTATTCTGTAAGACCCTTTCTGATAACCTAGAAAGATACCATGCAATCCACGCTTGTCTAACTTGGAATTTTGTGGTGAGTGAACCCACATGTCAGAACCAAAAATCTTCATGTGTTTGGTGTATGGCTTCTTGCCAAACATCTTCTCATAGGGGGTACAACCAATCGCTGAAGATAACCTGCGATTGTAACTGTAAACAAAACACGAGAGAGATTCGGCCCAATAACTCTCTGGAAGATTGGCATCATGCAGCAAGGTTTTTAACCCTTGAAGCAATGTCTGATTTGCCCTTTCCGCAAGTCCATTCTGCCATGGCGAGCGAGGACTAGACAAATCGTGTTGAATTCCTTTCTCAGTCAGAAAAGCTTCAAACTGCTGAGAAGTGAATTCCCCCCCGCGATCAGTGAAAAGAGTCTTTATCTTCTTACCGTGCACATTTTCCAACCAAGCACAGAATTCCTTGAACCTAGGAAAAGCCTCTGATTTCTGCTTGAGATTATACACAAAAATATATCTGGAAAATGCATCAATGAGAACCATGAAGTATCTATTTCCACCCAAAGAGGGCGCTAGTGGTCCAACCAAATCTGCATGAACAACCTGGTATGGTTCTGTAGCTTGCCTACTAGACACCTTACCTTTCGCAGCCATTTTCACCTTGTTTGCTGCGCATGCTTTGCACTTCATGTGGTACCTGCAGGGTTTAATAGTCATACCTTCAACTAAGGCAGGCATTTTAGATACTGCCTCAAAATGCAAATGACCAAATTTTCTATGAAAATCGTGAATACATTCTGCATGCAAACTTTTGTTAGAACCTGCAATGCAACAAGTGTCATCCTTTTCAACATCATCATAATACAAAACAAACAAACGATCAACATATTCAGCATGCAATACATAATCATTTTTCTTTGTGATGATGCACTTCCTGTTCTTGAAGGAAACGTCAATGTTCCGCTCATTCAGCTGTCCAACGCTGAGCAGATTATGTTTGGCGTCTGGCACGTAAAGCACATTCTGTATCGATAAGTCCAAACTGTGAAGAACAACAGTTCCGTAGCCTTTACTGGGAATAGTGTGGTCATCCGCCTGGTGAATCGCACCTTCCTGCGGTGTAAAAGACACAAACAGTCTCTTATCGTTGCACATGTGGTGGGTCGCCGCTGAATCAACAACGAAGAAAGATCTAGACGTCTTCTGGACCTCTGCAACCTTTGGAGTGAAGCGTGAAACCATAGCCTTGTGCTGCGTTGTCCTAGACACCGGACCTTTGCCTTTGCCTCGGCCTTTTCCGCGCGATGAGCTATCGCTGCGCTGCTCTGTCTTGGCCCTGGGATATCTGCATTCCCTCTTCATATGGCCTAGACGTCCACACGAGTAGCATTTCACTGCCTTCAAAGCTTTGGCGCCATCTGGTGGTTCCACTGCACTATGGGATGACGTCTGTGAAGACTCCCCCTTGCCCATGCAGCTAGCACCCCGGCGATCTGCTTCATTTAAAATCACGGCAGTTACATAGTCCACTGTTAGCTGAGCGGTTGGCTGCACAGCAATCTGGGTTGCAACAGACTCCCAACCTGTACCCAAAGATTGTAGTATCATGAAAGAATACACAGCCTCTGGAAAGTTGAGTCCTCTCTGTTGCAGCTCATGTCTCAGATTTTGCATCTCCATCAGATGTAAACGCACATCTCCACCTTCAGCAAGAGCCATATTATGCAGCTTGTTAAAGTAAAACATAGTGGACCCAGCTTCTGTCCTTAAGTGAGCTTCTCTCAAAGCGTCCCAAATTTCTCTGGCTGAGGTCTTATCACGCAATAGACAGAGCTCTTCTGGGGATACTATCAATGTAAGAGTTCCCCTTGCTTTGGAATCCTTAGCTTCCCATGCATCTGTAACTGGAGCTGGGGGGGTTTCTGTAATCACCTCAAACAAACCCTCTTTCCGCAGAATTGCCTCTGCATACAGAACCCAGTCGGCGTAATTTTTCTTGTTGAGCTTAGGAATCCCACAAGCATCCTGAAGGGCCATCATGACTCTGGCATTAGCCTTCAGCGTCATATATGCTGCTTTAAATCTTGCTGCGTCACTGCTGCAGCTGCCTTATTCCAAAAGCGCACTTAAAAGTTACTTTCGATTTCCCCAGCATAGTAACTTGTGCCTGGGAGCCTTTTGCCTATTCCCGGCAAAACGGCTTTAAAAGATCAAAGTCCAGCCATAAATCCATTAACTAGAAGCTGGCAGGCTGCCCGGAGCAGTAGCACATACCTCATCAATCACTTTTACGCGCAGAGCAGATTCCGATCCGATCTGTCCCTCTGCATTCCGATCCTTTGCCGGCACTCCGATTCGACTTCTGGAGCCCATAACCACGTGTTGATTTAAAGCAGAGTCTCGTGCCCAGCGGAAGGATGAGGAGTACGTGCTGCATACTCTATATTGCTTTATTTACAGTTCAAAGCTGGTATATTACAGAAAGACATCTTGCCTCTGCCGGAGCAGAAAAATGCATCCTCTCTCCTCAACAGCTCGGAGAGAATCACACAGTGAAAAACAGGAAACCAGTGTACGTCACATCCAGTTTCCCTTTCCCGTGAGAAACTCCAACAGTACAGACTGTGGAATGTAAACACCTGTCTCGTGACAAGCCCTTTCGCTGCACAGTGAAGGAAAGCAGAAACCAACACTAAGGATGTTCATGTTTAAGTTAAATTTTATAAGAACTGTGATTTGGAAAACCGTTAAAAGGACATGCAATGAAATTCAACCAAGGGGAAGCGAGGAAGTCACTTAACAACGTTAACAAGTATAATTTTCAATAAGGCTATGATTTATGTTTGTTTGTCTTGTGTGTTTGTTTGTTTGTTTATAATATTGTGAAAACTAATTAAAAAATTTGGGGAAAAATAAGTGTAATTTTCAACATGGCTATGATTTATGCTTGTTTGTTTGTTTATAATATTGTGAAAACCAATAAAAAAAATGGGGGGGGGAGCTGCGATCGGTTCGCGGAGCATTCTGCACATGCTCAGAGAAGCCCCGTCGCTGCGCCGCACGTGCCGGGACCCTGGAAGCTCCGGGTGGGGGGGACACTCTTACCCACCCACCCGTGGGCAAGGGGTCGCCCCGTTTCCCCCCAGAGCATCCCCGGGGCCCCGGAGATCCCGAGCCGGAGGGCGGGGCGGGCAGCGGAGCCGCGCTGGCCCCAGGCCGCCGCCGCCGCCTCCCGCCCATCTCGAGTCCCGGGAGCGCGGGAGGGAAGCGGCGCTGGCGCTGGCGCGGGGCCGGCCCGCCTCGCTCTCCCTCCCCGACAGCAGCTGGGCTGGGATCACGTCATCGCTTCCGCCCAGCTTCCTCCTCCTGTTGGCGGCTGCGAGAATCCAACATGGAGTAAAGGCAGCGATGGGGCTCGGACGGGGCCGCCGGCTGCTGCTGCTGCTGCCGTGGAGGAGGCGCCCGGGCGCACCGGACCACAAGGCGCCCACGCCGCGCTGCCTCCCCGCGCGCTGAGCCCGCGCTTCCTCGCCTGCCCCGACCAGGCCTTCGAGGGGGGGGGCGGGCGACCGGCCCCCCGCCTGCCTGCCTGCCTGCCTGCCTTCTCCATCCCTGCCCCCCAGGCGGCCTTCCCCGCCGTCCGTCCCGTCCTCCCCCCGCTCTTCTCTCGCGCGCTCCCCGCATCTCTCCCGGCGATGTGAAGCCCCGGGAAGATGAGGAAGAGGCGCGCAGCCCCCCAGGCGGCTGGCGGAGGGGGATGAGCTCCGACGGGGAGAAGATGACCGAAGAAGCCCACCCCGACGAGTAAGTGGCCGGCCGCGGGGGGGGGGGGGGGGCGGGCGGCGGCGAGGGAGGGAGGGAGGGAACATCTGGCGGGGGAACATCTGGAGAGCGCGCTGCTCGGCCGGGGCATCTTTGCCCTTTCCCAAGTCTCTCTCTCCCCCCCCCCGACGACGCCCCCTCCTGGGTGGCGAGGCTGTGGCGGAGGGCGCCCCGCTTCTCCTTTTTCGTGGGGGGGGGGAGATGTTGTACGCCCCCCCCTCTGGGAAGTGGCTTGGGGGGGGGGGCTAAGAGGACGCCTTGCGTTTCCTTCGCCGGATGTGCTTGGGGCCAATGCCCCGCGGCGCCCTCGCTTCTTCGCGGTCCGCTCTGTTCCGCGGCTCGCCCCCCCCACGCCCCCTTCGCGTCCGCCATTGCTGCGTCGTGTTCCTCCCCCCCCCCCTTGAATCGCGCTCATTTGCATAACGCGTTTCCATTCATAAAAAAAGAGAGAGAGAGGGAGAGAGCAAGCCGCCCTCCTCGGAGGCCGGGAGTCGGGGCTCTGGCCGCGGGAGAAAGAAAGCGAGCCGGGGGGGGGGTGAGGCCGGGCTTCTCTTGCCGGGCGGATCCGGGCCCCGCCGAGGGGAGAAAGCGAGGCTTCGGCTCTCCCGCGCGGCGAGGAAGGCCCCCGGCCTGGGCCGGCGCCGAAGTTGCGCGGGGGGGGGATCGGGGGGCAGCAGCTCCCGTCGGCCTGCGAAGCTGTGCAGGGGGCGGTGTTTGTGTCCGCTTGTTACTATGCCACGCATTCGTGTGCTTTTCTGTTGCAAGCCGCCCTGCGGTCCTCGGGCGAAAGGCGGCGCAGGAACTGAATTAAAAAATAACTAGCAGAAGGCGAGGCAGCCTCGGGCCCCAGGCGCTGCTCGGAGCTCGTGGTTAGCGCTGCAGCGGATCGGCATCGTGTGTGTGTGTGAGAGAGCGCGGGAGCTTGCGTGCAAATAAAAGGGGGGGGGGTCTTAATTAATTTCAAGCCGCCTTTTCCCTCGAAAGCTTTCTAATTTCCAGACGAATCCCGCGCTTGATCTCCGTGCAACCGCACCTCTCCTGCAAGGCACGGCTTTCCTTTGGCGAAGGGGCGGGGCGGGGCTGCTGAGGCTAGTAGTGGTGAAAGGTGACTTGCCTCGGGGACACACCTTTCTCTCTCTCTCTCTCGGGCTCGGCAGCGTTTCCTCCGCACCGCGGCACTTTCCCTCGGCCTGTGTTTTTGTGAATAAGACGGGTTCCCGTTATTGTCACATGATCTTGACATTCATAAATCCGGTAACCTTCAGCCTTCGTTCATTCACCAACTCGCTGTCGTTGCTGCCTTGCCCTTTTCCTGAATAGGGAGAGAGAAGCAGGGGTTACACTCTCTCTCTCTCTCTCTCTCTCTCTCTCTGTGTGTGTGTGTTTGTGGGGGGGGGGGGGACAGAGAGAGAGCAAAGGCAACCCTGCAGAATTAGGAAATAGGCGCCCTGGTCAAAATAGTCCTTATTGGCACCAGAAAGGGGCCTCGTTTCCATGCTGGAAATGGGAAGTGAGTCACTTTCTCTCTCCCCCCCTTTCCTCCCCCCTCCTCCTTAATGCAACGTTTGATGGTCGAAGGTTTGAAGCGCACATCCGTGGAGAGGATGTTGCTGTTGCTAATTCAGCTTTGTGGAAATGGGGAGGGCTGGAGGGAAAGAGCAGTTCTTACATAAATCGCCCTTGCCCGTTTCTAGCTTGGAGTTTGACAAGAGAGAATCTTAGCAGTATTGTGAATCGTCTGCTGCTTAGTTTGTGATCTGTTGCTGCCGCGAAAATAATATATAGCTGCACTTGACTGCTGCAAAACCCTCTCGGGCTTCTGGGCCTTGCAAAGGTGGAAGGAAGATTGCTTCAACATCCATCTTGCTTGTGGCTCGGCTTCCAAGGCTGCTTTGAATACAGGGCTGTGGTTTGTTGTTGGGCCCTGAATTGAAGGCCCTGCATTGTCCCTAAGGTCTTCTGTCCTTCTGATCAAGCCTTAAACTCCTCACCTTGACAGGTTGCTGCTGTGAGGACAGGGAAAGGGCCAGAGTACAAGTTTTTACACTGGCTTGCCTGATTCTCCCTTTTCATGGAGAAGTCTCTTCTTAGGGTGGCAAAATGAAAACTGCTCCTGGGCAACAGACAGTGTGGAAATCATGGGCCCTGCAATGATTGGCAGCTTTGTTCTGTTCTCTCTCACCCCATCCCCAAGAAGTAAGAGATAAATCCATTGCTCTTGTGGGAACAGTCTGAACTTTGGAGCTTCTTAAAAAACGTTCTGCAAACACTTCTTACACTGTGAGAGAAATAAATAAACTGTGCATTAGGAGTAAACCCATGCTGCAAAGTAGGGATAGTAGACAAGGCTGAGAGATTACCGTATATAGGACCATATTTTGGGGCCTGTGGGAGGAGAGTGACTTAGAACAGCTTTTTAATGTGGTTCAGAGCTGCATTCCCCATATTGTAGATTTGGTATGAGGGTTGCAACTAGGAAAAAATGGCTGGCTTTCACCTCATAGCTTTATGTTTGTAGCTGTTTTGAACTAATTACTCTGCTGCAGCAAAGGCAAATCCCATTAAAATTTAGTTACAGCCACTCATTTTGCTCTCCTCCAAGCTGATGATGCTGGCATGCTGGTGATCAGTCCATTTGAATATGTCCACATGCAATCCAAAGGAATAGCTCAAAGTTAGAATCCAGTGGGCATTTGTAACTAGTCGCCTTATTTGTGTGGCACCTAACCATGAGATACCTTACATCGCACTTACTGTTTCAGCACCACCAACATCTAGAAATGCCCTTTATTCTGTGAGACCAACACAGTTGTTGCAGAATCTCTGTCCCTTTTATAGTAAGCAGTCTGATGCAAGCTTATTTGGCATGGGTACAAGGATGATAAAAACAGTTGCCTAGTCCTCTCTACCAATGGCGGTGGCTATTTTAGTTTTGGCAGGGGTGGGGTGTCTGCTATAAGCAACCATTTTTAGCATTCATTTATAGCAGGGTTGGGGAGGGTTGGCCCTGCAGATGTTGCTGGACTGAGCTCCCATCACCCCTGATTATGGACCATGCTGGCTGGGGCTTCCAACAAGATCTCTTAAGACCCCAGGCTTCCCACCATTGATTTCACAGTATGGAATGTGCAAGACTCAAAACAAAAATCCTTCCTTCTTGCAGATGGCTGCAAAATATTAGTAGCTGTAAATCAGGATAGCCAACCCTTTCCAGCACAGAGGGCCACATTGACAGTGTTTAATGAACCAGAGGGCCACAGCTAATTTGTAGGATAAATGTAACTGTAAAGGGTAAAGGGACTCCTGACAGTTAAGTCCAGTTGTGAATGACTCTGGGGTTGTGGCGCGCGTCTCGCTTTACTGGCCGAGGGAGCCAACGTGTAACTGTATGCTCCAAATATTATTTTTTGGCCTGGATGTTACATGTTATCCTTTTTCCTTCTAATAGTTGTATTGTAATATTAATGCAGGTGATTTGTTAGACCTGAAAATGGAAATAGCAAATTTGTGTTTCATTCCCTGCTTTCATTGATGCCATTTTTGCCATCGCTTATATTTGGATGCATAGGGACGCGGGTGGCGCTGTGGGTTAAACCACAGAGCCTAGGACTTGCTAATCAGAAGGTCGGCGGTTCGAATCCCCGTGACGGGGTGAGCTCCCGTTGCTCGGTCCCTGCTCCTGCCAACCTAGCAGTTCGAAAGCACATCAAAGTGCAAGTAGATAAATAGGTGCCGCTCCGGCAGGAAGGTAAACGGTGTTTCCGTGCGCTGCTCTGGTTCGCCAGAAGTGGCTTAGTCATGCTGGCCACATGACCCGGAAGCTGTACGCTGGCTCCCTCGGCCAATAAAGCGAGATGAGCGCCGCAACCCCAGAGTCGGTCACGACTGGACTTAATGGTCAGGGGTCCCTTTACCTTTACCTTTATATTTGGATGCATGAGGATGAAGAACTAGTTTTGTAAATGCGGGGGGGGGGTGTGCATATTGTCTGCTTGAGCTCTAATCTGTTTATCAGGGACATCCCTGTGATGACTGCTTCTTGTTCTTCAGAAACTGAATGGTGTCTTTTCAGCACATACCGCCTTGTTCAGACATCCTGACTTTGCACAACAGGGAGAAATGTATTGGCCGTTAAAGACTATGTCTTTCTCTCCCCCCCCCCCTTTGATTTAGCTAATACCATTATTGATGGCAGAGATTCTAGGCCATTTGCATGAATATTTACATTTGTTACGGGATTCCATGCACTTGAATACTAACCTAGGTAACTTCCTGTATCCCAGTACATTAATCGACAGTTAAGTGTGCAAGACATTTCCCTTCGGTGCATTATGTTAACCAAGGTTGAATGGGAATGGAAGTATTAAGTCTTTTTACATGCAGCTTTCTGTTAGCAATACACCATTTAAATAGCAGCTGGTTGGGGGGGGCTGAAGTTCTCCAATGATTTTAATGTACTTTCTTGTAAATGTTCAATTAACTGATTACTGTTAAGCTTTAGTTTCATTTCCTATTAGAAACAATCTTTAAAAGTAACTGATCACTGTAAGTATTATCAATGGAGACACTACCTAAAACCTTACGGATATGATCTGATATAAAGATATTTTGTGCCGGCATATAAATTCTTCGGGTGTGATGTACTGCTTGTATCCTCAAAGCGTGGTAAGATGGTTTTACAACCAGCTAGCCTGGTATGCTAACATTGCAAAAAGTATGATTGCTAAAGCGTAACACTATAACACTAATATTTCCAAGGTTTACAGTTGTGGAAATACATTGTCAAAGAACAACTCCCAAAATCCATATTCTTAAGACTACCACACACAGAATCATTAATGAAATGCATATCTACGTAGAAGTGGTTATTTTACAAATAGGATTGCAGCCTGTCTAATCAACAATAACAATAAAAATTTCTAAACACACCGTCACTGTTGATGCATTCTGAAGAAGATATTGGTGAACTGCATATTTTAAACTTCTGCCTCATTCAATTTTGCCTCATTCTGCCTGGTTTGATCTTTTAATGTTCTGAAAGTACTCATAAGACTTCCAGGAAAGAAGGAACTATTTTTCTTCTTCCACTGAGAGGTTTCTCTGAAAAGATTTCAAGGGAAGTTGGAGTTCCTTGAAGGCTTTTTGTGGGGTTGGGATCTTCAAGAAGATGATCTGACAAGTTGCGAAAAAAGTTTCTAACAGTAAGAGCTGTTTGACAGTGGAACGGACTCCCTTGGGAGATTGTGGACTATCCTTCCTTGGAGGTTTTTAAGTAGAGGTTGGAAGGCCATCTGTCATGGATGTTGTAGCTGAGATTTCTGCATTGCAGAGGGTTGGACTAGATGACCCTTGGGTCTCTTCCAACTCTACGATTCTATGATTACTTGGAAGAGTGGTTTGGTTAACGTTAAAGAATGAGGATTGGATGTGTATTCTAGGTTGCATTTAGAATCTTCTGCAATATCCAGAACTTCCTTTGCAGACAAATGTATGGAAGGGGCCTAAGGTATAAAGTTTGAAAGAAGATGTATTCTGAAGCAAGAGGTAAAAAGGGACCCCTGACCGTTAAGTCCAGTCGCGGACAACTCTGGGGTTGCTGCGCTCATCTCGCTTTACTGGCCGAGGGAGCCAGTGTACAGCTTCCGGGTCATGTGGCCAGCATGACTAAGCCGCTTCTGGCGAACCAGAGCAGCGCACGGAAATGCTGTTTACCTTCCCGCCGGAGCGGTACCTATTTATCTACTTGCACTTTGACGTGCTTTCGAACTGCTAGGTTGGCAGGAGCAGGGACTGAGTAACAGGAGCTCACCCCGTCGCAGGGATTCGAACTGCCGACCTTCTGATCGGCAAGCCCAAGAGGCTCAGTGGTTTAGACCACAGCAAGAGAAATGTATATAGAACATCTGGATAGCTCAGTTGGTTAGAGTGTGGTGCTGATAATGCAACGGTTGCAGGTTCGATTTCCATGTGGGACAGCTGCATCTTTCTACATTGCAGGAAGTTGGACTAAGATGATCCTCAGGGTCCCTTCCTATTCTACAATTCTATGAAAATTCTGGAATTAAAGGATATTTTTCCTTGGAAGTTGGATTCTCCTCCCCTTGTCCTGCAGGGTTACACATTCTTTGGTCTAGTGTAAATCATGCTTTTAAGTGAAGCTGGTCATTTGTAAGCTGACCTTCACAGTTTTGCTAATTTTGTTTGGAGGTATCTTTCCACCCCTTCCATTGTAAGATCAGGTGTTAGACTGCAATTCAACAGCTTGTTCCAGGGTTATTCCACTAAGCGGGAGCAGGGAACCTTTTCATCTCCTTTGTTTCCTGCCCTCCACTCAGGTCACTTTGTCAGGTGAGGAGCCATCCCTGCCATCCCTTGCATGGCACCAGGTCACCCATTTTTTCTTTGCAGTGTGATTTGAGTTCAAGACACACTGCAGAGGAAGACCCAGCCGATCCAAGGGGAAGCTTGAAGTCACCACTAATCAACTGAGCAGTGGTGACTTAAAGCCCTGCTTCGATCAGATACATCCCAGAGCTCCCAATTGGATAGTAGCTTCATGCAACAAATTGGCTTCCCTATGTAGCCCCTAATTAAGGTTCCCCACTGCTGCATTGAGGTCATTGGCATTTCTTTGGAGTAGGCGACCTAAGGATTTCGGCCTTAGAAAATAAAATTAACCTGTTTGTGGTACTCTGATGCTGAATGGATAAATAATCCAAAGTTTCCTGTCTGTGAAATCCAAAAGATTGAAACCAGGCTTCCTCAACCTCGGCCCTCCAGATGTTTTTGGCCTACAACTCCCATGATCCCTAGCTAGCAGGACCAGCGGTCAGGGATGCTGGGAACTGTAGTCTCAAAACATCTGGAGGGCTGAGGTCGAGGAAGTCTGATTTAAACCTTAAGTGTGGGTGGGAGTGGTGGCATCGTGGGAACATTTCTATAAATTGCCATTTAAGGCAGAAGCAAGAGCTCGTGTGAGTAAATTAAGGATATAACTGATAATTAAGAATAATAAAAGTGCTTATTTTCCTTGCTAGCTGCCCACCTAGTAGCAGTGTTGGATTTGCTGCAGATCCGTCCACTGAGGGCAGAGCAGGCAAGCGGCTGTGTCAGATCTGCCTCCACTGGACCCATTGCAACATCCCTGTCATCCTTACCTGCTTTAGAGTCCTGTTTTATAGGTTGTAAAACTGCCTGGTGTCAGCTTCTGTTTTGTGGTTAAGAAGGTTCTTGCTCAAGGGAATTTCCGGTGGAATAGGAAAGAAGCATGGGAGGCCAGGAAGCTGTCTCCTAAGAATAGGCTGAAGGCTGGAGCTGAGCTGGTTTGAGTCTGAAATTGCCTGGATGGGAATCAAACGTAAGTGTCCCTGAGCTCCTTGGAAGAACATGGGTAAAAGTGGAATGAAATAAATGCATGCCTCTGTATGGGACAATATGGTTTTGTTTTGTTGTTTGTCTAAGGCGCACCAACTGGGTGAAAACTCCATGTCCCTGCCGTAGAATGCTGCTTGTAGATGAATGTTTCCTATGTATGTAATCATTTCTAGGTTTAGAAACCTAGACTTGCAATGGAAAAAAGCCCCTTCCAGGGAAAGCCCTGGAGGAGAAGGGACATAGAAGGCTGTGAGGCGACAGGGACTTTCAGTCTCGACAACTGATTTTCAGGGAGTAAGACTACCAAGAAGTGTCATTAGGCCTGACACTCAACCAAGTTTGTGGAGATCATATTTTTGCTGATAAAGAGTTAATTCCAACTTTGAGCAGTGTTTTATTGCCAGCTCGCTCTTAGACATAAGACATTTGTTTCAAGCTTGTGACATTGGAAGCAGAAGTTTGCATCTCTATGATACTGGCCTAATGTGGGCATAACACTGACTCCCAACAAACCATGGTTTGCAAATTGGGAGCCAGCTGAATGAATACACATTCCTCTTTTCTCTTCCTCCTTCTCACGTCAGTTTATAGAAAGATGAAGTGTCTTGATTCCAGGTTCCATGCAGTCATTTTCCTCCTGTGCACTGGCAGAGTGTGTCCCTTTTTCCTCCACTATGCTGCTGCTCATAAGTCCCACAGAAAGCCCAGTGCGAGGGAGAAACACGACCTCAAGGGAAGGGGTCAGTGTTGGCTGCCTGATGAGCCTGCAATGATGGGAAGGACCGTATCTGGGGCACAGCACATGCAGTGCTTGCAGAAGGCCCCAGTTTTAATTCCTGACAGCTCCAAGTGGGATGGTGATATACCCCTTTCTGAAACCTTGGGAGAGCTGCGGCCGCTTTGAGAAGGTGGACCTGGTGGTCTAATTCTGTATAAGGCAGATTCCTATGAGTAAGCAAAGCCAGTTTGCCTGTTCTCCTGGTCCGATGACAGGAATTGCTTCGTGATATTTCGGTACTTGTGTTAGTAATGGCACATTCTGTGGAAAAGCTGGGGTAAAAACAGTGTTAGAATCTCAGGTATATAAGCCAGGTGCAAAATGGCTTCTTAAGCCAAGGTTACAGTCACCATTTTTGGGCATTTTACACTATTTTACAGTTGCCACTTTTGGGCAAGACAGCTCTAAAGTCTTATTTTCCAAATGATGGACTGACCGTGATTGGTTCTCAGTTAAACATCTGGCTACTTCAGATGACTACCTTGAGCTAGGTTAAGAGCTTTGAAAACATAAAGAAGAAAAGTCCCATGATCCAGGGACAGTCATATATTGGCCTACTCCGACTTCTTTTTCTTAATGGTGACTGTTCCTGCTCAGGCTGCACAGAAAAAGCATTTTGGTTCCAGAATTCATTCTGCTTGTGCAGATAAAATATAACGGATAGAATTCTAACAGGATGTGGCATTAGTGAAGGTACTTTTTTCCACCTTTGGTGGACGTGCCCAAAGATCAAGGCTTTCTGGGAAATGATATATAATGAATTGAAAAAGGTATTTAAATATACCTTCTTGAAGAAACCAGAGGCCTTTCTCTTGGGCATAGTCGGCCAATTGGTGCTAAAGAGGGACAGAACTTTCTTTATGTATGCTACAACAGCAGCAAGAATTCTTACTGCAAAGTATTGGAAGACACAAGATCTACCCACCTTGGAAGAATGGCAGATGAAGGTGATGGACTATATGGAACTGGCGGAAATGACTGGCAGAATCCGAGACCAGGGAGAAGAGTCGATGGAGGAAGATTGGAAAAAGTTTAAAGATTATTTACAGAAATATTGTAAAATTAATGAATGTTAGAATGATGCTGGATAGAAACTAAGTGGTCTCTAGCTGAAAGGTTACAAGGGAAGATGAAAAAAGGGTTTATTATGTAATAGGTAAAAATCTAAAATTACAACATTTTTATGATTAATGATTAGGATATTAAAAGAGGGGAGGGATTTGCTGAACAAAATAATTGAACTGGAATACAAAAAAGAAAGGTGTGAGGAGGTCCTGGAAATAAGTAAATGAAGGTTAAGTAATGGAAGGAAAGAATTGTTTTTATATTTTTACTATGTATTTTCTTTTTTATTCTTTTTTTATTCTTTTTCTTTGTGTGTTTTGTAAAACATTGAAAATTTTAAGAAATATCTTATAATAATAATAATAAAAAAGGATGTGGCATTAGCTTGCGAAAGCAGTCCAGATTCAATTATCCCCAGGCATGCACCTCCGTGGTGGAGATGTCATCCGCCATCTTGGCTCCCAGGCATCTTCACTTTGTTGCAAGTGGTTGAAAGCCAGGTGCAAAATGTGTCTGGCACTGGCTAATTTCGAACACTGGGTAAGAAACAGACCTGTGTCTGGATATGATCTTTGTGATATATATTTTTAAAGTAACCAATAATAGTATATGGAGGACTTTAACGTGTTTAGCCTGTGTCATGTGCTATCTCAGTGATCTTTAAAAACAGCCTAGGCCACTCTTATTCCAAAATTGCTGATGGGGGCTGAGGGAAGAATATCCCACTTGCATTTCAATCTCTCTTACTGTTAATTTTACTTTTTTTAAAAAAAAATTATAGTTCTAGTATTTATTGGAAACCTCTTAGAGATTTTATTACAGTTAAGCAGTACATCAATTTTGTCCCATAAATAAAATCCTGTTGCCCGCTTGATTAATTATTGCGGTGGCCTTGCCCAGCCTGTTGCCCTCCAGATGTCCTGAACTACAACTCCCAGCCAGCACAGCTGTTCTATCAGTTCTTTTAACAACTTTAAAAACCGAACGTTAATGTGCCTTTAAAACGTGATTTTTGCTGCTGCGTGGGTGGGAGGACATAGGCTGCTGCGGTTGCTTCTCAATGACTGTTGTTGTTAGTATTTTTCCTGAGCAAGAGAACATTTCATGCGCTGCTTTTGTTCTTTGAGCTCTGGAACCAAGCGTCCGTGGATAGCAGTGAGAACAAGCGCAACAAATCTGAATATAACATTACTTTGCTTCAGAGGACTCCCAAAGATTGCTCTGTGTGATGTTAGTTCTATCTCTCTCTCCCAGGCAGCCCCTTCCTATGAAATATTATCAATGGCTTTGTAGTAACAGTAATTACCCAACTGTATTTATCCTCAGGGAGCACTGGCTGTGTGGAGGGACCCCTGTTGTGCTCGCCTGTTGCGACATCAGCCTGCACTTTTAAGGCAGGAAAGGCTGTCCTGGGAAATATAAGCATGAGTTCCAGTGCCTTGCATCCAAAACAACAAAAATTAAGCTCCTTTAAGTTTAAATAGTGGGCACTGGGCAAGAAGAGGGTTTGAACAGGTGATTTTAGCAGTATACTTGCCTTCAAAGTTGAAATGTTTTAACTTCTGTATGTAAGGGCTTTTTGAAGTTGCATAGTAAGGAACTTGCAGGCCAGAGAGACATAACTTTTATCTAGTTAACGGTGTTATTGCAGCGCTGCAGTCCGCGGTACATATGTGTGTGTGCACGTGTATAGTCACACCTTGACACCAGGCAACTTGACCTGGAAAAAAGCATTCCTGCAATGAGGAATGACAGAGATCACAGGTAAGGTAAAGGGACCCCTGACCATTAGGTCCAGTTGTGGCCGACTCTGGGGTTGCGACACTCATCTCACTTTATTGGCCGAGGGAGGCGGCGTACAGCCGGCGGTCATGTGGCCAGCATGACTAAGCCACTTCTGGCGAACCAGAGCAGCACATGGAAACGCCGTTTACCTTCCTGCCGGAGCGGTACCTATTTATCTACTTGCACTTTTATGTGCTTTCGAACTGCTAGGTTGGCAGGAGTTCGGACCGAGCAACGGGAGCTCACCCCGTTGCGGGGATTCGAACCGCCGACCTTCTGATTGGCCTAATCCTTCCCTCTCCAGGTGTGGGTTTCTCTCCACCCCTTCCTGTGCACCACTTAAGAGTTGGAAGGTAGCCTCCCAGTTGAGCCAATGGGAATGGTGGTTTTTTATTTTTGGTTCTCTGTTTTCAAATGCTTAATTGCTCCACAGGGGATATATTTGGCAGGGTGGTCATATAACCCGACCAATTCACCCACCTACATGCCTTTAGCAATTAGTCAAAACCAGGGGTCAGCAAACTTTTTCAGCAGGGGGCCGGTCCACTGTCCCTCAGACCTTGTGAGGGGCTGGACTATATTTTTTTTTGGGGGGGGGGTGAACGAATTCCTATGCCCCACAAACAACCCAGAGATGCATTTTAAATAAAAGCACACATTCTACTCATGTAAAAGCACGCTGATTCCCGGACCGTCCGCGGTCCGGATTGAGAAGGACCTTAGTTTGCCCTGGGCCTTAGTTTGCCTACCCATGGTCAAAACAGTTATTGGAGTCAATAGAAAGCTTGTTCTTTCTCATTAAACATGGTCGCCACATGGAAAGGGACAAGGAGGGATGGTGCTGTGGGCCACGTCTGGTCATGGGCTAGCAGTTCCCCTCTTCTGCTTCAGAGGGAAGAAGCTTGTTTTCTCCTGCTGTGGAGGGTAGGATTCAAACCAATGGCTTCAAGCACCAAGAAAGGAGATTCCAACTAAACATACGGAAAAGCTTTCTGACAGTAAGAGCTGTTCAACAGTGGAACAGTCTCCCTCAGGAGGTTGTGGACTCTCCTTTCTTGGAGGTTTTGAAGCAGAGATTTGATGGCCATCTGTCATGGATGCTTTAGCTGAAATTCCTGCTTTGCGGGAGGTTGGACTAGATGATCTTTGGTGTCCCTTCCAACTCTACAGTTCTATGATTCTGTGAGCTGGAGCAATTCTAACTACTTAATTCAGTTGTGATTCTGGTATCTGAGGAATAAGGAATAGTAATCTAGCTGTTGGGATTAGTAATAATTGAGCAAATGAATTTATTGTGCAACAAGAGGGCTTGAGAGATGCTGAATACATATGCAGCAGATCTTTGAATGCAAATTAGATTTGTAAAATATGCAACATTGTACAACTTGTCTCTAACCCTGCTGGCATTATATGCAACAATTTAGAATATTCTGGAATTTGAGAATATTTAAGAAACTGAATACCTCTGTTCCCACTTAGTAATTTTTATTCCCTGTTAATTCAGTGCAAGCCTCTTTATACTAGACGAGAGAGCTGCAAATATCCCATCATCTTGGGTATTTAGGCACTCAGACCTTTGTAGAACCAGGAAATTTTGGAATATTTTCAATCTTCTTTTTTAAGTTAAGTACTGAAAATATAAAGGTAAATAAAATTGAATATAGAGTTAAAGTTTTCTTCCTTCTTTGGTCAAATGCTACCCATTCTTAATTTTTTTGGTGTGTGTCCTCCAGCTGGTTAATGGAAGTTGTAGAGGTTGGCTTTGCATATATTTGGACCAACTACATGGAGAAGCAGCATATGAAATACAATTGTGGCAGAAGCTGTGCAAGTTCTTGGTTTGTGAATTAAGTGTTTATGGTACACAGAAAAAACTGCAGTAAAGTTTGTTCTCTGCTTCCATTAGAGCATAATCTCACCTTTTTGGAGGTGTTTCTTGCACTGGGACATAGGAGTTTATGTGGTGTGTCCTTTTCCTTGCACATTAGTGATCCCTTGTTTCACCCCAAAAGCAAACTATGTGATTGGGGAATGTTCATTCGTGAAATGGGTTCCTAAATGCAGGTAGGATTGGGATGATGACATTTACTGTTGTCTTTAAGTACTTCTTTGTATAACTCTGAAGTGGAGCATAAGTTGCACATTATTTTAATTCCTCTATGACTTAGATCGGGGTGCCCAAACTTTTTTCAAAGAGGGCCAGATTTGGTGAAGTGAACATGCGTGAGGGTCGGCCAAAGTTGTTGAGCTCTTTTTAACGATTTTTTTTAGGATTGAAGTTGTTGAGCTTTCTTTACGGTTTTACCCCAAAGTTCTTAAGCTTTTTTAAGGGTTTGACCCCAATAAATAAACTGCCACAGGGGCCGGATAAAACCAGTTGTGGGGTGGATTAGGCCCCCGAGGCAAAGTTGACACGCCTGACTTAGATTCAGACTTGGTCCCATCATGGATGACCACCTTTACTCGCCTCTCTCAGGATCTTGAGAAATTGGATTGGCGCAGAGACGTGACACAGAGCATAAAGCAAGTCAAAATGGTCTCCTCGAAGAAGGGCAGTTAAATCAGAGCAGCTTCTTTCTTCTTCCTTGCCCCCTCTCATTCTCTCTGTTTCTTTAAAGGCATTCAGGGCAATGACCACCTAGAGACAAGGCGAACACTGTATAGTTAACTCCTGCTTTCAGCCTATATTTTCCACAAACATGTTTTAACAGTGTAATTTTAGAACTGTTAAGATGGGAGGGGGGAAGGTTCTGTGCTTGTATTTTAACACTTGGTAAGGAATCTTCTGCCTGTTTATATAGGCTGTGAGTAAAAAGTTATGCCCTGGAGCTGATCTAGGTTATGAAAAATTCAAGTTGAAACATATACAGGAGTGGTGTGTGTGTGTGTGTGTGTGCGCGCGTGTGTGCGCGCACTCACACAAAAACGTGAATCTCAAGTTGAAGCAAAGCACATGAATGCTATGAATACACTAATGCTCAAATGCCAGAGTGGGTGGGAGGCTGGGACGTGTGTGTGTTTGTTTTTTCTTATCCCTTGTCTTCTGGCTATGGACCTGATATTTAATGAAATCATGCAATCAACCCGAACCATTGCCATCTCAGTATGTATTTAAAAATCTAAAACATTGCAGGCATTTTACCTGATTTCTTATCACATGTAGTGAGGAAAATTCTGAGATGTGTGGTATTCAGTGGATCAGGCCCCCAGTCATTCCTTTATGGCTTTTGATTCTAGGTTTGAAAATGAATGCATTTGTCTATCCAATCCTTTTTTTTTTTTCATATGATGAATTTTATAAGGATAAAAACAGTTCATCTTCGAGTACTTGGAATGTATGGAGCTGATACTTTGCCCTCTGTTGGGAATACAAGTTCTCTTAACCTTGTATTCCTCCCATGTTCCCACTGTAGGAAAAGGAATGGGATTGATAGCTTGCAGAATGTTCATAACAGCAGTCTGTTGACAATCTAAAAGGAGAGCAACTAAACATCATCTTCTGACCTTGAAATCTAAGGTTATGTCCCTGTTTTTGACAGTCAAGAAAATCAAAGTAGATACTTGGTGAGCTCATTTGTATATTCTTACATTTGCCCTGAAATCTTTGTTGGGTGTTGGCCGCACCAGGCTACAAAGGTTAAGCAATACATTTAGTACTTTTCTCTGTTTTGTACTTTTGAAGCCTAGGTATCCCCTGTATATCTTGAAATCAAAGAATTAATAGCTAACTTTGCTAAACTTGAACGGCTAGACATCAGAACCACATTATTTAGCAACTCAGATTTAGCAAAGTTATTTTAAATGGCACAATGGGTGATATGATATCTTGCAAACGGAGAAGAGTTGTCTTGCGCTGATCTGATTCATCATGCTTAGTTCTTGGAACGCTTATCTTATTTCCAGTTACATTGTTGAGGAACCTTCTATGCAGATAATTCTGATTTGTTCTGACACATCTTAAGAGATGTGATTTTCAGAACCAGAAGGCAGGAGGTGAGCAATAAAATTGAGAAGTTAGAACATTTCAATTGTATTTCATTATCTCATCCACCATATCATGAACAGGCAACATTTTGTATGCAACTTTTTGGGATCAATGTACTAATCAGATAGGGAAAACTAAGACTGCATTTTCAGAAATCTTCTATGTGAATAATTGCTAGGCTTGTGAGGTGAAATGTGAAGCTCTGCTGGCCTCACCTGAAATTTTAAATGGGTGCTTTTTCATGGCTTTCCTTCCAATATGCATCTACAGTTAGCAGATATTTTGCATTTCAGGGCACAGTCATTACAGTTCACCTTCCAGCAAAAGGAAGCACAATGCTCTATAGCAATACATACTTTAAATCAGGATCTAGTGCAATCTTGATGGGGTTTTGATGTGTTCATTTTGGAAGCCGTTTTTGCATTGGATGTGATACCAGAGGCAGTGGGCATTCTCTCTACCAGATGGGTAAAATGGACAGCTTTAATATTATCCCTGCATTTTCAGACACAACAGTCAATCACTTCTGCTGCTTCTCCCCCACGTGTGTGTGTGTGTGTGTGTGTGTGTGTGTGTACTGTAGTGGTACCTCTACTTTCGTTCACCTCCAGTTACGTATCCTTCAGGATACGTCCGCTGCAAACCTGGAAGTATTTTCCGGGTTTCGCTGCACGCGCATGCACAGAAACACTCTACGCACCACGCACATGTGCAGAAGTGCTAAACCGCGCATGTGCAGAAGCGGCACCTCCGGTTGCGAATTCCTTGGGATGTGACCTGAGCTCCGGAACGGATACCGTTCGCAACCGGAGGTACCACTGTACTACATAGTAGGAAGAAATAGGATGCTGTTTTGTAATGCTTTGGAAGAGAGCTCACAATGGGCAAAGATAGTGATTAGTCCCCTCAAGGCAGTTTCTAGACTTAGCCCAGAAAGATTCACACAGGCATGTTATATAAGGCTTAAAGCAGCAAATTTAAAATTGCCATGGAACCAGCAGTCCCCTAACTCTGGTATCTACCTTTGTTAATGAGACATGGTTGTTTTCTTAATTAATTCATATAGTGTTTAAAGCAGACATGGCCAAACTTGGCCCTCTAGATGCTTTGGGACTACAATTCCCATCATTCCTGACCACTAGTCCTGTTAGCTAGGGATGATGGGAGTTGTAGTCTGAAAAAAACTTCTGGAGGGCCAAGTTTGGCCATGCCTGGAAACTTTAAAGGAACATAAAATGCGGCTGGAGGCAGAAAAGCTTATGACCATCGATAAAATGGAAGATCATTGTTTCTCTCTCTGGGTCCAGACCATAGCATCTCTTTTTCTAAGCACTGGTGAAGACAATACTTTGCATGCTGGATTCTTTGGCTGGCCTCCTCCCTTGCTCTCTCCACCTTGCCTTTCCCCCTCACCACCTCACTGCAGGAAGCAGTGAATGATCAAACTGGAGATCACTAAGTCAGTGAAATCTCATGTTCAGTTTAAACACAGGATCTTCTTGGCCGGGTCTTTTCCTGATACAGGGCGGTTTGGAGGATGAATGAAGCAGGGACGTGCTGGGGCGTCCTCACAATTCCCTCCCCAGGTAAAATTTGGGAGCCACATGCCATCAGAATGGGCTGTAGGACATCATTTGTATTTTTGTTGAATTTGCTGATGGAAGTGAGATTTCCAAGGCACTCATGGCAGGGAATTGAAAGGGCATTCTCTGTCTACTAAGCCACTTCTAGACTTCAGCTTTGGGTGCAGTTAATGCTGAATTAGATACAGGTAGAAGTTGACTTCAGTACTTTGTAACAATAAATAAATCCTTCAAGCATGAGGTTGGGCTCTTTAGGAATATTTGCTGGGAGAGTGACTTTACGTGAGAAAGAAAGAGAGAGAGAACACACATAATGTTTGTAGAAGCGTTACAATTTTTCTGAATGGAGTAAATGCATTGATGATTAGCTTCTATCTCCAGCATGCTTATATGAAATAAATAGTGTTTCACTGCTGCATGCTCTTGCATTTCTACTCAAGGGTTTACAGTGGAAATTTTATCTTGCAGCCAGGATTTGTAGCCCAGGCTACATAATAGGGCTGGACGATAACTGGTTTTCAACATTGCGATATATCACCAACTAAATCATAATACTTTTATGTATCACTATGTCTGATAGCATGCTTCAACTCATACACACCAACTCTATGGGGCCCCAAAGTATGCAGGGATGATGGGGCTGAATCCCCCCAGTGTTGAGGGGCTGGACCCTGCTGGGCCTCCTCACGATGGCGGCGGCTGAGTTCCTTTGCAGGCCAACCGTGGTGGTGGAAATGACGAAGCATACAGTGATACCTCGGGTTACAGACGCTTCAGGTTGCGTGTTTTCGGGTTGCACACCACACCGAACCTGGAAGTACCAGAACGGATTACTTCCGGGTTTTGGCGCTCACGCATTCGCAGAACTACTAAATTGCGCTTTGCGCAGAAGCGCTGAATGGCAACCTGTGCATGCGCAGACATGGCGCTGCGGCTTGCAAACATGCCTCCTGCACGGATCACGTTCACAACCCAAGCGTCCACTGTATAAGGAAATAAGAAGAAGATGAAGCATATAAGGAAATACAGTGGTACCTCGGGTTACATACGCTTCAGGTTACATACGCTTCAGGTTACAGACTGCGCTAACCCAGAAATAGTGCTTCAGGGTAAGAACTTTGCTTCAGGATGAGAACAGAAATTGTGTGGCGGCAGCGCAGCAGCACCGGGAAGCCCCATTAGCTAAAGTGGTGCTTCAGGTTAAGAACAGTTTCAGGTTAAGAACGGACCTCTGGAACGAATTAAGTACTTAACCTGAGGTACCACTGTATAGGGTTGGAGGTACAGAGATTTAAACCACACAGCAAGGTTTTGGTTTTTTTGTGTGTTTTCTCTGAAGTAAAGGCACCACCAACACAGAGGCACAAACACACACATGCAAAAGAAGGCAAAGGCAGCAACATACCAGGAGCAAGCCGGGAGACGGAGGGGCCTTCCTGCCAAGAAAAGTATCTGTTTGGGAAATCAGCTGCCGAGGGCTCTGCTTTCCAGATCTTGCTGTACCAATTGGCTGGCATGTCCCTCCCTGGGCTGGGAGGTGCCGTGTCTGGGCTCTGCTGGCTGCTTAAAGTTCAGTTCAGCTTTGCGTTTCTGCCGCTGGTTCTTTGATTGACTAGCCATGGGCGTGTGTGCACACGTGTCTTTGCTCCTGGATTGCTAGCAGGATCCGTGTCATTAGATGAACTCGGGAAGTTTTGGGGGTGAGAGCAGGAAGTTACGCTTAAAGAGTTGGTTTGTGTGCTTGCAGGCAAGGGCTCATCGGGAAAATGGCTGCCCACCCTCAGCGTGAGGTGCCTTCTTGCCAAGAAAAGTGCTGCCCCCCTGAGAAGCTGTCAGTCCCCACCTTTTGCTCACATTTCCCTCACGGTATATTGCCTGGTTCAAGCACTTGCCCACGATGTCATTTCAATACTAGTATTGGACGCTATAGCAATTTATTGCATAGCCCTACTACACAATTCATTCCGTACTGACATTCCATACTCCTAGTGAGGCTTCTGTCCCCACTTTACAATATTATTTGCACAAGATCAAAACATGGATTTGGATTTCTTTGGAGGTGAAGCAAGGGGTGTATGTGCACGTACATGTCAGGTCTATAAGCTGTGCTTGTGCAACTGTTTTGTATTTCTGGTACTTAAAACTAGGGGTAGACAACCTAAGGCCCGGGGGCCAGATGCAGCCCAATCGCCTTCTCAATCCGGCCCGCGGATGGTCCGGGAATCAGCATGCTTTTACATGAGTAGAATGTGTCCTTTTATTTAAAATGCACCTCTGCATTTTAAATAAATAATAACCCAGAGATGCATTTTAAATAAAAGGACACATTCTACTCATGTAAAAACATGCTGATTCCTGGACCGTCCGCGGGCCGGATTGAGAAGGCGATTGGGCTGCATCCGGCCCCTGGGCCTTAGGTTGTCTACACCTGAGCTAGACTGATGATTGGGAGAGGGCACCAGGATCATATAATACTGGTCCTAAAGGATGTATACTGGCTCCCAGTATGTTTCCGAGCACAATTTAAAGTGTTGGTCCAGCTCCGAGCGCCTTCTGGCAGTTGCCTCACTTGTGAGAAGCAAAGTTACAGGGAACTAGGCAGAGGGCCTTTTTGGTAGTGGTGCCCACCCTGTGGAACGCCCTCCCATTAGATGTCAAGGAGATGAGTAAGTATAAAACCATTAGAAGACATCTGAAGGCAGTCCTGTATAGGGAAGCCTTTTAATGTGTAATGTTTTGTTATGTTTTTATATATGTTGGAAGCCACCCAGTCAGATGGGCAGGATACAAACAAAATGTTGTTGTTGTTGTTAATAGTCTTGAATAAAATACCTCTTTGCAAAGGGCCTTTAACTGCTGGTCGTTCTTTGTTTTGTTTACAAAGTTTTAAGACTGAGGGGTGGCGTACAGTTGCATATATCCTGAGGTGAAGTTGGCGGTGTTGCGGGGCATAACATTTTTCAAGTGCTTTCTTCTTCAGCAACAATTTCCCCCATTTCATAAGTCCACTGCTAACTGCGAATGCCTGCCAATTGCAATATAAGACAAGCTTGGCAGTTTCAATCTTTCAAGCTTTGTTTACTAAAATTCAAGTAAACTAAACACATTGAGTTAGATCACACCCTAGGGTATCAGGAAAATTTCCAGTGAAAACCACCCAAATTTCCATAGGGAGGCTTTATGGTAACTTTACCAGTTTTCTCCCCCCACCCCCCCAAAAAATATCGCTGGAAGTCAGCTGTCCATATAGAGAAATTTCACTTGTTTAGGAGCCAGATATTCAAAGGGCTGTGAAATCTGTTTCGCCTCAAGAAATTCCTGTCCTCCCATCATTAGGCATCAAATCAGTGGATACCTTCAAATGGGCTTATTTGGTGATTTGACCCCGTATATTTCTTCCTCTCCCCTCCCCAAACGTTAGCTCTCATCACTCTTGTACCTTTTTTAAGAAAGGAGAGGCTGTCACTGCCCACCTTTTCCTCCACCAACTGCATGCCACTGGAACAGGCAGTTTCCATGGCAATGCTGCTTGTTTCCATGGCAGAGTGCTGCTAATGTGGCTGACTTCGTGGTTCACTTTGTTCACTCTGTTCCTAAATCTGGAAAACTGAAAGGGAAGCAGCCTCCTTAGTCCAAATGATCGGGACCGGAATCGGCGGGTAGGCTGGCAGGTGGGAAGCAAGCACTGTGACTGCTGCCTGTGTTTAAGACGTCATGTCAGAGCTGGATTTGAAGTTCACCCCCGTTGCCTGTTCCAAGGTCTTAATTCTGTGCTTCGATCCTGAAATGAAAATGTCTTTGCATATGCGGAAGGATTGGAATAGTCACACAATACCTGCAACCCGGGGTTTCCATCTTCTTTGCAGATCTGTCTGTTGTGCCTCTAACCAGCATCTTGGCCTGCAGACATGAACAGGTGGCAATTTCCCCTCTGGGATATGAAAATATTTGCCTATGGTTTCAAGCACCCCAGGCCGCTGTTGACCTAGTCCAAGGGTAGCCAACAAGGTGCCCTTCAGTTATTGTGAACTAGAATTAGTGACAGCCAGTATGGCCAGTGGTTATGGGGTTTGTAGTCTGCAACATCTGAAGAGCTCCGTGCAACTGGTGTGTTCTTAGTTACCTGACAACCTTGTTACTGAAAAGGGCTTCCAGATCAGAGGGTACGATTGATAAGCGAGCTCTCATCTTAAGTGCATTGTGTCAAGCGAACCACATCCCTTCCCCAGTGCCTGCAGTGGATAAAGGAGCTAATTGTAGTTTCTCCCAGTATGTCCTGGGGGACAAGGCTTCAAGCATCTCTAGCAGATGTGTGTATTAAAATTGATTCCTAAACACCTGTTCTATCCAGCAGCTTCTCCAGAGCCATTAGTCAAGCCAATTCATGTTTTTGCAAGTTCTTAACTTGTATCTATGTAGTTTTTCATCTTGATGATGCGCTCATGTGTTCCAAAAGTCAGCACACTTGCTGTTCTAGAGGGATTATTCTTCCTCACTTTGAAAGTAGTTTTGAAAGCAGAAAAATGACTTATTGCACCCATGTTTTAGAACCACACACACACAAAAGGTGAATACTGAACTCTGTGCATGTGCGCTCACAATGGCACCATGTAAAGGGAGTTGTTCTTAGGCTTGGTTATGAGTGTGTTCTGTCTTTTATTCACTTTGTGGAAAAAAGGGCTTTCATGAAATGTCCTTTACTGCTCGAAAATCTGAAACTGTTCAGTCCTATGCAGTGATTGTGCCTAGGAATTCTGCATGTGTTTTTCCCTTCCACGCAGTTAGCAGCTTGCTTTCCTACATCATCTGATGCTTCTCCAACAGAGCAGGTTTTTTTAATTGAAAAAAAATGCACGGTGAAATCTTTCATTTTAACGGTGTGTGAGGAATACAAGCAATACTGGCCTGGAATGGGAGTGTAGTTTATATAATGTTACACTGAAGCGTAAGGTTATACTGGCCTATAGTTTATCAGAGGAGATAGGGAAGCCTGTGGTAACGTTACACTAAGTAGTTACATCCTAAGAATTTGACCTGTGGTCTAAGATGCCTTAGTGAGAGCACTTGACCAGCAGGGGTTGCAGGCTGTTGTGATAACCCAAGAATCCAAAGGCACCACTAAATGTGATTGGAAAAGTTCTTAACCTGCTGCTGGCCCATGTGCAAAGAGCTACAGTGGTGCCCCACAAGACGAAAAACTCGCTAGACGAAAAACTCGCTAGACGAAAGGGTTTTGCGTTTTTTGAGTCGTTCCGCAAGACGAATTTCCCTATGGGCTTGCTTCGCAAGACGAAACGTCTTGCAAGTTCTTGCGAGTTTGTTTCCTTTTTCTTAAAGCCACTAAGCCGTTAATAGCTGCTAAGCCGTTAATAGCCGCTAAGCCACTAATAGCCGTGCTTCGCAAGACGAAAAAACCGCAAGACGAAGAGACTCGCGGAACGGATTAATTTCGTCTTGCGAGGCACCACTGTACATAGGAAGTGCTTCGGTTTTATCCCTCTAAAATAAATAAGAGCAGTTGCATTTGTAGGCAAACTTTACACGCTTTTTCTAGGGCTGATAGTAAGCAGAGTATGTAGAATTCAGATCTGCATTCTGTTCTTGCCAATATTGTCTCTCTCTGTGTGTGTATTTGTTTCTGTGTTTATAATCAGCACTTTCATAAAGATATATCATGGTGGTATGCATCACATAAGAATATGATATGAAGCATATCATTTTTAAAAGTAATTTTGTAAGTTGTGTGTCCTTGTTTCTCATTTTGATCCTTTTACATGGTTTGTATGTTTTGTGGTATTTTATGCCTTGAGACTTGCCATTATTTTTATAGATTACAGATTAGTAATCCTTTATTGTAATTGATAAGTGTAAACTATGTACCGTATTTTTCGCTCTATAAGACGCACCAGACCACAAGACGCACCTAGTTTTTGGAGGAGGAAAACAAGAAAAAAAATATTCTGAATCTCAGAAGCCAGAACAGCAAGAGGAATCGCTGCACAGTGAAAGCAGCAATCCCTCTTGCTGTTCTGGCTTCTGTGATAGCTGCGCAGCCTGCATTCGCTCCATAAGACGCACACACATTTCCCCTTACTTTTTAGGAGGGAAAAAGTGAGTCTTATAGAGCAAAAAATACGGTAATTATTATTTGCTGATGTTTAATTTTACTGTTTACTATTAGATTCTAATGGATTGTTGAATATTGCTTTATTTGATTTAAGTTGTTTATTTCAAAGTTGTTGTGACGTTTTGTCTTGGATCAGATTGTTATTATTAATGTTTGATGTTTTATTGTGTGTTTATATGTGTTGGAAGCTGCCCAGAGTGTCGGGGGCAACCCAGCCAGATGGATGGGGGTATATATTTAAAACGTATTATTATTAAGAATAAAATCAGTGAAAGCCATCCATAAATACAGTTTGGTTAAAAAACGAATATTCACACACTCTTCAAACATAAAATCCTTCCAGTAGCACCTTTAAGACCAACTAAGTTAGTTCTTGGTATGAGCTTTCGTGTGCAAGCACACTTCTTCAGATACACTGGGATCTGAAGTGTATCTGCAGTGTATCTGAAGAAGTGTGCTTGCACACGAAAGCTCATACCAAGAACTAACTTAGTTGGTCTTAAAGGTGCTACTGGAAGGATTTTTTTTTATTTTGACTATGGCAGACCAACACGGCTACCTATCTGTAACTGGAACACTTCAAACCTGGTTCAGTTGCTGGTTCTTTCCTTACCAATTATTTTAGAATTCTGTTCTCTAGTGTTAGCATAGTTACTACTGTCAAGAGCTGAGATATCTCTAAAACTATGCAAATACCACTTAGAAATCAACCTGGCCATTGCCAACACCCAAGCAACACTGGACACAGATAAGCCCCAATGGTGGAATCCAGCAGGTTCTGAGTCCTTCCTCTCCACCCCCTTTTAACTACTCTTTCACCCCCTGAATCCGCTCTGGAGGGTGTGTGTGAAAAGGAACTGAAGGTTCTATGGCATGTGTGGGTAGACATAATTGGATGTTACCCCAAAACAACAAAAAGAAGTAATCTCTGCTTCTCTCCTTTGCATTGTCTCCCAACAAACAGAGCAGAATCAGAGTACTTATAGTACTGCCTGGAGCAGTGGGGGCAAAACTCATCAATTTAAAGCAGTTTAAATGGTTAATCTTCTTTAAGAGGTTGGGGAATGTAGAGTAGACTCAAGTGCCTTGCTAACCAAACCAATTCAAAATAGCATGAATCAAGAGTCAAAGAGGGGAGAGTGAATCTACATAGAAGAAATATATGGCAAAACTACGTGGAAAATTAAAATGTTTGGGTGGAGGGAATACCAGAAGGATTTATGGTGTTGGGTTATAGCGTTGTGAAGAACACAACCATAGCAGAATTATTTCCCATGTGTGGAATTCAACACTTACAATGACTTTTCCATATGACCTTATGGTGACAGGAGCAGCTTCTGTTTCACCCATGGTATACTGCCAGGTGAAGCAACCATTGCAGTTTGGCCCTCATACTGATCTTGGACGATGTATCGATACATTGCCCAGACCTACTGTCCTGGATTTAAACACCATGTATGTAACCACTTTTGTCTGGACTGGGAATGCCTGTGTGGCTTATCGTCAGTGGTGGTTAGTTCCTGTTGGCAACAGCTGGTCATAGAAATCACCCATCCACCACAAGTACCTCATATCACTAGTTCTATAAGAATAATACTTGCATACAACATACAGTGGTACCTCGCAAGACGAATGCCTCGCAAGACAAAAAACTCGTTAGACGAAAGGGTTTTTTGTTTTTTGAGCTGCTTCGCAAGACGATTTTCGCTATCGGCTTGCTTCGCAAGACAGAAACGTCTTGCAAGTTTGTTTCCTTTTTCTTAACACCATTAATACAGTTGCGACTTGACTTCGAGGAACAACTCATAGAACGCGGTGTGGTAGCCTTTTTTGAGGTTTTTAAAGACTTTGGTGATTTTTGAAGCTTTTCCAAAACTTTCCCGACACCGTGCTTCGCAAGACGAAAAAAATCGCAAGACGAAAAAAATCGCGGAACAAATTAATTTCGTCTTGCGAGGCACCACTGTACTTTCATGGGTATTACGTCAGATCTGGTGTTGACTGAGTCTGTTATCAGTGCAGATTATCCTTTCTGGATTATCAATAGGAGTGGTTTACTTTGAGTTGAGTGGGGTTATAATTTCCCTAATTTTATTCTTCTGGGTGTATAATGGTGGTGATTTTTCATCACTTACATTAGGAATAGCCAACATGGCACCCATCGGATGTTGTGGACTCCAGTTCCCATCTGCCCCAGACAGAATGATGAGGGAGGATCAGGGTTGGGGGTCTGCAACATCTGAAGGACACCATGTTGAAGCCCCTTGACTTCTGTGATACCTAGATAAATCTTTGAGAAGTACTGATTCTTATCATCTGTACAGTTAAAATGTTAAAGGTGAGCTTCAGTATTAAATGTGTCTTTGAGCTAGATGGTGGTGAGTGAGAAATCAAGCTGTAATGCTACGATATGTTCCCAGAATATGGATTTCCATGACATTTGTCTTCAGCCTAAGCATTCTGTTACTGAATGGTGGTGGTGATGCCAGTGTTAGAAACTGAGATATGAAAGCTAGCAGCTAAATGGCACCTTAAACCTAGGTTATGGGCTCAACAACGAAATGTCTAGGCATGCATTTTTTAAAAATAGTTTTTATTGGTTTTTCGATATATACATCCTTTATGAAATATATCTCTAACAATTTTCCATTTTTTCCTGCCCCCCTCCCCTGGACTTCCCTCATACTTCCACTTTGTTTTACATTCAATTTATTCATCCTGCGTATTACTTCCCCAATTAATTCCTAATACATTTACATCTAATTTTTTATTATATACATTTGTGAATGTTTACTCAAACCCTGCCAGTGAGTCCAACTCTTCATGTTGTCTCTTCATATATATTGTAAATGGTTCCCATTCTCTTTTAAAGTCTTTGTTGTCCCTTTCATGTAATTTATCTGTTAATTTGCTAATTCTGCATATTCCATGAGTTTCTCTTGCCACTGTTTTTTCGTTGGGGTTTCTTCTGTCTTCCAAGCTTGTGCTGGTAGAATTCTTGCCGCTGTTGTTGCGTGCTCTTGCTCTTTCCATCTCTGTAAAATTAGTCCATTTTCACCCCTCGCTAAATATCCAGGTTGGATCCTCTGCAAATGGCATATGTAATCCAAACTTGGTAAGTCAAATACAGGCTTGTCACACTTTGGGAGGAGATTTACCTGTCTCCTGTCTATTATTAGAATTAGGTTTGGATACTCCAACTTGTGCTACCATCTCCAAAATGTACCTCGCTTGCCTGTTACAGGTGCTGCTGTGAATAGTATCTGACAAGAACTTGATATTCACTGTTTATGACATGGTTTGCAGTTCCCCAAAGCAGATGTGTCTAAAGTGGCAAAGTATTTGAAGTCAAATAGAGCAGAACAATTTTTAAAAGTAAACTCTTCTAGCATAGGCAAAAGCATTCCACTGAACCACCGCATGACACAATTTGCACAGCTTTGGTTATAGCAGCAAGAGCCTCTGTTATCAAGAGACAGAAAAATGGCAACATGGGTTATTTACAAGATCAAAGGGAAAAGGCTCTTGGACGCAAAAGTCCGTGAATTTGCCGATCAGAACTGCCTAACTGTGTGCCAATGAGCACTAGGGTATTACTGTCAGAAGACAGATTCAAAATTCAAAATGACCTTAACAGGTTGGAGAACTAGACCCAAGCTAACAACATGAATTTTGATAGGGACAAACATAAGGTTCTGCACTTGGGCAGGAAGACCCAGATGCACAAATATAAGATGGGGGACACCTGGCTTACTAGCAGTACATGTAAAAAGGATCTAGGGGTCTTGGTGGACCACAAGCTTAACATGAGTCAACAGTGTGATGCAGCAGCAAAAAAAAGCTAATGCTATTCTAGGCTGCATCAACTGAAATAATAGTGTTCAGATCAAGGGAAGTAATAGTATTGCTCTATTCTGCCTTGGTCAGAGCACACCTGGAATACTGTGTCCAATTCTGGGCACCACAATTTAAGAAGGATGTTGACAAGCTGGAACGTGCGCAGAGAAGGGCAACCAAGATGATCAAGGGTCTGGAAACCAAGCCTTATGAAGAACAGCTGAAGGAGCTGGGTATGTTTAGCCTGGAAAAGAGGAGATGTGATAGCCACCTTCAAATATCTCAGGGGCTATCACATGGAAGATGGAGCATGCTTGTATTCTCCTGCTCTGGAGAGTAGGACTTGAACCAATGGCTTCAAGTTACAAGAAAGGAGAATCCGACTAAACGAACAGAAAAAGTTTCTGACAGAAAGAGCTGTTTGACAGTAGAATGGTCTCCCTCGGGATATGGTGGACTCTCCTTCCTTGGAAGTTTTGAAGCAGATGTTGGATGGCCATCTGTCATGGATGCTTTAGCTGAGATTCCTGCATTGCAGGGGAGGGGGTGGATTAGATGATCCTTGGATCTTTTCCAACTCTATGATCCTATGATATGATTCTCTTACTCCCCCCTCAAATTGGAGTGCAACAAGGGGGGAAAGGCAAGACCATCCTGATAGTGTAACTGTGAGTAAAATTTTGTACAGTACGTCTCTTTACTACATTTTTTGGTCTTTAAGATACCACAAGAATTATTTGTTGCTTTTGCTTTATAGACTCTTTCTTTCTTTGGAGGTTAGTTGAGATTTGGACCTCAAATGATTGTGGCAATGTAACCCAGAGCATAAGGGACACGGGTGGCGCTGTGGTCTAAACCACTGAGCCTAGGACTTGCTGATCAGAAGGTCAGCGGTTCAGATCCCTGCGATGGGGTGAGCTCCCGTTGTTCGGTCCCTGCTCCTGCCCACCTAGCAGTTCGAAAGCACATCAAAGTGCAAGTAGAAAAATAGGTACCGCTCCGGTGGGAAGGTAAATGGTGTTTCCATGTGCTGCTCTGGTTCGCCACATGCTGGCCACATGACCCAGAAGCTGTCTGCGGACAAACATCGGCTCCCTCAGCCTATAACAGCGGCGTAGCGTGAGTTGTCAGCACCCGGGGCAAGGCAAGTAATTTGCGCCCCCTAACCCGGGGCAAGGCAAGTAATTTGCGCCCCCCCAACCCCTAACCTGCCGATCTGAGTCGAGTTGCTGCTGGCGCTGCCGCCCAAACCACGCCGCTTGCCCGGAGGAGGAGGGGGGCAGAGAGGCGAGGAAAATGCAACATGGCCCAGCAGCTGCAGCAGCAGCAGCGGAGGCGGGGCTGTGAGGAGGGGCTGCCTGGCACGTCCTCCGCGGCCCTGACGCGCGGGGCTGAGAGCCGCTGCCTGCCGGACGCCTTCAGCCCGGGCGCGCGCACAGCTCGTCGGTTCCACGAGACATGGGGCTCTGCTACAGCCTGCGCCCGAGGCTCTTCGGCGACTCCGGAGGCAGCGAGCGCCCCCCCCCAGATGTTGCGCCCGGTGCGGCCGGCCCCCCTGGCACCCCCCACGCTACGCCACTGGCCTATAAGGCGAGATCAGTGTGCAACCCCAGAGTCATCCGCAACTGGATCTAGGTCAGGGGTCCCTTTACCTTTACCCTGGAGCATAAGAGACTGGTGAGAGGGCAAAAGGGGATCCACAGATTTTGGTTTGCCCTAGTAGCCAGCTGTTATTTATGGTTGTCATAGATCTCTTCCCAAGAGTCATCTGCCATGCTCAGAGAACTTGGAGGAGGGATTTGATCAAAAACACCCTTGAACTTACTACTTCCCTGGAGCCTGGCAGGAAGCAAATTAGAATTTAGCAGTAGAAGTGAGTATCTGATCCCGCCTTCTGAGTTCCCTGCAGTTTGCAGAAAATTTGCTGGGATAGAGGGGATTTTCCTGATCACTTTGAACGATACTTATCTTTATCTGTCTTGCTTGGCATGCCATAAGTGATTAAAATGTTAAAGCAATAATGCAAAACTCGACAACTCCAAACATAACATCCATCATCTATGGGGAATAAACAGTCACAACTAAGCAAAAACTGCAGTTAAAATGCTTGAGTACCTGATTTTTAGGGCTTTTCTTCTAGTGTTAATGACAGTGCACATTTTTAACCCCCCCCCCCAATTGTTTGATGTTTCAAATGCACGCTGACTGGCTGCAGCCCCATGCAGTTCATAATCTTGTTGAAAAATGCATGGTTTTCCTGGTGAGTGAAGATGCTCTTAGTCACTTGCAGAAAAGTCCCCAAAGCAGTTGTTTTTATGCTTGGAGGAGATAATGGCATATTGGGGGGGAGGGACTAGCAAGCCCTGTTCTTTCCTCCTACAGGTGTTTCAGGTAGGCAAAAGTATTCAGGGACCACTGTACAAGGGGGCATGTGTAGGAAGTTGTACGATGTGAATGAGTAGAACAGGCTTCTGCTTGGGCAATGAAACTCTCCCTCCTTCTCTTTTGTACTGCAGCTCCCATGCCCTCCTCAGTCTACTCTGGAGGTGTGGGGGACCCTGTCTAATGCATCTGCAAAGGGGAAGCCCAATCATAAGTAGAAGGGTGCTTACACAACATTGAATTTCACCCCCAGTTGTTTTTTCGTTTTGAAATAAAAATAAAAATGGATGCTTTGGATAGATTTGTGGGATCTTTGCCTTGTATCGTATAAAACAGCCAAAACAAAACCAGCATTTTGGAAAAGGTGCAAAGAGAACAGCTTTAATAATGAATCCTTTTCTTTTCTTTTACTGTTACAGAAAAGCTTGCCAGCAGCATGTCTAGACATGATGTTTTGTAGCATCCCTCTGTACAGTATATAGTCAAATTTAAACAGTGCTGGGGCGTGTAATGAATTTCTGAGTGACTACTAAATTCCTCGCATGGTGCTTCAGGGCATGAACAAAGAAGCCAAAGGATGTTAATCTTGGAAGTGAGAGTAGTCTACAAGTTGTCTTGGTTTATAGATAACTCTTCTTAGTCCTGCTTGATTATTCACCTGGTTATTCTTATACACCTGGTTATTCTTAAAAATTGTCCTCTTGTCTAAAGTTTGACATTGGCATGAACTATAGTTCTACAGCAGGCATAGGCAAACTCTGGCCTTCCAGATGTTTGGGACTACAATTCCCATCATCCCTGACCACTGGTCCTGTTAGCTAGGGATGATGGGAATTGTAGTCCCGAACATCTGGAGGGCCAGAGTTTGCCTATGCCTGGTCTATAGGGTACATAAAGGTGGCAGGATACACTGAGCTGCAAATGCTGCAGTAACTTGAAATCTGCCACCTTCTCCTCCTAAGAGTAAGCGCAGTGCTGCAAAGGAAAGGAACCTTAATCTTTCATTTATTTTATTTTTATTGGTGGTGTTATTTATTTATGGTGACTTCCAATGCGCTAGAACGGGCATCATACAAAAGTACAACCTAGGCAGTGAAACAGGAATGAAATGAGTGGCAGAATTCACAACAGAATCACGGTTCCTAAAACTCCCACATTTTCGCAGTCTCTCCCCCCCTCCCCACCCCACCCTTTTCTCCTAAGCCACACAGAAGAAGACACAATGGATCCTTTCTGCCCCGCCAGTGCTTTCCCCTGGGGAAATGGCTTTTCAGATGGATTGTGTTTAGTAGACGTCAGATGGTACCCCCAAGAGTTAGCTGACAGGCTATGTGCTCAAGTAAAATAGTTCAGGCAAAACTAATTCCAGGGGCATGTTTGTGCCTGATACAGTGTCACTGCCAGTAGATGCAGAAAAAAATGTATAGGAGAGCTTTTGTATATTTACCTGAAAAGTGTTAATCATTAGTGGAAGGCGAGGGGGGTGGAATCCACATGCCAGCAGCTGTAGGAACAAGCAGGAACAACGGAGGCAAAAGCTGGGCATTAGGTTTGTTTGTGCAGATTGCTAGGAATGCCCTAGTTCAGGTCTTGCCTCCCACATGAACTCTCTGCATGGTCATAGGCAAGCTTCTCCCTTTTTAGCCTTACCTTCTCGCACCACTGGGACGCGGGTGGCCCTGTGGTGTAAGTAAACCACTGAGCCTTGGGCTTGCTGATCGGAAGGTAAGCGGTTCGAATCCCCGCAACAGGGTGAGCTCCCTGTAGATGAATAGGTACTGCTCCAGCGGGAAGGTAAATGGTGTTTCCGTGCACTGCTCTGGTTTCACCAGAAGCGGCTTAGTCATGCTGGCCACATGACCTAGAAAAACTGTCTGCGGAAGCGAACAAACGCTGGCTCCCTCGGCCTGTAAAGCGAGATGAGCGCCTCAACCCCAGAGTTGTCCGCGACTGGACTTAACTGTCAGGGGTCTTTTACCTTTACCTTCTTGCACCACCACCCTATCTGCTGTATGGCTATGATGATAGTGAGCAACATTACTGGGTTGCTGAATAGATTGCTGAGGGAAACCCTTACATGCATCTTGGGGGAGGGGGAATCACACATAGTAAGGGGCTTTTGGCCCAATCCAGGGTCATGAGCTAAAACCCTGAGCTGCTGTGCTTCTAGTTCACATGGGAAGCCATGGGCCTAGGCTTCCCCCTGCAGATGTCCACATCTCAGGTGTGTCGATTGGGACCAGGGGTTGGGGGCCACATGACCTTGAGGTGGCTCCAACAGTGACGTTCTGACCTACAAATTCACACATGTACACGAAGCGCATGTGAAGCTCTTTGTGAACACACAAATGGTTCTTCCTAGGTATAGTACATGTTTTGGGGGAAGAATTATGTTTGTTCGACTAACCCAAAACTTTGCTAATTACATGTCGTCTGTTTCCCCTCTCCCGGGATTCTAGAAGGCAGTTCCCAGAGCAAAGAATAGGAAGTGTCCTCTCAGTCTGTCAGAGGCTGTCTTCACATACACAGGAAGTCCCTAACTCACCAACAGTTTGAGACCCATTGGCTACCCTCACCTGCTTTAGTTGGCCAGTCAAAGCAGTTCTTGGGGTGTGGCCGCTGTTGCATGCTGACAACTTTGAGGAGCACAGGTGAGATCTGAGTGCAGGGTGGGGGCCGAAGGTACACAGACTACCCCAGAAGGAGTGCAGCGTACCCCACACCAGAGGTAAAGGTAAAGGGACCCCTGACCATTAGGTCCAGTCGTGACCGACTCTGGGGTTGCGGTGCTCATCTCGCTTTATTGGCCGAGGAAGCAGCCGGCGTACAGCTTCCGGGTTATGTGGCCAACATGACTAAGCCGCTTCTGGCGAACCAGAGCAGCGCACGGAAACGCTGTTTACCTTCCTGCTGGAGTGGTACCTATTTATCTAGTTGCACTTTGACGTGCTTTCGAACTGCTAGGTTGGCAGGAGCAGGGACCGAGCAACGGGAGCTCACCCCATCGCGGGGATTTGAACCGCCGACCTTCTGATCGGCAAGCCCTAGGCTCTGTGGTTTAACCCACAGCGCCACCCGCGCCCCCCACACCAGAGGTACTACTCCCCTAACATACCATTTAAAGAAATCCCTCAATACTCAGCTCTTGTGATCCTAGCTACGATCACAATATTGATTTCAATGGAACTTCCAAATATGTGGTCTTAAGATTAGGGCATCATTGTACAGTGGTACCTCCGGTTGCGGACGGGATCCGTTCCACAGGTCCGGTCGAATCCCGAGGTTTCCGCAATCTGAAGACCGCTTCTGCGCATGTGTGCGCGATGAAACCTGGTAAAATACTTCAGGGTTTGCCGCGCGCATTACGTAAACAGAAGTGCGACTATATATCATAGGATCCAAATTCAATAAATCACTGATTTTATTTATGCTGTGGTCTCTTTAATCCCCAATGTCAGTTTCTTAAATTTGGATTTGGGATGGGTTTATGGGAGCAGCGCTGGATGTTGCAAATCTTATTTTGAAGTCTTGGGATTCTGAACATGTAGCTTCTAGTTTAAATTGTATCATTTATTTATTATTCTGTACATTAGCGCTGTACATTGAAGCATTCAGTTGCACACATGGACTTCACAATTTATTCTTTTCATTACCTTGCTGCTTGTGTGAGGATTTTTTTAGCTGCCATTGGCTAGATCTTGCATTTTATTGGTGGAAACTGCTTTAATTGTTAAAACCCATCACGTTATACCTGATCTGTTTTACCATAAAGGCTGAAGTTTAATGTTTCCACCTTTATTTTTTATAAAATGTGTTATCTCTGCCTTGGTTATTAGATGAGGGAAAGTGGAGTATCTTTTGGGTTAGGCCAACATATAGTTCACTCCTAACTTTAAGATGTTAAGTTTTTGAAAGCCCTTCTCAGAACAATTCTAGGAGTACAGAATCAAAATTGCTTTTCAACAACCTTGGTAAATCAGTCGATAAAATTGTGTTTCTTTCTTTTTAACCTGGTAAAAGTTGGGTGTTGTAGAACCCACACCTTAAATTCAGCTCCTGAGAGATGTACTGTATTTTTCGCCCCATAGGACGCACCGGCCCATAGGACGCACCTAGTTTTTTGGGGGGAAATAAAGGGGAAAAAATTTATTCCCCCCCCCAGGTGCGGGGCTGGGGCGGGGGAAGCCCGAGCTTCCCCCGACCCCAGCCCCCAGAACAGGCTGCTATCCGCAAGCCGTGGGAGAGCTGCGCGAAGCCAGAAGCTTGGGGTGTGCTGAGCTCAGTGCGCCCCAAGCTTCTGGGTGCCAGGCAAGCTTCCTGAAGCCTGGAGAGCGAGAGGGGTCGGTGCGCACCGACCCCCCCTCACTCTCCAGGCTTCAGCGAAACCCTGCATTCGCCCCATAGGACGCACATGCATTTCCCCTTCATTTTTGGAGGGGAAAAAGTGCGTCCTATAGGGCGAAAAATACGGTACTTCCACCTGTGAACCTACTGAAGGGAGCAAAGGGTGCTGACTGGGTACTGCGAATTTGCCAGTGTTAATACACACACACACACACATATGTTACCTACATTGATTAGCTGATAGGACTGGTGCTCAAAACTGGTACTGGAGATAACACTTTATGGAATCTGGCTTCACAAAAAGCCGCCTTATATTTTTATACGTAGGTTTTGTAATGGGGTCACTAGGTTTTCTCTGACAGCTCAGCTTCCTACATAACCACAGTGACTGAGACTTTCTACTTCAGTTTCTAGGTAAAAAGATGACCTCTAAGTATTGTTCCCTAATCTATGGCATTTATCATCTGAAGTATTATTAGACTATTATTTTTAGGTTTCTCTTTCATATACCTGACTGTTCCACTTTCCTGAAACCTTACCTATGATATGCATTTTCAAAAAGGCTATTAAAAGTGAACCCACTCTTAGAGATGGCTTAAATCCGGGATACTTAGCTTTTTACATTCAAAGGGGACATTCATCCAAATTGATTCATGGTGCCCAGGAAATGCTAAAGTTTCTGCCTATTTATATACCTGATTTGTTTCAAGAGATAAATTTCTTTACTTAGAAAAACTAGGAAGAGAGGGAATTGGATATACTGTGGTTGTTGTTGTTTAGTTGTTTAGTCGTGTCCGACTCTTTGTGACCCCATGGACCAGAGCATGCCAGGCACTCCTGTCTTCCACTGCCTCCCGCAGTTTGGTCAAACTCATGCTGGTAGCTTCGAGAACACGGTCCAACCATCTGGTCCTCTGTCGTCCCCTTCTCCTTGTGCCCTCCATCTTTCCCAACATCACGGTCTCTTTTCCGGGGAGTCTTCTCTTCTCATGAGGTGGCCAAAGTCTTGGAGCCTCGGTTTCACGATCTGTCCTTCCAGTGAGCACTCAGGGCTGATTTCCTTATACAGTGGTACCTCGGGTTAAGTACTTAATTCGTTCCAGAAGTCTGTTCTTAACCTGAAACTGTTCTTAACGTGAAGCACCACTTTAGCTAATGGGGCCTCCCACTGCTGCCGCACCGCCGGAGCACGATTTCTGTTCTCATCCTGAAGCAAAGTTCTTAACCCGAGGTAATAATTCTGGGTTAGCGGAGTCTGTAACCTGAAGCGTTGCCTGTTGTGTGCCTGTTACATAATTTTGCAGCCAGCTTAGATAGCAAAAAATGGGGAGAATGAAGACTAAGGTTTACACATGAGAAGCAGCCAAACAGGTTTCAGGTGGGTCCAGGAGTGCCCCAAACAATTCTAACATTATTGGACATCCAAAGATTGTAACAGATAGGTGTGCTATGACCAGAAAGTATGAATAAACGGTATGCACGCAGAGCAAATGGTTCTCAACCACTCACCCAAAACGAACAATCCAAGTTACAGGTCAAAATTACCTGTGTATGTACAGGAGAAACTCTAGAAAGCTCCTGCCTATTTTGCAGATTAGAGAGACAAGCTTCAAGGGAAATCTATGAATTCATGTTAGAGAGTTCAAATGCAAATGCAAGCTCCCCTTCGCTACTTCTCCTTTTGCAGCGGATGCAACACAGTCACAGGACGCCTATAAATGCACATAGAAACTCTGCCTCCATACATGATGTCAGAAAGACAAGAGACTCGCTTCCTCATTCAAGCAACACAGCCAAGAGGAGCAGATAAGGAGACAGACATGTAGAGATGTATGAGAGGTACTAATATAGCAACCACCACCCGAATTTAAGGGAGGAAGAAGACTCAGAAAGGTACAAGAAAAAGAGTCAACACACATACCTGTCTCCTCCTAGAACTGCTAGCACATTTGCAAAGCTTAAGCAGGGTTGGGTCTGGTTTCAAGTTGGATAGGGGGCTGTGTGTTGAGATTATTGCATTGCAGGCGGTTGGACTAGATCAGGCTTCCTCAGCCTCTGCTCTCCAGGTGTTTTTTTGGCCTACAACTCCCATGATCCCTAGCTAGCAGGACCAGTGGTCAGGGAATATGGGAATTGTATTGTTGTATTGCGATATTGTTTTTAACACTTGATTGGAAGCCACCCAGAGTGGCTGGGGAAACTCAACCGGATGGGCGGGGTATAAATAATAAATTATTATTATTGTAGTCGCAAAACATCTGGAGGGCCGAGGTTGAGGAAGCCTAGATGACTCTCAGGTACCTCCCAACTCTTCAATTTTATGAGTCTATCATGCCTTTCTCTCTCCCTCTTTTCATCCATTTAAAGTTGTCGTATTTTTCACTCTATAAGACGCACCAGACCACAAGACGCACCTAGTTTTTGGAGGAGGAAAACAAGGGAAAAGAATTCTGAATCTCAGAAGCCAGAACAGCAAGAGGGATCGCTGCGCAGTGAAAGCAGCAATCCCTCTTGCTGTTCTGGCTTCTGGGATAGCTGCGCAGCCTGCATTCGCTCCATAAGACGCACACACATTTCCCCTTACTTTTTAGGAGGGAAAAAGTGAGTCTTATAGAGCAAAAAAGACGGTAGTTTAAGATCCCAAAGCTGGTAGCCATAGTTTTCCCATTCAGATGGGAAGATATGGTTAATTAGATACTTCCTGTGCATTGTGAAGGGGGGAAAAACAGTTTGTGCTGATCTCTCCTTAAGTCAAGATATGATCCAAACAACGCTGTGTCGATATTACATGCAGGACAACAGGGATGGCTTGGCTTTTTGGTTTGAGGTGTCTGTTGAGAAATCATGGGAAGTTTTGCCAGCAATGATGGCTTAAGCTGTTGTTGGTTCACATCCCTTGCACCAGGCATGTCCAGAGTCCGTTTCGGGGGCTAATCTGGCCCGCCGGTCAGTTTAATCCATCCCCTTTGGCAGTTTATTTCCTGGGGTAAAACCCTAAAAAAACCTCACCAACTTCAATCCTAAAAGAAGCTCAACAACTCCAACCCTTTGGTCAACAACTTTGGTTGGCCCTTTGGTTGGCCCTCACAGCCCTTCACTTCATCAAATCCGGCCCTCTTTGAAAAAACGTTTGGACACCACTGCTTTATGTCAATTAAATCATATAATATATGCCTGAAGACTCTACGTATTCCATTCTGGAATACCCATTGGATTCTTCTTATGTCAATTAAATCATATAATATATGCCTGAAGACTCTACGTATTCCATTCTGGAATACCCATTGGATTCTTCTGCCCATCATGGATCTGTGGAAGATTTTCCTTTTCTTTTTCCTCTTTTGAAACAGAGGCAGCTTTCATATTGTCACTGGGGGTGTTTTTTTTGGGGGGGGGGAGTTTAATAACATACTGGCAAATTCAGGTTGTAAAATTAAAGTGGATTTGGTGCTTTTGCACAACAAACCTGTTTCTCTCCCCCCCCTGCCCCCAACCTTCAAACAACTTGACTTCTTGCAGTTAGGAAAGTGACAGGAAAATGCACTGGGAAGTGTGGGGTGAGAATTCTTTGGTGTAACATTGTGTGACCTCCCTTCAAAGAAAATTGGAGCGAATGCCCAAGAAAGAGCCGATATGCAGACAAATCAGGATGAATGTTCAGTAAACAGATCTGTCTGGAAGCAGCCAGAGTGTGAAAAGCTTGTCTTTGGTTTGTTTTCAAGTACACCCCCTGCCTGCCTGCCTTAGGATGATAAACAGGCCTGTTATGGTGTTTTTAATCTCTCTTAGGGAAGGAAGTACGCTTTTAAATAAACATCAGATACCTTTCCATTTCTGCTATCTTGAATGAAAATGAAATCTTTAAAATACCTTGCTGTTTGTGTCACACTGTGCTCTTGAAACGGTTTCAAAGGTACTTCATAATTTCCCCCTTTCTCTCCTTGAAAAATCCAAGTGAATTAAAAGCAATTAGAGCTTCAAAGCCAGCTATATTTAAAAATAGTAGCATTTTTGTGAATGTTTCTTCAATAGAGTCCTTCGCCTATTGGAAACAGCAAGCCTGGATCTCTTCCAGCCTTCTCCTATATTATTTGATAACTTAGTTGTGACTAAAGCCTTTAACATACTCTGAATATTTAGATAAATGCTGCTTTTTAATTTTAAAAAGAGCACTCTGTGCTCCTTTTGATCTGACTCACTTATCCCTTTCATCAACGCCTGCCGTCCTCTTCGCAAACCACTTCTGCTACTGAGCTCTGTCATCTGTAAGCTGCACAGTTAATACACGATTGATCAAAACTGGGTGGTTGTGATGCATAACTAGATTTACATAAGCCTGCAGAACTATCTGCCTTGTTTCAGGCTTCTCTCGGCTGTCAAAATCTAGAGAATTCTAGTTCCACACTCTTCATAGACTCATAGAGTTGGAAGAGACCACAAGGGCCATCAAGTCCAACCCCCTGCCAAGCAGGAAACACCATCAGAGCACTCCTGACATATGGTTGTCAAGCCTCTGCTTAAAGACCTCCAAAGAAGGAGACTCCACCACACTCCTTGGCAGCAAATTCCACTGTCGAACAGCTCTTACTGTCAGGAAGTTCTTCCTAATGTTTAGGTGGAATCTTCTTTCTTGTAGTTTGGATCCATTGCTCCGTGTCCGTTTCTCTGGAGCAGCAGAAAACAACCTTTCTCCCTCCTCTATGTGACATCCTTTTATATATTTGAACATGGCTATCATATCACCCCTTAACCTCCTCTTCTCCAGGCTAAACATGCCCAGCTCCCTTAGCCGTTCCTCATAAGGCATCGTTTCCAGGCCTTTGACCATTTTGGTTGCCTTCCTCTGGACATGTTCCAGTTTGTCAGTGTCCTTCTTGAACTGTGGTGCCCAGAACTGGACACAGTACTCCAGGTGAGGTCTGACCAGAGCAGAATACAGTGGCACTATTTTTTTGGCACATTATGGTGTTTTTTTTTTCATCTCTACATACCTCTTAACTGTCCCTCCAGGCAATTCCAGTGGCTGGTCCCAACATGTGGAATTGGGGGGGGGGGGTTCCACCTGCTCCTGCTCTCTGATTGTTATGTAGCCTCCCCTTCTCTTAGGCAGAGGCTTGTCCTGTTCCTCCGCACCCTTCTCTTTTGTAGGAAGTTTGTGCTAACATCCAGTTTTGACTTGCTTATAGGGGAGCTTCAGTTGTGGTTTGCTGGCCCCAGCCTTGGTAGCCCTTGCACTTGGAAATGCAAGTGTGCAAATGCAGGAGAGCACTTGTGCGGTAGAACTAATATTCCCACAACTTCCCCCCTCTACCTCTCCCCCCCCCCCGCCATGTTTAAATCAGTTGAGCTCCAAAACCAGAAATATGCTCAACCTCTGGGAGCAAAGGGGTTTTAAAAGAATTGGTGAGTGCAGAAGGGGTTAAACGCCCCCTTCTCCCCATGCCAGTTCTCCAATACAAATGACCCCTATGCCCCTCCCCCCAATGTTTGTTGGACCTTGGCAATTGATGCTTCCCTATGAAGGACATGGCTTATGACATGGGTAGGCAAACTAAGGCCCAGGGGCCGGATCTGGCCCAATCGCCTTCTAAATCCAGCCCAGGGATAGTCCAGGAATCAGCGTGTTTTTACATGAGTAGAATGTGTGCTTTTATTTAAAATGCATCTCTGGGTGATTTGTGGGGCCTGCCTGGTGTTTTTACATGAGTAGAATGTGTGCTTTTATTTAAAATGCATCTCTGGGTTACTTGTGGGGCATAGGAATTCGTTCATTTTTATTTTTATTTTCAGAATATAGTCCGGCCCCCCACAAGGTCTGGGGGAAGGTGGACCGGCCCCCTGCTGAAAAAGTTTGCTGACCCCTGTAAGCCCCAAGTGATCAGCCAGATGAGACCAATAGGTAGTTCCATAATGACCAACACCAAATCACGAATGGGAGGAAGAAAATAAAAATATATAATGGAATTAAGTATTTATTACAATGACACTGTGATAAATATTTCAGTGCATTTTAAGGACAGTTGCTCTTTTATCAGGGGAAGCTATTTTTAACAGATTCCGTCCATAAGCCACAATGCAAGGCTCTTGCTAACTTCTCAGCGGTGCAGTGGGCTGCCTCGCATGGCTCCGTGGCATGTGTTTGACTGGGTTGGTCACTGTTTTGTGCAGGTGTGGTCCACTCCCCCAGATGTACATTGCACCAAATCGGAGTAGCACCAGCCCCTAGCATCCTTAGCGGTCCTGAGTAAAATGTTTGTGTTGCAGCTTTTAACCTCCTAACACTGGAAGCAGTGCTGAGACATTCAGTTGGTTCAGGGCAATGCAAGGGTGGTTGTTCAGTAGTGAGGGCAGGATATAAATGGTAATAGCAGGATGCTGCTGTTGGTTTTTAAAACAACACCAACGGAGAAGGTGGAAGAGTAAAGGTGGAAGTGTTTGGTCAGTTTTTGGTTTAATTCACTGTGGGAATGCTGAAACATGAGGAACTACGCAACTGGCCTATAAAATGCAGAATAGTCCTCTGATGACTCATCTAGTACAATGCAGTATATTTGTCAAGGAGACTGAATCATTCAAGGGGGGGAGCCACTTTTCTACTAACCAGCTGGTACTCGAGTCAGCAAGGCAATCCATTTTATCGTATGGTTTATTGTGGCAATAATGGTAAAAACTGCACGCGGGGTTATAAAATGTAGAGGAAATGGCATCTGTCGGCAGGTACGTGTCTTCCTCTTTTAGATGCTGTGTGTGCCTGGGCTCAGGTAGCCGGATTTTTCCTCTTTCCATGGTTTCTAGTCTCCCTTTTTAAAAACAAGTCTGTAAATTCTGCAGTGGTGTGTTGTGGAAAGAAGGCACATTTTAATGACTGGCATTTAAGATGTTTCACTGAGGAGAGTAACTTGTGCTTACATGACCCCTTTGGACTGAAATGTGGAGTTTGGGTGGGGGATGAAGGCTACCTTTTCATGAACTGAGTGACAGGGCAAAAAGGGAACTGGATTTTGAATGGCAAAGCATACCATTGGGGACTGCGGCTCTTATCTATATGAGTTGGCAGGTGACTAACATTCCTTGAAGGATGAGTGTATCTATCATAGCTGATTTGAGTTGTGATAAATTAAACTTTAACCAACGGTGTATGCAGTAATAACAGAGGGCTCTTGCCCTGGGGAGGATTTCCCTCTCACCAAATTCAAAAGGGACAATTTCTTTTATACTTCACAAAATGCTGTATTGCTATTTATTTTTGTCTGTATTTGCTTTATGCAGCATTAAAAAAACAAAACAAACCAGGGATGAAAAAAAGACAAATTCAACCATAGGTAGAGGTACATTTATGGAAGTCTGTGGGGACACTTACATTTGGCCAGTGGCCTGGTGGTGTAGCTTGGTGATCCAGTAATCCAACTGTTCTATTTATAGCTATGCCTGTAAAGCATAACAAAGCCTAGGGGTCGGGCCAGTTTTGCTGATAGATGTGCTTAGCATCACAGCTTAAGCTAATGGTCCCTAAAGGTAAAGGACCCCTGACAGTAAAGTACAGTCGCGAACAACTCTGGGGTTGCAGTGCTCATCTCGCTTTACTGGCCGAGGGAGCCGACGTTTGTCTGCAGACACTTTATCTGGGTTATGTGGCCAGCATGACTAAGCCGCTTCTGGCGAAACCAGAGCAGCACACGGAAACACCATTGGAGCGGTGCCTATTTATCTATTTGCACTTTGATGTGCTTTCGAACTGCTAGGTTGGCAGGAGCTGGGACTGAGCAACAGGAGCTCACCCCGTTGCGGGGATTTGAACCACCGACCTTCTGATCGGCAAGCCCTAGGCTTAGTGGTTAGAGCACAGCACCACCATGTCCCAGTTGTCCCTAGGTCCCCTTCAAAGCCCCTCCAAAACTTTAAGCAGGCTTCACCAGCAAAAGCTCATCTTCCAACAGAGCCCATCTTCCTATCATTTCCGTATCTGTGGAATATTTTGCCAAAAGACAGAAGTGAAGTTTGATAGAGAAATGTTATTGAATAAATGCTTTCCCTTTTGTATTAATTTGATAACAACAACAAAATGCAGACATAACAGCAGCAAAGAAAACACAATAATAAAAAATGTTAATCATAAGGCATCACAGCCTGGAAGGACAAATGCTTTGACACACGGCTCGGCAAGCAATACTTGTATTAATGAACTGTAGCCATAGCACATGTGACCATGCTATCTACAGGGAGACTTGTCTGGGAAGTTTTAGAAGAAACAGGAAGAATAGTAGTTGTCTAACGACAAGGTTATCTTGATTTTTAAAAATGACATACATCATCTGTATGTCTTTTTTTCTTTTTTTATTAAGTAACAAATAATTCTCTGAGGACCGTTTTCAGCCGTGGATGCAATTGTAGAAGAATTATCAATTCATTAAAATTCCCACTTCTGTGTGTTCACTCTCTCAATATGACACCTAGTTATTTTATTAAAAGCAATTGTACCCCACACTCTGCGCATCTTACAGTATTTGAAATCTACAATTATCTAAAGGAAACAGGAGCCATCACTTAAAAACAAACACTTGCTGCATGAAGCAAAAGTCTGCTGGAATAAAACAAAGCGTTCACCAATTGGCAAAGAAGAAGAAGAGGAAAGGCAAGAGAGGATATGTGTATATGTCTGTATTTTCACAGTTTATTACATGCTCATTCTCTGGACATCAGGGAAGGAAACTTGTGAGTGAGTGGTTCCTGGATCTTGGAAGACAGAAAGTTGCCTGCCCTGCGTAACCTCCCAGATGGATTACTATGTGGGTCTATCCTTGGAGTCAGTCTGGGGGCTGCCACTTGTGTACTTGTGGGATAACAAAAGGCGAGGTGAATGAAATATCCTGAGTTGGATTATATTGTTTTCAGTGTTGCTTTCAATCTTTCTTGTCCCCACTCACCTCCATCCTGCGTTCATTTTATTTTATTTTGAAGAACAGAGTTTATGACTCATAGGACAGAAAGTTGGGCAGGGGGAGGAACAAAGGAGGCAAAGAGAAGAGAAATAAATGTTTGATGTAAATCAGAAAATGTAGCTCATTCCCAAATGCCTTTTGTTGGAATGTTAAATAATGTGATGTTTCGCTCGAAAACTTGGATCCAGATATTTACCTTTTCACCTATGGAATTCATGTCACTTTTCAGCCTGCAATTCTCTTGTGATTTTCAATACTGTGATCAGTAATCATTAAGTTCTCCCTTCCCCACCCATGGTCTCAAGCTGTCAGGATCAGACCAGCATGCACAGATCTAATCCAAAGAATCTAGCCAAAGTATCACAATAGTCTGCCCCCGATCAAATAGTGAACCCCAAAGAAACACACTTTCAAAGAGAATGTGAAATATGAATAGTAAACAAGGCAAATCGACAAGGATGTGAAGAAAGCATGACAGGTTGCACACTGCCTTTTTTCTTGCTGTCAAGAATCTCCATCACATAAACACAGTGACCTTGGACTTTCCCATCCAGTTGTGTGAGGCTTCTCCACATTTTGAGTGTTCTGCTAATCTTGCTTTTTGTTTGTAGCTTGTCTCACTCACCAGCTGATTATAACCTGGGATCTAAAAACAGATCTTCATAAGGCTGAAACATCAACCATCACCAACAAAAGCCACCCCAAAAAAGGTATCTTGCTTTGGCAACTCTGCAGGGGGCATAGGCTTTTTGCTGAGCCCACTCTATTCTACACTTCTGGCCATTTGCAGCCTAAACTTTTGCAGAAAAAATATCCTAGAAGAATGCTGTGGCAATTTCAACCAGATGTAAGGGAAAATATGACCTTGAATGTCTTTGGGGGTCCAGGCTTTTTAAGGGCTTGTTGAGATAGTATCTCCTTGAGTTATGTCTGGAAAACAAGACTCCTGCATCTTCCCGATGGCTGAAAATGAAGCTGTGAAATGGGACCCAGAAGGACATCACAAGAAGGTTTCATTGCGCTGAGCAGCAATTACCTTTTGTGTCTTTTCTGCCAGGAATGCACAGAAGCACTCCAGTAGCTCCACATCTAAAAGAACAGGACACCATGTCCCCTGATAACTCTTGCCCAAGATCAACCGATAGGGCAGCAGAATGCAATCAAAGTGATAGCATCTCCCAATGATTCCTGGATATATGCTTTCTCCTGGGATAGAAATCCTTTTGCCTATCCCAAGCAAAAAACCTAATTGGCATCCCATTTTCCACTGTTTCATGCAAGGAAAAGCACGGCAGATTGCACAGTACTTTTTTTCTGGGAGGAAAACGGCCTCATCCTAACAACAAGGGAACTCCTCCCATTCACTGGTCTACATGTCAACAATTTCATGCTTCTATTAATAGGTTTGTTTTATCCCATGGGTGGTATCCTAGAAAGGAACTCCCTACCATTGGCCCATCTGGGATAAAATAAATTTCATTGGTTAACTTCAAAAGCTATGATGTCATTGATTCCAGATCTCAGACCAACCCTCCAATAAATAGAGAGAAGAGTTTTTGCTGGTCCACATCTTCCGCTTCCACTTCCAGAAACATGTCTAAGGCAATACCAGAGGTGTGTCTATTAGAGGACCTGTCTTTCTCCAGGCATCTAAGCTTTATCTATTCTAGAAGAGGTAAACCTTTGAACGAAAAGCATTTTAGTTTATAAAAAAAAACCTAGGAATGTGATCTTTTGATACTTGTCTTTTGAGCCAGCGTTCTTGTCCTTTGTTGATATTGTAACAAAATGCTTTAGCCTAGGAATTCTGCTTATGTGATTCTGGTAAAAGTGATGCATTGATTTCTCTGTGTGCAAGCAATGCAGACTAATGTATACTTTCCAAAAGGATTTATTGCTATTTATCATACAAGGACCTGCAGCCCTTATAGCCTGCTGTAAGTAGGAGCAGATATTCTTGTTATGGTGTTAGGAGACTTACCCACAGTGTTTAAAAGTAAACCATTTCAATTTCCCAATGTTGGCTTGTGTTTACAGAGTCTCAAATGTAGGCTGTATTCATCACCAAGAGTAGACCACTTGGATAGCAGCTGAGTAGGTAGCATCTTGCTAGCCACCAGAATAGTTTGGTTTTGAGTTTGGGGGTTTCTTGGCGGGGGGGGGGTGTTGCTGCTAGTGATTTAGTTTCCATGCAAATTTAAGTGGGTATTAAAATTTACTGGTCACCACTAAAACTTGTACTGTGCTAAACTTGCAGCCATTCTACACATCACACAGAATGTGATGATAGCCTAGGATTGCATATGCATTCGCTTGCCACAAAGAAAGCTGCACTAAACCTTTTTTCCCCTCTGGTTTCCTAGTTATGCAGGGAATTCTGTCTGTGCAGAAGCACGCTCAGATCTGACAGATATGTCATACCCGCCACCAGAAGTAGCACGATTCAGGAACTTGCTGCTTTAATCTGCATAATGTATTGATAGGTTCTTGATCTGCAAAGAAAAGAACTTTGTGTAATCACCTGCGTTAGAAAAGCTGTGATTCCCGTGAGTGTTTTGAAGAAGAGTTTCAGGCAGAGACTCAGCAAATAGATCCAGAGAGAGCAGGGCCAGCTTAACTTCAAACTGTGGTGACACGCATGGCCATCTGAAGGGCGTTTGTTGAAAGTTAAGAACATTGCTGCTAGCAATATATATTACAGCTTCTATAGCCTACGTATAGTAGGGGTGTTTAAAATGAGAGTCGCCATAGCGACCCGTAGTTAAAAGTAGAAGTCGGCAAATGCGTCCTCTTTTTCCCCTCTTCAAAATATGGCAGCCCTAGGTAAAAGATCTGAGGAACTGCTGTAGTTAAATGATTCCTCCAGTAGATTTGAGATTAGAGTTCAATTCTGTTTTTAGAGAATGCTAGCCTTCAAATAAAGCTCTGTTTTTCCCGAAAACAAAAAACACCTACCAGGCAGCCAATGAAATTTGCTCTTTCCAAGTAATTGGATCAATCTGGTTTATTCCTTTTTACCATGACCTCATGTGAATGCGAATGCAGAATGTGAAGCTGAATGGAGTTAGTGCAGATTCTGAATGGTGTTTCAGCCATTAATTTGCCTCTTTATTGGATTCCGCCCTTTCCTTTTGTCTGTTCCCATTTAACAACCTCCACCTTTGACCTCTGACACTATAATGTTCTTTTGCTGAATGGACGCTTTAGAGCCAGATGATTATTCCATTGTAAATTGTGGAGTCATTAGGAGCGCTCTATTCTTAAAGCTTTTTGCTGTGCCAAATGGTTTGTTCTATACTTGAAGATTCTGGAGAGAAATAAGGGAGTTTGTGCTCCACAGAACTCAGTTTGGTCATAGCGCAAAGTGTAAGAATATGAGGGTTACATGCATCCTTGGTTCTGTTTTTGCAGCCACATCAGTGCAAAGTAATTTAATGCATGTCTAATTATAGAATTATTGAAGAATTATAAGTCAAATGCTTGGGAAAAGTTTGCTCATTTTAATTCCCCCCTTGCTTGTAAAAATAAACAGGTTCTGAAATCATTTCAAATTACAACTTGTTTATGGTGAGAGGGGTAATTGTTCGTTTTTATGCAGTTTGTCTCTGTTTTGCCAGTGAATTCAAAGTTGCTTTGCTTATTTCTTTAGTGCATTTGTCTCTTTTGAGTGGTGAGGGGGATGGGAAGTGTTAACTACGAAATGAAATCCATCTAAGAGAGAAGCAATTTAGGTTTTTCCAAGTTATTTCTTGTATTGGCCAACACTTTAAATTAAAAGTGTAAAGAAGAATTAGTAAAGTTTGGAAGAGTTTCAGCTCCCCAGCTTGGTCTGTTGAAGGCCAGAGACTTGCTTCTGACTTCATAGCAAAAATCCCCTTTCCATCACACCCAAACGCTTTAATAATTTGCAGTTTGGGGATCCATGGCCCCTTCTGATGGTTACAGGATGGAATTATGCTTTTAACTATAGTGATTTCTTGCTATTCCCAATCTGAGAAATCTGCAAGCAGATCAGCCTACCACATAATCTTAGCTGAACAGAGCAGAATGCTATCTACTGGTGCCATCATCAAAGGATCTGAGAGAAGGGCTGTCCCCCAGCCTCCCGTATGACGCTTGGTTTCTAACACACCCATCCCCGTTCAGAACTCAAGTGAAATCAAAAGTGTTCGCTCCCACTACAAAATTCAAGTATTTTCTATTACTGCTGTTGCAAAAAGTTGCTGTTGCAAAAAGTCACTGTGGTCATTCTGTATAGAACTGAACTTTGCATAGAATAGTCATTGGATTTTAATGGTCTTTTGGCTCAACTGTTTATAATTGTTGGAAAGTATGACCTCCTCTCTCTCAGCTTTCTAGTGAAAAGTAAAGACAGCTTTATTTGAGGCTGACTGAGCTGCTGCAAGGGTTGCACACACACACACACACACACACACACACACACTGCTGTTCTTGTTTACTTTGATTTCCTTTTCCTTCTTAAATACTCTTTCAGCGATATTAAGGTACTTTGGCATGAGATGGGGAGTGCATTTACATACCGTATTTTTTGCTCTATAAGACTCACTTTTTCACTCCTCAAAAGTAAGGGGAATTGTGTGTGCGTCTTATGGAGCGAATGCAGGCTGCGCAGCTATCCCAGAAGCCAGATCAGCAAGAAGGATTGCTGCTTTCACTGCGCAGTGAACCCTCTTGCTGTTCTGGCTTCTGAGATTCAGAATATTTTTTGTCTTGTTTTCCTCCTCCAAAAACTAGGTGCATCTTGTGGTCTGGTGCGTCTTATAGAGTGAAAAATACGGTATGTTTTCTCTACACCTGGTTGTTTACCTGCCTACTACTTCCATGCATATGATGAGGTGGGCTCTCTCCTCCTTGGACGTTTATGCCACAGTAGGTCTGTTTCAAGTGTTACATCTGTTGTGGTGCTACAATTCTTCTGTTTTAAAGCGTTAAGGCTAATGGGAGGAGGTGGCACTCAAAATGTTTTCACACTGTGCCTAATGCAAGTTAGCACAGCTACTGCTTTTCCTGTATCAGTTTAGCCGTTCCTTTAAACTTTAGGCAGGGAGCAGATGATTTAACAGGTTGGGACTTCCCTTTCCCCTTTTACCATAATTTTAATCAAGGTAATACAACACTAAGAATGAAAAAGTTCACATTGATTACTTAAAAAGAGCCCATTGATGAATTGTTGGAGCTTGGGATGATGGCTGCAGCTTGGGAGCAAATTGAATTAATTTTGGTTATTCTCTTGCACACAAACTAGAATGTTGAATCCATGTTTAAGGTTGGCATACTGATCCTGGCTTGTTTGGAAACCATGAACCATAATTCCCAGCTTGCGGAGAACGGGAGGCTATGGTTAAACTGGGTGTCCTTGGTTTGTTTGTCCTCTTCCCCACTTGCATCAAGGGACGTGAGAAGCCAGGATTAAAAGTTTGCATACAGATGGATGAAGTTATTGTGTATCTTGGTGCATTGATTACACAAAGATGCACACTCTCTCAGCCTGGCATGGGGATAACAATTCCAACCTAACTAAAACATTGTTGTAAGGCAGGGGTAGGCAACCTAAGGCCCATGGGCCACAAGCAGCCCACGGGAATCGTTAACCAATATACCTGAAGGAGCGTCTCCACCCCCATCATTCAGCCCGGACACTGAGGTCCAGCGCCGAGGGCCTTCTGGTGGTTCCCTCGCTGCAAGAAGCCAAGTTACAGGGAACCAGGCAAAGGGCCTTCTCGGTAGTGGCACCTGCCCTGTGGAACGCCCTCCCACAAGATGTCAAAGAGAAAAATAACTACCAAACTTTTAGAAGACATCTGAAGGCAGCCCTGTTCAGGGAAGCTTTTAATGTTTAATAGATTACTGTATTTTAATATTCTGTTGGAAGCTGCCCAGAGTGGCTGGGGAAACCCAGCCAGGTGGCTGTGGTATAAATAATAAATTATTATTATTATTATTATTATTATTATTATTATTAACTGGCCCACAAGCCAACCCCAAACCGAGCTGCCCACTTAGCGAGTCCCTGCGTGCTGCGCTAAACCAGCATGGCGTGGGGACTTGCTTCTGCGGCGCTGCAAAATGCGTCTGTGCAGACACAGACACCGGAAATCGTGGGCGCGCACTTACACGCCCGCGCGATCTGGCTAACGGGGAGACCTCCGCTGGAGTGAACCGGCCCAGGCGAGGTAAACCTTGCTGACCCCCGTTGTAAGGATTCTTGCGTAAGTATTTTGAACTACTTAAAAGCACTACATAAATAGTAAATATTAATAATAAGTATAATTATTGTACAAAACGCATTTTGGAAGGAAATTAGTTGTTTATGTTATAGCAAGAAAGCTGACAGTGTGTTTTGAGCTATATTTGAGTAACCAAATTTGTGCCTCTTGTTCTTGCTGCTTTCTAAATGAAATAGAAAGAGAATTGGGGGGGGGGGGAGTGTTGGAGCGCTGTTAGTGCTACACATTTAGAGACAGCAGATAATTAAACGCATATGTTCTGCTTCTTGACCCAAGTCCTATGTTTGCCAAGGAACACTTAAAGAATACACTCCAGAAAGTATTTTTAGATTTTAAACACCCCTGGAGATAAACTGCAAGTTCTATAGTTGTATTTTAAGTCAAAGCAAGATGATTCTGCAATGCAGACTTAAAAATAAATAAATTGAAAGGATACTGCTGTTACACTGAATCTGTTTCGGTGAATAGCAAACGAAATATAAAAAGGTAAAGGACCCCTGACAGTTAAGTCCAGTCGCAGACGACTCTGGGGTTGAGGCGCTCATCTCGCTTTATTGGCCGAGGGAGCCAGCGTTTGTCCGCAGATAGTTTGTCCGGATCATGTGGCCAGCATGACTAAGCCGCTTCTGGCAAAACCAAAGCAGCACATGGAAACAGCGCAAGGGAATGCGCTTGGTGGATGCTGGCGTGTAGGGCATATGATAGGCATCTCACCCCCTCAGCCTCCAATATATTTCGCTTCGGTATGGTATACTGCCCAGCTATGCTGAAGAAAACCTTGTAAGTGGGAGTCTCCATTTTGCTTTTCCTGCTAATTGGCTACCCACCTCAGTATTGGATGAATTTATGAGTCTTGTTTTGGGTGGGATGAATGCAAACCTTGGGACACTGCGATGGAAGGAAAGGGCTGGCAGGTTTCCACGTAGCTCAGGAGTCCAGAGACCTGCATTTTCCCTAAGCTTCCACCACCATAGATATCAGTTGAGCTAAAGTAGCTAAATCAGCCAATTAACACAAGTAAGAGCAGACTGCACAGATGAAACTCTGCTGCAAGAATGGACTTGAGTTGTTGGGCTTACAGGTTACACATTACAAGGGACACATTCAAGGGCGTCTGTGACCTTGGTGGTTCTGCTATGAAAAGTGGATACAGGAAAGGATCTGTGGAGCTATTGCTGGGCAGGGGCGCTTTCACTTCAGTATAGCACCAGGGCTGAATCCTGCCATGGTGCAGCCGTCATGTCCTGCATCTTACGGAATGACATATTACTGCATATGGCAATCTCTTGTTTCCACCAGATCGTTCTGTTGGCTGTCTGGGGAGATGGTGGTACATTTATTGTGTGAGTTTTGTCTTGAAGAGTTCAAAATATGCTGTTTCTTCTTGTGTTCATTCTGAGAGAGAAGGTACAGTGGCCATACAATAGAGTACAGTCATACCTCGAGTTGAAGTAGCTTCAGGATAAATACCGTATTTTTCGCTCTATAAGACACACTTTTCCCCTCTTAAAAAATAAGGGGAAATGTGTGTGCGTCTTATGGAGCGAATGCAGGCTCCATGGCTTCAGCGAAAGCAACGCGAAGCCTTCGATGAAATGGAAATGAAAAGGAGAAATGGAAGGGGTTCCGCTTCTCCTGCCACTTCGCTGAAGGTGCGCTGCGCAGAGAGGGAGAGAATTTTATTTCTTGTTCTCCTCTAAAACTAGGTGCGTCTTATAGAGCGAAAAATACGGTATTTTCGGATTGCGCACTGCGGCGGCCCAGAATTAACGGAGCGCGTTACTTCCGGGTTTCGCCACATGCGCAGACGGGCAAAATGACATCATGCGCAGAAGTGGTGAATTGCAGCACGCGCAAACGCGGGTTGCATTCGCTTCTGGATGCAAACGGGGCTCCGGAACGGATCCCATTCACATCCAGAGGTACCACTGTATACATTTTAACTGGTGTCGAAAATAGTTTCATGAGTGGTTTACCGTCTCTTTCTGGTGTGTTTGATACCATGAAGCAGCAACTACATTTTTCTGCCCTGAGGGAATGTTAGAAAAGTATCCTCAAAAGGGCAGGGTAGCAAATGATTATGTGTCCTGGCGCACCTTTGTGGCCTGGCTATCTGTTGTTGGCACAGATCTGTCTCAAGACAATGGAGTGCATCTCCAGGGGTGAGAATAACACTGACTGCTGCGGCTGCAGAGACCAGGAATGCGTAACTATTGCCTACAGTGTGGTGTAGTGGTTAAGAGCGGTAGACTCGTAATCTGGTGAACCGGGTTCGATTCCCCGCTCCTCCACATGCAGCTGCTGGGTGACCTTGGGCCAGTCACACTTCTTTGAAGTCTCTCAGCCCCACTCACCTCACAGAGTGTTTGTTGTGGGGGAGAAAGGCAAAGGAGAATGTTAGCCTCTTTGAGACTCCCTAGGGTAGTGATAAAGCGGAATATCAAATCCAAACTCTTCTTCTAACTATTGTCTCCTGCGTTGTTTCTGCTGCGTTAGCAGCAACAAAGTGACCTCTCTGGTGCGCAGACCTGGGCAGTGTGTATGGAGGTCCTGCGGTGCCCAAATGAAAGCAGAGTAATACATTTGGCACCAGCTTGGCTGCAGGAGTTGCTGGAAGGAGGTGTACAAGGAGCCATCCAACCATCTTAGGGACGCCACTGTGGATTTCTGTACGGTTCACTCCTTGGTTTTTTCTTCTCCCAAAGATGTCCCGCAAGGCAGCAAAGGTTTAGGATCAGAGTTTTCCTTCTTCTAGATAGGCTACCTTCTCAGGTTGACGAGCCCCATCGGCTCCTCACTTCCCTCTGCAGCACGTGCAGGAGCCAACCACCTTCTTGAACATTGGAGCCACTCTTGGTCTCATCATCTCAGTCTGTCAGAGGGCTTGTTCCTTTGACTTTTCTTCTCCCAGAGATGTCCCACAACACTGTCTAACCAGGAAATGTTGTTGTGTCAGTGTTGCGTGAAGTAGCTCGGTATCAAATTTAGTTTTCAGTATATTTTGTATTTTGGGGGTGGGATGGGAGCTTCAGTCTTGTACACAGTTAGAAAAGGGTTCACAGGCAAGCTTTGAGTGTTCAGGCTTAGTATGGTTGTCTACTATATATTTTGGAAACAATTTGGATGTTGGGAAAGGGGTCATTAATTCAGGACATGACAGATTTGGGTTCCCTTCTTGAATCCGTTTATTCTTGAATATATAAAGGAAACAGTAAGTGAACAGGATCAAAGCTAATGACTAATTTGTTTAGTGCTGTTGAGGCAGAATTGTCCTCAAAGTGGCAATCAATGTGATATTTAAGTTGAAATCCATCTTTTTAAAGAATGTGGAAAATAGTGTTTTTGGTAAAATTGATGTTTGAATTAAGGGAAGAGAAGCAGAGAGAGAGAACCAATAAAAGAAAGAAAACTACTGCATTTGAACGTTTGGAATACAGGATATGTTCAAGTTTTAATTTTTAATTTACTTATTACAGTAATTTACACCACAGCTTTCCAGATACAAATCCTTCCAAGGCAGCTTATATTATCTTTTTTTTAAAAAAGAAGTAGTAGTACAGTATTTTAAACAATGGCAGCAGTATCTGAAAGACCATATTCCCTCATACAAACCTGCCTCGGTTTTGAGATCTTTGACGGAGGCCCTTCTCTCAGACCCGCCAGCCTCACGGGCAAGTTTAGTTTGAATGTGGGAAAGGGCCTTCTTGGTGGCTGCTCCCTCCCTGGAGAAGCTAGACTGGCTCCCTTATTGTTTTCCTTTCGCCAGCAGATGAAGACCTTGTTCCAGTAGGCTTTGTGGAACTGACTGCATTTAATGAAAGGGTTGGTTCCATGCTGTTTTTGTTGTGATTATATGGTTTTAATTGATGAGCTGTATAACTGTCTTTCTATCTATCTATCTATTCTATCTATCTATCTATTTATCAGCGACTTGGATGATGGACTCAAGGGCATCCTGATCAAATTTGCAGATGACACCAAATTGGGAGGGGTGGCTAACACCCCAGAGGACAGGATCACACTTCAAAACGACCTCGACAGATTAGAGAACTGGGCCAAAACAAACAAGATGAATTTTAACAGGGAGAAATGTAAAGTATTGCACTTGGGCAAAAAAAATGAGAGGCACAAATACAAGATGGGGGACACCTGGCTTGAGAGCAGTACATGTGAAAAGGATCTAGGAGTCTTGGTTGACCACAAACTTGACATGAGCCAACAGTGTGACGCGGCAGCTAAAAAAGCCAATGCAATTCTGGGCTGCATCAATAGGAGTATAGCATCTAGATCAAGGGAAGTAATAGTGCCACTGTATTCTGCTCTGGTCAGACCTCACCTGGAGTACTGTGTCCAGTTCTGGGCACCACAGTTCAAGAAGGACACTGACAAACTGGAACGTGTCCAGAGGAGGGCAACCAAAATGGTCAAAGGTCTGGAAACGATGCCTTATGAGGAACGGCTAAGAGAGCTGGGCATGTTTAGCCTGGAGAAGAGGAGGTTAAGGGGTGATATGATAGCCATGTTCCAATATATAAAAGGATGTCACATAGAGGAGGGAGAAAGGTTGTTTTCTGCTGCTCCAGAGAAGCGGACACGGAGCAATGGATCCAAACTACAAGAAAGAAGATTCCACCTAAACATTAGGAAGAACTTCCTGACAGTAAGAGCTGTTTGACAGTGGAATTTGCTGCCAAGGAGTGTGGTGGAGTCTCCTTCTTTGGAGGTCTTTAAGCAGAGGCTTGACAACCATATGTCAGGAGTGCTCTGATGGTGTTTCCTGCTTGGCAGGGGGTTGGACTTGATGGCCCTTGTTGTCTCTTCCAACTCTATGATTCTATCTATCTATCTATCTATCTATCTATCTATCTATCTTCTATCTATCTATCATCTATCTATCTATCATCTATCTATAATTTCAACCAATGTTTAATTGTTTTTAATGGTTATTTTCCTATGTTTTTAGCTGTTCTTATCTTTACCTGTAAGCTGGATTGAGTCCCAGTCAGGGAAAAAGGCATGGCAGTAGTAATAATAATAATAATAATAATAATAATAATAATACGTCATCAGGCTCCTTCCAGCAGGGGAGTTGATGGTAGAGCAACCCTGGGGTGGGTTCTGAGGTGGTCTTGCCTGCATCTGCTCTTCTTCTGGCCTCCTTTTGGGTAACTGATAACCAAATAGCTTGCGATGAGAGGGGAAATCCAGCTGGAGCTGGTTCTGAGCTGGTCTTCACCTACCTACCTACCATTTTCTTCTCACCTCATGAATTAAGGAATTACCATTACTATTCATGTCCGTATTCTTTTCTTACACACACAAGTAGGGGACAGGATGGATATTTATCTAAGCAAGGCTGTGCTTGATGATTAGCCAGACACAGTTGCAACTGTATTTGAAGAATACATTTTTTTAGATTTGCCTTGAGAGAGTCTTTAAACCTCTTTTGTTGACCACCAGCATTACGCTTTCCAGTTTTAAGTTCGGAATAGGGTAGTTGCTTTGGAAGACGTTAATCAGGCATCTGAACAACATGACCAGTCCAACGAAGTTGATGTTGAAGAATTATGGCTTCGACACAGGTGATCTTTGCTTCTTCCAGTACAATGGTATTAGTTTGCCTGTCTTCCCAAGTGATGTGCAAAAATTTTCAGTCACCGTTGATGGAATCTTTCAAGGAGTTGGAGATGGCATTTATAAGTGGTCCGTGTTTCACAAGCATACAGTAAGGTTGGTAGTACAATAGCTTTGTAAACAAGCATTTCGGTTTCTCTGCAAATGTCCCAGTCCTCAAACACACTGCAGTTCAACTGGGAGAAAGCTGCACTCGCAGAGCTCAGACGTTGCTGGATTTCGGCATCAATGCCATCCCTTGTGGAGAGATAACTCTCCAGGTAGGAGAAGTGACCGACATTTCCCAACATTACACCATTGAGTTGGATTTGTGGCACTGCAGAGGGGTTGTTTTGTGCTTGTTGGTGCAGCACTTTCGTTTTTTGGATATTGAGCAATAGGCCAAGCTTTTCTTAAGCTTCTGCAAAAATATTTAGGATGGTTTGGAGGTCAACCTGAGTGAGCACACACTACATTGTCATCAGTATACTGAAGCTCTATGACAGAAATTATGGTAGCCATACTCTTTACTTTCAGCCTACTCAGATTCCATCTGTTCAATATATGATTTCTACTCCAGTGGAGATTTTCCCTTCGACAAAGTGTAGGATCATGGCAATGAAAATAATAGAGCTGGGGCAATAACACAACCCTGTTTAACACCTGAACCCATTGTGAATGGTTACTGTTATATTGTCATGGAGGAGTCAAAGGATGTTCACAGCCAATCTGGGCAGCCAATTTTCAGAAGGATGGTCTACAGGACACTACAATTTACAGTGTTGAAGAAACTTAGTCAGGTCAATAAATGCCATATACAGGGGTTGGTTTTGTTCTCTGCATTTTTCTTAAAGCTGGCGAGTGGTGAACATCATGTCCACTGTCCCCCTAGAAGGTCGGAAACCATTTTGGGATCCAGGAAGGGTAGTCTTGGATATTGTTAGAGGACGGTTTGCTAAGATCCTTGCAAGAGTTTTGCTGGCCACATCTAATAAAGAGATGCCTCGATAATTTCCACAATCGTTCTATCACCTTTTAAAAAAGAGATTGATAATTTTCACACCCCTAAAGTCTGCAGGAATCTCCTCTCTCTCCCAGATTTTTTCCATGAGCTTGTGAATTTGTTGTGTAAGTTCAGTTCCGTCCACTTTGAAGACTTCAGCAGGTATCCCAACAGGTCCGCTGGCTTTGTAGTTTTTCATTTGGTTAATAGCTGTACACAACTCTCCCAGATTTTGAGGTACTGCAAGCTCATCTCTAATTTGTTTTTGCGGAATTTGTGAGAGGACCTCAGCAGCTACGTGGGAGTTGCAGTTAAGGAGATGCTGGTAATGTTCTTTCCAGCGCAGTGCAATAGTTTCTTTTTCTTTTAGAAGTGTGGTACTATTGGTTGAGCATAGGGGGCATATGTCATGTTTTATTGGCCCATAGAAGGTCTTTGTGGCTTTAAAGAAACTCTGCATCACAAGTGTTTGCTAAGTGCTGGATCTCTTGAGGGGTTTTTTTAATCTACCAGGTGTTCTTTAGTTCTCTGGTTCTTCTTTGAACCTCAGCCTTAGCGTTGGCTTAGGTTTTCTTCATAGTGGTGCAGTTTCTTTCTCTTTGCCAGATCTGAAAGACCTTCCTTTTCTTGTCAATAGTGCATTCAATCTCACTGTCATTCTCATCAAACCTGTCCTGGTGTCTCTTGGTTTGGTATCCAATAGTTTGTTCACAGGTTGCAACAATGGATGTTTTTCGCTTGGTCCAGTGTTCCTCGATGTTTTCAGGGAATTCTGAAAGCAGATGGTCCTTAAGAGTCGTTTGGAAGCAGTCCCGCTTAATAGGATCTTGAAGGGATTGAGTGTTCATTTTGTGCCTTGGTTTCCTTCTGAAGCCTGCATTGAGGTATAATCTTGATAGCCATCATGGAACATCTTAATCTGTGATCTGTCCAGCAGTTGTTGGCACTTGCCATAGCTCTGGTAGGGAGCACATCACGGCGATCTTTAGCACGGACAATAACATAGTCTAAGAGGTCCCAGTGGTTCAACTGAGGATGCCTCCATGATGTTCTAAATTTATTCTTTTGTTGAAAGAGTATTTTGGCAATAACAAGGTTGTTCGCTGCACATGTAGTCAAAAGTAAGATTTTGTTCTGGTTGCTGTTGCCAATTCCTTCTTTCCTTCTTTTCGAAATCTCACCCAATTCTTGCATTAAAATCACCCAGGAGGATAATTTTATCCTCCTTTGGAATCTCTGATAGGATGGTATCCAGCTGAGAGTAAAAAAATTCTTTCATGTCTCCATTGGCATCCAATGTTGGTGCAAAAGCACTTAGAATATGGGCCTTCTGGTTTTTGGCAAGTTTTATTTGAAGGGTTGAAAGTCGCTCATTAATGCCTGTAGGGACTTCTGACAGGAGCTTCACAAGATGGTTTTTGATAGCAAAGCCTACTCCATGTATTCAACGTTCTCTTTCTAGAAGAATGTGTAGCCTCCTTTTTCTTCCTTCAGTTGTCCCTCTCCTGCTCTTCGAGTTTCTTGAAGTGCTGCAATATCAATGTTAATATGTTGCAACTCTCTTGCATTGATGGCAGTTCTGCATTCAGGATGCTCATTATCCAACAAAGTCCGTATATTCCATGTTCCAAAGTTCAGTTGTCTTTTACGACCGCTGAGTGGTGACACCACTGGGCGCAGTAATCCAGTCAGGGGGGAAAGGGAGGCAGACTAGTGGATGGATGCACTTAGAACCTATGGTAACCCTAGAACTTATGGCACTAGGCTTCTTGTTGCTCCAGCTCAGCCTCTAGTCAAATTGTTCCTTCATAATCCCCTCAGATTAATTACATATTTCCAATTGCCACCAGTTGATTCTTAACCCAAAAAGTTCACATCTGCCTAAGCTGCCACAACAAGACTGTTGAAACACAGGCATATTTTTGTGGCAAGAGCTTTTGTGGGCAATACATTATTACCTTCAAAATGTATGTGTAAGATTAAAAATAATGTTTCAGAATGAAACATGAAAATGGAACACTTTCACTGCCCACACACCAATTTCTGAAGACAAACTCTTGATTATTCAAAACCAAAATATTTGAGATTTTAGGATGCTGAGTTTCATTTCTCCTTCACAGAGTAAGAACTTCCCTTCATGTATATGAATCAACCACTTTGGCTTATTGGAGCATGAAAGGGTCCTGGTATCTCTCTATTATATCAGAGAGCACTGTTAGCGGCTTCATCTGCAGAAGCTAGCTGGTTTCACCCCCATGGATTCTGATAAGTGGATGCTAATATTTGTGAACTGCGCTGCCTGATCTAACGGTCTCTTGTTCTTGTTGTCTGTTTCAGTGACAGCTATATTGTGAGAGTCAAAGCTGTGGTTATGACCCGAGATGACTCCAGTGGAGGATGGTTGCCGCAAGAAGGAGGCGGTCTCAGTAGAGTTGGTGTCTGCAAGGTCATGTGCCCAGAGGGCAGTGGAAGAAGTGGATTTCTGATCCACGGAGAAAGGCAAAAAGACAAACTGGTAATTTAATCTAATTCAGTATTTGCTTCCCCTTCATTCCCCCGCCTCCACAGCTTTCTTAGCATTTCACAAGACCATACATGACCCATCAGGCAAAAACCCCTCCTCCTACTTCAAAGGAACACAATCTATTTTCTCCCCAAAATAGCAGCTGCACATTAATGTTTTAAAACCTCCATTTTTATGTAGTTAACACCTTCTTATTCAAAGAAGTGAAACTGACAATTTTCCTCCACCCTGCCAAAATCCTGTAGCATCGCAGATTGTAGTATAAAGAATAGAAAAAGCCAGTCACGTTGTACTGAGTAATTCAAGCTTTTAAAATGGCAATGAATTATTTATGCCACCTTCTGCTTGAGGTATAGGCTGGCGGAGCAAAAATGCAAGGGTAATTTATCTTGCGCATTGACACTTTGCTCCTTACCATAGCTGTTTATAGAACCAAGAGTTCCTGCTTCTTTGCACAAAATAAAACGGGAAAGGGGGGGGGGGATTCACATTTAAATCATGAAGCTGCAAGAACGAATCAGCTAGCTACCAGACGTAGGTTCCACCTACAGATTTAGCCCAACCAGGGATGGCCAGTGGATGACCTGTGAAGTAGATCCTTACCAAATTCTTGTTTTCAGAAGTTGTTGGCCCAACGTCACTTAAACACATTTTGGCTTTATGTGATAAAAGTTGGATCTGCATCAAAATGTTGCAGTGCACGGCATGCCCTTGTTCTGAATTTTGGCCAGCCATGCTCTTTTCCATGACACTCCATTCCATCCTCTTTCCTCACCCAGACACTCAGTGCTCCATGCCCAGGGAGCATGCTCAGTCCTCATTTTGTCCTTCTCTGTCTAGGGTTTTTTGGTCATTCTGCAGAAATTTGGGGTGATAAAAACCTCCCTCCCCTCTTGTGCATAGATGGTGGTGTTCTGGCTACTTCTGGAGAACTGGTTCACTATTAGTATGTATATATCATTATCATGTATATATCATTATCAGGCCACATCTAAGAATGTGCCCTATAATCACAGACCTCTTGCTGCTATCTTTATTATACATCCTGACTTCATAGAAGGGGTTTGGGCTGTGAAATATGATAAATACACCTACCCTGGGCCACTGTTTGATAAAAGGCTGGCTACTGAGAACACAACAGCAGCCATCCCTGCATAGGCACATCAAATGTAAAACAATAAAATGTCCCATAGGCAGAAACTTAACAGGGTGCACCCATAGTACCAACACGCTTGCAGAACACAATTTTTTGTAATCTCTAAGAAGCTTGGAGCCCCTGTACATGGGGTCGCTGCCATTTAATCCTCATAGCAACTCTGTGCCAAGTGGAGATTTGAACCAAAGTCTCCCCATCCGACTTGCAATTCAGTATCCACTGCACCACATTTTCTCTTTCAATATTTGCAGTTGAATCAAAGAAATGAGGCAAGCCGCTCACTACAGAAGAAGGCAGAATAAGTGGCCGGGTGTGACAAGTTAGTTTGCCGTGGGGCAGTTAGAGTGTGCGCGCGTTATCTGCATATATTTGATTTTATTATGCACAAAATTTGCATATCCTTATTAACGGTACTAGAACTGTACTTTATTGTTACATTTGTCTACTAGAGTAACTTCTTGGTTTTTATGCTAAGCAAGACAAAGGTGCACATTTTGCAGAGGGAGTTGGGTAGCTCTGGTTAAGTTTTGGAATCTGTTTGCAATATTAAAATACTGTACTACATCAATGGTTTGCAGTGGTAGTGTATAATGTCAGGGGCAAAACTAGGCTTAATTTAACCCAGGTCCAAGACCCAGGTTGGTACCCTCCCCATGCACATTTTCATACACAACATGGGTGGCGCTGTGGTCTAAAGCACTGAGCCTAGGGCTTGCCGATCGGAAGGTCGGCAGTTCGAAACCCCGCGACGGGGTGAGCTCCCGTTGCTCGGTCCCAGCTCCTGCCAACCTAACAGTTCGAAAGCACATCAAAGTGCAAGTAGATAAATAGGTACCGCTCTGGCGGGAGGGTAAACGGCATTTCCATGCGCTGCTCTGGTTCGCCAGAAGCAGCTTAGTCATGCTGGCCACATGACCCGGAAGCTGTACGCCGGCTCCCTCAGCCAATAAAGCGAGATGAGCAACCCCAGAGTCGTCTGCGACTGGACCTAATGGTCAGTGGCCCTTACCTTTACCTTTTACACACTGGGAGCCTCAATGGTGCCCCTCTGGAGGCTTCACCTGGGACAAAACACCTGGCTAGCCCCCACCCCCTACGCCAGCTATGGCTCTGTACTGTGGTACCTCTGGAATGGGATCCGTTCCAGAGCCCTGTTCGCATCCTGAAGCGAACGTGACCAGCATCTGCGGGTTGCGATTCGCTGCTTCTGCGCATGCGTGGGACGTCACGTGAGCGTCTGCGCATGCGCTAGCGGCAAAACCCGGAAGTAACGCACTCCGTTACTTCCGGGTCGCCGCGGAGCGCAACCCGAAAATGCTTAACCTGAAGCTACTTCAACCCGAGGTATGACTGTATAATGTAATGGTGTTCCTTTGTCATTCCAGCGGGAACTGTTTGAAACATTTTGGTTTTACTTGCAAAGCTATTTTTGCTGACCTATTCTGTGAAGAGAGCTAGCTTCTCTCACCAAAGCAATTGCATAGAGACTAGACATGTTTTGACGATGCGAGAGGCAGTAATGAACCAAACTAACAAACCCACGGCCTTCACTTGTTAACATCCTTTTACCTCTTTGCATTTTGAACCCCAGGTGGTATTGGAATGCTATGTGAAGAAGGACTTGGTCTACACTAAAGCAAACCCTACATTTCATCACTGGAAAGTCGACAACAGAAAGTTTGGGCTCACTTTTCTAAGCCCTGCTGATGCACGAGCATTTGATAGAGGTGTGAGAAAAGCCATTGAAGATCTCATGGAAGGTACAAAACCAGCACCCAGGGACTCTGTTTTTTGTTTCTAAGCCGCTTTGTTGTTGTTGTTGTTATAACTTGAAGGCTGAATTTCGCACATTTTTCACTGAAATGAGCTACTCCTTAAATCAAAGTCTTAGTCTTTTTTGTCAGCTTTCAATTTCTTAGGGAGGATGTGATTCAAGTTATTCAGCTTTCAATCTCTGTAAGATCTAGGAATTTATATAGTTGAAGCTAATCCACAAATGAATACAATATTAATTGACTCACAAAGTCTCATATTGAGTGAAGTTTCAAATGATTCTAGCACATGACTTCTTAAGCAGCTTTCTGTGACTTCAGCCTTAATCGTTGTTTGTCTTGAATGAATTGCTTGGGATTTTATGGTACCAGATTAAGCAATTTAAAAAACTAAACTTAAATTTGTTGAAGCAGTTTTTTCTTAGTTACTTCTCTAACCCATATAGAATAACTATCCCTTATTTTGACACAATTTTCTTTACCATTTTCAAATACGTGTTTTGGATCTTGCCAAGAATATTCAGATAAAATTAATTGCTTCTGTAAAAACAAGCAGGGAAAAAAACATTGGCCACATTCCAGGAGAACATATACGTCCGTTCTAAGCATGCAGCTGGGCTCTTTGTTTAGTTTTTTTCCTTTTCTTCTTTTTTTCTGGAGCATACCTTTCACCAGTTGGCTTTTGAAACATGGGCAAGTTTTTATATATAAGTTATAAGACACATCTGTGCCAAAAACGAAGCAAATTCCCTAGTTGTACACGTGCACCGCTTTGCACCAGGGTCAATAGGCTTGTTGTGGATTGTGATAATTACATACAGAAACAGTGTCCGTTTTAAAATGTCTTTCCAGGATCTACAACTTCATCCTCAACAATCCACAATGAGACTGAAGTTGGAGATGATGATGTCTTTACAGTAAGTATCTCTCAATAGGAATTGCTCTTTATGCCCTCGGAATGGCTTTGCTGCTCTCCACTAAAGGCTGTCGTGTATCTGTCTGGTTGCTATCAGTACAATGAAAGATATTCTCAGAGTCCAAAGACGCGTGAATATGTATTTCTTTGTTCTATTATTTCAGCACCTCTTTCCCCACCCTTCTGTGAAAAATCATACTCAGGACTACGTTACCAAAAAAAAAAAAAAAAAAATTAAATATCAATGAGCAAGTTAAAATACAATACTAACTATAAACACACAGCATCATTAGTATAGACCTGCACAAGTTCTTATAGAAACAATAATCCTGATCCAAAGGTTTTTTAAGAATGGGCAGAAGTGGGGCAGGATAAATTATTCCTGGAACGTCCCCCTCTCTTGACCTCACAAGCCATGCATTTTGTTGGTGAATAGGCAATAAGGAAGGCCTCAGAAACGGAGCACAGGTCTTAAGCAAGTTTATACGGGAAGAGGTGATTCTTGAGGGACACTGGTCCCAGGGTCATTCGTCCCAAGGCCAAAGCCAGCACCTTGAAATGAGCCTAGGACAAATACCATATTTTTCGCTCTATAAGACGCACCAGACCACAAGACGCACCTAGTTTTTGGAGGAGGAAAACAAGAAAAAAAAATATTCTGAAACTCAGAAGCCAGAACAGCAAGAGGGATCGCTGCGCAGTGAAAGCAGCAATCCCTCTTGCTGATCTGGCTTCTGGGATAGCTGCGCAGCCTGCATTCGCTCCATAAGACGCACACACACTTCCCCTTACTTTTTAGGAGGGAAAAAGTGAGTCTTATAGAGCAAAAAATACGGTAGGTAGCCAATGAAGCCGAAACAAAATTGGCACAATGCGATGTCCGGCTGCAGCATTCTGAACCAACTGAAGCTTGGGGACTGTCTTCAAGGACAAACCCATGCATACAGTTTATTACAATAACCCAGCCTGGAAGTGACAAGGGCATAAAAGATTAAGGATCACTCCCTAAGCCTGAAACTGCAACAACAAAACATTACTGTACTTCTCTGTTCCTCAGTTTTCCCAGTGGCAGTTTTTAGATTGTAAGGGCCTTGTACAGTGGTACCTCTGGTTGCGAACGGGATCCATTCTGGAGGCCCGTTCGCAACCTGAAAAGAACGCAACCCACGCCTGCGCACACGAGGGTCGTGATTTGCCACTTCTGCACATGCGCGTGAGTGGCAAAACCCGGAAGTAACCCTTTCCTGTACTTCCGGGTCGCTGCGGAACGCAACCTGAAAACGCGCAACCTGAAGCAAACATAACATGAGGTATGACTGTACTCTGTAAAATACTGTGCATGTTGAAAATAATAATAATGTCACCCCTGTTTTTGTTTCTTGCTAAGTAACTGAAACAGGGACTTGCTGTTCAGTTCTTTGCATTCTAGAGGGCTAACAATAACTACGCCACCTCCAGGCAGCCACAGTTTAGGGATCCAATCCAGGGGCCTGTCAGGTGAGCCAACAAACTTTGGATCCAGCAGAGCCACCTCTGCAATACCCTGTTTCAGACCTCCTTGCTGGCTGAAGCAGAGTTGTCACAACAGAACAGATGTGTGCACTGGGGAGGCAGAGTCTCAGTCCGGTCCGTAAGGAAAAAAACCTCTTGTGTGACCCAGTTTTAAGTCTGTTCTTAATGAGCAATGTAAAATCTGGTTGCCGTCGTGTAAGCAGAGGAGGGGACTGCTGGAAGTATCTGCAGATTTTTAAAATAAGGAGATGAAAGTTGAAAGAACAGACTTCTTTGACATTTCTGTTTCAGTGGAAAACCATGACTGCCTCTCTAATGTATTGCTGAACTTTTCTTTTTGCATGAGAAGAAAATAGTGGAGATAGTTGGGGGGGGGGGGGACATGAGGACCGGGACCCATGCAGTCAAATCTTTTTGATTATAGAGGACGAACATCCTCAGCCTGAAAGGCTTGATAATGTTGAGGGCCTGAAATGGGCTTCCTGTGGCGTGTGACCAGATCCTCCGTGACAGTTGGCATGTTGTTTTCCTCTGTTCTTTTGTCATAGTTATAAGACAAACAACAGCAGGCAGGGTTAAAAGGTGACTTCCTCTCCTCCAGAGCAAAACTATCATTAGCAGCTGCTTCCCAGCTACCTGCCAGAAGTGATTTATAGATTCTGTGATGGAGAGGGAAGAATGGAAGTGGGGGGGGGGGCGGCGGTTTGCTGTAGGAGAGCTGGAATGGCATACTATTTAATAGCAAATTATTCAGCAAAGATACCTTCGTACATCTGCATCAGGTCTGTACTGCTTAAAAACATCAGCTGTGTATATCTTTGCCCCCCCTAAAACGCAAATTGCAATCTGTGCAGAGATGGTGCTCTATCCCTGAATCAGCCCAAGAACAAAGACCTCAGTATCTCCAGAAAGGGCAACAAGCTTTTTGTTTATTTGGAAGATGGTAAAGTCAATGCACATATATGAGCCCTATTGATTTCCAGTGAATGTTTACTATGCACTTAACTCTCTCCCTTCTCCTCACCCCTTTTCAATGAAATCAAAGGGAGCTAAAAGGTCTTTACTGTGGCTGAATTATGCACTTTGTGTTTTCCAAAGATGAAGTTTCCCTTTAGGAGGCATCTCTGCGATGTAATGTAATGTTACCTTAACTCCAGAGCCTCATTACAATCCACAAATGTTTTCCATATGTTTGAAAATAAATTTCTCCAGCCTCCGCGCATTGTACGCTTGCTCCTCTCTAGAGGTGACCTGAGTAAAGCCAGTTGTTCATTTTTGCCTTGACTGAGAATGCATCTTGCTTGCCAGCAATCTGAAATTGCACTTTGCTTCCAGTTAATTAATCCACTTTCTGCACTCAGATTGTTTTCCCCTTTGGATAAATGTTCATCTTTTGGGAAGTACCACTGAATCATGATGTAATGTGCTCTCTCTATTGCATAGCCACTCATTCTGTGCAGCAGCGAAGGGAAGTGACAGGAGGCTGCAACTACCATATTTGCTTTGTCTCCTTATTGCAGCAGGACAATAAATAGCAAAACTTGTCGAAACCCTCCCAAGATGACCGTCCCGAAATCAATCTCAGGGAGCTAAGAAAAGCTGACGGTGCAGATTATCATTGCTGTCCTTGAAAGCATAGATGCAGATTCTGGAAGATGGGGGTCATTGTAAACCTCCTATGTAGCCTTTTGAAGGGATGCAAATACCGTATTTTTCGCTCCATAAGACACACTTTATCCCTCCTAAAAAGTAAGGGGAAATGTGTGTGCGTCTTATGGAACGAATGCAGGCGGGAAAAGCCCCTAAGTCCACGTGGCTCTTGCGGGCTTTTCCCCGAGGAGGGAGAAGGGCAGCCCCTCACTGATGGGCTGTCCTTCCCCCACCTCGTAGAAAAGCCCGCAGGAGCTGCGCGCCCTTTAAAGAGCGCACGGCTCTTGCGGGCTTTTCCCCGAGGAGGGAGAAGGGACTGACACGGCCAGTCAGTCCCTTCTCCCTCCTTGGGGAAAAGCCCCCAAAAGCCGCACACCCTTTAAAGAGCATGCGGCTCTTGCGGGCTTTTGCGGGAGGTGGGGGAAGGGATAGGGGGCAGCCCCTCAGTCCCTTCCCCCACCTCCTAGAAAAGCCCCCAAGAGCCGCACTCCCTTTCACGAGCTGCATGGAGCATGTGTGCGGCTCTTGGGGGCTTTTCCCCCCAAGGAGGGAGAAGGGCAGCCCGTCACTGATGGGCTGTCCTTCCCCCATCTCGTAGAAAAGCCTGCAGGAGCTGCACGCCCTTTCAAGAGCACGTGGCTCTTGCTGACTTTTAATACGGTAGTTTTGTGGTGGCAGGGAATTATGGCCCGACATCTTTTGGGGACCCAAGGTTCAGGAAGGCTTTGTGAATGGATTCTTTAAAAAAATAAAAATCCACTGAGAAATTGAGTGTTTCACAGCTCTGCATCTTTCTGAATAGTGATTTCTCCAGCCCTGTGATAAAGGCCTGGACTTGTGCAGTAACCATAATTAATGTTGATCATAGCTTATTATATACTGTGGTTAAAGCCAGAGCATCTCACAGGCACTCACTCAGACCACGTCACAGCATAGTTTCTCTCCCCCCCCCCCCATTTATTTTGAGTTTTGAGCTGTTCTTCTCTTGTGGCTCTGCATCTTGTGAGCTGCGACTAGAGGTTCTGGTTTTGCATTTAATGCTGAATGCTAAGGTTAACTTTGACCAAGAATTACCGTACTTTTCCATGTATAAGACTTACGTTTTTTCTATAAAAATCATGCCAAAAAGTGGGGGTCGTCTTATACATGGGTAGTGCACAGGGTGGATGTTTGATTGGTTGCTGCCGCAGCTGCCAGCGGCTGTTGTGCGTGTTATTGGTTGCTGCGTCAATGGGTGGTGTTGATTGGCTGATGCTCCTGCAGTTGGGCAGGCGACAGGCAGCTTCTGCTGGGATGGGACAGACGGAAGGCGGATTTTGGGACACGTGCAGGTGAGCGATTTTTGGCAATCCCCCCTAAATAAAGCTCAACAATCCTGGGCAATCCCCCCATTTTCTTAACTTTGAGTCCGCAAAAATAGGGGGAATCTTATACATGGGGGCGTCTTATAGACGGAAAAGTACCACAGCAAACCTTGGTGAATAAGTGTTGGGTTCAAATAAGAAAGTTTAACTTAGGTAACCTAAGCCTATGGCTTAGCATTCTGTGTGGACCAGGTCAGTGGAGCTAGCATCTCTGTGCGGACCTGTGCTCTGTCCACACTTGTCTTTGGCAGGCTATTCCCAGCCTGGTTTGCTTATGCTAGCTGTTGACTTCCTTCTAGAGCAGACAAATGTTCATCCTGTTTCTCACGGTGATCAACGACATGCTTTTGGGAAGTCCACACCCAGAGCGTGTTGGAAGACAATCACCTCCCCGTCCGGCCACCATTCCTCTTCAGCCAGTGATACTCCGTGGCATGTTGCCTTTGAACCTGATGGGTCTGTGTGGGCATCATGACCAGTGCTGCTGCTGTGCTTTGATGAATTTGACCTTTTGTCCTTTTAAAGCATTTAAAACTAGTGGCCACCGCTGCATTTGGTGCTGCAAATTTTATACTTTTCACACAATGTAAAGTATTTCCCTCCCTATGATTTCTGATAGGTGTGCCCCTGTGCACAATCTGAGTTGTGTTCCCCAACACACACACTCAGAGAGAGAGAGAGAGTGTGTGCTTTTGTGCCAAAATGAGAATAATACAAATGATGAACAATTAGTGACACCTTGCAATAACTGGAACGGACTGCCCCTGCTGGCACGAAGTAAATGGGCAAAGACAAAGCAGGCAGAGCTCATCCTGGGCCAAGCATCCATAGGCATGGAGAGTAGCAACTGATGGATCTGTACAGCCTTTGCTGGGGTCACTTTGCCGCCTGTCATCTTATGTGCATATTTGACTTACTGAGTCACCCCAATAGGGGTTCAGTTAACCCCTAAAGCCACACAATTAAGAATATCACCACTTCAGTGAAGGAGAGGGCCTCTGAAACACAACATGGCAATTCACACCTCATGGTAGTTGATGACTACTTAGAACATGGGAGTTGTGAAGCCTGAAGCAAAAGGTTTTTATGGCATATGCTTGACCCCACCTGTTGACAACTGTCTTAGCTTTGCTAGAAGTGACTTTCCATATACATAATGCAGTATATATAGCACATGGGAAAGATTTATCTGGACCTTTAGATCCTGCTAACCAACTCAAGCATCCTTTTCTCTTCGTAGTCAGCATAAAAAACATGAAATGAAGAAACCAGATCTCTTTCTGCTGCCTCCTTCATGAAACCTTTGGCCTACTTTGGTCTCCCAGATGAGTGTCAAGTATGTTTCAGCCACACTATTAAAATACGCACACAAGAGGGAGAGCAGCGCTTACATATCCCCTACCCCCACCCGCTCTCCCTTTTTCTCCCAAACAACATCTCAGCTGAGTTTGTAAAACAAATTTTCGTTTGTTTTGCCAGAATGTAGATTAGGGAGTACAGGGGAACCCTGAAAATTATGAAAATTGACAATCTGAATGAGAAACAAGACCCTCTAATAATGATAATGTCTTCACACCATCTGGTGGAAAAGAGGATTAAAAAATGGTTTCTGCAGATGGTTGTTTGTTTCTTTCCAATCTGCTTGAGATAGGATGGTTAGGCCAGGCTTCCTCAACCTCAGCCCTCCAGATGTTCCAGGGGTGCCTTAGAACCTTATCAGGGTTTCCCTAAAAAGAGAAAATTTCAGAGCCATCGTTGCTGAATGCAGTGATTAGAAAGTTGTTTGGGCTGATCTGTCCTTCGACGTCCCTCGAGAACGTGTTTAGGTTTCTTTTTTGGTGGAATTTGGAAATAGTGAGTAAGGTAAAGGTAAAGGACCCCTGGATGGTTAAGTCCAGTCAAAGGCGACTCTGGGGTGCGGTGCTCATCTCGCTTCAGGCCGAGGGAGCCGGCATTTGTCCACAGACAGCTTTCTGGGTCATGTGGCCAGTAGGATTAAACCGCTGCTGACACAACGGAACACAACGATGAGTGCTAGAGCGCATGGAAATGCTCCTTACCTTCCTGCCGGAGCTGTACCTATTTATCTACTTGCACTGGTATGCTTTCGAATTGCTAGCTTGGCAGGAGCAGGGACCTAGCAACGGGAGCTCACCCACCTCCTAACTTGTTCTGTTGATGAGCCAGACTGCTGCTGCTGTTTTTTTTTCCCCTGTCCTGGAGGTCTTGTGCCTTGCACAGTTCTGGCTTCCTTGCTCTTTCTTGTGCCCTTCACCCTTGTCTTCTTGTAGAAGATCCATTCCCTGTAGGTGCAACAAGTGCTCAGGAGCCAGGGACCACAGTCATGTTCCCATGCTGCAGCAGAGGCTGTGTCAGGGAGTCCCAAGGTGTTTGTTCTCTTTCTCTCTCTCTCTCTCTCTCTCTCTCTCCTTGTCAAGGGGCAGAAATTGCAATGCTGTACAAGACCCACCTGTTCCAAAGCTCATAGGAGTGGTGGATACACCCAGTGTGTTGCCTTAATTGATGTTTATTTAGTCCTGATTTTGCTCTGCCTTGATAGCTTTACTTAAGGGCAGTTTAAAAACCTCTTAAAAATAAAATATATAGGGAGGAATTCAACGCCTCGCTAAGCTGATTATTCCATCAAGGCCAGTGTTTCGACTTGCCAAATCCCTCCCTCCTCCCCTATGCATTATTAAAAGGTAAAGGGACCCCTGACCATTATGTCCAGTTGTGACCGACTCGGGTTGCAGCGCTCATCTCGCTTTATTGGCCGAGGGAGCCAGTGTACAACTTCTGGGTCATGTGGCCAGCATGACTAAGCCGCTTCTGGCGAACCAGAGCAGCGCACGGAAACACCATTTACCTTTCCGCCGGAGCGGTCCCTATTTACCTACTTGCACTTGATGTGCTTTAGAACTGCTAGGTTGGCAGGAGCAGGGACCGAGCAACGGGGGATTCGAACCGCCGACCTTCTGATCGGCAAGTCCTAGGCTCTGTGGTTTAGCCCACAGCGCCACCCGCATCCCAATATGCATTATTGCAGAGGTTTTAAAACCCAGCCACCACACCAAGCCAGTTTTGAGGTCTTCCGGGAAGAGAAGGGGAGAAGGCCCCATTGCACTAGTAGAAGCCCTTGCATAGGGCTTCAGCTGACAGGATTCATTAGTTGAATCCTGCCCATAGTAATTTAACCCCATTATGTAACTTAAGCTTTTTGTTATATACAGTATTGTCCTGGTCTATATAGCAATGTAACTTTTAGTGTAAATATGCAATAAACAATTTCTAGCTGCAGCTTCTGTTGAACCCATAACAACATAATCCTTGGCAAGGATTTTGACACTTCCAATAGGTCTATATATTCCAATAGATGTATATTATATATCTATATATAAGCCAGTGTGGTGTAGTGGTTAAGAGCAGTAGACTCGTAATCTGGTGAACCGGGTTCGATTCCCCGCTCCTCCACATGCAGCTGCTGGGTGACCTTGGGCCAGTCACACTTCTCTGAAGTCTCTCAGCCCCACTCACCTCACAGAGTGTTTGCTGTGGGGGAGGAAGGGAAAGGAGAATGCTGGCCGCTTTGAGACTCCTTCGGGTAGTGATAAAGCGGGATATCAAATCCAAATTCTGCTGCTATATGGTTGCAGATGTTCATCACAATATGTCATAAAAGTTTGATCCAGGATATTCCTGAGAGCTGGATTCTTATTAGAGGTACTCTGCACAGTGTATTGTGCTTTTATGTGCCATTCTTACCCGTTTGACTCACACAGGATTTTGACTGGGATGGTGAGTGCAGTGGGGAGAAGAGGTCTTAATTCAACAGCATGCTTTTTGAAAACAAAAATGTGCATCTTGTTGGATTCCCAGAGTGACAAACAGAGTCCTGAGAAATGTTTGTGTGTTCCTGCCTTCTGCCCCCAAGGTGATGCACTGGGCAGGCCACGCTTGGCATGTAAACATGGTTGGAGAAAGTCGGCCCTGGCAGCCTGACAACAAGATGATTGACAACTTCCTGTTAACAAAGTGAAAAGGATTAGAGAATTGCCTTGCAGCCTATAATGCAAGACATTGGCAAGGCTCCTATGAATATTCAGAGGGAAGGGATAGTTGCAGCTGGCATCTTAGTTTGTTCCTGACTTCCCTATCTCTTTGGTAACCAGGCTGGGAGAGGAGGAAAGGCAGTTCCAACCAAGGGCTGACTTGGACCCAGGTATCTTCATGGAGGCAGAAGGGCAGGGGAACTGCTATAAGACCACAGGGCAGATAAATGCCAAATTTCTGTTCTACAGCTTCCAGAAGACCTATTCAGATTTGATACTGAGCTCTGATCTATTCTGATTTTTAGGAAATATGCATGGAGATTTAAAAGTGTGCACAGTTTTCTTAATGTGTTTCTTTACTGAAGTTCTTTTCCGTCTAATTGCATTTGAAACAAAAAGGCAGTCAGCCAGAGCCAAGCAGTGGGGGAAATGCAACAGTTGTAAAATAGAGAAAGGAGGGAAGGAGAAAAATCAGCCTCTCCTGATTAGTGGGTTGAATCTAACTAAGGTATAGTCAGAGTGGACCCATTGAAATTAATGGTCCTTAGTTAATAGTCACGCCCATTAATTTAGAGGATTCTTCTCTGAGTAGGTCCATTCTTCATATCCTAGGTGCTTCCCAGGCCTAGGCTGCTTAAAGTGGCAGGCTTAACTGTTTCCTTGGCATATACAGAGTTATTATCTTTCCACTGTTAGCTTGCTTGACGGTTAGCAGTGCCAGAAGAGGTTGTTCTTGATGATGCAGAATATGATGAATCAAGGCAGCAGGCCTGTGGACAAGTAATTCTTAACTGGTTGGGATCATGAAGTCGTAGTTTTGACTTCTTAAATATAGTTATGGACATTTAGTTGCCAGAACTATAAAAGACCAGAACTTTAAACAGCAGCAACAACACCACCACCACCACATAGTTTTATAAACTGTTGGAGCAAATTGCAAATTGGTCATAAAATTCAAAATAGGGGGTTAAAGGCTTTGAAGCAAGATAGTGAGCAGCCATGCAGAAAGAGGAAAGAAAATACCATATTTTTCATTCCATAGGACGCACCTAGTTTTTTGGGGGGGAAATAAAGGGAATTTTTTTTCCTTTATTCCCCCCCCCAAACCAGGTCGGGGAAACCGAACCAGGTTGAGGAACAGCGGGATGGCGGCGCTGCGCCTCCTTGCTGTCCCCCGAGCTTGTGGGGCTGGCCAATGTCTGTCCGGCGGGCAATGCGCTCTGCTTCAGTGCACCTCTCGCGCCGGGCGGCAGGCTGCTATCCGCAACGTAGGCAGGCTGCTATCCGCCTAGGCTGCGGATGTGTTCCCGAAGCGCTGGGCGCTGTGCTTTCAGTGCGCCCGGCACTCCGGGAAGCAAGCTGCTATCCGCAGCCTAGACAGCCCTGCGGGAACTCCCGCAGGCTGCCTAGGCTGCGGATGTGTTCCTGAAGCCTGGAGAGCGAGAGGGGTTGGTGCGCACCGACCCCTCTCGCTCTCCAAGCTTCAGCGAAAGCTTGCATTCGCCCCATAGGACGCACCCAGATTTCCCCTTCATTTTTGGAGGGGGAAAAGTGCGTCCTATAGGGAGAAAAATACGGTACTTTCCAGGGACAGATGTTCATCCCTCCAGATTTATATGCAAGAATGAATAAGATGACAGGTGAGATATTCTATTTTTCTAAAATAGAAGTATTTGAGTGCAAATTTTGTGATAAATATTTCATGCAGATCTACATGCTTTACATTCATACTTTGCTATTTACAGCTTTTAAAAATTCCTCCCGACTTCAGCTGCGCATTCATGAGCTTGTGCTTAAGAGTTGAAAGGAAGGTTATTGAAGGCAGAGACTTCTCAGAGCAGACAGAAACGATATTTTAAGAAGTCAGATGGGGTCACTTATTTGCAGTTATGATCATCTACTCTTAACTTTAATTGGAATCTGCCACTGAAATAGAACCCAACAGCTGATGCAACTAAAACTAAAACAAAATATTCCTCCAAGATACGCCTTTGCTTTATGTAAAGTGTCATAACATTTATTGATCTCCAGTTTCTCCTTTTTCAGAAGAAAGGAAGGAAGATAACAGCCAGCGAATTTATTTATAAAATAATTTTAGACTATTCCATAGATACTGGGCTCCTTGTAGCCAGTCGGGGGGGGGGGGGGCAAGGGGATGCAATAGGTGTTCCATTTCTCTGCTCTGGTATAGGCAAAGATGCTAATCTACCTGAAGGGAACCTATGTGGAGATATTAAAAAAATCACTTGCACATAAGCTGCAGCAGACAATAAACTGATGTTGATCGGTTAGCTCAGTTTTGTCAGTGTGGCATCTTCATGTCTTGTCACATAGCTATATGAGGATACAGCTGTATTTTTCCCAGCCAGTCCTGAGAGCTGAGGTTGAGTATGACTACCCAAGGAGTACAAAATAAGTACAGATAATCAAATCAGGGTGTGTATTTTTAATGCTATTCCACTTTTAAGAGGCACACAAGTGTTGGGAGGACCCCAGCTTACATGTATTTTAGATTAAAACGTGGTTAAAAATATGCCCTTGTCCCACTCTTTTTGTGCGCTGTGTGTGTGTGTGTGTGTTGGACTAGGCAGTTTCGGGGGGGCGGGGAGAGTAGCTATGTTAGTCTCTGCTGCGTCGCATGCATCTGATGATGTGGACTCTAGCCCATGAAAGCTTATGACACAATAACTTCCGAAGTCTTTCAAGTGCCGCAAAACACGTTATTTTTATTGTAAAGCAAAGTGGTGTCCAACGAAGGAGGCAAAACCCAAGGAACTGCCCAACTTCATTTCTGTGAGCAGATTACCGTATTTTTGGCACCATAACACTCACTTTTTTCCTCCTAGAAAGTAAGGGGAAATGTCTGTGCGTGCTATGGAGGGAATGCCTACGGGTGGCAGGGGGGATCTGCTGCAGTCGTGAGCAGAGGATCCATGTTTCCCCTTCCTTCCCTCCTCCGTGGCTCGCTTTGAAACAGCAAAGCAGGAGAAGAGCCGCTGAGTGGGGAGGAGAGAGAGACAGAGAGCCTGCTTCTTTAAAGGAGCAAAGTGGGAGGGGAGAGGAGAGGAGCCGCTTACACGAGTGTAAGCAGGCTCTCTGTCCCTCTCTCCTCCCCACTCAGCTCACTAAATAGCAGCAAAGTTTTTCAGCTCGCTAAGCCTGGGATGAGCAGGGAGGAGGGAGAAAAGCAGAGCCTGCTTGCTTTAAAGGAGCAAAGCGGGAGAGGAGAGGAGCCTTCTCCCCTTATACCCCTCTTCTGCATTATTAGCAGCATCCTTCTCCACACACCCCACGCGTGCTCCTTGTCCCTTGAGTGCTTTTCCTTCCCTCCCCACTTAAAACGTGGTTACAAAGCACAGATCCACATGGATCCTCAGGATTTTTGCACTGGGTCACCCCAAATTCACCATCGGATCACATAGCATGTCCATGGCTACATCTTGCACCAAAAAAATCACGCACCCACTGTTGCCTGGGGCCGCAGTGGTGCAAAAACGTGGTTACAAAGCATGGATCCACATGGATCCTCAGGATTTTTGCATTGGGCTACTCCAAACTCACTGTCAGATCACATGTCTGTGGCCACAGCATGAACCACAAAAATCATTCATCCACTGTTTCATTTAGAATATTTTTTTTCTTGTTTTCCTCCTCTAAAAACTGCGTGCGTGTTACGGTCGGGTGCGTGTTATAGAGCGAAAAATACGGTAAATATATATTGTAGACCAACATTTCTCAAACCATGTTGCTGTTTCTGAAAAACATGCGTGTTTCTAAAGAGGTTTATAGGGCGGCAGTGTGATTTGGGGGGGCGGGGCGGGGGATAGGCCCCAGTGCCTAAGGAGAAATCTGGATTGCAGCTCAGATTGTCTATGGAAATGGAGCTGTGTTACTTACCTTCCCTGTTCCCATTTATGTTACTAACAGAATGCTACAGACAGCTCCTCTAATTCTTCTCAGAAGAGGGAGCAGCCTTTGCGAACACTGGCATCTCCTCCATCCTGTGAGCACCACAGAATTTGCACCCGGGGACATTTGCACGACCAGTTTAACCCTGACCAGTATCATCTAGAACAAGTAAGCCTGTTTTCAGTGTTTTCCTATTGCTGTCTTGCCCCTGCCACTCACGGGCACACCAGAGTCCATACGCTTCAAATAATTCTCTGTGGATACATTTCTAGTGGGAGTTGGAGCTGGAGCTGGGGTGGAGGTTCTCTTGACAAGAAGGCTTGCTTGCCATAGTCTTCCAAGGACTATTTGGCTGACCTTCAGGAAGCAGTGCAAGACTTCTCTTGCCAGGTTGGTATATGCCAGTTGCCTAGAAAGTCAGAGGTAAATCCCAGTGATTTAGCATTTCAGGGGAGGGCTTCCAGGTAAAAGCTGGCTGCTCCACCAGTGCTATACATCTTGCCTGTTTCTGAGATAAATTGAAACGTCAGCATGAGCCTGGCTGCACGAGACTTAAAACTGACACAGATCTGTTAGATCTGGAAGGATATAATAACAGATTTAGATGGCACACGTATCTATGGTATGAGACGGTAAAAATACATAAAGGATTCCTGAACCACGTTATAAGAAAGTCAATTTATGAGGTGTGGAATATATATAAAAGTCTATTAGAACGTAAAACTCCGTGGTGGCTCTTGCCATTGGAAGCGATTGCGGTTAAAAAATTAAATGTGGAAGGAAAATGGGCCACCTACGGAGATGTAATGATGGAGGAAGGAAACCAGTTGGAATAAAAACGTTTGAGGAAATAAAAGAATCGTGGAGGGATTGGTTGCATTATTGTCAGATAAATGAAGTGTTTAAAGAGGATTAAAAATGGTTTTGAAACAACAAGATCAAGATTTGAGATAGATTTATTGAATGATAAGACAAAAATATTGTCGAAAATGTATAAATTATTATTGGAATGGCATACTAAAGATGAGGAGGTAAAATCAGTAATGATACATTGGGCTAAAGATATTGGACATAATATACAGTTTGAAGATTGGGAGAGGTTGTGGAATGAAGGTATTAAGTTTACGGCATGCAATACGCTTAAAGAAAATGTTATGAAAATGATGTATAGGTGGTATTTAACACCAGTTAAACTAGCCAAAATGTATAGAACAAAAAATGAATGTTGGAAATGTAAGGAAAAAGAAGGTACTTTTTACCATATGTGGTGGATATGTAAAGAGGTAAAAGTTTTCTGGAAAATGATATATAATGAGTTAAAGAAAAAGTTTAAAAACACCTTTGTTAAGAAAACCAGAAGCCTTTTTATTGGGTATTGTGAGTAGAGAGATAACGAGACAAGATAAAAAATTGTTCTTATATGCAACAACTGCGGCAAGAATTTTGTTAGCCGAAAGATGGAAATAGCAGGAGTTGCCAACAAAAGAAGAGTGGCAGATGGAGCTGGCGAAACTGACAGAAAAATCTGGAACCAGCGAGACGAAGCATTCTAAAAGGACTGGAACACATTTATATTATATTTGAAAGACAACTGTAAGCAGTTAACATCACCAGCAGGGTTATCTGAAGATCTGTAAGATGAAATTGCTACCTATTCAGGCTGAGTAATACAAAATTTTAGGTAATGATATAACAGGGATAGGAAACGAAGCGGAATGCAAAGTTTAATTTTGTAAGCCATCAGACGGGAGAGAGGGAAGTTGTAATGCTCAGTTGATCCGAAGAGATAAAATAAGAGGGTACATAATGTGATTATATGTAAAACCAATAAAAATCATATATATATATATATATATATATATATATATATATATATATATATGACTTACAGCTGACAACAGCAGGCAAGAATTTCAATTGCAGTGGCCCTTTTTCCAACTACTGCAGTCATTGCTGGTAGCCTGGGTCGTATTGCTGTTCCTCACTGGGTACAGCTGGGATATCGTGCGGGTTATATCTGCGAAATGCTTTTGATCCACTTCCAGCTATATGTACCACAATAACTTGGATAATGGGACTTTTAGAATTACTGTTTCTGGCATCCGAAATGAATGAAAGTGCTCCTCATCCACTTCAAATACCTTTTGGTGATTGGAGCCGTGAGAAATTTAAAACGAAGTCTGCCTTGCTTGTATCGTGTTGTTATGTGTATAAATGTGTGTATCTGTCTAGAGAGATTAGATGATAGAACAACAGAAAATATATTTAATATCCAAACTTCTTGAGTGTGTCGTGTGTTGTCAGCTTTTGAGATGTTTTTTTTGAAATGCTTCTCCCACAGTCCATCCCACGATCCTATCGGCACGTCAGCTTCCCGGACGACGATGAGGAGATTGTGCGGATTAACCCACGAGAAAAGATCTGGGTGACGGGTTATGAGGACTACCGCCACACCCCCATCTGGGAGAAGTACATTGATCCGGACGATGGGGACTCGTATGTGCGATTTGCCAAAACCGAGGCCTCCAAACATGATTACAATTACCCTTACGTGGGCAACTCTGACTTCGATCTGTGCGAAGACATCAAGGGTGCTGTGGTTAAGACTCAGCCTGCCAGGTGCAAATCGCGGCGGCGAAAGGAGGATGGGGAGAGGTCGAGGTGCGTCTACTGCAGGGACATGTTCAACCACGAGGAGAACAGGCGGGGTCAGTGCCAGGATGCTCCGGACAGAATAAAGAGTTGCATCCGCCAAGTCAGCTGTATGTGGTGTGCGGACAGCATGCTCTATCACTGTATGTCTGACCCAGAAGGAGACTATACAGACCCTTGCTCTTGCGATACCAGTGATGACAAGTTTTGCCTCCGGTGGTTGGCCCTTATCGCCTTGTCTTTCCTTGCCCCCTGTATGTGCTGTTACCTTCCCCTTCGGGCTTGCTATCACTGTGGGGTCATGTGCAGGTGTTGCGGTGGGAAACACAAGGCAGCTGGATAACAACACTCAAAGCTTTCCCCTTTTAGCTAAGGAGCATCTTGGTCCGGAGCGTTCTCAATTTTTACGTTCGTCGTCACACGGCCCAAGGAGACTGACCAGAGTTCAGAAACCGGTGGGCTCGTCCCTCCTCCTCTTCCCCCTTTCTTTCTCTCCCTTTCCCACTCGGCTGCTATGCATTGATTGCTCACTGAGTTCTAACAGACTGATGTGCAGCATAAAAGACTTTTGTATTATTGATCTGTAATCAAGCAAGAATGTCTTGTACATGTTTATACCTCCCCTCTCCCCTTCCCCTCAGTTGAATGGTTGAGTGTGGTGGACTTTCAGAACTTATTACGGCTGTATCTGTATTTAGCAACCTATCGACACATGTGGAAATAAGGTATAATGAAATCCCACTTTAAATTGTGTTCAACTTGCAGCCAGTAAGTGTGTGTGTGTGTGAGAGAGAGAGAGAGAGTGTGTGTGTGTATAGAAATTGTGCTAATGACAAATGTGTACCATGACACAGTATCGCTGACAATCTTTATTGTAAGAATTTTGAGTCCCATCAGTTCTTTTGACAGTTGCTTTGAATGATTTCTCTGATCACCAAGTATTCAAGCAAAATGTGGGAAATGAGCCTTAGTATCACCTGTATAACATTTGTGAATCTGAGAACTTGTGTTTCAGACCAATTTTACACGTGAAAGGGAAACCCTTAAGTGTCTTCTCTCTTCTCCCCTCCCCCACACCACCACCTTAGTCTTTCTCCTCCAAATAACATTGGAAATTATAGCTTTAGTGTTGATATTCTTCACAGTGGAAATACTCCTCTATCCTACAGTGTTTCTATTTGAAACAAAGGGGGAATTTCACAAGTTACTAAATTAGCAGGTACACTCACGTGCTTGTGGTGTACCTTGAAACATATGAGGGAACATAGTTGTCTTTTATTTTTATTTTTATTTTAACCGTGTCTACAGTCTTGTCTACTAAGGATGGGTGACAATTCTGCTCTCTCTAGAATCCAAGAGCATTTGGGGAATGGATCTGGGGCCCTGTGTTTTTCCAGCGTTTCCAAACCAACCTGGGAATACAGGGGCGCCTCTCCAGCCAGCAGGAGCTGGTCTGTGCAAAGTGTTTTCATTTGTGCTTTGCCTGCCTCTCTTCCTTGGAGGCCTTTTGGACCACTTCTCCTGGACCACTTCCCATGAGGGGAAAGCTTTTTGGACAGAGGGAAAAACACCACTGCCTGCATCTGAGACTGTCAGGTGTGGGTGTGGATCCAGCACCACGACAGGCATCCGACCATCACAGCATTTGACAATCACCTGGGCGCAGGTAAGGGCGTGGCTTCTCTTTTTCATTATTCAGTTTTCCTCAGAAGGCCTACAGGAATCTGAAGGGGGGGAAAGTGAAATTGACAAACATCACCCCCACCAGTCCGGAGAAGCCTAGTAAAACTTTCTGAGCTAATCAGTTTCACTGGGATTCTCTAAGCTAGCTGTAGAGAAATGTGTGTGTGTCAGTTTCAAGAAAGCTTTAACGTTGCTGCGCATTGCAGGGTCTCTTTCTTCCACTTTCCCCCCCCCCCCCAAGTTCATTGGTGAAATTGACCGATAAAGGATTTCCCCCCACCTGGGCAGCAAGTCTCTTCCATCCCCCAAGCCTTTGGATCTGCAAAGTAGGCGCACTTGCAGTGTGGGCACGAATAATTCCTGGTGGATTTAATGCGCAGATAGGAAGCAGAAAGTACCGAGGGGGGAAGATGTGCTATGTTGTTACCAGGGTTTTCCATGGTGTGTCCTGATCTGACCCCCCAGTTCTGTCTGCTGTGCAGACTACAGGATCCGCCTGGGGTCGACAGAGGGTCGTGCCTCTTTCTGCTTCCAAATGCACTGAACCAGCATATTTGGGATCTGCAGAGAACCCAGGGCAGACATCCCTTAGGCCAGAGCTGGGTCAATCCCAGGCACCTGGTCACCTTGGTGCCTTCAAACCAGACACTAGGAAGATTGAAGCATTTCCCCCCAGCCCTGACCTAAGTTAGAGGCAGGCCCTGCGGAAATCCGTGGGTGCCCCAACACGGAAAGGCACTTGATTTCCGTAGTACTTGGTGGTGCATAAAACGTGTGTGCTTTGCAGGATCTGTACCTTCTAACAGGCTGCTTCTTTCTTGCTTGTGAAATGCGTACAGTAGGGTGACACGATGCTTTTGACTTTGTGTGGGTTTGATTTTCTTCTTCGAAGCCATGTCTTGTGTACAAGGCTTGTAATTATCTGGGGAAATAATAATATTTTTCTAATATATGACATGGAATGGCCATTTTTTTTATTCAAAGGAATAATGTAGAGCAGTTTAGCTATAATATAGCATAGTACAATCTGAGTAATCCAAGGCAGCTATAGGCACCGGCTTGTGAGAACTGGCGCTGCTGTTTCTGCCATAATCTTTTTTCCGCAGCCAAGTGCCGGTGAGTGCTTGCCCTTGCCCTCCCTCCCTCCTTCTTGCACATTGACATGAGTCTTAAAGGAAGAGGAACTGAGTTTTATTTTATTTTGTTGCCAAATAGATGCAAATAGCGACATGCTTGCCACTCTCCTTGTGAAAACAGGCCACAAGGAGTCACCACAGCTTTTTGTCACATATGCAATGGGTGTGTGTGGCATATGTTACGGCTGAAACCTGGAGCTTGAGCAGATCTGCTTACACTCAGGCACTGACCTAATGATTTGATTACGAGCTTTTCTGTTTGGTTTTTAAACTCCTGGACACATGGCGGCACCCATTGGGCCAACCCAGAAACTCATGGGCCAGGATCCAGGGCCATTTGGCAAAGCAATCATTTGAGGCCTGTTTGCAAACACGGACCCTGCACCCTCTTTCCACCAGATAAGCCACTGTTGTGAAACTCAGGGGACCTTCAGGAGCCGTTTCAGAAACCAAGCGGGGAGACCTTTGGGGTGGAGGTGGGGGTCTGTGTTGAAACTTGAACATTCCTAGGGACTTCTGCGGGTTCCTTCTTGCCTTTTCAGCATGGAAGACGACTGGAGCACAGCCCTTTTCCCACTCACCACAAAGGCACAGCCATAAGCTCCCAGGCCGGTGGGTGGGTGGGAATTTGTGTTGGAGCTCCTCCCCATGCCAATAATTACCCTCGTTTCTGGGAGGAGGTGCAGCGTGGGCTCTTCCCAGGTGGCTTGGGACTTCCCACATTACCTTTCCATACAGAAAAGAGCATATTGCAGTAACTTCCATTTCTCAAAGGTAATGGAAAGATGGCCCCAGACATCATCATATATATATATATATAAAGAACCAAGGCAGAAGAATTCTGGACTGTACCACTAAAGTTAGGGAGTCACATTTAATTTCCCCCATATTAAAAACAACAACAAAAGACTCGTTGCTTGTAACAAGCTAGCAGACCAGAGAGATTAAGCATGCCTATTTTTCTGATGTGCTAGTCTATTAGGCTTATTAAGCAGGTAAAAAAAATAAATATATGCAACCTGCAGTGATACAGTCTAGAATTCTATATAATGTGTAGATTGGCTGTATGATCTCTCTAGTTCATATTTTGGTATTCAAGATTTGGGATTTGTCTGTAACATATATAATGTAGGCTTCAATGTTTCTGCATTGGTTAGGTTTTACGTTTGTAAATGTAAATGGACTGCTAAATGGCAAGGGAAGCTTTTCATTTTCTTTTCTTTTTTTTAATTTTTATTTTGTAAACTCGTGGAAGGAATAAATATTTTGTGCCTAATAGCAAATGACAAATCGCTGTAAATGGTGACTAGCAAACATCATGCCAGCCTCAAAATAAAATAATAACAAAGTGATGGGGACAGTATTTTGGTTTTGCAAGTTGTTCCGCTATTCTGAATTTCTGTAAGGTCTCCTCCCCGCCCCCAACAAAAGCACAACACTACAGAAGAGATCTTACAGGTTGTGAAGCCTCTCAGTTCAAGTGCCCCTATTTATTTTGCTAAAGCAGACATGCTCCAAGCCTCAATGTATGTCCTCTTCTGTAAATTCCCTCTTTTCTCTGGTTTTGGTTTAATCCTGATTCAGTCGTTCCATGTTTGTTCTCCCTCTCCCTCTCTCCCCCTCCATGTGAGTTGTTGGGGGGTGTTTTCGTTAGTGCAGCGAAATTGGCACAAGGGTAGAAATGGGAGGCTGGGAGGGGGGTTTCCCCCCTGTAAATATTTCCCATTGATCTCCACACTGCAACTGAACAGTGTGTAGTGTTTTTCCTCTGTTGGTTTTTCAGTACTGACATTAATCATCTGAGAAATTATTCAGATTTTATTTTTGTATCTGTGGTAACAATCCATTAACCAAAAGCTGTTTCTTTCCCCCCAGTTCGGAACATTTCCCCCCCCCCCAAGCTCTTGCTCACATTAACAAATTTAAGTGCCTGAAGCAAACCTTCTATTATGTATCTGTATACTAAAAGTTTAAAACTCTGTTGTATTGATTTTTATAAGCCTTTTTACCTCTGTGTAAAGAATATATATACAAGTGTATGATGTATATTTTAGTTCTTAACTTCTTTTTTTATTGTTTCTAATATGTATGATCATTGTAGCTATTGCTTTAAAAATGTACCATGTAAATATAAATACATCATATCAAAAGAAAAGCTGTGTGACATGCTTTGCAAGTCTTTAACCGAATGGTTTGGGTATCTGAAAGATGAGAAGAACCAAGGTGTATCTTTGTGCTGCATTCTAGAATACTAAAGGTACACCCAAACACATTTTCTGAGCAATAATCTCTTAGCACAAGGAAATTGTAGCGTGAACTGGGAAAGCGTTGTCATGTCCTTTCCCCACGGTAGCAGCTGATCTAGAAAGTGCAGTCATGGATATTGTAGCTCATCCTACTTTTTCCTTCACTGATCTCAGGTGGAGAAATTCAGTTCCACAAACTGGTCCTAAATTCAAAGCTGCTCTTCACCTGCACTCCCTCAACATATGCAGGACAATACAGTGGTGCCCCACAAGACGAATGCCTCGCAAGACGAAAAACTCGCTAGACGAAAGGGTTTTGCGTTTTTTGAGTCGTTCCGCAAGACGAATTTCCCTATGGGCTTGCTTCGCAAGACGAAACGTCTTGCGAGTTTGTTTCCTTTTTCTTAAAGCTGCTAAGGCGTTAATAGCCGCTAAGCCACTAATAGCCGTGCTTCGCAAGACGAAAAAACCGCAAGACGAAGAGACTCGCGGAACGGATTAATTTCGTCTTGCGAGGCACCACTGTATTTGTGCCTGCAGTTCTTCCATGAGGAAGGAGGAGACATTGATCTCCATTGTAAGTGCGTTGGGAAGTGGTGACAACATAGTGCCCCCCTAACTTGATATTTTATAGGGACGCAGGTGGCGCTGTGGTCTAAACCACAGAGCCTAAGGCTTGCCGATCGGAAGGTCGGTGGTTCGAATCCCCGCGACGGGGTGAGCTCCCATTGCTCGGTCCCTGCTCCTGCCCACCTAGCAGTTCGAAAGCACGTCAAAGTGCAAGTAGATAAATAGGTACCGCTCCGGCGGGAAGGTAAACGGTGTTTCCGTGTGCCTCTCTGGTTCGCCAGAAGTGGCTTAGTCATGCTGGCCACATGACCCAGAAGCTGTCTGCGAACAAACGCCGGCTCCCTTGGCCAATAAAGCAACACCAGAGTCATCCGCGACTGGACCTAACAGTCAGGGGTCCCTTTACCTTTACCTTTAACTTGATACTAGGCTGCAGTCTTATGCAGTGCCAGTAAAATCAGCTCTGTGTGTGCATGTATGGTGTCAGGCTTCCTCTGTGTTAATCCTAACTTTTCCTCCAGTCTTGGCATTTTGTATCAGGAAAGAAACTACATCCAACCCAAATGTTTTTAAATTACTGTAACTTCACTATAGGTCGTTAAATGCAAAATGCTATTTTGATATGGTTTACTGCTTTAAAAAAAATAATCCCATTTCTAGTGGTAATTCCAGAATTCTCAAGTTATCCTCTCTCTCTTAACATGTAAGAACAGAATTCGTTCTCTGTTGATTCTCTGTCCCTGGGTTCATTCTTGCCCTGCCCTCTTCCTACACAGATATATCCAGTTTCACAGGGGAGAGAACCAGATCAACAGTGAGTGAGGCTTTCAGTGCTATCAACCTTGAAGAGACGGTCCAGTGTAATAAAAGCATTTTAGGTATAGAGATACTGAAAGTGTACTGTAGCCTAGTTGATAATCCTCTTGTGAGTCTGAGAGACCCAGCTCTCTCGGAGAGGTGATGTACTATTTTTTCCCCCCTGTGAGATCAGTGTGCAGTTCACAGAACGTACACATTTCAGCTCCAAGATCCTGATCTTTTGAGACTCCAAAATGTTTCAAACAGATTTGTGTTTCCACCCTTTGTTTCAGAAGACTCTTGACTTCAGTACGATGGAACCTCAGTTTTCGAGCGTCTCAGAAGCCGAACTATTTGGAACCCAAACACGGAAGTAATTGCTTCCATTTTCTAACGTTTTTTGGAAGTCAAACGGCTTCCAGGGAGTTTTCCCCCCTTTGACTTTGCAGCCAGCCCATTGATCTTTGGTTTTCTAACATTTTGGAAGCTGAACAGTCTTCCAGAATGGATTATGTTCAAAAGCCGAGGTTCCACTGTAGAAGAAGAGTTTGGATTTGATATCCCGCTTTATCACTACCCTTTGAGTCTCAAAGCAGCTAACAATCTCCTTTCCCCTCCTCCCCCACAACAAACACTCTGTGAGGTGAGTGGGGCTGAGAGACTTCAGAGAAGTGTGACTAGCCTAAGGTCACCCAGCAGCTGCATGTGGAGGAGCGGGGAAGCGAACCCGGTTCACCAGATTACGAGTCCACAGCTCTTAACCACTACACCACACTAGCTCTCAGTCGTCGTGATCTGTCCACAAATCTCAGGAACTAGAGAGAAGGGTTTAAAATTCAAACATCTTTGGTTTCTGTATCTCATGATCTCACTTGGGATTAGATGTATCAGCTCAGCTAGGGAACAGGAAGTCTTCCTATCAGTGCCATGGATCTTCACACTTCATAGCAGCTTTCTAAACATGATGACATACTGCATATCCATAGCCCAAGGGACTTTAACTCTTGATAGGGAATCATGCTGGCATTCTGAAACAATTCCCAATAAATTTAGTGGGACTTGCCCCCGAGCAAGTAAGCCTATGATTTCAGCCTTGTTTTCTAAAGGAGGTCTCCTTCTGCATTCATGTAACTCTCCAGAGGCTATTGATTACTTTCTTGCTTTTATGTATGGAAGAACTAAGAATTACAGTATTGGATACCCAATCAGCCTTAATTTCAGGCAAGGCAATATTGCCATCCTTTATTTGACCATATAAAACGCTCTCCTCCTTTTCCTAGAAGCTTTACAGGTTTTAGGTGACCTAGTAACATCTGTGGTTGTATTATATATTAATTAAAATGCACTAGTTAAACTGCTGCCCTTTCAAGGTGGCTATCTGTGGCAATGCTTCTTTGTGTAAAGCTCGCTGAGTGCAGTCATCAACTTTTAAAACATCCTCGGAGTCTTGCATCCACTACTGAGTTGTCCGAAGTGATGCTGTGCATTTGCACAGCACAGAATGACCGCTAAAAATCAAACATTGCAGGAGGTAACTTGTGAAAATACAAAAAAGGCATTTTCTTGCTAAAGCAGCTTGATTGACAGCTCTGTTTTGCATTAATGGATGAGGGAAGAAATGAGATGAACTGTACTCCTACACTGCTTTTTGTGTTACCTAAAACACTGGTCAACACTGAATGGTTTCACTGTATCCATTGCTCGGAATTAGATCTGTCATGAGCAGAGCACACCTTGCAGGAACAGAGATACCCGATTCTTGCTCTCTGCAGCTGTGGAGATATTGCTAAATCCAGCTTGTAAATACCTCCAACCATGCTCTGGAAAACACTGCCAAAAGCAGGATACTGCCATGCTCCTGTGCATTTTAACAGCCTGGTATGCAAAAGATAGCAAGTAAACATTTTATGTTGCTTCCCCACCCCCACCCCCCCACTTTGATATCTTTGAACCTAGCAATACAGCATGTGGAGATGCCAAGGTATCGTTTATATTGAGATTGAAAATATTCTCGGCCAAATCAAATGTATTCATTCTGTATTTTTGTCTTCACTTTGAGGTCTGATGGGCCTGCTATATAGCTGTCCTTATCCATGAGGGTGTCCCACCAGCAAGGGGAGGTAGAGGTTAGTAGGCCCACAATTCTGGAACAGATGAGAAGGTAAGGCAAGCTCACTACCTTGAACAAAAAGCAAGTTGCTGATTTCAGGACCACCATTAGTGGTCCTGCAGCAGAGGCAGAAGATAAAGGTCTCAGTGGTGTCGAAGGGAACTGGTAGATCTTTGAGAGTTTGGAGCAGGCCAGGGGTTTTCAACCAGTGTGCCATCAGGGCTGATTCAGGCAACACTGACTCCATCCGTCTTCCCTTCCCTCCTTCCTCAGATGCCCTCTCACTGTTTGTGAAATTTAGTTATCATAGCAATATAGAATCTGTGCCAAAAGGTTCATAGAACTGATTCTTAGTTGAAATTATAGCTTGGAGGACAGCCTGCCAATCGACCAGTGTCGCTGCAGCCATTGGATGGATAATGTCAGATGTCTTTGTCACTGCCAGCAAAAGAGTAGTGTTGAGGGAATAGGAGAATCTGGTCATAAGATAATGTACCATTACATCTGAAGGGCCATAAACTGGAGAACCCCCTCTCCAATCGTGTTCTGAGGGTACAACCCATAGGGATGTTGCTGAAGTTCTGGAGAATGTGTGTCTTATCAGAGACCGGAAGAGGGACCAGCTAAGAGGCATCCTCAGTTCCACAGAAGAAGGGTGAGATAAGCCCAAACATATTATCGTGGCCATGATAACTTGAAACTTGATCTCTGCTCTTCAGGTGTTCTTTTCTCACATGGTGAAAACTGGAAAGTGATGTGGAGGTTTACGCTAAGCACATTACAGGACTATGGCATGGGGAAAAGGTCCATAGAGGACAGAATTGTGGAAGAATGCAGTGTCCTGATTAAGACATTTGAATCTTACCAAGGTGGGTTAGTGTTTCCCTCTACTGCTCCAGGGCAAAACAACACTACATTAGATGCCCACAATATTGTGTTATATACATATTGCTAACTCTCAGAACTATAGTAACCAGGATTCCCTGTGAAGAAGTTACCAATCTGCAGTGTTCAGGTCAGTGTGAGGTAATGCTGGCCTCTGTCCATCTTTCCTGTCCTCCCTCCTACGATCCCCTCTCGCATCTCTGCCTCCTAAAGGCTTGCACAGCTGTTTGTTGCAGCAGCCCTGGCTACAAGCTCTGCCAGTGAATGGTGCCTCTGGGGCGGGCCAGGGGGTGCTGGTTCCCAGGAACTGAGGCAACCTCGAAGCAAGCAGGCAAGTGGGTGAGGGAGCCCAGCCAGCCCTTGCTGTTGGGAATGGACAGACAAGTGGGAGGCTGGGCAGGCAGACAGGCACCATGCTGGCCTTCCTTGTGCTTGCTGTGTGCAAAGGCCTGCCTGGAAGCTGAGTGCACAGCGCCAAAGGGGAGCCTTTGCAGGCCCAGTGGCACCCACTGCTGCCTCCCAGGGTGAGTAAGGTGCTGGCCTCACATTCACCTTTGGCCAGTTTCCGTCAGGCCGCTAAGGCTGGGGGCATCCTCTTCCCAGCCCCCTGGGAGGCAGTGTAAGGAGGCACCTCTCTTGGGGGTGGCAGTGGCTGCTTGGAGGACTCCCAAGGAGAGGGGAGAGGAGGCTGAGGGAACACTTCACAGAGGAGGGTATTTGAAAAGAGGAGGGGCTGCTGGCGCTGCAACATGATTCCAACCAGGGTACCACAGAAAGAATGTAGTTGGTCAAGGGAACCATGGACTCAAAAAGGTTAAAAACTTCGGAATTAGATAGTCACGAGTGCTGCAACTGTTCAAGTGGTACCTCAGGTTACAAACACCTCAGGTTACAAAAGCTTTGGGTTACAAAGTCCGCTAACCTGGAAGTATCAATCAATCAATCAATCAATCAATCTTTATTACGGTCCATAGACCCAACAAATCGTTACAAAGCAATGCACAATTCATACAGCCTACCTAACCTGGAAGTAGTACCTTGGGTTATGAACTTTGCCCCACGATGAGAACAGAAATCGCGTGCCGGCTGCAGGAGGCCCCATTAGCAAAAGTGTGCCTCAGGTTAAGAACGGTTTCGTGTTAAGAACAGACCTCTGGAACGAATTAAGTTCGTAACCCGAGGTACCACTGTAAAGGGATGGTGTCCATTTCTGCAGCTGTTGGCAGTAGGATTCCTAGCTGTGGGAAATCTCTGGATCTTCCTGTTACTCAGAGTAGACTGTGGTGCAGTCATTGGAGTCTGTTGGCAAAGGAGTCTCCTTGGGGTTCAGTAAGTGACATGTGGGAATACCTTTTATTGGGACCAACTGAAGAAAAAGCAAAAAGTAACAAAATAGCCTCTGGACTACCACAGCTGGATTTGAACCAGCTTGCTATGTATCCCCCTCCCACCCATCAACAGTTCAGGTGGTGGGAGTGGTCCCAAGAGGCTGGGACTTATTCTTCTCACAAATGGACATCACTCCATTGGTGCCCTTTCTGGGAGTGAAGCACTCTGCCCTGCCACAGCGCACTCCCAGCAGACACAGAATCCTAGAATTGTAGATTCATCTAGTCCAACCCCTGCAATACAGGAATCCTTTGCCCAACATGGTGCTTGAACCCACAACCCCCAGATTAAGTCTCATGCTATGCCAGCTGAACAACCCCTGGATCCTCGACTAGCTAGTGCTCTGAGCAGAAGTCTAACATAGGATGTGGTAAAAGGTAAAGGGACCCCTGACCATTAGGTCCAGTCATGACTGACTCTGGGGTTGCAGCGCTCATCTCGCTTTATTGGCCGAGGGAACCAGTGTACAGCTTCCGGGTCATGTGGCCAGCATGACTAAGCCACTTCTGGCGAACCAGAGCAGCGCACGGAAACACCATTTACCTTCCCGCCAGAGCTATTTATCTACTTGCACTTTGACGTGCTTTTGAACTGCTAGGTTGGCAGGAGCAGGGACCGAGCAACAGGAGCTCACCCCGTCGCGGGGATTCGAACCGCTGACCTTCTGATCGGCAAGCCCAAGAGGCTCAGTGGTTTAACCCACAGCGCCACCCGCGTCCCTTATAAGGAGGGGGGTAGATGGGGTTATTCTCCCTGCAAAGTCAGATAATGGTATTCTCTTCCCATGGGGGTTCATTTATGGGTCTCTCTAAACGCAGAGAGCGGTGAGGCTCAAGGATTCCTGGTTTTCATACATCTGCAAGGGGAGGGGGGCCTTTTTCCTATTGAAATTCCATATTGAATTACTGTTCAGTGTATACACCAAGGAATTCATTTAGACACTCCCATTCCTTTTTCACTTCACTTTTTTGTTTTTGTCTTATTATATCTGTCAATTTGGCTAATTCTAAATATTCTGATATATATATATAAGCCGCACTTTAACTTTTCAGTGTCAGAATTGGGCGGGGGGGGGGAGTGTGGCTTATATTCGGACCAATACGGTACTTTAAATTGCTACCTTGGGGGTTCCTCTCAGGTCAAATCCAGCAAAACTGGAACAAAGCAAATGACACTTGAAGACAGACCCAGCTTAAGAGTTTCTACTCTTATCCTTGATATTTCATCCCCCTCAGCTGCAGACTGAGATATTGCACACATACCAGAGGTACGCCGCAACATTTTGTTGTGGACCCCACTTGCGGTCGCCTGTATTGCCCTCTGTTGATGGATGCCTTGTTCTTCCCTCCGTTGAGATCCAGACATGGCTTAATCAAAGCAGAAAGGCAGTCGGTCTAATTGAGACCTGTAAAAGAAGTAGAGGCAATTGTCCAAAGACAACAAATGATTATTGAAGAATTAAACAATTCATTCACTAATGTTCCTTACACAACGTGTCAGCAGAGAGTAAACCCTAAGGCACAACAGTGCGTGCCTCCTGCTTAGCCCCACTGACCTGCAGAAAGGCCTGCAGACTTAATAACTGAAAAGTGTATGTTTCACTGTCTTCCTTTTCCCACCTCTCACCTGCCCTAACTAAACCCTCTTCCCTCTTAAATGCTTTGGAATTCTGATGTTGAATGCAGCACCTCATCAACACACACAACACACTTTGGTTTTTCAGAAACAGCTTGCAAAAGCTACGCAGAACTGCAGTCAGAATTTGCCTGACGTGCAGCATTTTGGTTTTCTTCATGGCAAAATCAACCCCACCCCTTGGTAAAAGGATGGCAACCACGGGGAACAGGAAATCTCCAATTCCCTCCGAAGAAATGCACACCTGTATCATGACCACCAGGAAGCAGCTGGTGTGTGGTAGCCATAAACACTTCCCAGCTGGCTTTCAAACCTTTCCTGGAATTATTACATCCACGATAGTCCTCCCTCCTTTTGCGGTGGGGGTGCTGTTTCTTCTGACTTTCAGCAGAGAATCAAGAAGCGGAAAGGGAACTATCCATCTTAAATGCTGGGGGAGAGGTAAATTGGCGCATTTTGTGATCACCAGCTGAAGCGCAGCCCAAGGTTATTCAAGTTCATTATGATAAGAATAGGGGAGATGCAAGTGTAAAGTGTGTGTGACTCATGACAGCAGATGGCTGCGCTGAATGCCATTTTAGAGAACTCCCTGGATAAAGAGACCCTGAGCTCTGCTATCCAAAACACATACCCCCAATCTGGAAAGATCTGTATTTAACAGCAAGGGAAGAGCTCTTGTTCCCCACGGTAAAAGGCCAGAGGACACTTCGTAATAACATGGAAGAGTGAGAGCCAGGATAATAAATAGTTATCCTTACAATCTGTAGTTTAACACTGAGATGTCAGCAGCAGCTGATGCTCAGTCTTGCTTTCAGCCCCATCCAGGTGGTGCTGAGCTGGAAGGAGGGAGAAAAGGAAAAGGAGTGATGTCACCACCCAAGTCAGCAGAGCAAACTGAGGACACAGCACACTAATTATTTTACTCCGAGTTGGGCTCTGCGGGGGAGGATACCCTCAAAAAGAGGGACTTGGAGCCGGGAGAAGTATTTTTAGAAGCTTAGGAATGGTGTTGTTAAAATAATTAAAATGATATACTTTAAATTATATTGAAGAATCCGTAGCTTAGTGGTCCAGCACATGGTCTGGTCCCATGCAGAAGACCATTATCTGAGATAGTATAAGGCAGCTTCCTGTGTTCCTTGGTGTTTGTGGTTATAAAAATAACCGCTACGCAAATCTGGAGTGGAGCGGAATCCCGAAGACAGATGCATGTCCTGTACGCCTCTTTCCAGCAACTCCTGCAGCCAAGCTGGTGCCAAACGTCTTGCTGGGCTTTCCTTTGGACCACATCAATGCGGCTGAGAGAGAAGGCCTTCAGACTCGCTGCCTGGGCTTGCACCCTGGAGAAGTCACTTTGCTGCTGTTAATGCAGCAAAAACAACACGGGAGGCAACAGTTTTGAGTTAACGGTCTCTGCAGGTGCTGTGACTCCCCAGTGGTTTCACTTCACCCCCGAGGTGCACTCCATTGCATCTCAAGACTGTTGGATACCATCAAAATAAAAAGGAAGATTAAATAAGGTTGGCACAAGTAAGCAATAGCTCAGCCGGGGGTACTGAGCTGCCGGCAGCGCCAGCAGGAACTGGGACACTGACTTGAGGAGAGAGCTATGCTATGTGCCTACTTGAGCTAATTTGGTTGCAGAAATAACTGCAGCAAGGAAGCAGCATAAACTTGCGGCTGACGTGTGGTTTGTTGGCTGATGGCATCATGCGGACACTTCATATGTGCTAACGAAGTGCAGTTCAGAGTCAGTTAGCTAACCTACTGCCAGCATCTGAAGTTTAGGTACAAGGAAACTGTGTAGGTGTGCTTTCTGCTAGAGATGTACTGAACTAGTCTTGGTTCCCTGTGGAGGGACCAATATGGTGACAGCTGTTGTAGCAACAATGGTGGTGGTGGGGAAATAGATGTGGGGTATTGCATCACCATTGCAACTGGATGCCATGCACAACTAGAGCATCTTAGACTTGCCAGGTGTGTAGGATCTTCAGACTTAAATTACCCTGTCCCACAGATGGTAGGGAAGTTATATGCCCTGAGTTAGTTTTTAGCCTGGAGTAAATGCTGCCCCACTCATTCTAAACTCACAAATCATACGACAAATAAACTGCCCAAGATGTCAAAAAATGTGTCAAGTAAGCAGATAGCTGGGTCATTCTTCCATATGTGGTGGCCATGTAAAAAAGCTAAAGGCTTTTGGGAAATGATATGTAATGAAATGAAATGAAAATATTTAAATGGGCTACTTCCAAAAGACCAGAAGCTTTCATTACAGTCATAACTTGGGTTGAAGTAGCTTCAGAATGAATATTTTTGGGTTGTGCTCCATGGCGACCCAGAAGTAACAGAGCGCGTTACTTCCAGGTTTCGCTGCTTGCACATGCGCAGATGCTCAAAATGACGTCATGCGCGGAAGCGGTGAAACGCAATCTGCGCACGCGCAGACGTGCAGTCGCGTCTTACGTTTACTTCAGGATGTGAATGGGGCTCCGGAACAGATCCCGTTCATATCCAGAGGTACCACTGTATATCCATAATAGGGACAGAAGACTCCAAAGAAGATGGCCAAACTAGTTCTGTATGTGACAACAGCAACTAGAATATTATATGCCCAGAAATGGAAAGAAGAGAAGATTCCAACGAAGGAAGAGTGGCTTTTGAAAGTAATGGACTATGCAGAAATGGCAAAACTGACAGTGAAATTAGGAGATCAAAATGATGAACATTTTATAGAAGCACAGAGGCCTTTCATGGAATATTTATAAAAATATTGTCCTCAAATGAAAGCGTGGGCAGGATTCGGATAAAAGCAGTGGAAGAAAAATGATAGAATAATTGTAATAGAGAAACTTTTTGTAATAGATAATGGTGCAATGCAGAACAACAACAACTTTTTTTTAATTTATCTACCCCACCCATCTGGCTGGGCTGCCCCAGCCACTCTAGGTGGATTCCAACACAAATAAAAACATAATGAAACATCAAACATTAATAGTAACAATCTGATCGAATATAAAAAGTCACAATAACTTTAAAATAAACAACTTTTATCAAACAAAAGAACTTTCAGCAATCCATCATAAACAGTAAAATTAAACATCAGCAAACGATAATTTAAACAGTTTACACTCATCAACCACAAGAAAGAATTACTAATCTATAATCAATAAAAATTGCAGCAAATTTCAATGCATAAAATAGCACAAAACATACAAAACCATAAAAAAGGATCAAATTGAGAAACAAGCACACAACTTATAAAACTTTTTTTTTTAAATATCCCTGAACTCCTTTTTTCCCAGCTGCTGCTGCTGCTGCTGCTGCTACTGTTCTTAATGTCATGGTCTGGGAAAGGCTCCCAGGGCAAGGCAGGTGGAAGCACTATTGCCTGATAAAGAACAGAAAGTCTCTCTCCCCTCACAATGCAGTAGTCCAAGCGGGAGACAGTCAGAAACAAATCAGCAGTTTGTCTTTAAGGTCCATAAGAATGAGTCTCAAAAAATGTACGGGCCTCCCAAAGCAAGACAGATGGGCTTCCTTGGGTAAGTAGTTCCAAAGTTATGATGCTACTGCAAAGAAAAGACTTTGCTGACTTCATTGTACTAGGCTTTGTTGTATATCTGTAAGGAATTTACAGAATATTTATTGTGAATAATTTCCTCCCAATGAATGGCTGGTCTGCTCCCCTACTCACATTTATAAAGCCTCCACAGAACTTTCTCAAGTGCTATGACTGCACAAGACCTTGTCTAGTGAAAGGGGCGGTTGTTGATTTTTTCAAAAAACAAAAACATAGCATTTCTCCCTCCAGATGTGAATCACTGAATCCTTTTATTATCTCTGTGTCCTCAAGATTCCTTTGATGTCCTGGAAACTCACAGGGCCATTTGGGATTTTGTTAAAAAATGTACACATTTCTGTACTTTGGTTAATCTAGCCCTTGAGCCCGTGAAAAAGCCATTATCTTCTTATTTGAACAGCCCCATTTTAATTTAAAATGGATAGGTATTTGTCCACACAAGTTCACTATTAGAGGGAAAGATGGAGGCTAATGGAGACCCACACTCATCTATGAGCGTACGCTTGCTAAACATAAATGCTGTGGTAAAAGTGTCTTGAAATTAGGTGTGAGTAAATATAAAGACATTATATAATTATATAAATATAAAGAAATATAAAGACAAGGCTATTGCTTGCGAAAAATTGGAAAAGTGGTGTTATACCGACAAAAACAGAGTGGCTTGCCAAATTATTGGAGTATTACAATATATCCAAAACAATGGGAGAAATTGGAAGGATCTCAAAAGAGAAGATAGACAGGGACTGGAAGGTGTTTAAAGGATATTTGCAAAACCATATTGAAAAATCAGAACTCGTATTAGAATAAACAAGTTCCGTTTTAAATACTGAAATACTAAATAAGATGGATAACAATGTGTAATAGAAAAAGGAACATGAAATTAGGTTAAAGGTGTGTGAAAGAAAGTACCGGTAATAGAAGTGGAAAGAAATTGCAATTGAGTTGATTGGAAGTCTAACGCAAAGGTGGGGTGAGGGGTGGTGGATGGTGATGGGAAAAGGAATTATCTGTGGGACTGAGTATGTTTGAAGATTTTTAAGGATTGTGTGAAATGTATGTTTGTATGCTTGTATAATTGCAATATGTGTGTATTAAAAATAAAATTAAAAAATTAAAATTAAAATAAAGAAATTAGGTGTGGGGTTTTTTTGTATATATATATATATATATATATATATAAAGAGAGAGAGAGAGCGCCAAGAGATGAAACTCTAAAAATGGTAGTAAGAAAAACAAATCCCGAGTACCCAAGGCTAATGGACTTGTCAATGGTTTTACATTGAACTCTAAAACCGACCAAGTGGCTCTGTCTTTAGATTCAAAGTGACAATGTGAGAGAGTAAGTCAGGCCAGCGACTGCCATATTGTTCGAAGTTCATTCCTGGCGAAGACGGACAAAATCAGATGAATGATGGTGCCTTGATGTCCGGCAATGCAGGGTGCGGGAGGTCTAAAAATTCTGAAGGATGCAAAGCCAGTAGAGCACCAAAAATACACACATAGTTTCAAGGGTGGAAACTATCTTGCTTCTGGTCAGAAGCCAAGTGTTTTATATATTTATTTTCACTTGTGCCATCAGAAGAATCGATAAATGTGATGGGGTTGCAGTTGAAGCGTGCATATTTTGTGACTTCCCAAATGAACTGAATCAGGGGCAGTAAGAGAGACATCACCTCCTTTGTCAGTGGGCCTCGCGACTGTGGGTGGGCATGGCCCTGGCACTGAAATTTGTGGGTGCACATGGGGAATTTTGTGGGTGCTCGGGCACCCAGGTCCCCAATGTGCTGAAGGCACAAATCAATTTGTTGTACCATCATTTGTTATCCTTAGAAGCGGGACTGCTGCCTTGCTTGGAGGAAGTACAGAAGATCACAAGTAGAACATTGCCACTGTGGTTAGTAGCCATTTGATTATCCTCCATTTGATTAATTAGTCATTGTCAGGGACCTTGAATCTTGCACCCTGCCTTCAAAGGTGCCAATGTGTGAGTGACCTTATAAATAGTATTATCTTTCTGTTGTTGTTTAGTCGTTTAGTCGTCCCGGACCCGTTCTGGGGGCTGGGGTCGGGGGAAGCCCGAGCTTCCCCCGACTCCAGCCCCGCAAGCTCCGGGAGCGATGGCAAGGTTGCGCAACCTCACCTTCGCTCCCGGACCCCCAGCCCCGAGGCTAAAAACGAAGCCAGGACAGTTAGCGGGATCCATCCCGCTCGCTGTCATAGCTTCTTTGCTCTTTGGGGCTCGGGGGGGAAATAATTTTTTCCCCCTTTATTTCCCCCTCCCCCCCCAAAAAAGTGCGCCCTATGGGCTGGTGCGCCCTATAGGGCGAAAAATACGGTACTTGTCTCTTGTGTGTAGATGCTGCTGTTTTGGCTGCATAAAAAACTTGAACAAACCTCTTTTCTAGCTATAGATGAAATTTAAAAACGATGAGCTGAGTTTTATGGTTCCTTGATGTGAGGTGCTGAGACATGTAGCTCATTGATTGCACCCACCCTCCCAATGAGAGGGAAAGTAATTTTCTTTATACAGTACAGTGGTACCTCGGGTTAAGTACTTAATTCATTCTGGAGGTCCGTTCTTAACCTGAAACTGTTCTTAACCTGAGGTACCACTTTAGCTAATGGGGCCTCCCGCTGCCGCCGTGCTGCCGGAGCACGATTTCTGTTCTCATCCTGAAGCAAAGTTCTTAACCTGAAGCACTATTTCTGGGTTAGTGGAGTCTGTAACTTGAAGCGTATGTAACCTGAAGCGTATGTAACCCGAGGTACCACTGTATATGTATCTGAAACATTATCTGCACTCTACACTGGCAGGATGCAGCCAGTTCCCTGACTGTACTGCAGACCCTCAGCCACAATTCAAGCCCTGCTCTTTTGAACTGCAAAACTAGTAATTTTAATTTTCAGAGGTAATTTTAATCCGTTTTGGGATTTTAACTTTTGCATGGTTTTTAAAGCATGGTTGTGATTCTTCTTCTTCTTCTTCTTGATTTTACGGTTTTCTCTTCTGTAAGCTGCTTTGAGGGTTGTTGTTTTTTACAATCAAGTGGTGTATAAATTTTGCGAAATAAATAAATAAATGCAACTCTTATTTGACATGCACACTGCGCTGCAATTCATACCCGCAGCGCTGTTTTACTGCAAATGTTAGCAGGTCGCCAGACATCTTCCCCACCTTTTAATTTAGACGGTTGTGGAGGACTGACAGTTGTGAGACTGCCTTGCAAGACTATTTCGTTGCAGCTAACTCCCCCCGCCCAAAGGAAAACACACAAAGCGAATCACAAACCCCTGAATGCATCTCTTGAGACATCTGGTCTGCCGTTTAAAGTGCCACATGATCAGCATTCTTCTTTTAGTCAATGTTGTAATTTGTGTCTTGTCTGCTATTCTCTATTCGTGGTTGCTCCTTATGCTGACTACAAAATAGCTGCCTGTGAAAATAAGTCAGGACTGTTCTATAATCTGCTCTTTGCTATGCAGTTCACATCGCAAGGCGCATGTTCTGCATGCATATCGTCTGCCCCTTTCTCCTTTGCTACGGCATTCCTGCTCTCAGTAATGTGGAATTTATTCTGGTTTTGTTCATGCTCAGAGCAACCAACGAACAAAACCCTTTCCCTTTTTCCCCCCATTGGTAGTCTTGAAAATTACAAAGAGGATGGGGAGAAAACAATTGCAACATTTAAAAAGTCACAGATTATATACCCTTTTTCAGACCGCCACTGAATAGGGTTCAAGTGCCTGTGTTTATGGTTTGCCACCTATGAGATCAACCTACTCTTTAAGTGAGCAATGACAAAGGCTAATTGGAATCTTTCTGTTAAACATAGGAGCCAACTCCTATGGGGCTGTGGGGGCTTCGACCCCCACAATAAAATATTTGAGTTGATAGGCACTGCCATTCAAATGGTTTGTGTTCACTGCGTCATGTGATTGATTGTGCTATCTGGACCCCCACAATATTTTATTCAAGTTGGCACCCCTGCTGAAAACATATACAGTGGTACCTCGGGTTACATACGCTTCAGGTTCCATACGCTTCAGGTTACTGACTCCGCTAACCCAGAAATAGTGCTTCAGGTTAAGAACTTTGCTTCAGGATGAGAACAGAAATCATGCTCCGGCGGCGCGGCAGCAGCAGGAGGCCCCATTAGCTAAAGTGGTGCTTCAGGTTAAGAACAGTTTCAGGTTAAGTACGGACCTCCGGAACGAATTAAGTACTTAACCTGAGGTACCACTGTAACACAGATTTGGGGCTGGGGGCTTAATAAGGGGTTTTTGTGTGTGTTGCTCTATTTTTTTGTACACTCATTTTTGAGGCTGCTCTATCACATGTCCTGCTACTCTTGATTGTGTTGTTTATGTTTTTCTCCTTTCAATGCTTAATTGCTTTTTACATGATTGTGGGTTTTTCTATGTTTTTAGCGGTTCTCATTTTTATATGCAAACTGCCTTAAGCGGGGTGGGGTATTTATGTATGTATGTATGTATGTATGTATGAATGAAACATAGCTACCCCTCTGGAATCTGGGTTATTTTCATTTTTAAACCATATTTCTTTCCTTCCGTTATTACAAACAGCTTAGGGCAATGTATTTGGGGTTAGTTCATTTTATCCTTACAACATCACTCCCCCACAATGCTGTGAGGCAGGCTAAGCTGACAAATTGTGAATTGTCCAGCAAGATTTGAACTTGATCCTGTCCAGCTCGACAACCTGTCTGTCCATTGTGGTGCACTAGTTCTGAAGTCATCTCAGCTGCACAGCAATAAAGAACTATATTTATAGGAATGAACTGTGCACAGGGTGAAGAGGATGGAAATTGTCTAGAAAACCCACTGCACTGTGTGCAATGATACTGTTTTGCAATCTGTCCCTAATTACAACAAAAGTAAAATCAATCCCTCTTCCAGTTCCCTGTTTGCTTTCTTTTAATCTGAAAAAGTTCTTTGGATCTAACCTAATTGTCTGCCAGGGCTCTGTTAACATGTACGAAACCTGTAACAAATTTGCAGTGCCAACCCCTGGACAGATGCAGAAAGACAACCTAAAACTTAACCATGCCATCTGACTAAATGGTCCATTTCACAATGAGAAAAGCATTTTTAACACCTGATTAAAACACACACACACACACGTGCACACACAAAACTGGAGTTTATACCAGTCACTGGATTCTCCAACAATAAAAGCTTCATTCTGCTGTTATGTACTGAAGTTCTCACCCTGGGCCAGCAGGGCGATACTATAGATAGTTTTCACTCAGGTCCACATATGCAAATAAGGGATTGAAAGTGACATTCAGTGACTGGATAGTTACAGAAAATGGTTACTATTGCGTTCTAGTGGAGCTCTATAAGCAGGCTGGCTGAACCCTTCAGTTCAGTTCTGTTCTGGCCTGTGAATAAACAAGAGCTGTTTGAAGAATCGCTGTGTTGTCTGATATGTTCACCCACAACTTAACATCTGCAACTCTGCAAATCATGCAAAAGAAGCCGATTTCTATTTATCTGGATATATTTCCCATAATTCCCAGGGAAGGAGCACTGCACTGTGCCAGGTGTGTCCACACTAGTCGCCTGCCCACTTTAAAGCCCATCTTTACAGTCCTTATGAACAGAAACTTTCATTTAAAAAAACTGGAGTTTTTCTGGCCTTGGATATAGTCCAGGTTAAGATTTTTGCAGAAGCAAGTGTTGCTGGCAATTTCTTTGAGGCCTCTGGTTTTCTAATATTTGCAAAAATTGTAAAGCAAAAAAGAGCGGAATAGAAGGGACTGATGCTCAGTCCAGTCCAGCATCAGTCGCATTCCATTGCACCATTTACAAGTTATGGGCCTGCTAGGAGCCGTACTCCAAAACATCTGCAGGCCACAACGTTGGGAAAGGGTGCATACGGCATTCATGGCTGAAGAGAGAGCTTTGTAGCTCAACCCACGTGCTTCCATTGCACTGCATCAGATCTCAAAGGGCTTAAGTTTCAATCCCATCTTTCTTTTGAAAACTTTGAAATGCTTCTTAAGCCCCTGGTAAACGATGCTTAACTTAGACTCACATGTTCTGAAAACAGCCTATTTATATCCAAAACAATGAACGCACTGGTTTAGAAAGGCACTCTAAATATATAGAACATTAAGCTTAGCATGCTTTGGAGACACTTTTAGACCAAGTCTCGCCTGCTCAAGTTTTGTTTTTTTTAAAATATATGTATATATTATTATTATGCCTTTCTAAAACAAGTTAATGTAACAAGAACTGAGATAGGCCCAGGAGGATCTGGCCTTCTTGGCCTGCCTTGTCATCTGAAGTGCTTCCTTTCCTGAGGCGGCTGCTCTTTCTTTGTCCTGCCCCATTCCCTTACTTCCCCCTCAGTCCCCTCTGCTCCCCTGGGGGCTGCCTGGGATGGACTAGCCAGGAATCCCGCACTTCTGCCCCAGAACCATCGATAAAGGCTTCCTCCCTCTGCTTCCAGTCAGGGGGAGGATGTAAGCCCCTCATGGTAATCTGAAACAATACCGCTATTCATTGTTTTGTAGTTCTGGGAAATATCCTTAAGTTCAGCTCACGAAATTAGCTGCCGCTTGAGTAAGCCACAGCTGCTGTGGAGCTGTCCCACTACGCTGCCCCCAAAACGCGGCAATTCTCATTACAGCAGATTAGTCTTTCAACATATGGGCCTTCTGTTATGTTTGTGGGGCCCGTTGCTATGAATGCATGTGTATATACGCAGAAAAATTCTTCTGCTGCTGCAGATCATACCTCTGGAAGAGGAAGTTAAAGGCAGTGATTGCACTTGCTCACATGGGAGCCTGCAAAAACTGATTTGGAAATATACCTTTTCTTGTCTTTTGCTTTAAAAGTGGGCATGTTCCCGGGGGGGGGGGCAATCTTCCCATGGTTTATGCACATGGATAAAGTGACCTCTCACAGTCATCATCGGCTGGGCTCGGTCGGTAGAGCATGAGGTTCATAATCTCAGGGGCATGGGTCCTGAGCCCCACGCTGTGCAAAAAGATTCCTACATTGCAGGGGGTTGGACTTGATGACCCTACAATTCTATGATTCTATGACCCCAAGAAAGGGACGCAGGTGGCGCTGTGGGCTAAACCACAGAGCCTAGGACTTGCCGATCAGTGGTTTGAATCCCCGCAACAGGGTGAGCTCCCATTGTTCGGTCCCAGCTCCTGCCAACCCAGCAGTTCGAAAGCACGTCAAAGTGCAAGTAGATAAATGGGTACCGCTCCAGTGGGAAGGTAAACGGCATTTCCGTGCACTGCTCTGGTTTCGCCAGAAGTGGCTTAGTCATGCTGGCCACATGACCCAGAAAAACTGTCTGCGGACAAACGCTGTCTCCCTTGGCCAGTAAAGCAAGATGAGCGCCGCAACCCGAGTCATCTGCGACTGGATTTAACTGTTGGGGGTCTTTTGTTGTTGTTGTTTAGTCGTTTAGTCATGTCCGACTCTTCGTGACCCCATGGACCAGAGCACACCTGGTACTCCTGTCTTCCACTGCCTCCCGCAGTTTAGTCAAACTCATGTTGTTAGCTTTGAGAACACTATCCAACCATCTCGTCCTCTGTCGTCCCCTTCTCCTTGTGCCCTCCATCTTTCCCAACATCAGGGTCTTTTCCAGGGAGTCTTCTCTTCTCATGAGGTGGCCAAAGTATTGGAGCCTCAGCTTCACGATCTGTCCTTCCAGTGAGCACTCAGGGCTGATTTCCTTCAGAATGGAGAGGTTTGATCTTCTTGCAGTCCATGGGACTCTCAAGAGTCTCCTCCAGCACCAGAATTCAAAAGCATCAATTCTTCGGCGATCAGCCTTCTTTATGGTCCAGCTCTCACTTCCATACATCACTACTGGGAAAACCATAGCTTTAACTACACGGACCTTTGTTGGCAAGGTGATGTCTCTGCTTTTCAAGATGCTGTCTAGGTTTGTCATTGCTTTTCTCCCAAGAAGCAGGCGTCTTTTAATTTCGTGGCTGCTGTCACGATCTGCAGTGATCATGAAGCCCAAGAAAGTAAAATCTCTCTTACCTTTTATGACCCCAAGAAACATTATTCCCAGTGTTCTGTTTACCCACGTACTTTGTTCTCGGGATTTGGAAGGCAAGGCTACCTAAAGAAGGCTCAAGGTTACCAGGGCAGTGCTGATTATCTCCTCTTCACCTTTCCCCTCAGTTGCCTGGCAGGCATTCAGCATAGAGGAAGAACTGTGTAGCTTAGTGGTAGAGCAACTGCTTTGCATTCAAAAGACCGAATCTGTTGCATCTCCAGGTAGGATGGGGAGAGAAGCCTGCATAAAGGCCTGAAGAGCAACTGCCAGTCAGAATAGGCAAAGCTGAGCCAGATGTTCTAGGGCACTTTCCTATGTTCTAGCTACTGGTGCTTCCTCGTGGCACGCTGAGGAGAGGAACCAACACCTTGCCTTTTAGGGGTGCTTCAACTCCTTCCCTCATGAGCACGCATTTCCTGGCTCTGGGTGAGCAGAAATCAAAGCTTCAGTGGAAGCTCTGATATATTTAAAAAGAGCCAGTGTGATTAGTGTGTTGGATCGTGGGGACAATGAAAGTTCAAATCCCCACATGGCTATGAACCTTAGGCCTGACATTGTCTCTCAGCATTACTTACCTCACCAGGCAGTAGCAAGGATAAAAGGGGAAAAGGCTGTGGTCATGAGCTCCTTGGAAGAAAGGCATGATAAACAACCCACATTTTAAGTCTCAATATTTCTAATGTTGTCCCTATGGTGTCTGTTGTCTATGCTCTGGTAACCTCTAGGTTAGATTACTGCAATGCATTACACGCAGGGCTGCCTCTGAAGATGGTTCAGAAACTTCAGCTGGTGCAGAATTTGGCAGTCAGGTTGCTCACCGGGGCAAGAAAGGTTTGAGCATATTACACTGATCCTGGCCTGATTGCACTGGCTGCCAGTTAGCTCCTAGGCCCGAATCAAAGTACTGGTTTTGACCTATAAAGCTTTAAACAGCTCAGGACTGCAAACCTTAAGGGCCACAAACTCCATATGAACCCACCCGGATGCTGAGATCTTCCTCTGAGACCCTTTTTCATGTGCTCCACAAGAGGTCCGGAGGGTGGCAACATGAGAATGTGCCTTTTCTTCAATGGCTTCCCATTTGCATAATGTTCTTCCCAAGGCTGGTGCCTTCATTATACATCTTTAGGCGCCAGGCGAAAATGTTCATCTTCAACCAGGCTTTGGGCTGATTAACATCCCTTCCCCTTTTAAATGTGTTTGTGGAAGGGAGTTTGGTTTTGTTCTTGTTTCTAATTGTATTTTTTATCTTGCATTTTTATGTTGTGAACCACTCTGAGATGTGCGGCTGAAGGGTGATATACAAATTTCATCAGTAAATAAATATTCATCCTTTACCACTAATGGGAACCTGTTGCCCTCAAGATGTTGTTGGACTACAGCTCCCTTCATCCTTTGCCCAAGGCCAGGCTGGTTGGGCCAGATGGAAACTGGAGTTCAACATCTGGAGGGCCACATGTTCTCCACCCCTGTTTTAGGCCGTTGATGAGGAACTGCATTTGGTGGGCAGAAAAATTCCAGTTTAGTCATAGGAGAGGGGTTAGCTCAAATTTGAGAGAAAAGGAAATAGGAACACTTTTCTGTTATACATAGCACCAGGTTTTAGCCATTATTAACATGTAGTGACTATTGGTTCATAAGCTCTGCTAGCTTTTTTAGTTCTTCTGTAATTATTTGTAAGTTTGTTAATAACAACTGTCTTGTGTTTTGAAGTAGACAGAATCATCATCTGTTATCCTCCACAGGGGCGTAGCTATCTCCTCAGGTACCCGGTGCGGTGGGGGTGGGGCGACCCCCCCACAAGGCCGCCGCCCTGATCGTCGTGTGAGGGCCGCTGCCACGATCCTCCTTTGCAGCGTTGCCACGTGGGGGCCGCAGCCACCTTGCTCTGCCTCTGATCCCCCCCACTGTGTCCAATGTTCTGGCCATCGCTAAAGTAGTGAAAATTGCATTGCTTCTAGAATGAAAATGCCTCCATCCGTGTAGGAGCCTCAATGTTTGCAGAAGTACAAGGAGTCTTTGAGAAGGGCAGGATGCTGAATTGTAGGGGAAGACCGGAAGCAGCTCAGTGAGCTGTCCCAGTAGCTACAAAATTCTGATTGACTGTTGGGAGGGAGAATGGAATGCATTGGCTCGAATCCTGAACAGAAGGAGCACTTATCCTATATAAGTCCAGTGCCGAGGGCTTTCTGGCGGTTCCCTCGCTGCGAGAAGCCAAGTTACAGGGAACCAGGCACAGGGCCTTCTCGGTAGTGGCACCCGCCCTGTGGAACGCCCTCCCACCAGATGACAAAGAGAAAAACAACTACCAGACTTTTAGAAGACATCTGAAGGCAGCCCTGCTTAGGGAAGCTTTTAATGTTTAACAGACTATTGTATTTTAATACTTTGTTGGAAGCTACCCAGAGTGGCTGGGGAAACCCAGCCAGATGGGTGGAGTATTATTATTATTATTATTATTAATAATAATAATAATAATAATTAAAGTTCCAGCAGGCACCTCTGTGAAAATAAGCTAGTCAGTTAGCGGGACACAAAGACATGGTTTGAACATGTTCAGTTCCTTTTTTCTTTTTTTCTTTTTGCAGTGTGACACCAGTCCAAGCTATTGGAGGTGAAATGGCTTCCTCTGCTTTCCCCCATAAATCAGTTTGACTGTTTTTGGCAAGCTCTGCTCCTCTGCCTGGTGGGCAGCTGGGATTCTAGTGGGGATCCCCTCAGCTTCTCCCCCCTCTCTGCTGTCCCGGCCGGATTGTCCTGTCTTGTGCAGATGGGATTTTTTCCTTCCCTGTCTGCCTCACAGATAATTACTTTACCAGACAAGAGTCTACAGTCTGAAGAAAACAGGCCATCCATATTCTCAAAAGCAACAGTGCTAGAATGAGCGGGAAAGCAATTTCCTTCAAAACACTCTTCCCCAGAGCTAGTAACAGAAAATGCAGATTCTTAAGAGACTGCAGCCCACTCCTCCTTGTTCCGAAAAATAAAAGAACCTCCACCTGTCATTTTTACACAAGCAACACTTCTTTTGGATTTAGCCCATCTCCAGGGAGTCTGAATTTCAATCTCTAAGAGGCCATGAAACTTAGATGCCACCATGTGGGGAAGAAGTGACTGCCACATGGGAAATGACAGGTAACAGCACCTTGCAAAACCAGCTGACTTACAGGGTTCTGATCTTTGTTCCAAAGGAGGGGAAGGGGAAAAGGGAAAGGGAAAAGGGGAAAAGGGAAAGGGGAAAGGACAGGACAGGACAGAACTGTCCTCCAACCAGACATGTTGTGGTGATTCTTATATTGTGCACTACAGTGGTACCTTGGGTTACATACGCTTCAGGTTACAGACTCCGCTAACCCAGAAATAGTGCTTCAGGTTAAGAACAGTTTCAGGTTAAGTACGGACCTCTGGAACGAATTAAGTACTTAACCCGAGGTACCACTGTACAGCAGAATGGAGGTGGAGTGGAGGGATCTTCGCAGAATTCTAAATACATGTTGCCTAAAATTTAAAAGAGGGATGGGGGACATTCCTTTGGTATAGTAGGCTACATTCAGCCTCCGAATGCTATGCGCGCACACACACACACACACACACACACACACACACACACACACATGCACACTCACACACCCCTCTCCACCCAAGCAAGCAAGGGGCATTATCACAGGTCAAGAACCTGCAAAAACTCTTGAGGAGCAGAGCCGAAGAACGATGTGGCCTAGGGAGTGGGCAGGGCTCTCCGGTCCCAAGGGCCAGACCAGCTGGGCTGCATCCCCCACTAGTTATCCCAGTGCCTTGAACTGGAACACTGGAAGGCAGACACAACAGGTTTACTTCCAAGTGGCTACTTCAGGCGATTACATTATATAAAATATGGTGCAACACAAGCGCTTTATTTTTAAAAAAATGAAAACCAAGGAGAAGCCCCCTGCTCTACCCTCCCCCCTCACCATGATGGGCAGAGGAATCCCCTCCCCACCCCCACTGCATGGCAAATACCAGAAGCACAAAAACATCCATTGGTAGCATTGAGTAGACGAAATGGCATTCTTCTGCCACATTGTATTTTAAAACCAGGTTCTTAAACCTGAGGAAAACTCTGGTTTCTTATTGAAATGCTGCATGTATGTGAAGCATAAATATAAATGCCATTTCCCCTGCTACTAATACTATCCAATTCCACTTTACATGTTACTTATGATTCAGCTGGTAAAATTAGGTTAAGATAGATCTGCCATGCTAACATTCAGGCCTGCCCACATATGTTGTGTGTGTGTGTGTGTGGTCACTATAAAGCATTTTGCGCGACCCATGCAGGGACAGACTTGGGTCTTTCAGACTTCAGAGGCATTCTGTTCTTCTCAATTCACTACCAGGTAGCTGCAGTGCCCTGTGGCATCCTCTAGGCTTGGCTCCCAGTGTGTTGGAACTGGTTAAAAGGTAAAGGTAAAGGGACCCCTGACCATTAGGTCCAGTAGTGACCAACTCTGGGGTTGCGGCGCTCATCTCGCTTTACTGGCCGAGGGAGCCGGCGTACAGCTTCTGGGTCATGTGGCCAGCATGACTAAGCCGCTTCTGGCAAACCAGAGCAGTGCACGGAAATGCCATTTACCTTCCCACCAGAGTGGTACCTATTTGTCTACTTGCACTTGGACGTGCTTTTGAACTGCTAGGTTGGCAGGAGCAGGGACCGAGCAACGGGAGCTCACCCCATCGCAGGGATTCGAACCGCCAACCTTCTTATCAGCAAGTCCTAGGCTCTGTGGTTTAACCCACAGCGCCACCTGCGTCCCCTAAACCCACCTCTAACCTGTGCCTGGCAACGGTATCTGCAACTGGCAACCCTGCTGCTTTCCTCCCAGCTGGCAAGCATGGGGGAAGAGGGTGGATGCAGCAGAGAGATGAAGGTGAAAGGGTCCCCAAAGACTCCAATTTGCCCTTGCACCCCCTCCCACCTTGGGATAGCCCTGCTGACACGGAGTCTAATGTTTTCAGAATGGGGAGGCAGAGATCTTCTCAAGCACGGTGTGGCACAATGATATAAGAACTGCAGTGTGCTCCATGTGGGGCTGCTCAGAAGCATCAGTTGGTGTGGGATGCAGCTGCACATTTCCTGTCATGATACTGGGAGGCGTGCACGTATTTAGTTTGTTATGCGCCAAGTCCCATCCTGCTCCTTGACCCAATCCGAGGTTCATCGTTAAAGCTTTTCACAGCCAGCATCCTAGTTTCCCCAGACCCTCAACCCAATCTCAACGGCGAGGCACTTTCATTTTGCTGTAGATAAGTCTTCTCTGTGTGGATGCTCCACTCAACTCAGAACCAATTCTCCCTCAGTGAAATCCTATCCTAATCCCTACCTTCCATCTCAGATCAAGCCCTATCTCTGTCCCTGTCTCTCTCCCCCTCGGAAACGGCTCCTTTTATACTCCCTCCCAAAGTGCTGGCTCCACCCCCTCTGGCTAGCTGATTTGGTAGCCAATCAGAGAGAGGCTCCAGCATTCTGGTGGAATTCTGGGACATTGCATCACCAGACTGTGGTCTGGCTCTGCTGTCCATCACAGACACCCAGGTAAGTTTTCTTTCCAGTAAGACCCACCGGGCAACGACTTTTCAATAGGTTAAGACCTTCCTCTTTTCCCAGGCATTCAGTGAATTGATGGGTTATCCTGGCTCCTATATAGTAATGCTTTTTTACGGATTTTGTTGATGTGATTTGAGGTTGTTGTTTTAGTTACATATTGGTGACTGCTGTTTTTAACTCCATCTTCTTTATTCTGCTTGTTAAGTCTTCTGCAAACTACATTTTGTATTGGGCAATCAAAAAGAGTATGAAGAATAATTAATGTTCATTTAAAAGGCCCCAAGTATTCCTATGTCTTTTCTAGCTTCTGTAAGGCTCACTTTTGTGATAACCTTCTACTCATTTTGGTTTTAAAAAAACCCTAAAGCATGGGTAAGGCAACCTAAGGCCCGGGGGCCAGATCCGGCCCAATAGCCTTCTAAATCCGGCCCACGAACGGTCCGCGAATCAGCATGTTTTTACATGAGTAGAATGTGTCCTTTAATTTAAAATGCATCTCTGGGTTATTTGTGGGGCATAGGAATTCATTCATATTTTTTCCCCAAAATATAGTCCGCCGCCCCCGCCCCCCCCCCAAGTCTGAGGGACAGTGGACCGGCCCCCTGCTGAAAAAGTTTGCTGACCCCTCAAATATATTCACATTTTTCAACGTATCTGCTGTTAGTTTCCTTGAAAGTCACTTCTAGGGTGTCACTTTCAGAAGGAAAACAAGAGAGTCCGATATAAGCCCCTGTCCCAAAGGATGTAGTCAGGTAGCAAGTTTAGAAATCTTTTAAAATTTGTAAGCAAACACCAGCCAAGTGGTAATGAGAGCCCAGAACATGAAGTAGACAAAGGTTTAACCTCCTCCAGTCTAATGTAATTTTTAAATGCTGTTTATCCCAATTAACAATAGCACGTAAAGGAAAAAATAATCAGGTTCAATGTAACATTCAGATGCGTAAGAACACAGCAGCTGAGATGCCGTGAAGTTGTCTGCCAGAGCTGCTTTTTCCATTTGTGCCTCTAGGCTGCAGGAGATGAAACTCACTCCTTTTCCTATACATTGTAATACATTATTCTACCAGGGAAAGATGTCACTGGCACTTTTCCTGAATTACAGATCCGTTTGGAGAGATTCCACTAAAGCACAGTTGCTTCTAGTAGTAGTTTGAATTTTCCCCTTACATGGCATATTATTTGAAGGTATCATTCCCATATATGCAAAGTGTCCCTATTCACCTATAATCTTCCCAACACTGCTGATACTGATACTCTAAAATTTAATTAAGGCTTGTCATTTCTTCTTAGCCAGGTGCAGGCAGAGGGGCAAGTTCTGTGCATATTTATATTTGTGTGGTTTTAGTTGTATCTGTTTTGGTTTATGCTGTGAGCTGCATTGGATTCTGCACGGGGAAAAGTAGGGTATCATAAAAGAAATAAATAGATGGGAGAAATTTAACCATACTATTCTCTACAGTGAATGAACCTTTTAGATCAGGCATGGCCAAACTTGGCCCTCCAGCTGTTTTTGGGACTACAATTCCCATCATCCCTGACCACTGGTCCTGTTAGCTAGGGATGATGGGAGTTGTAGTCCCATAACAGTTGGAGGGCCAAGTTTGGCCATGCCTGTATTAGATATAGTGGGTGCAGAATGCTGCGGCGAGGCTCCTTATGGGGTCCTGAATCACATTCATCCAGTGCTTTACCAGCTGCACTGGCTCCCGGTGGAGTACAGGATCAGGTTCAAGGTGCTGGTTTTGACCTTTAAAACCCTATGCGGCCTAGGACCCATGTACCTATGGGACCGCCTCTCTGGGTATGCCCCACGGAGGACCTTAAGGTCCACAAATGACAACATTTTGGAGGTCCCAGGTCGCAAGGTGGTTAGATTGGTCTCAACTACAGCCAGGGCTTTTCCAGTACTGGCCCCGACTTGTTGGAACGCTCTGTCACAAGAGACTAGGGCCCTGCGGGACTTGACATCTTTCCGCAGGGCCTGCAAGACAGAGCTGTTCCGCCTGGCCTTTGGTTTGGACTCGGTCTGACCCTTATGTTTCCCTCCCCTTATGGTTTTGATCTATGGGCTTCTTTTAAAATGAGGCTGCATTTTAACCTGTATTTTAAATTGTTCCCCCCCCCCCCGATGTTTTTATTGTACTTTTACTGGTGTTAGCCACCCTGAGCCTGGCTCTGGGCGGGGTATAAATAAGATATAAGATATTATTATTATTATTATTATTATTATTATTATTATTTTATTATCAAAGTGCATGAGGCAATATAGAGGCTGTGTTTGGACACAATGTTAAAGTATAGTTTAGTGCTATGGGAAGGAATCATAACGTCATATGCTTCCTGATCCTCCGCCAATAAAATGGGTAGTTGAAGCTTTCAGCTAACTGTGGCTTCTTGAAGAACATTTCAGCAAAATAAGTGAGGATTGTTAACCACGGCTTGATGTTCACTATGGTTTAGAGAAGCAAGCAACTACTGAGCGGAGTTCGTAGTTTTAAGATGTACTTGCAGTTATTTGAAAAGGGATTGAGTGGAGGGAGAAAGCACACAACAGAAGACGCTTGTCCATGCGTTTTTAAGCTATAGTTTAGTGTTATGTGCGAATCAGGTTATAAGATCAGGTCTGCTCCCGTTCAGGAATTTTTTTGTAGGCATACTCTTGTGTGCAATAAAACAAGACATGGGACCTTATGAATGAAATAGCCATTTGGTCCTTCCCAGATTTAGTAGTGCTGCTATATACAGTATCAGCCTCACTCGTGAGTGTCCTGATGCTTAAAGAATCATTAAGTAGAAAGCTTAATGTAGCTGCAGTGATGCCTCTCCTGCTGATCGTAAGGCCCAGTGTATTGAGCAAGGATGGGAAACCCCAGACCCTTAGGGTTTTATATGCTTTTTTGTACAACAGCCACCCTGATGGCTCAACACATGAAGGCAAAAATTGCTTCCCTCAAGCAGCTGATCTGAATGTTGGCGTACCTTACACATTTTCAGAACCAAACAGTAGTAGTACTAAGTATGCTATTCAAAATGGAGTATCTAATTTCTACATTTCCTAGACGAAATGATGCATTTCCATTTTGAACTAAAATTTAAGCTTTTCTGGACAGGAAGTGCTAAAACGTCCAGGTATCTTATAGTTTGCATCCCTTATGTTTTTTGTACACGTAATGAGTAATAGCTTTAAATTTCATCTCTTGCTATTAGTTTATGCAATGTTCATTACTTGTTTTAATTTTTTCTCCAGCTCTCTTTATAGTTTTCCAGGCTCTACAGCATTTAATTCACTGCTACATAAATTTGCCTTATTCTACATGCAAGGATTCCTATTTCCCACAGTCTCTAGAGTCAGAAGTAATTTCCTCCATCTCTACTGCAATAGATTTTTCACCCTCATGCTACAGAAATAGATGAATCAACTGAAATCAGCCAAGCTTCTTGAGGTTATTTGGTGTCATAAATCAAGACAATTTGGTCTGTCATTTTAAGCTCTCTCTTATCTTGGCAACACTGCAAATGACTAGCTAAACTCCTTAGTCTGGAGCTTGCTAGGAGTCCACAGAAAAAGAACTTCCATGCAAGTAGCGTTACTCACATTTTACAGATCCTGTAAAAAATTTAAGAGTTTGTATTATCATCTTGCAAACTGCTTGCACTTTGAATTCTTGTATGGCCACAATCCAGCACAGAGGTAATTAATTTAAGTAAGAGGCATCTATTTTTTAATACATAGCCTTCAGTTCAGCTGAATAATTGACAGTGAGTTTTGTTATATAAAACATTTGAATTTATTTACTTCCTTTCTCATGAGTGCAGAACTATTTCTTTTCCATTTTAATTGTTTAAAGCATTTAAACAATTTAGGGAAGTTTTTAATGTTTTGATGTTTTCCTGTGTTTTTAATGCTCAGTTGGAAGCAGCCGGAATGGCTGGGGCAACCAAGACAGATGGGCAGAATACAAATATCATCATCATCAGGAAAAGGTTGGGGTTTTTTAAAAAAATCTGAATGTGATGCCTTCGAACTGTCTATATAGCTTTATGGTTGGAAAAATATGCCTCATTCTGTGATAGCATCAGTAACCAAAAAATAGCTGGTGCTCTTGATATTGAGTTTTAGTCTCTTAACTCCCTAAACATTTAAGATGAGTACTGCTCAACATCTTAGCAACTACTCTGTGAAACTGTTGTACTTTTTCATCGTTTTATATATATTCATGCCTTTTAACTTCTTTCTCTCTCTTCTGAAATTTTTTTTTTGGGGGGGGCTGTTATGTTGGAGTGAACTTACCCTCAAACTCTAAAAATTATGCTGAGGTTCAACAGCACACATTATTGCAAGAACACCCACACCATATTCTCCCACACAGTAAAAGGCTGACTATTCTGAGTCAGTGTTTGTTGCCAGCCACTTGTCAAAGTTGGCATTTGTAGCTCTTATGTACTTAGATACCGGTTATCTAGTTTATTTTACCATATTTCAGTGCTTCTCATAGTAGAAAACAAGGGTTGACCCTGTAGTTTGTGTTCCTGTTTGGGATTTTCACCGAGGGGGAAAAGGTAGAGTAAAAGCTCACAAACCAAGGAGGAATGAAAAGCAGAGAGTTGGAACCAGCAAAAGGCACTCACAATGTACATGCTACTACTAGCTGAAGCTGAACCCATCTTGTGTGAGGAGGCACTGCACACATTAGCACTTGCTTTCAACAGATATGCTTAAGGCACACACAAAAAGAGAAAATATTAACAGAAATTAGAGGGCACCCTTATTCACATGGAACAGTTGCCCTGTGTGTGTTGTACTTCTTTCTGTCTGAAGCTGCTTCACCCATCTTTTTGACAGGCTTTCCTTTTTATGCACATGTATGGAACACCACAAATTACCAAAAATGCTCTGGTGAGAAAGCAGCTTTCGTCTTCCGGCATTCCTGGTGGATGTTACTTCGAAGGGTGTCAATAATCACTATACCTTTCTTCAGTGGTACATTTGACTTTAATGAAACAGTATTTCAAATATTTACTTTATTTCCTTTTATCCCAGAGTCAAGATTAGACAGGTAAATTTTGAGTATTTACCAGTTTACTACAATGCCAATATTCCAATGTGGGGTTTTTTAACCGCTACAAATATAGGTCATTCCTCACAACCTACCTCACAGTTCCATATATAAATATCTGGGTGATTTTAAATAACATTTAACAATTATATATTTTTTTTAATTTTAAAAAAAGCAATAATTACTTGGCACTGTGTTACTGTGTGTTCAAATTTAATACAATTCTGTTTTTCTCTAATTTTGTACCAGTAAATAAAGTTCAGGTTTTTTTTTTAAACATACTACTTTCAATAGATTATATCCAGGAATCCAGTCCCAGATGACATTCTAATGTTACCCATTAAAAAAAAAAGTCTTTAAGCCCCAATGATAATGAAAGATGGTATCACAGTACCAAAAAAAAGAAAGGGGGAAAAATGCAAGAAGCTCTGTATGCATTCCATAGGAGAAAAAAACTACCTAGTGCCAAATCATTAAGCTAGAAATATACATTTGAGAGAGAGAAGTGCAGGCAGTTAAGATAATTAATTTGCGACAACAGACAGGCAAATTTCTATTTTAGTTTCCTCATAACTCTGCCATCTGATTAAGGATACATAATCAATTTTCACGTGAAACAATTTCAGACCCCAAAATATTCCGGGGGAAGGTTTAAAAAAATGTTTGCCATTTGATCCAATTTAAGAGATCATAAGCAAGATATAAAGACACTGATTTCAGAGTTCTTACAATATAAAGACACTGAACAGCATGGGATAAAGGCAAAAAGATGCAAAGATAAATCACTACAACCACATGATAGTAAAGAGCTGTTTGTCCAAAGGTTCTCTCGTGCTAAAAAAAGGTTCCATCCATGATGAGCTACAGACAAATGCCAACAGCATTATAGCAATAACCCAAGAAAAAGCTACTGGAATTACCCAACTGCCTACTGGGAAGGAACGATGTGACAGACAGGCTATTCGTGCCCTTGTTTTGTTTGCTGAGAAGTGGTCCAATTAAGTAGTCAAATATAGCCACATTTAAAATATCTAACAAAGGAACCAGAACAAAACCTAGCCCTTGGGTCAAAGGGCAGAGACAGGCCTTTCCGTGTCACATAGCTGAATGAGTTCAAAGATTGGCAATAAAGGAATGCGAGCATTGGAGCTGCGATGGGAGCAAGCTCCAGAGTTTATCTAACCGTCACACCAAGTTTCTCAAGCACACGTACTCCCTTCTCCTGGTATTCTTGTCTGGTCATCCAGAAGTTATCTTTGTCTTTCATGATGTCTGCTAGAACTGCACCACCAAGGAATACCATGTGCTTTCGACGAGGTGGATCTTCAATACGAATCTTAAATTTCTTAATGGGAAAAGATGATAAAGCAGCATTACTAGAGGTTATGGAGCAAAGCTGTAAAACCTGTTAAGAATGGCATTCAAACAGCTCTTTCTCTCTGGATGGTCAATGACTACAGTACTGGAATAATAGTAGACACCATGTATAAAAGAGCTATAGCTTGGGAGATTATGGGAAAGATTGCAAATTAGAAACTGAACTGTAGTTCCAATTTTGTCTTTTTCTAATGGATTTATCTGAGCTTGTAGCCTATTACATTAAAAAAAAACAACAACCCCTGATATATACATATATTATAAAAAAAGCAGGTTTGGATAGCAGGAGAATCTGTAAACTATCTTTATGTGGATGCATTTGGCAAGATAGGGGAGCATTCTACATTTTGCCTTATTTCCCTGAAGCGTTATAGCACAGGTTAGACCTCCAATCTATTCCCCCAGCTTTGGGTTTGGCTCCCTGTAGAACTGGACTCAAGGGCACCAGCAAAACATAGCATGCCTTGTATTCTCTGCTCAGAAACTTTTTCCTTATGTTCTGATCCAGAACAATCGCAAAAGTAGTTGTGGACAGAGATACTAAGAGACTAGTTTATAATCAATGACCTTATCCAATATGCAAGCGGAGTATAATGCAGATGTCTAATTATATACGTATTAAGCCACAAAATTAACCAAAGTATTATGTAAATATTAGAATATTAAAAATGTTAATATATAGGCTTTTTTAAGTTCTGTAATTGGTAAGCCACTGTATTTTGGAAGCTCTGTATATGACATACTGTAGAGTTGCAACCCAGTTTGCACAAATTTAAGTCAATTAACCTGCATATACACAATGTCTGTGAAGCAAGAATATTTTTGATACATTTAGATGCACACAATTTATAAGGCATTCCTCCTATGTCACCTACATTTTGTATAAACACTTGTATTAAAAATTGTGCTGTAAAAATATGCTGCCCAACCAATGCCGTGATTAATCCATTCACATTTAAATCTAACCTGTTACAAAGTCATCCCATAAAGCAGGTAGCTTCATAATATAGAAAATTAACTGATGCTAGTAAGAAAGAAATCAAGGTTGATCTCACAAATGTGAAGTCAGATCACATGTAATTTTGAGAACACAGTGGTGTTTGGTATTTCTGGAAACCTGAACAAAAGCCCAGCAATTTCCAGAGGGTCAAATATTTCACATCACAGGGTGATCTAATTTAGCAGGTTTATTTTACTTATTTTCAGTAAACCAAGCTAGAAACTTTGAAACTGCCAAGATTGCAAAATAAAATTGAATCAGTAGCCATTCATTGGTACTAACAAACACATGAAACGGAAGTTTTCCTGCAGAAAGATTGAGCACTGGAACATTTTCTAATCTACGCCACTGATGTGGATAGGTCAAAGCAGAGGTGGCTAATCTTTCTCTGCTCAAGGGCCACATTAAAGGTATGCCACCCTCCAAGGGCCACATTCCAGTATGTGTGCACACTCATATAAACACATACATGCTCTCTCTCAGCTGGTGCCATTGTCAGATGTTCTTAAAGAGGAACAAGGAAGCAGTGCTTCTTCCCATTTGCTAAGCCTCTCTGAGAACTTCTAACAAGAACACTGCACCCAAGGGAGAAAGTGCCCCTCTGCAATGGTAAAAAGAGGCACCTTAGGGGACCAGTGGAGAGGCTGAAACCTGTCCAGTATGACCAGCACAATACTAGGTCCATGCCGCCTGCTGGGGGATTTTTAAATTTTCTCTTGTTTTAAGATCATTGTTGGGAAGCTTCAGGAGCTGCCAGAAATTCCTTCAGGGGACTGTATACAACATGCACCCTGGCCATCCTGGGTTAAATAATTGTTTTATGAAGGATGAAGACCACCTAAGAGCTTCAGGAAACTAAACTTCTACTGTATGTAATGAAATGCACAACAACACAAAGCAAAACCAGTTTCTCCTCATTGTTCCAACTTAGCAGTTCCTCTACTGCAGGCATGGCCAAAGTCTGTTTCGGGGGCCTAATCCAGCCCGCTGGTCAGTTTAATCCGGCCCCTGTGGCAGTTTATTTCCTGGGGTAAAATCTTTAAAAAAACCTCAACAACTTCAACCCTAAAAGAAACTCAACAACTTCAATCCTAAAAAAGGTTAACAACTTGGGTCGGCCCTCACGGCCCTTCACTTCATCAAATCTGGCCCTCTTTGAAAAAAGTTTGGATGCCACTTCTCTACTGAGATGCCATTCTAGAGAGAACTCTAGAAAGTTAGTCACAGTGTACTTAAGTACAATCCAAGACGCTGAACAGCTTAAAGCAATTTCACAAACAACTGTAATCTCAACATGCAGTTGTTTATTCAAAGTTTATAAACTCAATCGACAGTCCCACGCTATTTTTGACCACCTTGCTCCCTCTAGTGACGGTCCTGTATATAATTTAGGATTTATTTGAAGGCTACTTACTGAAAGTTTCTCCACATCACCTTTCAGGACCCGTTCTAGGTAAAGCTGTTTAAGTTCACGTTCCAGTCGTGAAGGCAGCCCTGGGTACATCGTGGAACCTCCAGATAACACAATGTGCTTATAGAACTCAGACCTAAAGATGAAACACACTTCTGTAAACAATGAGCGTGACTGCAGCGACACCAGTGTGAAAGACATGTTTTCACTTCCAAAAAGGGGAACAGAAACCAACATTAAAGATGCAGTAATTGTCCCTTAAACATTCCCATTGAGGATTGTCTTTCTGCAGCAAGACAGGAGTAGTAAATGCTGTACAGATGATTGGTAGCCATTTCTGCCTAGTCTTTGAATCTTAATTGTATTTTCATATACTCATCTCTTTAAACACAACATCCATGCAACATCGGGAAATTGCCCGTCCCATCTTCTACCTTCACACAGATTTGAGTGCGCTAGTTTTTCCTGGTCCTACCTGGTGTCAATATCAGCGGCTTGGATGGTATTGAACAGCAGTTCAGCGACACCAACTCCCTCCACATTGATCAAGTGAGGCTGGAACAGAGCTTCTGGCGCCTCAAACCGTTCGCCACCAACCTTAATAATTCTGCCGTCTGGAAGCTATGGAACAGAACGTCTGATGTTACTGATAAAATTACTGTTAAATTACAACTAATAAAAGTGTTGTTTTTTTAAAAAAAATACTGACAGTGTTCAGATAAATCACTGGAATCCCCTCTAGCAGTCCCAAGTTGGTCCAAATGTGTGATGGGAGAAAAGTTACCAAATCTCATTTTGATGCACTTGTAGTTTGGGCTCTCTCTCCACTTGAATTCTAATTCTAATTCTAATTCTTATTATTAAATGTATATACCACCCTTCTCTGAAGCTCTCAGGGAGGTTTACAAGAGAAAAAGACAATATAAAAGCACAATATAAAAGCACTAATAAATAGTTAGAACAAAAACAAAACAATTAGTCCCCCTCCCACAAACACATGTAAAAGGTGGTTTTATTCCAGGAGTCTGACAGCTCTTTAAAGCCTCGCTTACAGCCACCATAGCGGTTGTTGTGTGGCTTTTTCTCTGACTTCTGACCAGAAAGCACAGCTGATGCAAGACAGGCTGTTATCATGACCCAGTATTGCGTCTCCTGGCAAAATAACACTCCAATCTTCTCTCTCTTCCAGCTCTTAATTTTAAATGATATCATTTTAAAATTACATCACGCCTGTCGACAAATCCTCCAAGGTGTCTTACAACAGTTTAAAAAACAACAAAACACAACCCCAACAAGGTAGCTGAGACAAAACGAGGCAAAAACAGAGGCAGGTGACCATTAACTGGAAGCATTTGCTTCCTGCTCTTTCCAAGAAAGTGGTTAAATTGTATGTCTAAGGTAGTTAGGAGCATAAAAGACATGAGTTAGACAGACAGTGATAGGCAAATGGCACACCAAGTGGTAATGTCTTCAGATGACTCATCAGCTTTTATTAAGCCTTAAGGAACATGTTTTCAATTGAATTTGGAACAAGGCAGCCCATTTGAACAATGAACACTTTAGAACAGGGATGTCCAACAGGTCAATCGCAATTTACTGGAAGATCCCCGTGAGGTTTTGGTAGATCACAGTCGATCTCCGGCTCCCTTTCCTTAGCGTCGCTAAAACTGACTCCTGCCCTGCCCCCTCGCCCCGCCCTCCATCGTTGTACGATCTCTGGAAGGGAAGACGGAGCTTTCTCTGTGCTGCTGTTTTCATCCATAGAGATTATTATTATTATTATTATTATTATTATTATTATATATTATTTATACCCCGCCCATCTGGCTGGGCTTCCCCAGCCACTCTGGGCGGCTTCCAAAAAAATATTAAAATACTGTAATACAGCAAACATTAAAAGCTTCCCTAAACAGGGCTGCCTTCAGATGTCTTCTAAAAGTCTGGTAGTAGTTGTTCTCTTTGACATCTGGTGGGAGGGCGTTCCACAGGGAGGGCACCACTACCGAGATGGCCCTCTGCCTGGTTCCCTGTAACTTGGCTTCTCGCAGTGAGGGAACCGCCAGAAGGCCCTCGGTGCTGGACCTCAGTGTCCGGGTAGAACGATGGAGGTGGAGAAGCTCCTTCAGATATACTGGACCGAGGCCGTTTAGGGCTTTAAAGGTCAGCACCAACACTTTGAATTGTGCTCAGAAACGTATTGGGAGCCAATGTAGGTCTTTCAAGACCGGTGTTATATGGTCTCGGCTGCCGCTCCCAGTCACCAGTCTGGCTGCCGCGTTCTGGATTAGTTGTAGTTTCCGGGTCACCTTCAAAGGTAGCCCCACGTAGCGCGCATTGCAGTAGTCCAAGCGGGAGATAACCAGAGCATGCACCACTCTGGCAAGGCATTCCACAGGCAGATAGGGTCTCAGCCTGCGTACCAGATGGAGCTGGTAAACAGCTGCCCTGGACACGGATTTGACCTGTGCCTGTGAGTGACTTCACTCCTTTGTCCCTTGCCTTTACCCCCCCCCCAAAAAAACAGAAGTTGCCCCTCAAAAAGCTTTTTTTAAAAAAACTCCTATAAAAACGGCGCTTTTCTATTCCTCAACAACTTTAAGCTGAACTCCCCAAAAACGGGGATAGATCACTGCCAGTTTTTAATTCTGAAAGTAGAACACAGTCACTTGAGAGTTGGCTACCCCTGCTTTAGAAGAAGAGGCTTCACTCAAATCAGCATTTGAAGTAGTGCCTAAGTGTGGTAGCTTAAGCCTGTGACATACTCACCGTGTAGGACTCAACTAGCACAGTAGTTTCCAAGGCCAGTTTCTGCTCCTGTTCAATGTTGTAGCCCACATAGCACAGCTTTTCTTTAATCATACGAACAGTCTCAAAATCAGCGGAATGGTTGAAGGCATATCCTCGTAGTAAAAGCAGCTGGCATGAAAGTAAGTTAATTAGTGGCAAATCTGAAAAGTGCTCTCCCTTCTACATAGTGTAAGCCCACAACTTGCGTGGGAGTTACGTTCCAAGAATTGTGCCTAAAGCCAAAATTGCATCTAATCAAACCCCATTGGGTTCAATGATGGTCGGGACTGCCAAAGTCATTTTCCCTGGAACCCCGCCCCCACCCCTTAAAAAAACATGCCACACATGTAAGGCTGAATGCACACAAATTAAATGCGTGTAAGTTGCAGGCTTACTGTATAGCTTTTTAAAATAAGCAGGCTTCTGAAAGACAAGCTGATAAAAGCATGACTTTTAAGAAAATAATCAAATTACATAGGTTAAGGGAACTGAGTTTTCAGGTCCAGCAATTTAGTTTGCTATGGACACGTGAAAACGTAAAAGGGTACTGGGAAATGATTTATAATGAATTGAAAAACACGTTTAAGTATAACTTTCCCAAAAACAACAGAGTCCTTTTTGTTGGGGATAACCCAGACTGAAATTCCCAGGTGTCAAAAATGTATGATCTATTATTGAAATGGGAGATGAAGAATGAAATAGTTAAATCAGTAATGTTCCAAGGATCTAGCACATAATATAGAAATAAATGTCTGGGGAAAGTTATGGAAAACAAATTTGAAATTTACTGCTTGTTATGTTATAAAAGAAAATGATATGAAAATGATGTATAGATGGTATAGAACACTTAGTAAATTGGCTAAAATGTATAAGAAAGTTCCTAAGAACTGTTGGAAATGTAAACAAGCAGGAGGATCCTTTTTCCCATATGATGGAATTGTAGGAAAGTAAGGATGTTTTAGAGGATGATATATGATGAGATAAAAAATATGTTTCAAGTGATTATACAATAAAAAACACCCTAAAGCTTTCCTTTTAGGGATTATAGGGACAGAAGTTTTTAAAAAATGATTAAATTGTTTATGTACGTTACGACAGAAGCAGGTATTTTATATGCTCAAAAATGGAAGGAAGAAGAAATTTCCACAAAAGAAATATGGATGGGTAAGGTGATGGACTACACAGAAATGGCAAAGTTAACAGCTAAAATTAATTGATGACCGTTTTGTGGAATAATGGAAGCCTTTTTGGGACTATTTAAATAAATATTATAGTTTGATGAATTCGCAAGTAGGATTTTAAGTATGAGCAACAAAGAATTAGGACTTACTGTAATACTGTTATGACATAAGAGATAGACAGGGTGCAACAAAGGGCAGAAAACAAAATCATCATGGAAAATGTATATTGTGTATTGGAGTGTATATGTGGAAAGTTTTATTTTTTCTTGAAAATAATAATAATAATAATAATAACAACAACAATAACAATAACAATAACAATAACAACAACAACAACAACATGCATTCTGCTCAGATTCAACACCACTAGCTTACCTTGATGAGGTATCTGGTAATATCTCTACCAGCAATATCTAGTCTTCTCGTGAGATGAGGAAGAGAGAAGCCTTCATAGACTGGACAAATATGAGTAACACCATCTCCAGAATCCACAACAACACCAGTAAGTAAACCTGAACAAGAATAATGGCAAAGCACATGAGAGCATGTCAATATGGATCCTGGTTTTAAGTCTAGGAAACAAAACTAGCCTTGGTCTGTATGCTGGGAGAAGGTCAGAGGAAAGCATGAGCCTACAGATTCTCCTAAATCTCTCCGTGGCTTGTGACACAGACAACGAAAGTATAATCCTGGAAGAGTTATCTAGATTAGGGACTGGGACTGCCACTTCTTGAATGGCTTACTCCTGAAGCCTGTGAAACTAACATCATGGTACAGTGTCCACACTGAGCAAAAAGTAAGTTAAATTCAGTTGTGTTATTATATTTATATCCCACCATATGAAGATATCAAGAATGGCTAGTGTCATTCTGCCTCAAGATGAAAAGCATGCTACTATAACATTTTAGGGCTTTCACACTACAGCGTAGAAATAATTATTATTCAAACTATTAAAGAAGACATTTGGGCACATTCCTAGTGTCGTTTTTTACGCAGTCTTCCTTTCTTTTATAGGCCTGATGCAGATTGCTTTTGCTTATTTCCTTCAAGGAAACAAAGGCATCATAGTGGAAAATACCAGCTAGCATTTCAAACGTGTACCCTAACATACTGAGCCACGAAAAATATATACTGTCATTCTCCATGTATGAAGGATGGTCCTGCACACATGGAGAATGGAAATATATATTTTAGTAGCTGAGCATGTTGCTGATAATAGTCGTTTTTTCATATTCTTTACAATGCAAGCTCATTATAATAATCATCTGGCTTGAACAACTTTCATCAAGCATGCATCATGGTTCCATTTGTATTTGGATACAAGTTTTATTTTCTTCAGGCTCCAAAAGTCAAGCTGTCTTCCTCTAGTCTCAGTAAATGAAGCGGCCAGTTGAATAGGCTTTTGAGCCTTTTCAATCAATACATGAAGAAGCTTGCTTCCATAAAAAATTATTAACTTGACCCAAGAGTAAAGCAACATGCAGTTCAGACTAATACATGTCATAGTGTTCTCTCTGCCCTAATTATGAGCTAGCAGTAGTCTCTCAATTAGCAATAGAAAAGAGTGCACTTTAGAGAACAGAAGTACTACTAGCTATGCTTTTTAGCTACTAATTAAAGTAGGGATGGGTGGCCCAAGCCACAGTGGGCAGAGCTGCCTCATAGTCACTCGTCAACAAACAATACAAGCAGCACCAGTATATTAGATAGCACTGCAATTCTTATTGCATGATATACATGATTTAGTACAACAAAAACAAAATGTGTACACTTGTAAATTCTCTAATATGTTTGAAATCAAATGAACACACATGTGTCAATCTTTGAAAGTCCATGGAAGTATAATAAGTCTATAGTTGAAACAACATAATAGATGCTATCCTGTGGGCTAATCGGTAAAACTTTTTTAGGCGTTAATTGTGCCGAAGTAGTAATTGAATAACAACGCAGGGCAGTGATCCCGGATGATCTGACTGTTTTGCTGGAATCTTCTTCAGCACAACCCATAGATTAGAAAAATGCACATGGAGCAGTGGTCATGAGGATATGTAACATAGTCACTCGTGGCACACCATGAAGATCTCCTTGCACAGCAATTAAGCTTGAACAAGGCCTCCAAACAACATTGTTTGAGAAAGATACCATTAGCTAGGGCTGGGATGGCTAATTTTGCTAATACATAAATAAATCTTAAGTACAAAGTAGCATTTACATTAGCAGTCGGCCAAGGTGGGGTGGCAGTTCTCACCCAACCTGTCACCTGTATCTTTGTTGCTTTCTAGTAGGTAGAGAGAGAGGGGTGAAGCAGCAGTTAGGTTCAAATGCACCAGAGGAGACAATCCAGTACTCCCAATTATGCATTTGTACCAATGCCTTGGCCCTCCTTCCAGTAAACACCAAAAAGAAAATGACTGGAGTCTGAGTGGTGCAGCCTCGCCCAACTGACTGCTATTGAGTATTTACACTTACCTTGTGCATACAGAGTGAGAACGGCTTGAATGGCTACGTAGACACCAGAAAACTGGTAGGTTTCAAACATTACCTGGAAAATGAAAGTTATCTCTTATTTGAAGAAAGCACAGTAAATTTCATAGGTTAAGTCAGTGTTTGACAAAGCACTATTTGGCAACTTCATTATCTGTATTTGCAAAAAAAGTGTGGTTTACAGGTCATAAAATGATCGCTGCAAGTCTCTCCACCCCTCAAACATAGAAGCAGTCCATACTTTTAAAAATTCAATGTACAAAAAAATGATTTTATCTTCTGAACATTTAGAGCAGGGGTCAGCAACCTTTTTCAGCCGTTGGCCAGTCCACCGTCCCTCAGACCATGTGGTGGGCTAGACTATATTTTTGGGGGGAAAGAACAAATTCCCATGCCCCACAAATAACCCAGAGATGCATTTTAAATAAAAGCACACATTCTACTCATGTAAAAACACCAGGCAGGCCCCACAAATAACGCAGAAATGCATTTGAAATAAAAGGACACATTCTACTCATGTAAAAACACGCTGATTCCCGGACCATCATATAGTTCATGGCTCATAGTTGTTTGGAAGTTCAAAAAGAAGTTGTCATAAATTTAACATATCTCAATTCAGTTAATATGCAGCACAGAACAAATGAATTGCTTTTTGATGCTGAAAAATTGTCAATATTTAACAGACTGCTAAAACTATTTTTGCAGACAACTAAATTTCTAATAGTTAAATTAGAAGTGTTTTCAGAACACAAGTGACGAAAGGCCTTCCATCTAACACTATTAAACACTTTATATCTATCCCTACTGGTGCATTATATGATGTTCCTATCTTTAATTTTTTTAGTTTTTTAAAGTGCATTTCCTTCATGTTTTCTCATGGTTACTGAATTATCTTGAAATGCAAACTTTATTGATGTTCCAAGCCAGGATTTGCTATAGGAAAGTGGCATACAAATAAACTGATGTTCAAGAATCTCCATCTAGGGCATGGGTAAGCAAACTAAGGCCCGGGGGCCAGATCTGGCCCAATTGCCTACTAAATCCAGCCCGCGGACGGTCCGGGAATCAGCGTGTTTTTACATGAGTAGAATGTGTCCTTTTATTTAAAATGCATCTCTGGGTGATTTGTGGGGCCTGCCTGGTGTTTTTACATGAATAGAAGGTGGGCTTTTATTTAAAATGCATCTCCGCTTGTTTTAACAAGGCCTAAAATGCTCTTTAGGGCGTGGGTGGCGCTGTGGGTTAAACCACAGACCCTAGGACTTGCCAATCATAAGGTTGGTGGCTCAAATCCCCGCGACGGGGGAAGCTCCCATTGCTAGGTCCCTGCTCCTGCCAACCTAGCAGTTCAAAAGCATGTCAAAGTGCAAGTAGATAAATAGGTATCGCTCCAGCAGGAAGGTAAACGGCGTTTCCGTGCGCTGCTCTGGTTCGCCAGAAGCGGCTTAGTCATGCTGGCCACATGACCCGGAAGCTGTACACCAGCTCCCTCGGCCAATAAAGCGAGATGAGCGCCACAACCCCAGAGTCGGTCACGACTGGACCTAATGGTCAGGGGTCCTTTTACCTAAAATGCTCTTTAGCATGCAAGAATAAGCCAGCATAGGGAAGTAAAGAAACGAAGGACAAATTACTTCACTGAAAAACATCCTAAGCATTGAAGGATGTCTAACTTTCCACTGCCTTTTCAGAAGGTTCTGAACACACGTAACTGCATGATCCTGGATAAAACCTGTTTTCCCTGCCCCCAAACAGAATATAACTCCTTCTGAAGAATATTGCTACCTGGGCTTTCTCAGAGAGAGAGTAGGGTCTGCTCCAAGATACCTACCTCCACAATCTTCTCCCTGTTCTTTGTTGGATTCATAGGAGGCTCTGTTAGAAGTATTTTACAGTTTTTTGTGTCAATGTTAAGTTTTTCTGGTCCAAAGGTGTAGTCCCAAAGGTGTTTCATATCATCCCAGTTCCGGACAATGCCATTCTCCATGGGGTAGTTAACTTCTAACATGGACCTTAGCTCACTTGCTTCATCACCAACCATAAGATCCTACAAGTTACAAATGAAAACTGGCAAATTAACATTTTCCAAAACCATTTTTTGAATTCAACTCTTTAAAAAAACTATAAAAAGAAGCTGCTTTTATTATTCAGTCTTACAATACAATGGAGAGGGATAATACTTACATGTCCGAATGAAAAACATAGCAAGGTATTTAAAATGAAAGAAACACAGCAGGCACAACTCTACAAACAGCTATGCATATAAAAATCAAATGGAATTTGGGACAAAGGGCCTAGTTTACATGTAGATTCTAGACCAATACATTCAACTTTTTATTACACATTTATATATGAACAAGTCACGTGATGTGGAATTGCACACAATAATAGGTGGGCTTAGCAGAATAGAATTTCCATGCATGTTTCATGTTTTTGGGCACATTACTAAATGGGAATAACGAGTGCTGCACAAGCATAGGGAACAAGTAGCAAAAGCAAATAAGGGACTGCAAATTCCACACTGATTGAGGAGAAAAAAACAGAAGTTTTATATTAGTCAGAAGGTTTCTGCAATGTGCACCACTTAATCAAAGTCTGTAAACTATCCTCCACAAACATATGAACTTCATTCCTAACTTAATTTTGATTTATAAAGACATTTTTGAAATGATTAAGCAACTCTGATCTATTCTGAAGTTACCAAAAATACTTTGCACTGCAAGTCAGTGATATGGCATCATTCTTGCAATGAACACAGGCATAGAAAAAGTTTACCTCTAATCTATTTTGTGTCCTATCCCATCAATATCCTAACTAACACGATATTAAAAAGGAACAAAGTTAAATTTTTTCTCATGCTTCAAAACAGGGGGAGATTTAAACAGTAAAGTCCCTTATTTTCAAATAAAGTAACAGATCTCCAGCAACTATGGAATATTTGAGCCTAAATATATCTGTCATATGGGGAACTTTCATGCAAGTGGAAAAGGCATCTTTAAAACCAAACTGAAATCCTCCTCTAAGCAGGATTTTAATATTGTGCTTTTTAGGATTTTTTAAATTGTAATTCTGCACCTCTACTATAGCTCTTAACTTCATACCAGTTGTGGTTAAAATAGTCTGCTGAAGATAATTCATTTAACAAATTTAGAAGCAAAACTGCCTGAAAGGTAAAGAGAGTATATTCAATGTATCATTTTACCCCACTGCTGCCTTGGTCCTATTAACGCTACTTTTAAAATACTATTTTTTCAATCTACATCAGGGGTAGTCAACCATTTTATACCTACCACCCACTAACGCATCTTCTTGATGGTAAAATTTCCTTACTGCCCCCCCCCCCCAGTGCTCGATGGAAGGAGGATTCAGCTTGTGCCGTAGAACCCCCTGCCGCCTACCTAGAATCCTGAAGCGCCCACTAGTGGGTGGTAGGGACCAGGTTGACAACCCTTGATCTACATCAAACAAGAGGAGCAACGAATCACAGCTTTTAGCACATGCTTCAGACATGATCTTGAAGAAGCATGTTGAGAATCCTGTATTCAATTTAGAAGAACAAATATTAAATATATGGCAACACGATGACACAGAACATATTAAGGGTAGATTCACACATACAAGCCAGTTAATTTTTCCCTTGAGTATCCCTAGAATGCAGGACTGCATGGGGAAATCACAGAAAGGTTCGCTTCATAGACATGATTTCTGCATCTGCACTTTTGGGAACCGCTGTATTAATGAGATTGTAGAAATAGCTCTATGTGCGAACAGTTCACCACTATTTCACACACTGCATTTCCCCATGGGGATTGCAAGAGGAATCATCAGAAAAAAAGAAATGGCGAGTTTGCATGTGTGAACTGACATTATTGGTTTTAATACTCTCCATATAATATGTCTTGCCTACATAGCAGACAAGATGCAAGTAGTTTTCGATGACTCATTTTTGTTATGTCTCAAGGCAAGTGGTTTCTAGCACTGATACTGACCTTCAGATTCCTTGCCTCTACAGGCAGCTGCAATTATTGGGGCATGTCACATCTGCAAGATGTGTACAATAGCTTTAAGGAAGTACTAGCTACTGAATGAAAGCAATGAAGAAAGATTAAAATGGTTATGTATTCAGAACATAAGTGGACAGGACATGAAAATTATAAAGCACCCCAAAAAAAGAGGCTACAAGGTCCCACCAAGCAAAAGAGTGGATGATAGCACAGGGACGCCTCACTTACCATCTTTTTGTTATTCTACTTCAACAGGTCAAGAAAGATGAAGAAAAGGCAGAAGCAAGAGAATCAGAAGAGGCCTAAGTGAAATCTTTTTTTTTCAAATTATTTCAAGTATAAACAACAGAACTAAAGCAGAAAAAACAGATGCACGGACAGGTGGAAATGCTCCAAATTCTGCATACTTCAGGGCAAGTGAGAATAAGTCTACTAAGTTTAAAAAACAGAACAAAAAAACCAAGAACCCAAACAGAAATAGAAACAAGAAGAGCTTATTTCCATGCATGCAATGCCTGATGTTCTGATTTTCATCAATAATGCACTACAAGTATCCTGGTGTGCCTGCAATTTTGCTACGCAGGATGGCATTTGTCATCCCCCAAGAAATGACTATTATCCTTTAACCACTAAAAATATATTGAATAATAAAGGTGTTATTCATTTTGACTCAAAATGTGAAGAAATAGGATGAAATATATACATACAACCAGATAAATGTTAAACACTGCATGCTTTACTTCTCTAAGTATATTGCTAATTCGAAAGCAAATCATAGAACTTTTCACTGTTCTATAGTGCAGTAATCTGCATTTCTGTAGGCAAGCAAAATTTAAGTACTGTATTTTTTGCTCTATAAGACTCACTTTTTCCCTCCTAAAAAGTAAGGGGAAATGCATGTGCGTCTTATGGAGCAAATGCAGGCTGCGCAGCTATCACAGAAGCCAGAATAGTAAAAGGGATTGCTGCTTTCACTGCGCAGCGATCCCTCTTGCTGTTCTGGCTTCTAAGATTCAGAATATTTTTTTTCTTGTTTTCCTCCTCCAAAAACTAGGTGCGTCTTGAGGTCTGGTGCGTCTTATAGAGCGAAAAATACGGTACTAGTATAATATCTATACAATGGCTATTTGTCACTAATCTAAGACAAGGAGCCCACAATATATCATTTCACTAAGGAAAGCCATTAACTTCAAGTATACTAGATTACTTACTATATTTCAATGTAGAGCCAAGGAGAGCAGATACACCTCCATCTCTGCCAGAAAAAAATCCAGACTGTACCATGCAGCCTATTTTCATCCCCTTAGAGCCAATTTCCTGCTGTCAGTGTTTCAGAAGCTTGTTTCTTGGTTGGGAGTTTGGGTTAGGGAAGAAAAGGAGGAACTGCCACTATAGTTTATTACAGTGCAGTTACACAAATCTTTAAACCAGTAGGAGTCAAAGAGACTTTCAAAGGTGTTTGAAATGTAAGAACACTAAGCATTGTGAGAACTTCATCAATAACAGCTGGGGTCAAATTTGGGGTGGTTTTTTTAAAGTGTTTTAGCATGTTTTGAAAAATCAAATCTTTGGCAAAGTTAAGTCCACTAAGCTGCCCAAAACACTACAATTATTCATAGTTGTTTTTTTTTAAGGGCTACCCCAATGTGCACATACAGTCCAGGCAGCCCTCAGTATGCTCTAAAGAGGCTAATAGTTTAGTTGAGGGTTTTGCATGCATTAATGCTGCTTCTGCAAAATTTTGACTTTTGTAGCCACTTCACAATCACCCCTCTTTCAGTGCCCTACTTTGCCCATAAAGGTAACTCCAGGTCAGAAATAAAACCATAGCTTAGCATGAATGAGCAGTGTGCCGGTATCACTGTTCAACTGTGCCTTGCCTGCCTGTGGCAAAAACAAACTATGAAGTTTGGCTAAACCAAGAACAAACCTTGGCTTCAAGTCATGGTTTTTCTGCAAAAAAACAAACCACAAGTGCTGGTTTCCCTTTAATACGGAGCCCAAAACTCATGGCTTGTTTCTCTGAGGTACACAAGCTGAAACAGGTATGATTGATTGTTCATGACAAGCCATAGTTCATTTCTGATTGTAGATTACCATTATGTGTGAAGTGGGCCATTTTCTGAATATCACTTAAATGAAAATTATGTATTTTGCATATAAAACAGATATCAAATTATGCAGCCCCCAATTTCTTCTTTGCTGTGTTGTTGCAATTAGCATCTAGGTTCCAATAAGTATATTCTGGAAACTTCTGTATCATTGTGTATGTTGAAAAGACAGTTTAGAAATCTGATCATGCTCCTTACTGTTTTGCCTATTTATATGCCAGGAAAAACTGAAACGGTGTGGAATGTTTCTATGTGACACCCCACTTTTGCTTTCAGACGAAGAAAATGCATGACTCAGGAGCCCTCATTCTTAGAACCTGCTTAAGCACAATTTGCTAAGGATGAAGATCTCACAAGGATCCAAATAACCAAGGCTTCCTTTAGATGGGGAAAGTTTCAGCCCCAAGCCCACATTCTGTTCAGGTCAATCTTTCAGGGGCAACATGCCACTGGTGGGCAGGGGCCAGAGCAGAGCAATGAATATAAATGTTGCCTTCATAGAGAAGTCTAGTTTCTACACATTCGCACACCTCTGTATTCTCCATCCAAACAAGCAAGAACCATTATTAGAGTTCACAGACTCGTTCCCATCAGGCAAAAAACACCAGAGAAGGATGCAAAGTATGGCTAGGAAGGGGTGTTGCCAAGGGAGATGGGATGTAGGTGGAGAAGAGTAGGATCTTGGGAGAATCCCAAGGATCAGATTGAGAGGTCTGGAGGGGCCCTTTTGACCCCTGAGCCCAAGGCTCTCCACCTCAGCTTTGAAGTTTCAGCTGGTGCCCAGTATGTAATGCCAGTGCATTTCATATTTGTGTAAGGCAGCTAAAAATGTGGGCCTAGAGCAATCCTCTCCCAAAGCACACTTTCTTTGTAATACCACTCATTAGCCAAGTGAAAATCACACAGATGTGGAGGCTGCTCCCATTAACATGCAAGCCTGGGCATCTATGAGCACTGTGAAACTTATTAAAGATGGATTTTGGTGGCCAGAGCTGGGTTACACCAGGTGAGAAGAGCTATCTCATCCTTCGAGTTTTCTTCAGCCTTGCACGGATGTGTTTTTCAGATTACAGGAACACATGAATTTGCCTTATAGATGGAACGTTGGCCCATTTAGCTCTGCATTGTCTAGACTGACTGGCAACAACTTTTCATGGTTTTAGGCAGGGGACAATCATAGTTCTACCTGGAGATGCTGGGGACCGAACCTGGGTCCTTCTGCAGGCAAACCAGACAATCTACCACTCAACTACCACCCTTTCCCAAAGGTGAATCATCTTCCCCTTGCCTTCAAGATTGGACATGAATAACTGAATTGCCTATTGAGTAGAATGAGGTCTTAATCCAAAGCAGTAACAAAGCAGAATCTAGTCAAGTAGGATGGCCATCGTTCTTCTCTTCCTAATGCCTGCTAAGTATTTGTGCTATTTGGCTACAGAAAATTCTTGTGGGACCTCTAAAGTTGGCAGTGCTAATATAATGTTTAACTCTTGATAGTATTAATACTCATAGTAAAAGCCAAGGTTTCTCTAAAGTCGTGCTAGCCAATCACTGTTATAGTTTGAAAGTAGGTGCAGACTTTGAACATCTTTGCCCCCCCTGCCCATGCTTGGTGTGTTCTCTTCTTCTAAGCTGTTTATCTGTTTGGGCATCGTGAGGAGGAGAAAACAGAACTGTTTGTTACGCTATCTGAGATGTTGTAAGTTGGCCAGAAAAGAAGAATGAACATTAGCCTAGACACAGAATGGAGTAGCAGATGGGAAAACTACACATGATCCTAGACAGTGAAAGGCAAGGAAATGGAACTGCTGTCATATAACGCAAGTTATAACTACTCCACTAAAATGCAGGTGACTGACAGTGCTCCAGTTATATTGCATGAACATGGATACAAGGTGGTACTGCCTGTTTGTAATCACCCCCTTTGCTTTTAGAAAGCTCTTCCCCGCCCCCATGATTTGGTTTTACTAAAACATTCTGAGGCCAGCTTGTCTGATCTCTCCAATTCCACCATGTTTCCTTGTGGTTATGCAGTTGGTTGAGGAGGGCAATTTGGGCCATAACCTAAGTGAACAAATCAATACACAACTCTCTACTGATATCAACCCATGTTATATCTTAAGCAAATCTCACTTTAGCAGGCTCTCTGCCTGCTACTCTCCACATACAGTGGTACCTCGCAAGACGAATGCCTCGCAAGACAAAAAACTCGCTAGACGAAAGGGTTTTTTGTTTTTTGAGCTGCTTCGCAAGACGATTTTCCCTATGGGCTTGCTTCGCAAGATGGAAACGTCTTGCACGTTTGTTTCCTTTTTCTTAACACCGTTAATACAGTTGCGACTTGACTTCGAGGAGCAACTCATAGAACGCGGTGTGGTAGCCTTTTTTGAGGTTTTTAAAGACTTTGGTGATTTTTGAAGCTTTTCCAAAACTTTCCCGACACCATGCCTCGCAAGACGAAAAGAATCGCAAGACGACAAAACTCGCGGAACGAATTAATTGCGTCTTGCGAGGCACCACTGTACTTGATTTAGTCTGATTCCCCTGCTATACCTCAACATAATAAATGGGGCAATGCCAGGATCCCCAAACAATCATGACTCAAAGGAAAGGATATTCTTAAACTCCAACAGAATGAGTCAATAGGAATAAAGGTCTTCTGGAATGTCACAGAATAAATATTATACCCAGCTTATCTGTTGCGCTGTCAGGGTCGAGAATGGGAAGCAAGAATGTCCTGAAAATTCCCTTCCTGTGAGCAGATTAGGCTGATGGAAAATGACTGGTCCAAGGTGATATTTCATGGCTGAATGGGTTTCAGCATGGATTCCCCAATCATAGTCTGACACAATAACCACTACTGTACAAAATATTGCTATCAGCTCGCTCACTTACTCACAACAGTTTAAAACAGTGGACGCTCGGGTTGCAAACATGATCCGTGTGGGATGCACGCTCGCAACCCACAACATTCGCAAACCACAGCAGTGCGTCTGCGCAAGCGCGGGTTGCGATTCGGCGCTTCTGCGCAAAGCGCAATTTAGCGCTCCTGCGCATGTACGACTGCCGAAACCCGGAAGTAGCCCGTTCTGGGTTTCGGCGGGTCCATAACCCAAAAAAACACAACCTGAAGCATCTGTAACCTGAGGTATGACTGTACTTAAATAGCGCCATCAGTGTATTTTTTGTCCATAAAGAAGCCACATCTCAATTTCCATTTGCACTGATTTAACAACTAGATTATCACATAATACATTAGAAGAAGTTATCCAGAAGAGAGAGGTAGCACCCCAAAGTACCATGCAGAGGACTTAAGTTCTTTAATAGTACCTTGATTTCAATGTTTCCCACTTTGGTAGTTGAACGAATAATTGGTCTTCCAACCAAAGCTGGGAAGATGTGTTCTGGAAAATTGGATCCTGCATATCCGCATTTCACAAACTGAAAGATAAAATAAAAATCCTTCAAGTTAATTTGTTGGCGCCCACATACATTATAATAGCTTGTTGATGCTGTTCTGTTACTTTAACATAAAACTACAAGTTAAAGATAGCTGGACAAATTCCCAAATAAGCACATCATTTTAAGTTAAAAATGTTCTCATGAAGGAAATGCTGGAAATCGTGAAAAGACAATTACCGTATTGACCCGAATATAAGCCACACCTTTAAAATTGGAGGGGGGGGGGAAAGAAAAAATACCCAAATAAAAAATACCCAAAAAAATACCCAAAGCCGCTCCATTCCTTGCTGCTCCTGGCTGCATACTGCGGGGGGGGGGGGAGCCGTGCTGTGTTGCCGGCAGCCTTTCCCCTTCCTCGCTCTCTCCCTTCCCGACCTTGGGGGAGAGGACAGGGGACTACGCGCGGGGTGGACACCATTTTGCCGCACTCCTGCCGCTGTTTGCCCCGTGCTGTTTGCATACTGTAAGGTCGCGAATATAAGCCACACTTTAACTTTTCATGGTCGGAATTTGGGGGAAAGGTGAGGCTTATATTCAGGCCAATACAGTAAAGGAAAAATACACATAGTCCAGTTTCATCTGGTTATGTATATTAAAGTCTGTTTAGAGATTTAGATTTATCCATGGATTCTGCATTTATGCTGATAGAAAACCTCTGAATGTATGAAATGTCAATTATAAAAAGGGCAATAAATTCTTGTCTTGCTGATGGCTGGATACACTTCAAAAAAACCAATCTAAGCAGTAGGGATTTCCTTAGGTTTGCCAGTATCTATAAGACATAGAGCTGCTGGAATTCTGTTACTTGATGTGAAGTACCGTACATAAGCATGGTGCACTAAACTCAGCTTCCTGAAAATCCCAGCCATCATTTTTTTAAAATGCTCCAAATATTTTATATGTAAAAAGATGCTTGAAAGTTGTGTAGGCAATGCCTGATGAAATCTTTGAAATTGTTTAATAAGTCCAGTGGTCTGGGTGGCCAAATATAAACCCCCTCATTATTAGCATAATCAGAATGCATGTCCTTGATTTATATAATTTATGCATTTTTTATCTCAATTATTTACACCCCACCTTTCAGAATATAAATCCTTCAAAGGTGGCTTACAGGAAACACTAAACTACATTTTAAAAATTAAGAATGTTAACAGTAATTTTCTTTTTAAAAAAACAAAAAAAACAACTAGGATCCTTCCCCACAGTTGGTGGTAAAATAGCACTGTGATAGTGAGGGGATAGTCCCACTATCTTTGTGGAGACTTTGCCTGTCTCTTGGAATTCTTCCCCCAGGACAGATAATGGTGGTTCATCCTGGTTTAGGCTGGCACGCTTGGAAATGATTAACCGTCGTTTCCAGTTTGCACTTAACAGGAAGCTATGGTCAGCTATGGGCTTACTGGTTTGTTTCCCTGCTCATGTGAAGTGAAAGCAATGGGGGCTGCATGCTGGTGTACAGAGCTTCCCATTCAGTGGGAAATTGATTTTTATTTTATTTTACCAGATTTATATGCTGCTTCGTCAAAGCCATTAAGCAGGTTACATAAAATATCCAGATACAATCAAACAGAATTTGTTCTTTAAAAATTCAAAATATTTAAAAGTAGTTTTTTTAAAAACACATAATAAAATACAATTACATATTAAAATACTTGTCAAGTTTGCGTATTTAGGGAGACTTCCCTAAACAAGAATGTTTTTAGCAGGTGTTGAAAGCAGTTCAGCAAAGTTGCCTGCCTAATTAATATCAATGGGCAGGAAGTTCATGTGGTGCTGAAGGCAACTTGACTTGACTTTCTCTCAATGCATGTTGAACGAATCTTGTGATTTATGTTTTCCAGCCATGGCTTATTATATCCTGCACCACCCTGCAGGGTGTGTTGAGTCATGATCTCAACACAAGAGTGTCAAAGGATATTTTCAAAAATGCATCGACACACCAAAGCCGTCTATTTATGATTATTTCAAACTGGTTTTTAAATGGTTATGAAAATCTATAGACTTTAGAAAAACACACACAAAGATTGCTCTTCGATTGATTGTGAAAGATCTTTTCAGTGTAGGAGATCATTTGGGAATCTGTTTCTTTCCCTTGTGCTGCAAAGTGTTTTTGCACCATAAATAGCTTTGGATTTGTGTAAAAGCAGCCTATAAGTGTTTTAAATGCATACACCTCATTTGTCGTTGCTCTTCCTCCCCCTCTCTCTAGCTACATAAGCCAATCTTCAGTAAAAGCATTTTAGATACTAGCTTTTATACATGTGTATGCTGCGAAAAAGCATTTAAGCGATATGCTGTTTTGATATGTGGCATAAGGTCCCCTGATGTCTATAGAAAACCAGGGTAAAATTAAATAAAACAAAATAAAGTAACCAGGGAAAGCTTTTAACCTATTATTTAGGTCTCTCTACTATTAAGTTGCCTTGATTTTTTAGTTTAAAGTCTAAGTATAAATAATTTAAATTTTAATTAAGTAAATGAATAAAACTGGCTATTTCAGCTTACCGCAGTGCTGAGCACATTTGCTAACTATTTGCCTCTTCAAAAAGAAATACAGCACTAAACCAGCTAACTTCACAATTGTAAATATAGATATTAACATAACCTTTTTTTAAAAAAAACCTAAAACTCTTCTAGGAAAATCTGCTGGGTTTATCTAGTGTATGCTTTACCATATATAGTTTCTTCTACACGCTGTGTGGTTATGACTGGCTCTCTCACTTCCTGTTAAGTCATCAAGTGGTAATAAATTGCTGTCTATAAATATTGCTTCAAATGGAAAGCACAAATGTTTGAAAAATAGGTCTTCTCGTTAATATTAAATGGCATTATTCCCATCATAATTTCCAGATAAGGTAGACTTCATTCATTTTAGTTTCTCCTGATGGAAGAATAAGGTTTTAATGAGAATACGCAAACCTGAAGCATTCTGCCATTAATCCAAAGACACTAAACTGAACACTCAGTTTTGAAGTATCCCTGCTGATGGTGCTAACACTGCACAAACTGGAAATATAAACGTGTTCCAATTGTTGGTGAATGACTACTTTAGAAGAAAATTCATCTTCTGAAGCTGGCATTTTAGTTAGGCTGAAATCCCATTGGTGTCAACAGGGTGTTTCCTCTAAATGCAAAGAGCAGCTTCAGAGAAGGGATTTTAGCAGGACTTAACTTCCTTCTCCATGCCTGCTGAGATCCTGACAATTATCAGCTCCCCCACTCCACTTGCTATGTGATTTTTTTAAAACATACATGTTAAAATTTAAACATGCATTTAACGTCACATCTAACTTCACCCTAAGGAAAGCCTGAGCTTTTAAAAAATGTTTATTTGAAAAAATAAATTGTGAATGCGCCAAAAGTTAAAAATGCTCTGCCTCCGCAGTTGAAGGCTGTATCCTTCTGAACTCCAACTGCTAGAAACCACAGAAGGAGAGAGTGCTCTTGCGATCAAATCCTGCTAGTGGATTTCCCTCAAGCATCTGGGTGGCCACTGTGAGAACACAATGTTGGACTAGAAGGGTCACTGGCCTGATCCAGAGGCCTCTTCTTATGTTCTTAATGAGGATTTACATAGCAGTCATATGTGTTCAATGAGACTTACTGCCAATAAATGTGCATAGGACTTACAGGCTCAGGCTGCAGATAGAAAGCATACCATTTTTCATCAACAAAAAGCACAAGCAATAACCAAAGTGAAGCTTTGCCTTACATTCCAAAAAATGAATGAGCCCTCTGTGATACAGAGAAGCCAGATAATCTGTTTCAAACACACACATAAAGAATAGTCACAGTAAGCATCAATTTTATAAGGGGCCATTACTCACTTGCAAAGAAAGTCATTACACTTCAGCATACCTTTAAAGTTGTATTTTAAACTCTTGTAACCCTCCGTGGGAGCTTAGGGTGAATGATAGGCTAATAATAATTCCACCCCAAAGCTCAGGCCTCTCATCGCTCTGCAGTGCAAAATGCTGTAACAGTGGTACCTTGGTTTACAAACTTAATCCGATCCAGAAGTCCGTTCTTAGACCAAAGCATTCTTAAACCAAGGCGTGCTTTCCCATTGCAGCAGGGGACTCAATTTACGAATGGAACACACTCAACAAGAAGTGAAACATGTTCTTATTCCAAGGCAAAGTTCACAAACCAAAACACCTACTTCTGGGTTTGCAGCGTTCTTAATCCAAGTTGTTCATAAACTAAGCTGTTCTTAAACCAAGGTACCACTGTATTCCCTGCCACAGCACTATAAGCAATAAATCTACACAGGGGGGGAAATGTTTTAATGGCTTGTTAGAGAAGGGTACAAAAAATGATTCTAGCCTCAGGCTGAAAAAAGGCGGTTAAGTCTTCTGACTTCAATATTCTACTTTTGGTATTCTCAAACTGAAAGACCTTTCGTTAGAGAACATATTTTTAGAGGAGGGAGGAGTCTAGGTACTATTATTAGTACTGCTGATTCTAGGCCCTTCAAGGGGAAAAAAACTGAAACCAACACTCTGGTGTCTTGTTTGAATAACTGACTGTGAAACATGAGGGGTGGGACACTGAAGCAAGCAATACAGTATTTCTATTGTTTTACTTGATCTAGGGGGCCACCTGACCCCCCCCCAGCTATGCCCATGTGAGCACATACCTATCTAAATATAATAATAATTTTATTCTGTATACCCCACCCATCTGGCTAGGTTTTCCCAGCCACTCTGGGCGACTTACAGCATATGTAAAAGCATAGTAAAACATCAAACATTAAAAAATAGGGAAAGAGTCACAACAGTGACACACCTAGAGAACAGATATGGGGTGGACAGGCAGGGAGGGGAGAAGTGGCGTGCAGCTGTGACAAACTGCTTGAGGGGACAGCCAAATACAAAGAAAGTACTGTATTTTTTGCTCTATAAGACTCACTTTTTCCCTCCTAAAAAGTAAGGGGAAACGTGTGTGCGTCTTATGGAACGAATGCAGGCTGCGCAGCTATCTTAGAAGCCAGAACAGCAAGAGGGATCGCTGCTTTCGCTGCGCAGTGATCCCTCTTGCTGTTCTGGCTTCTGGGATTCAGAATATTTTTTTCTTGTTTTTCTCCTCCAAAAACTATGGTCTTATGGTCTGGTGCCTCTTATAGAGCGAAAAATACGGTAACTCGGGTGCCAGTAGATGGCAAAATGTTAGAAAAGTGGTAGGAGTGTGGGGGGACTTCCGGGGTGGCGCCATCGGCAATGGCGGATTCCCTCTGAACTGGAGGGACCAGCTCCACGGGAATCGGGTCTTTTCCGCTACGGCGAAGCGGGGACCCATTCAAAAATCACAGGCGGATGAAGCCTGTGACCATGGGACTCGGCGGGCACCTTTAGCGCCCCCCAACCCGCAAAGGAACCCACTAACGGGCTCCGGAGCGAAGAGGGGGAAGTGGCGCGGTGCTGAGAGTCAACTGCTTCTTCCGTTGAGCGAAGCCGCACAGCCATTGCTGGAGAGCGCTGCCTTTTTCCTGGGACAATTTGGCTTTTAAAACAACCACCCATGAGTACTTAAGTTTCGGACAATTGGACTCTAAATAAGGATTTGCGAGCAGAAAGGAAAACTGGACTTAAAAGTTTAATTTAATTTGGCACTGAAACGGGAAGGTCTAAACAGGAAGTCAGCCTTCCGTTTCTTGTAGATAGATTAAAGCAAAGGCATGGCAAACTAGAGTTCAGAAAATCGTTTGTAAAGGATTAACTTTCATCATTTAAAATTGTTGAACCCCCTTCGGAAGCAGGAGAAGAGGGGGGATTTTTTCTGGACTGTTTAAACCTGCAGAAGTGAGTGTAAAGTAAAGTAACTTTCCACCGTCTTGATCCTGGAGCGGGGTGTCAGGACTGACGTTCTTTGAAGCTCATTGACCAGAGACAAACGTTTTTGACAGATAGCTAAAGGAAGAGATACATAGTGATTCCATTGTTCCCCTTCGCATTTTGAAGGAACAAATATTGACAAAATATCTGAAAAAGGAAACTTTGTTGTTAGATCTGTTTTTAAAAGAAAAGAACAAGCAGAAGTTTTTCCCCTAGAGGGAGCCTGTGAAACTGTAACCAATTTTGAATCGGGAAGCTCGCAGCTGTTACAGATTACGATCGTGGGAACAGACTTCTGACCTTGCAGGACAATGTATTCAGAAGCTATGTTGAGTGCTTTCTGTAAAACAAGTGCCCTACTGGAACAGCTACATGAGAAGACGGATTTTATGACTGATGCGATTAGAAATTTTGGACAGGCAGTGGGATATTATATAGAGCCCACCCAGGAATTAGATCAGGAGTCTGCCCTGACAGAACAGATGAGGGAAGAGGATGTTGCTGAATCTTGGGCGCCAGGGATGGAGGGAGCTGCGGCCCAGCAGGAACATGAATTCTTGGATTTGACAAATGAACTTGGAAAAAGCCAGATTTGGAAAGATAAAGTTTGGTTTGGTTTGGAAATGGGGGGTTGGATAGACCCCCTATGCAGGGAGGTTTGGACTTTTCGAGTCTGGCAATGGGCCGTGAGATGTTTGGGGTTGTGGGGGCTCTCAGTTTTGGAGGGTCTTTGAAACATGTTCTTAAATACCACATGGAGCTTAGTGGGGACTATGGAAAAGGGGCTGATTTGTCGAGAAGGGTCAAAAGCATTGTCAAGCTGGAGTTCCCAAGAGTGAAAGAAGTAGGAGATAAAGGAAAATATAGCTATAAATATGAAGAAGAGCTGCGGAAGGGACATGGAAGAGACTTAAGGGCCTCGGACATAAGGTTACCAGGTTAATGCGCTAGATTGATGGGATAGAAAGGACTGACAAAACCCGGGTCCAGGAGCAAGAGACGCTGGATGAAGATTGGATTGTTATTTCTTTTATTATGATTGTTTTATAAAATTGATGAATGTTAGAAAAATGTTGGAACGAAATTATTTGGCTTTAGCAAAAATGTTTAAAGAATTATGTAAGAATATTATGGTTATGAGAAATTGGTAAAAATAAGATTTAAGTTTTAAGTTTTAAGGTTTTCATAGTAAGATAAGATTAAAATAGATTAAGGTAAAGTAATGACAGAATATTATGAAATATGGAAAGGATTTGCTGTGACAATTAATAATCAGGATACAAAAAAAGGGAGGAGGAGGAGGTCAAAGAAAGAAGGTAATGACAGTTAAAGATATGAGAATATTGGATTTGTTTTTAAATGTTTGTGGTATATTTTTGTTTTTTAATTGTGTCATGTTATTTTTTGATTTTGATTTTTATTAATCTGTATTGTTTGACTGTGGTTTGTCTTTTTTTGTTTTTTCTTTCTTTTTTTTCTTTTTTGTTCTCTTTTGTAATTTTAAAATTTTCAATAAATATCATTTAAAAAGAAAAGAAAAGAAAAGTGGTAGGAGTGTGTGTGCAATTGAGAGACACTCATCCAACTTCTGCCGGATTGTAATCCAACAGAACTGGAATACAAGCGACCATGGGACTGATTCTGTGCCAGCGCTAGACTGCTGGACTAGGACTTGGGTGATGCAGGATGAAATCCCTACCTCACCAAGAAGCCCACCTTGGGCCAATCACTCACACCCCCGCAGCCTAACCCGCCTCACGGGGTTGTTGTGAGGATAAGATGGGAGAATGTGACGACGCCACCTTTAGCTCCTTTTATGAAAGTGTGGGATAGGGATGCAACAATTCAGAGAAAAAGCGAAAGAATTCGTTTAAAGAAAGCGTGGCAGTATGAGAGGAAATGCTTAACTTAGGCACGCGCGCACCACTGGCAAGTTAAAAGCTACTTATGCCAGGGAGGAGAAAGAGGAAGGATCATTCTAGCTTCTTCTACCAGCACCTCAAAAGGACTCAAAGAATTGCAGCTCATTGATGTTTAACAGTTTCTCAATGGTCGGTGTTTCTCTCCCCACCCCCGCCGTATGCTTTAGAGATGTTCTTCTTCTTTTTTAATCTGTAAGCCGCCTTGAGTCCTTGTCAGGGGAAAACCACAGAGTATATAACTACAGTGGTACCTCGGGTTAAGTACTTAATTCGTACTGGAGGTCCGTTCTTAACCTGAAACTGTTCTTAACCTGAAGCACCACTTTAGCTAATGGGGCCTCCTGCTGCTGGCTCGTCTCCAGAGCACGATTTCTGTTCTCATCCTGAAGCAAAGTTCTTAACCTGAAGCATTATTTCTGGGTTAGCGGAGTGTGTAACCTGAAGCGTCTGTAACCCGAGGTACCACTGTATATAATTATTTGAAACAAAATAAAATAAAATCCTTCCAGTAGCACCTTAGAGACCAACTAAGATAGTTATTGGGTGTGAACTTTCGTGTGCATGCAAAGCTCATACCAATAATAATAATAATAATATCTTTATTGTCATTGCCCCCTTCGGGGACAACGAAATTACTTAACTGCTCCATAAAAACACTAATTAAACAATACAGTATAATACAGCAAGGGAGATTAGATGACTTTCAAAGTCCGGGCTTCCCATTCAGGGCCGAGATCAGGGATGAAAATTAAACACCAGGAAAGCTCATACCAATAACTTAGTTGGTCTCTAAGGTGCTACTGGAAGGAAATATTTTTTTTTATTTTATTTTGTTTGGACTACGGCAGACCAACACGGCTACCTACCTGTGTATAATTATTTGGCAGGGTGGGCTAACGCCTTACCTCCCAGACCCCGCACCCCCCCCCGCCTCAGGCCCCGCTCCCCCGTGTGGCGGGCCAGACACCCACTAGGCTTTCCCCTCCAGGCTACTGAGGTGAGGTGGGGAAAGGCGGTTGACGCGAGAGCCGCCAGTCCTTCCCGCCCTCGTATAAGGGGGGGGGGGGAGCTCAGTCGCGGCCGCCGCTCCAGGAAGCGAGGCGGCTCCTCCTCACCCCGGTGCCGTTGTCGCAGACGACCACTTTCCGGCCCAGCGTGTCCATGGCTCCTTCTTCCGTGGGGAAAGGGGCCCGAGAGCGAGCGGCTGAAGTGAAGGGTAGCTTCGCCTCCTCCCCGCGACTCCAACCAGGCCTCTCTCTCTCTTCCCTCACAGGCAGCCCCGGAAGGGAAGGCGGCAAGGCGGAAGACGACCCCGCCGTGACTGACAGGCCGCCGGCCGCCCAATCACAGCCTCCCGAAGACCTCGAAGCCCCGCCCCGCGTTCGGGCGTCGCCATGGCAGCCGCTGCGGGAACCTGGGCCTTTTCGCGCCCGGCCGTGGAGAGGATGAGGCAGCTGCTGCTCGAGGGGGGCTTAGCGACCGACTGCCTCCAGGAGGCCATGGCAGGTAGAGACGGATCATAAATGTGAAGGAGTCAAAAAACCAACGACAAAAAGCCCTTCTTCCGCTGCCTAGCAACGGGCGACGTTCCGGGCCAGCCCTCCCATGAGGCAGAGTGAGGCAGCTGCCTCAGGCATCCCCAACCTTCGGCCCTCCAGATGTTTTGGACTACAGTTCCCAGCATCCCTGACCACTGGTCCTGCTAGCTAGGGATCATGGGAGTTGTGGGCCAGAAACATCTGGAGGGCCAAGGTTGAGGAAGCCTGCACCAGATCCTGGGTCACCCTGGTTGGGCTCCCTCACCAACTGTTCTAGCGCACAGTTTTTGGGGGCATCCATAGTTTTTTTACTTACAGTGGTGCCTCGCAAGACGAAATTAATGCGTTCCGCGAGCCTCTTCGTCTTGCGGTTTTTTCGTCTTGCGAAGCACGGCTATTAGCGGCTTAGCGGCTATTAGCGGCTTAGCGGCTATTAACGGCTTAGCGGCTTTAAGAAAAAGGAAACAAACTCGCAAGACGTTTTGTCTTGCGAAGCAAGCCCATAGGGAAATTCGTCTTGCAGAACGACTCAAAAAACGGAAAACTCTTTCGTCTAGCGAGTTTTTCGTCTTGCGAGGCATTTGTCTTGCGGGGCACCACTGTACTGTGACATCTTTTGGATGCTTCCCCGATCCCATTCTCCACCAAAAGATCTCCCTGAGAGTTTTCTCCAGGAAGTCAATAGTGTGCCCCCAGTAGTAGATTACTTCTGGAGTCAGGTATTAGCACCAACAATAATTCTTTGGAGGAGTCTCCCTTATCTGGGATTTCTAGCTTGCTTGAATCAGCGCCTTCTTTCGCATACAAAGCAACATCCCCTGCAGTATGTCCTTCTGTGCCCTTCCTATTGGGTTCATATCCAGAGATAACAGTGTCACACTGGTTCTCTCCAGTGCCATTTTTCTAGAAAAACAGTTGCCAGAACTCACCATGAACATCTCCCTCATTCTCTTAGAATGGCAATGGTGCCCACCGGAGAGGTGCCATAACTGAGTTCTGTCTGGTGAGTTTTGGCTAGGGAAAAGCCCTGGTTCTCTCAGTTCCACCAAGTTTCCCTTACGTCCACTATATATCAGTGCTGTCCTCTAAGACCTTAGGCTGTAGATGCTGGGGTTCAAGGAATGTCCAGAGCTGGGAACACTGCAGGACCTCGGCCTGCACACCTTGCACACCAGCCTGCTGCCCTCAGGTCCAGTGGAAGGTGCTGTCCTTTGTAGTACAGTCATAACACATGTTACATCCGCTTCATGTTACTTCCGGGTTTCGCCGCTCGCACATGCACAGAAGCACAAAATGATGCCACGCGCAGAAGCGGCGAATCACGAACCGCGTGTGCGCAGACGCGCCGCTACGGGTTGCGCTCTTTTCATATTGCGAACGGGCCTCCGAAACAGATCCCGTTTGCAACCAGAGGTATCACTGTATTGGAGCAAGGTTCAAAGGCGGGTGGGCTGACCTCGTGTGTGTGCACCTTGAGGGAGGGTGCCATCTTGCCCTTTGCCTCAGGCAGCAAGATTGCTTGCACTGGCCCTGGTTGGGTACCCAGGGGGTTGGACTTAGATGGCCCTTGTGGTCCCTTCCCACACTACAATCCTATAATTTATTGGATTTCTTAGCCATCCTTCAACGCGCTGCGGGTTACAACAATATCAAAACCAGCTTTTAAAAATTTGCTATCGGAATAGCAGGGTAGGCCCAAATAGAGATATATAGATATGCAGATATCTCACTTGTCAAAGACTAAGTGTAAAGCGTGGATGGAGAGAAATTTGGATATGTACAACAAAATATTAAGGATCCAATTCTTTCGTTTGAGACTCGAGGCTTGGGACTTGAGGCTTCAATCTGAAAGGCTTTAAGACTTCCCCCCATGATTTAAAAAACAATGCAATAGGAGAGATGCCTACCCCAATGGTGCGCTATGGGCAGTGCTTTTTTCCAAGGATATGTAGTACCGGCAGCTCTTTTGTTGTTGTTAAAAAGTGTGACACTTACTACAACAATTTCATGGTGGGTACCAGCACGTAATTTTCTAGGGAAAAAACCACTGGCTATTGTCCCTCTCCCCCTCAGTTTCTGCAACAAAAAACCAGCCAAATGTATATGCCAGCATACCAACAGTGAAAGTACTGTGGCTGTAGCTAACATATAACTTAGGTAAGGGTAAACAGCATTTCCATTTGCTCTGGCTTTCGTCATGATATTCTGTTGCACCAGAAGCGGTTTAATCCTGCTGGCCACATGACCCAGAAAGCTGTCTGTGGACAAACACCTGCTCCCTCGACCTGAAAGTGGAGATGAGCACCACACCCCATAGTAGAATTTGACAGGACTTAACCATCCAGGCGTCCTTTACCTTACTTATAAAGGTTACTGTTTCATGCTATATCTAGTGGCATATGAATGACATAAGATGTCAGTATTGTCCACCTAGCTGATCAAAATAAAGATGGCAGATATGTAAAGGTTATGCACCACAAATATGACTGCCACATAGAAAGGATGCAGTACTTGTGACAATTGCTTCCTTTCGTATGAATGGTACAGACCCAGAAAAAAGCACTGTATGTAACTGAGATGAATTCAGGACTAATTGCCCTTTAACCAATAGTTATGTATTATCATTAATATCAGTCCATCATGGAAAATAGTTTTTTCCAACGAGGTCAAAAATAATAATACAAACACCTAGCTTATTAAAGCACATGCTGTTAATCATACATTAATGGTTAACTGTCGCACACTGGATACCTTTGTATGCTAATTTTCAAATGCTAATATGAAATCTTAGGCACATTTTCCTGTTAAAGAATTCTGGATGCTGTAGTTTTCCACTCACAAAGTTACAATTCCCAGCAACCCTTAACAACAGGACTGTACCCAGAATTCTTTGAGGGAGAAAATGTGCTTTGAATGTGCTCAAGGATATAGCTATAGAAATAAAAGGTTTTAAAACACTTTTTTTCTTAAAATATGTTTTCAGATATTGAGAACGATGAGAAAACAGGACGTTTTGTAGTAGGACGGGGAGGCTACCCAAATAAACAGGGCATAATCCAATGTGATGCAGCAATAATGGAAGGACAACCTGGGCGTTTTGGAGCTGTGGCAGCCTTGCATGGGTATGTATTATGCCTTGCTATGCGTCAGAGGTCACCAGCCCGGCACCAAAAACTCTGAGATTATTATTTTTTAATTATGCTTTTTCACAGATTTTTTTTTTATTCCTTCGAGCCTAATGGTTTAGCTCTTCATAATTTTTATCACTGCATTTAACCATAGAACTCAGTTCTTTAAAAGTATATATGGAACAAACCCCTTCTCAAATTATATTCTTTCTGCTGATAAAGAATTGGAACTCCTCTCGCTGTAGCACGTAAGGTCATGGAAGAAACTCCACACAGTTTTCTGGTTGGGGATGGTGCTGTGGCTTTTGCAAAAGACCAAGGCTTCACTGTGGAAGATAACCGAAGTATGATGAGTGAGCAGAGTACAGAAGCTTATCAGGTAACACTCTACTTTGGAGCAATAGTGATGTGAGTTTATTTATGCAGTAGTAGAATAATTCACATTCTGAATAAATATCCTAACAGATGTTCTGAGCACCCCTGACTCTCATGAATCATCAAGAAGTCTCTTTGAAGTCATTTCAAACAACAAAGGAGGCACCCGATGTGACATTTTCAAAATGTCACGCATCAGATAGTCAGAAATAGAATTCAAATTAACTGACTACTAATATTCTGTTGGCCAAAGTGCTTCCCAACTGCATGGACAATGGCATACGTTCATGCTGACTGCTGAGGAAGGATCAGCTATGGGTGGCTTGGAAAGGAGAGAAAAATAGATTGAAATTCTGCTTATTTCTCCTTTCTAAAGTTAACGTTTCCTCATCTCACCTGGCATGAGACTACCTGGGAAGTTATGCTACTTCTTAATGTATTGGAAAACCCCTGCCAGTGGCTATGGGCTGTGAGTTGCCAGCCCTTAGAATAGTCCCAAGATTGAGGGTTGAATTCAACTAATGAATCCCATCAGTGTTTCCCCCCTGTGTGCCCCCACCCCCAAAATTGGCACTGGGGTTTGGAGAACCTGTGGAACAGCACATAGGAGGAGGAGAGTGGATATTGTTCTGTCTAGCACAGTGGCGTAGCGTGGGGGGTGCAGGGGGGGCCGGCCGCACCGGGCGCAACATCTGGGGGGGGCGCACTCGCACTCGCAGCTCTCTGCCCCTACCTGGCTCACTCTCTCTCTCTCACTGCAGTGCTGGCTGTGCGAATCCGATCCGAGCCGCTGGGTCGCCGCCCACTGTGGAGGGGGTGGGTGCCAGGCGTGTGGTGCGGAGAGAGAGCGAGGGACTATCTGGGGGAGGGACAGTGCAGCGGCCGCCCAGCGCAGTGCTGAGCGCGGGAGAGAACCACACCAGACCAGACCAGCCCAGGCAGCAGCAAGAAGAAGCTGGCAGCGGCGGCAGGTTAGGGGGCGCAAATTACTTGCCTTGCCCCGGGTTAGGGGGCGCAAATTACTTGCCTTGCCCCGGGTGCTGACAACCCACGCTACGCCGCTGGTCTAGCAAGCCGACAATGCTTGCGCTGACAGAATGATCAGAAGAGCCCAACCATTTCTCCCACTGAACCCACATACAATTTAGGATTAATCCTTTGAAAGAAACTATGTTTCAGATACAACTTCTGGATGTTAGTTATACATAAGAAGATACATTCTGCTTACTTCACAGATTTCTACTGGGGGGGGGGGGGGAAACTGTCATTACAAATGTGTGGCATTTGATAGCACAATTCATTCTAGTCTTATCTTTTCTGTAGGAATATTTAGAAAAGGGAAAGAGCTTGAAGAAACATGATACACTGGGTAAGTAATATTTTTATTAAAATAACACTTTTATGGGACATGCTGGGTCTTCTTTTTGTAATTGTGGAGGCATTAACTTGCCATTTTCTAGTTGTATGTTTATGCTACCAAGAATTTACAGGTACATAAGATGCTGTGGTTAATTAATTCTTATGTATTAACTGGCAACTTTTACAGACTTTCTGAAATAATACAGGAATTAATCTAAGTTTTGGAAACAATCTGGGCTGATTCCAGCAGAGGCTTGACAACCTTATGTCAGGAGTGCTCTGATGGTGTTTCCTGCTTCGCAGGGGGTTGGACTCGATGGCCCTTGTGGTCTCTTCCAACTCTATGATTCTATGATTCTATACATATTCCATTTCCTTACAGCCAAGCATGCAGGTCTTCATGTAGTGTGTCATGCATGACAGCAGCATCTACATCTATCTCAATGAAGACGTGAACATGTGCAGAAGGCTGCAACAAATAGATGTTGTCTTTCTCAGATGACAGTGTGTATGGGCATGGTTTCTTTTCTGCCTGACATACATCTCTAGTTTAAATGTAGCCCCTTTTTAGTACGCATAGAATATCAAGAAAGCTTCAATATAAGTGACATGGTGCCTGGAAAATTCAGGGAGCTGCCTTGAGATCATGGAGTATAGCATGCTCTCTAATTCATCCTAATAACTTCACTTTCAGTGGCCAGGGGACCAACAGGAAGTAAATAGAACTTGTTGCTAGATCTTTTTACTTGAGGGCCTACAGAAATCTAGGTTAGGAATTCTTCTGCCTATTGCATTACTGGGCATTCCATTCCAGAAAATGTTGCCCTTTTCAGTATCCTGCAAAGGTTTGTACATCCTGTTCTTTGTTCAGCCTCAAGAGGGTGCTATGGCTTAATAAAAGCTATAAGAAAATTGTTAAGGTTGGATTTAAAGGAAATGGTGGCTAGGAAAAGGTATTTAATTTCTGCCTTGAAATAATTGAAAATCACCTGGCAATTATCCCAGCTCTAGTGATTGTGCCTACCATCTCCATTACAAGAGACAACATAAATACATGAGCTCTAAGGGTGCTTAGGATAGGATCTAAGCCTTATAGTGCAATCCTATACATGTCTACTCAGAATAAGCCACATAAAAAGGGGGGGAAAGAATAAGCCACATTGATTTCAGTGAGTCTTACTCCTAGGCAAGTGAGTAAATGATTTCAGCCTCAAAGTGACATTGTAAATATCCAGTTGACAGAACAACTGTAAGCAGTTGCCTTCCAATCTTATGCAAGTTTGTTTGAAAATGAGTCCAGTGTCACTCCCAAGTACAGTAGGTAGAATCACAGGGTTTTTAAAATTAATTTAAGGGTAAATCTTCCACCTTCTTAAAAAAATTCACTGTTTACATACACATTCCCATGTTAGATATGCACAACAGAAGTGGTGAAGCTAGCAGTGCACAAACATTTCTATGGAACAGCTACCATTTCCCCTTTATTGTTAAGACGTGGCACAAGTCCTGATCTAGGATTGAAAGAGTCATCACTATTAATGTAATGAATGGGAGGGGTGGGAGAAGAGAAGTATCTTAGGCTGTGTTTTCCTATTGTAGCCACTTTGAACTTTCAGGGAACCCTTCTCAATTCATTAGTCGCTGCTGTCTTCCATTGAAACAGAAGATTCTATTAAAATTTCTCTTAGGGAGATGTTGAACTTTTCTTTTTAAAGACCTCAAGAGCTGTATATTGATAAATACTTCAGATTTAAAAACAATAACTTTGTTCCAAAAGTGTTCTGCATATTTAGGATGGAAGAAATGCAGCATTTTTCTTGGGATGAAGACAGTGCAATAGGCATCTGTGAAAGTCACGTCAAAACTACCACACTCTCTTTTTTCAGCAGCGCCACATTTCTTGAGACTTGTTTTGGCTGTTTCCAGAATGCAACTTAAAGCCTTATAAACACTTGCAAGGCCAGTTTGGCCAGAGGCAGTAGTGCACAATAAAGAGCAGGTATACTGCAGATAATAATGGCTCTATAACACAAACTATTGTTATGTTCCCAAAATCATCAAAGACTCATGGAAATTTGGTGTTGGGTTTGATATTTCTGCTGGTTCTAAAACAGCACCAAGTTTAGTCTCTCAAATAGTTATTGTGTGCTAGGCAGCATATAAAAAATGAAAGATAATCTAAATGCAGTTGCTTGACATCTAGGTGTAAAGTGATGTCTGAAAAGATGTTTCAGTAGAAATTATGACAATTAATTGTTTACACTGGCAGATACTCAGTACCTGTACAATATGCCTGAATGTATGTATATAAACAATCTCAAAGTAATCCAAAATATTCAGATAATTTTAAGATCACATATCACAGTGAGACTAGTTAAACATGATTCTGGGTTAATGCATGTAACAGGGGCATCAGAAGTAGACTTCTCTGTCCCCACTTTCCCCACGGCTACCCTCTCAAAGTGGAAGGGTTGGTTAACAAGTGTACTAGTACAGAATTTATCCAATATATACTTCTTTTATCTGGATCTCTCTTTATTCCAGATATCATAGCCGCATGCTTGGTTTTTTTAACAATACAGTGGTACCTCGGGTTAAAGACGCTTCGGGTTACAAACTCCGTTAACCAGGAAGTGGTTGCTCCAGGTTAAGAAATTTGCCCTAGGATAAGAACAGAAATCGTGTGCTAGCAGTGCAGCGGTAGCAGGAGGCCCCATTAGCGAAAGTGCGCCTCAGGTTAAGAACTGTTTCAGGTTAAGAACAGACCTCTGGAACGAATTAAGTTCTTAACCCAAGGTACCACTGTATTGAATTCTACAGTGCACTCACCCATATTATTAGAGTCCTTTCTAAGTTGCAGGGTGACAGTATAGCAGACTTGGGATGAAATGAAGATGTCATCTGGGTTTCACTCTGTTGTCTAGGAAATTTCAGATAAATATTCCTGTATTTTTAAAAATGGGGAAATTACAAAATTTCAATAGCTAACAGAGACTGTTATTTGAAGCAATATTCCTAGTGTTGCTTGGTAAGTTAATTCTATTATTCTATTTTTGTCTTTTCATTAGGTTTGATTGCCTTGGATACCTTTGGAAATATAACAGCTGGTAAGAGGGAGCAGCATAAACAAAAAAAATAATGAGTTTCATCCCTGCCTTATGTTATACAACTGCTGCTAATTAGCTGTGTGGGTCTTCTCATCATTTACAGGAAGGGAAATAATACACTTGCTTTATTGGAGGGGAGAAGGAGGCAGAATCTGTCATGAGAAACATCCATCTGTGTTAGTATTTACAGGGGACTTACGAACCCTTAAAAAAATAGAGCTTGATTACAATTGTTAGCACTGTGTAACATTCACAGTCAGTGACTACAGCAGAATTTGTTAGCGGAGAAGCTGTGTCATTTGACAGTTTTTCACCGAGGATATAAACCAAACGCATGAAAGATAGTGAGGTGTGTGTTTGTGGTGAATAAAAAATAATGATTCAGTTAGCTCCATCATTTCTGCTATCTCATGTAACTATTTTTCTATTGCTATCAGAATAACTACCAATATTTTACTGATTTGAAAAAAAAAATGTTTAGGGGTTTCTACTTCTGGAGCACCATTTAAATATCCAGGAAGAGTGGGAGATTCTCCGATGCCGGGATGTGGGCTGTATGCTGATAAAGAGGTATGTCAAGATAAATTGTATGGAGCATAGGAATGGCAGTAAGATACAGCATTTAGAAACAAGTAGTCAACCATAATACTCCTAAAAAGTAACTTGGGAGTAACAGTATTTCCCACTCCACTGTCAGCAATAGTTATGTGATCACACAGGTATCTCTGGAACAGTTAGTAATATTGATTTTGTTATATTTAAGAAGTGTATAGAAACACAAATATTCAGAAGTTTCTCTTCAACCTTTAATGACTTTAAAGGAAAACTTGCTAAAAATGTATAGATGGCATTTGACGCCAGTAAAATTAGCTAAAATGTATAGGAAAAAAGAAAGAAAATGTTGGAAATGTAAAAAGGCAGATGGGGACTATTTCCATATGTGGTGGACCTGTGATGAGGTAAAAAAATTTTGGGAATCAATTTATAATGAACTCAAAAAAATATTTAGATATACTTTCCCCAAAAGACCGTAAGCGTGTCTATTAGGCTTAATAGGAACAGAAATTAAAATAGAAGATCAAAATCTTCTCATGTATGCTACAGCTGCCGCGAGGACCCTTCTGGCCCAAAGATGGAAAGTACAAGACATACCAACTATTCAGGAGTGGCAGGCAAAGTTGACAGAATATGCAGAACTTGCCAAACTGTCAGGGAGGATCTGGGACCAGGGAGATCAAAGATACCAAAATAACTGGAGTAAATTTATTGAATATTTAAAGAAGAATTGTAAAGAGGTCAAGACACTAGCAGGATTGACATAATACCTCCAATGTATAATAGTACTAATATGAGAATGATGTGCGTGATGGAAAGAGGATAAATATACCAGTTGTGGGGAGGGAGGGGGGTCGCGACTCGGCAGAGTCAAAGGGAATGTATGGTACTATTACAATTTGTTGGAAAAGAATATGTAAGGAAAACAATAAAAATTCACTTGGGGAAAAAAAAAGAAGTTTCTCTTCAACCAGGCATTTGGCTGATTAATATTACTATTCATTTAAATGTGTCTGTGGAAGAAAGGGTTATTGGCTTCTTTTGCTTTTATTTTTATTTTTTATTTTTATTTTATTTATGAAAAGAACAACAGGGCAACTGACTTTCGGGTTTGGTGGGTGTGCGTCAGTAAACGAGGGGAATTAAGACTAAGAGAGCTGAGTGGGGGGGGTGCTTGTGTAACCTCACGGTATACAAGTTGTGCAAGTGACAATAAAGTATTTAAAATTCTGTGATTCTATGATTGTGCTCAGAAGGAATATGCTGGTTAATTGCAACCTATTATGCGTTTCCCCCCATCTTATTTATATAAAGTTCCTTCTTTTAAGATGGCGGAAAAGGCAACATTTTGCAACAGGGAAACCTCTTGTCCTTTTTGAAATGTCAAGGTCTATCTTCAAGCGGAGTGATTAATAATAATAATAATAATAATAGCAACCCTAAATGTGGTTGGGAAGCAATGGAGCCACCATTGCATCCAAAGCCCTGCTACTCACAGCAACCAGAGTGGAAGGGGGACATTTTTTTGTTCTTATTATTTTGCTATACCAGCTCCAGACTGGACTAACCAAGGGGCTTAGAGTGAGCCCTTGCCTGGACAGGATAGAGAGGTAGCTTTACCCTGCTCTCCCCTCTCCCCTGTTTCTGTGCCTTACACTGGCCACTGCTGACAGTAGCTTCTCAACCACCCACACTTTCAGTTAGCGCAACAGGGGCATCTGTTGCAGCGGAGCCTGCCTGCCAGCAGAGAGAAACCTCCACCTAATTCTTACCTTTCCCAGCCATGCTGATCAGGGAGTTAGAATTGTGCTGTCAATTTCTTTATGGCTCTGAGAATAATTAATCCAGATCATGCTACTTCCAAAGTAATTTCTTTCTTTCTTTCTAGGTAGGAGCTGCAGTAGGTATGTATTAGTAGTGATAATTAAAAGATTTGCATACCTGTTTATGTTTAAATACATTCATGCATATCTAGAGCTGAAATCTCCCATGAACCAGTTAATATCCTTGATGTTAATTTTTACTCCAGGTTCTTTTAGAGTTTCTCCTGCTGGTAGTTTAATTGGCCTTCCAAGAATCCACACATTATGGAAACATTTACCTCTTGTACTCGTGCCAGAAAAGAAATTGTTTGGGGCATCAGTCCCTTTCTATTTTAAAGGGTTCTAAACACTTCAGGCCATCTTCCTGCTTCCCAGATCAAGATTCTGTTTTGCTGAGCTCATGTTGGTGCAGTTGTTGAAAGGAGCACACTAGCCAGAAATAACAAAGCAATGCTACTAGGGTATGAGATCAGGAAGAGTGAGTATGTGATGTTACTTAACAGGGCTATTCAGAGACTAGTTGGGCCATGAACACAGTTTTAAAAGGAAGAATATATCTGTGGTGAGGATGGGGGAGAAAGTCAGTTTTCTTTGCATTTGAAGGCAAGCCTATCTAATCCACACTTTCCAAAACAATACATGACCGCAACCATCCTCCGAAACTTTCACTTTCTGAAGGATGATTGGGGTGGCTATGAAAGGAGGGAATGGCCACACAACCTTTTCCCTAGCATGTAGGGTGTGTGTGTAGCTTTATTGTACTAGCCAAAGGCCATGACAAAACCATACAGACTACCAAAGAAATAAATCTCTATAAATCTATGTATAAAAACAGAACCTCTGCCTAAAATCATCAGAATCATAGAACACAGGTGCATGCATGACTTAAGGGTCTCCACATAGCATACAGTATTTCCCCATTTATACCTTTGAATCTCACTTACAGTTTACTACAATTTTATCCTGATAGTCTTCCTAATCTTTCTTGCCACCACATTATGGGCCGCTGGGGCATTAACGTGATTATTCTATGTAACTTGCACTTTAGGAAACAATATGTGAATTGAAACTCGGCAATCATTCAAAATTTGTACTTCTCTGAATTTTGTGGTGCAGTTCTCTAGCCAAGTAATGTTTACAAAAATGCATATAGTAGGGTAAAGGGTGTGTAAAATGTATATAATATATTATAAAATAGGGGATGCGGGTGGCGCTGTGGTCTAAACCACAGAGCCTAGGACTTGCCGATCAGAAGGTTGGCGGTTCAAATCCCCACGATGGGATGAGCTCCCATTGCTCGGTCCCTGCTCCTGCCAACCTAGCAGTTCGAAAGCACGTCAAAGTGCAAGTAGGTAAATAGGTACCGCTCCAGCGGGAAGGTAAACGGCGTTTCTGTGCACTGCTCTGGTTCTCCAGAAGTGGCTTAGTCATGCTGGCCACATGACCCGGAAGCTGTCTGTGGAAAATGCCGTCTCCCTCGGCCTATAGAGCGAAATAAGTGCCACAACCCCAGAGTCATCCGCGACTGGACCTAACGGTCAGGGGTACCTTTACCTTTACCTATATTATAAAATACATCTAAAGTGTGCATATAGTGTGTGTGTGTGTGTGTGTGTGTGTGTATTGCATTATATTAGGGAAAACTAGTTTGCAAGTATGCATGTATGAGGACTTTTTTTAAAAAAAAAAAAACATTGCAAACTGATTTGGAAATGTTGAGAACTGAATTTCAGATAAGAAAAATAAGAAATGGAGAAACCAAAATGGACAGATTTGCCCGTTCGTAGCCTGTGCAAGGCAGTTTCCTATAGCTTTGCCGTGCCCTTGAAGTCAGGCAAAGGGAAACTGGAATGTTGAAGAAATCATTATTGCAGCAATATCTGCTGATAAACACAGGAAACATTAGTCCTCCCCTCCAAAAAAAGAGAGACCTGAAAGATGTAGGTTTATTGTTTCCCCTGCACATAGCCTGTTGTTACAATTCCATACCTTGGCTAATTAAAATAGGAATACCCTGTAGCCTCTTTCCTTTTATTTTTTTTAAAAAACACCTAGCCTAATCTCATGCACTAACCTTGTTATGCTAATGCTAGCATTTTCTGTTGCTCTAGCAAGGGCTTAGCAAAACTGCCACGCCTGTTTCCAAGCTGCTTGGATAACTGCTAAGAACCGTTTGGCTTTTTAGTCCTTAAAAGTACACATTCACCTAAAGCGTTTTGAGGGATGAATAAGGATCATGTACAAACGTTTATTGCAAAAAAAGTATCCCAGCCATAATTGTAAATGTTATCTGTTTGTTATTTATTACATTTATATCTCACTTTTCCTCAAGGACTTCAAGGTGGTTTACACAGGAGTCCTCCTCCCCATTTTATCCTCACAATAAGGATAAAAAGTGAGGTCAGTTAGGCTGAGAGTGAGTGACTGACCTGTGAGTTTCGTGGCTGAGTGTTGCTAGCCTGCCAAAATTACTCACCAACCACACAGTCACATAAATCTTTTACACTGCAATCCTGTATGTCTCTGCTACAGTATAAGCACTATTGCGTTCAGCAGGATTTACCATAGTGTGTGTAGGTTTGCAGCCTTACAGTGCAATCCTATTCTTGTTTACTCAGAAGTAAGCCTCATTATAGTTACTGTTGCTTCTACCTGTTTGCCTTGGATTGCAGCCTCAGTCTGTATTTCCTAAAAGCATGGGGTGCAAAACATCACAGGTTTTGTAAAATTTCTCTGACTGGAGGTGATTGTTGCCATTGTGATACAAGCTACTAAATCCAAGACAATACAGAGAGTACAAGAAAATATACTTTGGGAACAGTCTAGTCAAAGTGTTTCTCTGTTGGTATTATCCACTGAAACCAGACAACATTGTCCTACTCCAACAATGTATGATAGAAAAGGAGTGATTTGTATATAGATGCATTGCAATTCTGTTTTCTTATTTGCAGAAGTTAACACAGAACACTTATTCACAAGTAAATCTTTTTTTAACCCATCAGCTACTGGTGATGGAGACAAGATTATGTGTTTCTGTCCATGTTTTCATGCAGCCCTGTTAATGAAACAGGTATGTCATCAGTGGGTTTCAAGCATGCCTACTTTGAAGCACTATCATTAAGAGCATCACTGGGAGAGAGGAGAGGAAGAGAGACTAGCTCAGGGGTCAGCAAACTTTTTCAGCCGTGGGCTGGTCCACAGTTCGTCAGACCATGTGGTGGGCCGGACTATATGGGGGGGGGGGGAATGAACAAATTCCTATGCCCCACAAATAACCCAGAGGTGCATTTTAAATAAAAGCACACATTCTACTCATGTAAAAACACGCTGATTTCCGGACCGTCCACGGGCTGCATTTAGAAGGCGATATGGCCGGATCCGGCCCCCGGGCCTTAGTTTGCCTACCCCTAGACTAGCTAGTAAGGGCAAGGGAAGTGGTTTTCAACCATAATGTGTTGACTAGAAATGATTGAAGCCTCCTGCTAGAGAAGAGAGTGGTGTAGACTCTCTAAAGAAATTGTTTGTGGCAGCAGTCCCTTTCAAGGAACATACCTCTGACATAGGTGATTGAAAAGAGCAGAAAGATAGGCCAAATGGTAGGCAGAAGCTGAAAACATCAGTACAGTGATACCTCAGGTTAAGTACTTAATTCGTTCCAGAGGTCTGTACATAACCTGAAACTGTTCTTAACCTGAAGCACCATTTTAGCTAATGGGACCTCCTGCTGCCGCTGCGCCGCCGGAGCCTGATTTCTGTTCTCATCCTGAAGCAAAGTTCTTAACCTGAAGCACTATTTCTGGGTTAATGGAGTCTGTAACCTGAAGCGTATGTAACCTGAAGCATATGTAACCTGAAGTACCACTGTAGTCAAAGTTAGCCAGTTAAAGTTGAGGACAGAGTGCTGAAGAGGGTGCAGGCTAGACTCTAGCACTTTATATGTAAAACATTCTGTCCCTTGTCTGTTCATAGAAGCTTGCCAGCCCTGTTAAAACTTTTACCCAGCCCTCTTAATACAAGAAAGCGAGGCTCTGTTAGGAAGTTCTGTTCACTAGACCACTTTCTTACGGACCCTTATGAGACCAGTCCTGCAAACCAGGGACTGGTCTAGAGGGACTAGATACGTTTCACCGATTTGTTAGAGGTGGTGGCAATCCATTGATCGGCAGCACAATTCTGAGATAAGGATTTGAGTTCCAATATAAGAATTCTTCTTGCACAAATAAATCCTGGCACATGCTCCTGATCACTGAAATTGCCACAGAATGTCCTTGTGGCATTTTCTGCAGAGTTGTAATCCTTACGTTGCCCTCTGTTGAACAGTCCAAATTATGCCTTGCAGTGTACTGTGTGATTTAATGTATAAACAGATAAAATGAAGAGCAATGTGCCTCTGCTTTTACATCTCGGTCTGTTGGTCAATGTAAGCAGCATTGAGAGGGCAGGAATTAAAACTTCCTTAGATACACAGAATAGAAATGAGTGGCGAAAGAAACTTGTTTTAGGTTTTGTTTACCTTTCAGGGCTTGTCTCCTATGGATGCATGCCAGACTGTTGTCCAGGATATCCTCCAGCGAACAGGAAAGGAAAATATGTTTGAACTTGGAATAATTGCAATGAATATGAAGGTACGCAAAGACAAGTGTTTCCCCACGTTTTCTTGGTTGCTCATGGCTATGATAACCTATTTACCTTTCATCGTGTATCCTACATATGGGATAATGTAGCAAGCTAGCCTAGATTATGACTAAACAGGGACAAAATGGTAGGATGGGAGTTGCTACAATAATAATTGAGGCAAATCGAATAGGATATTAATGAATCCTAATTTATTCATCTTTTTTCCCCTTGTGGATTTCTAATGTTTAGGGAGAAGTTGGAGCTGCTTCGTCAATGCCATTCCCATATTGCATCTGGTCTCAGGGAAAGGACTCTGTAGAGCAATTGATGCAACAATGCTAACAACTTTTAAAGGATCAAAGAAAAAATTATTCTGCACCTCTTGCGCCCAGGTTCAGAGTCACATCCACCTTTATCTTGTGACGTTTCCTTTTCTTGTGTAAAGTATTGGGGAGGAGAATCTAAATTGAGACTTTTCTTCAGAAGGTCTGAACTATGGGTATATGAGAGCTTCAGCCTATACCTAATCAAGAAACTGTGATTTCTTACAGCCAAGCTGGACGATACATTAAAATGTGAAGTTACTGTTCATCATCTTTATACCATGTACGCCAGGGAGCCAGCCAGCAATAACTCACACAAAGTACATGAAGTTAACACTTTATTAGAGAAAACAAGGCCTGCTCAGGGTGTTCTGGGAGACCAGGGCGGAGGGGAGCTGGTTGCAGCAGGAGGGGGAGACACCCTGGCTTTTTCAGCAGTCTGCCTCCACTCTGCCTCTTGACACACTCACCCCGCCTCTCCTGCTTCTGGACTGCTCTCTGCCACAGCCTCTTCTTGCTCACTAAACCCTGTTAACTCTTCAGCTTCTGACACCTCCTCCCATGTTTGCCCCTCTTCTCCCTCTGATCACTCATTGTTGTCCCACGACCAATCTGGGCTCTGAGCTGTGTTCCCCTGGCGATTCCCCAGCTGCTGCCTCCCACCATTGACACTGTGTGTGAGAGAGAATAAAGACCTTGAACTGAGAGGAGGATTTTAACTCTTTCTCCCCTCTGCTGTGATCATTACGAAATCACACCCACCCTCAGCTGCTGTTCATTCCAGGAAGAAAACTGCCATTAACACCAGTGACAGCTTCTCTCCTAAGACAAATAGCAGCTTCAGTTATGAGGTGGCATTTGGAAACTAGCCACAATAGCTCCACTCATGGAAGAAGATGGTAAGACCATAGAGATATTAAGGGGGGTGGAGTTCTGCTTTTTTTAAAAAAGAAACCTTTCATAATATGCTTATACTGTATTTCCCTGAGAGTATTTTTGCAAATGTATAATGCTGTCTTGTGTCTAATATTAATTAAAAATGCAAAAAAACTGCAAAAATGCCATATTTCCATATTACATACAGACATCACAGGTTTACTCTCGGGAGTAAATGAAATCTAGCGCTGTATTTATTAAGGGAAAGCCTTTTCAATAAAACTATACATGCTTTAAGTTATACATGCTTTGTCCAGGCTTTTTTTAAAAATAAAAGTCGCTCTGGGATGCATAGAGCAGAAACATGCAATATTTTATTACTGATAACTGTTCCTTCTGTACATCACAGTGACAAAGTTCTGTGTGCTGCTGATTTCACAGAAGTTGCGCAAATCAGTGCAGATTTTCGACCTTTGGTACTAGCACTGATAGTCCTGCCACATTGGAGGCAGTCAATTGCCGTGGTAGGCAAAACTTATAACATTCTGTAGCAAATCTGCAATAACCATGCCTTATTAAAGTAATAAGTAAAGTAATAGCTGTTGGAGCAGCATACATATTGTGACACCTCTTCATAGACTCAAAGAATTGTAGAGTTGGAAGGGACCCCAGGGGTCATTTTGTCATAATACGCAGCACTGGGGAAGAACATGTTGGTGCCACACCTTGTACTACTCCAGAGCATTGACATATCCTCAATGGCACAACTTTAAACGAGTTCTAGACCTAGTTCTGAAGTGAAATGGTAGAGTAACATAATGGAACATGAGCTGCAGTGAACAGGTTATCCCACCCCCAGGCTGATAAAAGTTGCTAAATGTCCCCTCCCCTCTTATTTTGTTCCAGTAGGGGTTCCTGCCATGTTGGAAGGTAAAGGTGGCACAATAATAATAATAATAATAATAATAATAATAATAATAATAATTTATTATTTGTACCCCGCCCATCTGGCTGGGTTTCCCCAGCCACTCTGGGCAGCTTCTTTCACTACTAAGTTAAAAAGCAGTATGTAAGGTTCTAAACGGCTTCTAATCTGGGAGGCACTTGTTCTAGCAGAAAATGAACTTTTGGCCCTGGGAAGGACACTTGGCAGGCCTAAAGCAATATTTGTGTTGCAGCTCCCAGCATAAAATGAGCAGACATCTTAGAAGCTTCTGCCATTACGCTAAAAATCCCCTTCTCACACAATGCAGACAATGATTGCATTTGGAAAAAAGTCCATGGAAACTGGATGCGACCCACGAGTTCGTTGAATCTCTTCCAGATTCTCTTCCTGATCTGTGATCAGGTGCCTGGAGAGACTATCTACAGAAAACAAAAACATTCTGCCTGCAAAAAAGGGTGAAGATAAGAATACATTGACATTTTAGGATATAATCACAGCTTGCCATCTCAGTGGAAATATGGGCTGCTGATAATTATGGGCTGCCTTTGTCATTTGGACACTGCTTTTGTTCTTTACAAGGAAACAGGATTGCTGTTACCTTTTGGTCCACAACCATTTCTTTAACCAGTTTTAAAACATCTTTGAAGACATAACATGAGAGCACTAGTCTAATGTGAGATGTCTGAATGTTATAATTACATTCACAACCACCCAAATCCTTTTGCTGACTTATTTAGGGAGCAAGGAGTTATCTTCCAATTCAGATAACTGCTTTTTTAAGTTTAGCTTTTCATTGTACCCATATGCTGGCAATGAATAAAATGCAAAATTTAGAAATAAAATTGTGTAGGAAACATCTACACAATTGTTTTCTGATAGGCTTGCTGGATCCACCTCCTGCACACACAAAAGTTCCAGGTGTAAGAGGATTCTTCTGCGCATGCACGTGCATGATCAAAGTTGTATGAGTCATAGAATCATAGAATCCTAGAGTTGGAAGAGACCACAAGGGCCATCGAGTCCAACCCCCTGCCAAGCAGGAAACACCATCAGAGCACTCCTGACATATGGTTGTCAAGCCTCTGCTTAAAGACCTCCAAAGAAGGAGACTCCACCACACTCCTTGGCAGCAAATTCCACTGTCGAACAGCTCTTATTGTCAGGAAGTTCTTCCTAATGTTTAGGTGGAATCTTCTTTCTTGTAGTTTGGATCCATTGCTCCGTGTCCGCTTCTCTGGAGCAGCAGAAAGCAACCTTTCTCCCTCCTCTATGTGACATCCTTTTATATATTTGAACGTGGCTATCATATCACCCCTTAACCTCCTCTTCTCCAGGCTAAACATGCCCAGCTCCCTTAGCCGTTCCTCATAAGGCATCGTTTCCAGGCCTTTGACCATTTTGGTTGCCCTCCTCTGGACACGTTCCAGTTTGTCAGTGTCCTTCTTGAACTGTGGTGCCCAGAACTGGACACAGTACTCCAGGTGAGGTCTGACCAGAGCAGAATACAGTGGCACTATTACTTCCCTCAAAGGGACATGAGAATATTATCCCTTATTTTGCAACAGATACTCAAGAGACAGAAAACAACTGTAAGCCAAATATTTATCATCTCCCTTCCCACCCCTACTTCTTTGTTCCTCTTAATAGCTAATTGTGGCCCCTTGTTGTTTGGTGCTCTGACCACTTATCATTGTGTTAGTATGGACAGGGTTTGAAGTATTTGGTTGAGCTCTCCAGTATTAGTACCAGAATCTGCTAACTATTGTTATGCTCAGTTTAGAAAGGGAAAAGCATTCTCTTGATAGCTAACAGGTTGTATGTACACTCCTATCAATGTTAAATAACTGACATTTTTACTGCACTGGCGGCTCTGCAGAAGCGTCAAAACATATCGGTGTTAAACCAGGCAACTTCTCTGGGATGCTGATTCTCTGAACAAGACCAAGCTCATTAATATGCTTTTGTGCTATTTACATTAATTTTTGCATATATCCTATTTGTCTAGGTCAGGCCTAGCCAGTGTAGTGCCCTCGGTGTTGTTGCACTACAGTCTCATTGTGCCACATCTACTGTATGGTACTTTTCAACTTGTTTTGCAGGTGCAAACAAATGTTCTGTAAAGTGAATTATGCAATACTCAAATTAGTAGTTAACTCATTTCAGTTGTCCATTTGCTTTTATCCCGTCCTATGAATGTGGGATCAGGCTGAGCACCTCCCATGATTTTCCATATGACACACATTGCAAATATTGAGCAATATGCAGCATTCACTACAATTCTACACCAATGTTGTTGTATTTTGAACAGAAAAGCTTTACATAAAAAAATTTAAACACTACAGAGCATACAAAACAGTGACTCCCAACAACTCAAACAACTTTGGAACTCCCTCTCTAGAGAAGCTAGACTGGCTTCCACCAGCAGGTGAAGACTTTTTTGTTCCAACAGACTTCCAGGAACTAACTTTTTTAAATGAAAGGGCTGGGGCCATATAGATTTTATTTTAATTCTTTGTATAGTTTTAATAGATTTTGTTCACGTATATAGTTTTACTTCTATCAGTGTTTAATTGTTTTTAATGGTGGCTTTTTCTCTTTTTTTGTCGTTCTCATTTTTATAGTAAGCTGCCTTCAGTCCCATCAGTGAAAAATGTGGGTAGAAATAAATGTATGATAATCATCATCATCATCATCATCTCAAGAGATGCCCATGCCAAGAGTGCTTCTAGTTCTACTCGGGACGTTGTGGTCTCCATGGGAACCTTGTTCTGAGCCCAACACATACAGTGGTACCTCAGTTTAAGAACAGTCCAGTTTAAGAACAATTTGGTTTATAAACTCTGTAAAACCGGAAATAGTGTCTTGGTTTGAGATCTTTACCTCAGTCTAAGAACGGAATCAGAACGGTGAAAGGGCACCGGCGGCGGTAGGCCTCATTAGAGAAAGTGCGCCCTGGTTTAAGAACGGTTTTGGTATAAGAACGGACTTCCGGAACGGATTAAGTTCGTAAACCGAGGTACCACTGTATTAACAAACACACACCAGAGCTATTTTTCTGCACAGAGCTTCTGGTGGCTGCTAGCAGGAATTGTGTCTAGTTGAGTTCTGCATGGTAGTGAAAAATCAGTAAATTTCGAAAGACAAGTAGCTCCTCAGAAAGTGAATGAACAGTTGCTCACTTTGTTGCCTTTGCTACATTAATTTGCTGATAAAAAGCTATTCATGTTTAGTCTGGCTTTGATGTGGCTTTTAGAAAGCAGTGTCTAAACTGGCAGTATCCAGATCAACCACTTGTTGCAAGTAACCAGATGGCGGTTTTATTCTGTACACTATCAAGGGCACTGACAAGAATCTTGGATTAGTGAAGGCAGTGATCTGTGCGTTGGATCCTTGTACATCCTTGGCTGCTTAAATTAAATTTAAAGCCTTAATTTAGTCTTGCTATTTCTATTTCTCTTTATGCTCCAATGCAGGAAGAAGGGCCATTGGTAGAGCATCTGCCTTGCAAGCAGAAGATCCCAAGTATAAGCTCCAGAGAGGACTGGGAATGTTCCCTGCCTGAAAAGCTGCTCTTATCATTGTAAACAGCACCCGATTCCTACAAGATGTCACCTCCATGCATAAAATTACCATGTTCTGACAGGATGACTGTTTTATAGCAGTGGACCTCCCATCTCTCAATCAGACGGTTGTTTCCAACTTTCTGTACTCAACAATATTTCACAGATGAGAAAAGGGACACTTGTGTATTTGTACAAAAGGAGAACGTGGTCCACCTCTGCTATTATGCAGGAAAAACAGGAAAAGTGTGATTTTGCTATTATTGGACATAGTAATATTTCATTACACAGTCCAAGATGAACCTCGCCACCCACAGCTTCTGGAATCGCTGAGCATCACTTGATATATTTGTAGCAATGTGCCCCCTTAAACAAACCAATGGTTTAGTAGATAAATGAGGAGAGGGCCATAGCTCAGAAGGTCTTGGGTTCAATCCCCAGAGAGGCTCCCTGCCTGGAAGCTTGGAGAGCCATTGCTACCAGTCCGTGTAGACAATACTGAGCTACATGGAGCAATGGGCTTGACTCGGTAGAATAATAATAATAATAATAATAATAATAATAATTTATTATACCCCACCCATCTGGCTGGGTTTCCCCAGCCACTCTGGGTGGGTTCCAGCAAAATATTAAAATACAATAATTCATCTAATATTAAAAGTTTCCCTCAACAGGGCTGCCTTCAGATGTCTTCTAAAAGTCATGGGAGGGCGGGTGGTACAAGACAGCTCCCTGTCTACGTTCCAGCAGGGCCGGCCCTAGACATTTTGGTGCCCCAGACAAACCACAAAATTGCGCCCATTCCCCCAGTCAGGGAAGAGGGGCTGAGGAAAGATCTACAGGGATGGGGGGGGGGGGGAGATCTACATCTGTGATGATCGATTGGGCAAGAGATGTAGGATATAATACAATGTTTGAGGATTGGGAAAGATTGTGGAAGAAAGGGGTCAAGTTCACCGCATTTACTGCGTTAAAGGAAAATATAATGAAAATGATGTACAGGTGGTATTTGACTCCTGTAAAATTAGCAAAGGTATATCATAACTGTGATAATCTATGTTGGAAATGTAAAGAAAAGGAAGGAACATTTTATCATATGTGGTGGACCTGCCCCAAGGTGAAAGACTTCTGGGAAAATATATATAACGGATTGAAAAAAATGTTGAAACATACATTTATAAACAAACCAGAGGCTTTACTTCTTAGAATAACAGGTTTGGAATTACCCAAGAGAGATGTTAAATTGTTTTAATATGCCACAACTGCTGCGCGTATTTTATTAGCTAAAAAGTGGAAAACCCAAGAATTACCAACGATAGAAGAATGGCAGATGAAGATGATGGATTTTTCGGAGCTAGCCGACCTAACCAGAAGAGTCCGCGACCAGAAGGAGGAGGAGTATCAGGAAGATTGGATCAAATTTAATGATTACTTAGTTAAATATGTTACGTTAAATTAACTGAAAACAGCTTGCAGATACTTAATTGGCTTAGGATTTTATTTAAGTTAAGTGATGAATTAATATGTTTAATTTCATAATGTGAAGATCTAAGGATGTTAATGTTTAAGTTAATTTTTTTTAAGAACTGCGAATTGGAAAACCGTTAAAAGGACATGCAATGAAATTCAGCCAAGGGGAAGCGAGGAAGTCACTTAACAATGTTAATAAGTGTAATTTATAATAAGGCTATGATTTATGTTTGTTTTATGTGTTTGTTTGTTTATAATGTTGTGAAAGCTAATAATTTTTTTTTGAGAATAACGATCTCCTCCTCCCCTTGCCTCACGACTGGGCCGGCCCTGCTGTTCTGGGACTCGGATCAGGGGCCAGAGGCAACTTTGCCCCTCAGTTCGAATCCCGCCCTCCGCCTGCCAGCGTGGCTCCGCCCACACAGGCTGCCAGGCCCCGCCCCTCCCTCCCTCCCGTCCGGCGAGGTCAACGGCTCGCCCGAGCTGCCACGTTTCCTTGCTGACGTCAACCCGGCCGGCCTCGCCCGCCAGCCAATCCGCTACCAGAACATCGGAGTTGAGTCAACCGGGAAGCCGCGGGGGAGACAGGCGACCCGGACCGCGCACGCGCCAGCTGCGCCGAGGGCGCCGCCGGGAAACTGAGTTCTCTCCCTCCTCACGCCTCCGCGGCGGGCCGAGGGCCTCCTTCTCCCGCGGAGACTCCATTTCCCGGCGTGCCCCGAGAAGGCCTCCCCCGCTCGGGCGCCGCAATGTAAGCCCGGCCCCTCCTCTCGGGTGCCTCTCTGTTTCCTGGTTCGCGGGGCCGGCAGCCATTTTGGGATCTGGGTGCCGGAGCGGACGCTGCCTGCCGCCTGTGAGGGGAGGAGTGGAGCCCGGCCAAGAAGGGAGACGCCGCGTCCGTTTGCCGGTGCTGCCCTCCGCTCGCCCCTCCGCTGCTCGGTCGGATAAAGGGAACCTGACCGCCGGGAGGAGCCGCCGCCGCCGCCGCCACCGGTGGGTCTGACCGCCGCCTGCTCCGCGGAGCGAGCTCGTTCTTCACAGGCCGCGGGGCCCCGCTGACATGTCAAGCATGAATCCCGAATAGTGAGTAGCGCCGCGCCAGGGGAGGGTCGCTCTGCGCCTGCGTGTGGGCCGAAGGGGGGGGCTATGAGGGGGGGAGGGGGAAACCCTAATTCGGGGTTGGGGGCGACGCGGAAGTCGAAGGGAGTAGGTGCGGGGGGGCAAATATCTCTGGGGTGAAGGGGCTGGACGCGGGGTGGGGGGCGGTGAGTTGCTCCCACTGGCCTCCCAGCCGCAGAAAGCAGGGGGCTGAAGGGCCTGCGAAAAAGTGGTATTAATGGAATATTGAGGCGGGGGGGGGGTCCTGTGGAGACGAACTGGTGGAATTGAATGTGCCTGAGGGTTTTTCTCCCAAGTCCTGTTGTGGGGCCGGGAGGGGGACGGTTTGGGCGGATTTGGCCGGCGAGGATCTATAAAGGGGCCCCAGTATTAGGGGAATGGATGTCACAGCTTCCTGATGACATTCTCGGTAACAGTTTCTGCTGTGGAGAGATATATAGCGTGATGTGAGTTGTGCACCTCTACTACTATAGTATGCAACTATGCATACTACTTACTTAGCGTCTGGGCTCCGCTATTTAACGTTTGAGTTGCATTCAGCATAGGTGCGCAGAACACAAAGGCACAAGAACAGATTCTGGCAAAACAATCTCTTTTAAAAAGTGTTTGTGAGATATGGTTTTGCCCGATTCCGTTCTTGTGCCTTTGTGTTCTGCACACCTATGTTGTATGCAACTCAAACTTTAAATTGTGGAGCCCAGATGCTAAGTAGTAGTATGCATACTTGCTGGCAAACCTTATAGTAGAGGTGCACAACTTAAATCACACTGTGTAAAATGCTTTCACTAACACACTAGAGCTGTGTTAGTATTTTAATCTCTGAAAGTCAGTGGGGGCTGTTTTAAAAAAAAATCCACTTTTTCTCCAGTGAGCACAGGACAGTATATGTGGCTCGCCTCTTTTTAATCCTCACAACATTCCTTTGATATAGGATAGGTAACTAGCCCAAAGTTACCCAGGATAGAATCATAGAATTGTAGATTTAGAAGGGACCATGAGGATCATTTAGTCCAGCCCTCTGCAATGCAGGAAAATTTTGCCCAGCGTGGGACTCGAACCCACAACCCTGAGATTAAGAGTCTTATGCCGTACCAACTGATCTACATCGCTTGCATGAGTTGTGACTGAATGGTCTCCCAGGTTTAAGTCCTGTGCTCTGACCCCTGCTTTGTGCCCTCAGCTGTAACTTTTAATTGTAATCTCTCTCTTCACCTCCTCTTTTTTTTCTGTAACCCATAAGTGTATTTATTCCTCTCCCACCCCGTGGCTACAGGCCTCCCTGAACTTCTCTCTCTCAACATTTCTTCTGTTCTCTTTATACACTCTTTCCCTCTTTGCAGGTGCAGTCTCTATCTTCACTTAGGTATCTCAGCGACACCCTTCACCGTTTGCCTTACAAGCCTCTACAACTGCATCTTTGTTGCTATGCCTGTCAACTCTCCCATATTTGTCTTTTCCACCTACCAGTTTCTCTTCCCAGCCTCCCCGTCCCAATTTTCATTGTTTGCTTCTCTCCCCCTGAAGGCCTGCTGTCTTGTCCAAACTCCTTTTTCTTAGTTTAGTAGCATCAGTATCTTAATGAAGGGATCTGAGATTCAGGTGAACATGCAGCTTAGTTGGCCAGCTGCAGAAGACTGGAAAAACTGGTATCAGTGTCACTATGTGCTTCAGAATATAGGAGGGACAGTACAGAAGTAGTGGTGCAGACTATCTCCTGTCCTCGCTCGCAGTTATGATGGACTTGGATTGTTCTTACACAAATGTGAAGATAGACCACAAATTCTGAGCACCTCAGGTTCCCGTATTGGTGTTTTTAGGTGGTTTACTGCCTTGCAATATTTTATTTGAAAGTGTGGTCAATATTTAAAAAAAAAATAAATTTAGCAGGGATGGGGAACGCAAGGGCTGCATTCTTTTCTGTGCAACTTTATGGAGCTTGTCAGTGGTGAGCAGGTACAGAGGCAAAAGTGGGTGGAGCAATGAATGTAAGTTTTACCTTTGTACAGTACTTTAGAACTCATACACGTCCTTCTGTCACCCATCCAGACAAGCAAGAGGCACTTCCATAGTTAAGAACACATTCCAGCAGAGCACAGATACTAGAGGGTGTGACTGGGGAGAATCTCAAGGGTCAGATAGAGGGGGGCTGGATCAGATTCTCTACTCCTGCCATATAGGAGCACAGTCAACCCAGAGGCCTTGTGGTTTCAGCCCTGCTTTAACAGAGAAGTCAGTATTATTTCCATAGTGCAGGAAGTGGAATGAAGCTGGGAGTAGCCATCTAGTGGATTTAACAATTGAGGCAAGAAATTGTTGGCTGAAAATTGCACTCTTAGCAGTTGACTCTGTTTACACTACTGAAACACTTTCGGGCTTCAGCTGTCTTCAAAATGTATTAGAAACTTAACAAACGTGAAGGTGAATGAAAGGGAAATGAAGGAAGCCTGTAATGTTGTCCCATGGGAGTTTGGGTTACAAACAGCAGTGGTCACAGATGGGGAGTGAGAAGATTTTATGACACGTCATGAAAAGTTAATGATATTTTCTCCTCTACACTGAGAAGCAATTGCGCACATAGCAGGCCTACTTTACTTACGCCCTTAAGGCTGCCATACAAGCTTATTTTCTAATGAACCCTGCTGTTTTGTATTAAAATGTAGTAAAGCTTAGTTGAGTTCCCTAAATTTAAGCTGTAAGGAATAAAGTGAAGTCTTGTCTCATTCTGGCAGTTCATCTAACACACTTTTCAACCAATTGCTGTTGACTGCTTGACATAGATGTCTACCCTTCACTTAGCTGCTGGTCATGTGCTCACCACATGATGCTTACAAAATGCTTTGTGGGCTTAACGTTAATTTTGCAATGTTGCTGCATCACAGTGATAGCTTCTAAGAAAAGAAGTTATTTAGCTGTTTAAAATGGTTGTTTAACTGTTGAACTTCTTTGACCCCTGCACTTTTTAAAGTTCTTCCTCTCTTGAGAACTGTGTAGGCTGCTATCAGGAGATCATGTTCTGCTTCTGGCAACAGCAGTGACACTGTAGGGCAATAAATCTAAATTTATTATGACCCTCAAAACTTTGTATGGGGACACTAGGCAGGGGTGATGTTGGGGACTGACCCTGGGTCTTTTGTGCTGGACCATGGTTCATCTCACCTCCCCCAGTCCAAAAAAATAAAAATAAGCCTGCCTATAGGAGGGCTGGGTGAACTGCAAAGCACAGTGCTTTGAGACCCCACCACCCTCTGTTTTCATTTGCTTCCCAATTCTAGTATAGATAGTGGTTGTTGAATATTGTGTGTCGATGGTATTGACTGGTGATAGGGGACTTGTGAATATATGCAATAGCTGAATGGCATGTGGAAGGAGAAGTGTTTGTGAAAGAGAGCATGAGTGTTATGTTAGATATTGGACAAGATTTCTTCAAGTTTTTAATAGGTGCATATAGAATGTAGGTGGGGTGTAGGACCCAATCCATTTATTAAGTTCTTCTCAAAGTAGACCCACTGAAATTAATCAACCTAAGTTAGCCATGTTACTTAACTTCACTAGGTCTACTCTGAACAGGATTAGCAATGGCTATAACCCACTATACCAATGAAATTCTTTTGGAAACCCATAGCAAGAGGCAAAAAAGTTTCCCCTATGAAATTCAGCCAAAATTTTGCACCCATGCATGTAAATTAGCATAAGCACATTTTCTGCAAATTTATTTCATGAGCCTGTGCTGTGAGTCATTTTAGTACCTAGCAGTGCCCCAGCTCTAGGAAGTTTGTATTTGTTTCTAATACTGTATTCTGCAACAGAAACATTAAAGAAATGGTCAGGTGTTGTATCCATGTTTCATCCTAATACCCCCTTTTGAAAAAACAACAACACAGCTGTAACTTGTTTTGATATGCTGTGGATATTTAAATTGCAGTAACAAGTTTCTTGATGTTTCAGATTGGAATACTGAGTGATATCTTTTTGTGTCTTTGAAGTGAGCTCATAGGTAGCAGATAATTTGACATAAATCTGTCTTGTCTGGTAAATAATTTCAAGAGGTGAATCTGTTGACTGTGGAGCTGTGATTATTTTAAAGAGTGCCAACGTGAAGTTTTCTAGGAGTCTGCTGAATTATCGGGAGGGTGGATGGGATTAGGAAATATAGTCAGATCATTGTGGGGATGCGGAGACAGCTGATTATTAAAAAACAGCAAGTTACCAAAGACAAAATCCTCCCACAGCTGAGAGAAAGTTAAGTAGGTACTACTTAATTTTGGACAGATTGTGTCCCAGCCATCAAGAGACTCAGGTTGTGTTTTCCCATGTTAATTTGATTTGCAATAGGATGTTAGAGTTTACTAGTACTACCAACTTTAGAAACCCATTTGATCTGCATGAATGGTGAAGAAAAAGCTAAGATACACATCTTTTTAGCATTGTATGGCTAAAGTACTGCACAGAAATGCTGCCAGTCTAAACTTGGGTTCCAACAATCTAATTTGTTGTTGCATCCCGCACTTGATTATGGCTGGATTTAGTTTCTCCTCTTGTGTTCCGCTGAAATTAGTAAGAAAAGAGCATGTGACTGGGAGATGGGGGACAGAGAGAGCTCAGAGCGTGGGTCAGCAGGGTTGAGGGAAGGTATGATGTGAGGGTTAGGCTATGACATCTGAGGCAGTGTTCAAAGCTAGGTACCACATGGCACCTGGAACCTGGGTTGTGGGGCTCCAAAACACATTGTCTAGTCCCATTTGTGCCATGGTGCCCCACAGATCTCCTGGCTTGCACAGCACCAAAAGAATCACATCTTTGGGTGCTGCATGAGCCAGGTGATTCCCCACAGCCAGTCCAGCTCATCAGGCTTCAGCAGCTCCACTGATAATAAGGCTGCCATTCTCTGCTGCTTCCCCTGTCGCCGAAACATCCACCGGTGCCAAGCCGCTTCCTCTTCCTTTTTTTACCCACTCAGCAGAGGCCACCTGGGCTCAGTTTTGTTGGAGCCGAGGCAGTGACTCTTGAGACCAGGCAGCAGAAGGCTGGTGGCAGGGAACAGTGGCAAAGGCAACAGCAGGGTGCCGACGGCCACGGCAAGTGGCACAATCAGTGGCATACAGACTCCTACCCCATGCCGCTGTGGATTCTGCCGAGAAGCTGTTTGCGGCGGCTGCCTGGAGCCCTACTGGCACTGCAGTTGTAGAGCTGCTTGTTCTGCTGCTGCAACTTCTTAAGCAGCTCCCACAGCTTCCAGACTTCAGTGTCAGGTGTGTTATGGCTCCAAACAACCCCATGACCCTCTTGCTCCACAAGGCGACAGCAGCAGGAGAGCTCCTATTCTCCCTCCAGCGTTTGAAATTAGCCGGGTGCCAGTCGCATTTTGTATCAGGTAGCCAGCCTTTTGCGACAGGATGGAAATGTTCAGGAGCCACCCTTGGCACCTAGCATCTCCACCTGCCTGTTTGCAGTCAGCTGGCCTGCCAGCCACAGTGGTAGCAAATGACTCACGCCTTATTTGCCCAGTAGCACAGCAGCCAAAAAACACCTCTCTTTTTGTTCTATGCTGATGGTGAAGCAGGTGTTTGACAGGGTAGAGTGGTAGCAAAATACGTGTCTTTTGGTGCCACACTACCCTGCACCTCCCCTGATTTGCCTAGCACCTTTTTTTTCTGTGAGGCTGCCCCACTACCAGCATTAAAAAAAAAAAAAAATGTTGCTTAGACATTTTGTTTTGGCACCCGCAACCTAGGTCCCAGAAGCCACATGACTCCTAGCAATCCTATCCCAGTTTCTATCACTGTCTCCCTCCCTCTGTCAGGTGGAGCTTTCCTAATTTCTTCCCCTTCCCCAACACTGCAGAGGATGGCTTTCTCCCAGCCCCCTCTGCATGACCAGGCAGGGAAGCGAAGCCTCCCCTCTCTCAGCTACTGTTCCCTCCGCAAAGCTTCCCCCCACCCTCCCTTTTCTGTCAAAGCTGAGGCAGTCTATCTACAGATCTGGATTTGACCCTGAAACAGTCTTGGTCATCTTGGTTATTGATAACCTTTGGAGAGAGGGGCAGGGAGATTTTTGACTTGGATGGCTTTTGATCTCTTAGCAGTGTTTGACCATGTTAACAGCATTCCTGCTCCTACCTGCAGGATTGTAACCAGAGGGTAGTGCTGGGGAACTGCTGCTTGACCTTGTGGTACTTGTGGTGTGTTGCTCTGTGGGGGTATATTCTGTCCACCATGTTGTTTCATACTTCTGTGAAGCTGCTGGCTAACTGTCATCCCAAAATTTGGAGTGATACTCTCTTCTCTCTCCATTCTACGTGCATGGGAGAGGCTGTGCTGGACCAGTGTGGGGATGAATGATGGGCTAGATGGGGGCCAATAAACTGAGGCTGAATGCTGATGATCTGGAGGTGTTGTAGATTGGTGGTCCTCATCTCCAGAAATTGGGGAGACAACTTGTTCTGGTTAGGGTTGTGCTCCCTTTGAGGTATTTAGCTTGGGCTTCTTCCTTAATTCCAGACTTTCCCTGGAGGCCCAGGTGGCCGAACTCCCTGCTCAGCAAGGCAGCAAGCTGAGACTGCATGTGCTACCAGGGCCAATTCAAGGTGCTGATACTGGTGTAAAGCCCCAAATGGTGTGGGGCCCAAGAATGTAAAGGGCTGCCTCCCCCAATACCTACCAATGCTTTTTTAATTTTTGAGGTGTGATTTTTAGGTGCTTTCAGTTGTTTTTGGATTTTTTAATCTTCATCTCCTTAAGCTCCCATGTGAGGAAGGGCAATATGGAAATAAAATGGATGATTCTGATGACAAGAGTTCATTTCAGTTTCTGGTGTGTCTAAAATAGGAGATCAGCAGTGAATAATTATTTGCTGCAAATGTTTGTTTTAATCCAGTATTTCCAAAAAGGGCTGCATCTTGTGTATGGATTAGTGAAGAATGTTGTTACTATAGTCCATATAGATTTAATGGCAGGGATTTAGTGAACTACTTTAGGCCCATCCAAGGACTTGTGCAGGTCAGTGGCTCTTTTTGCCTTTGTGAAGAATGCAGTCTGGTGTGCCAGATCCTTATGGAAGTATCCTTGGTTTTCAGAACTAGTTTGCACAATAGTAGGAGAGGCTAATGTGCAAGTGAAGCAACCCCGTGTAATGCCATTGGACATGTAAAACTAGTTGCACAGTTCTTTTGCTCCCAGCCCTTGAAATCAGTAAGAAGTGAGTGATTAATATGAATAAAATAATGGCTGTGAACTAACAGTACAGTGGCACCTCAAAAGTCGAACGGAATCCATTCCGGAATTCCTTTCAACTTCCAAAACGTTCGGAAACCAAGGCGCGGCTTCCAGTTGGCTGCAGGAAGCTCCTGCAACCAATCAGAAGCCGCATCAGACATTTGGGTTCTAAAGAACGTTCACAAACCGGAACACTCACTTCGACTTGCAAGGCGTTTGGGATCCAAGGTACGACTGTACAGTGGTACCTCGCAAGACGAATGCCTCGCAAGACAAAAAACTCGCTAGATGAAAGGGTTTTTTGTTTTTTGAGCTGCTTCGCAAGACGATTTTCCCTATGGGCTTGCTTCGCAAGACGGAAACGTCTTGCAAGTTTGTTTCCTTTTTCTTAACACCGTTAATACAGTTGCGACTTGACTTCGAGGAGCAACTCATAGAATGCGGTGTGGTAGCCTTTTTTGAGGCTTTTAAAGACTTTGGTGATTTTTGAAGCTTTTCCAAAACTTTCCCGACACCGTGCTTCGCAAGACGAAAAAAATCGCAAGACGACAAAACTCGCAGAACGAATTAATTTCGTCTTGCGAGGCACCACTGTACTTAGCATGTTTTAATAATAGCACGTTTTAGCACATTAAAATCAAATGTTCTCTGGTATTGCTGATTTCCCAGTTCAGATATTCTGAAGAATGGACTGTATTTTATGTATTTGTAGTGGCCTAGGGACCTTTCATTCTGAAAGTGGATGCAACAAAACAATAGAGGAAGAGGAGAAACATGCAGATGAACATGGGAAGCCTAGGAAATAAATTGATCAAACTTCCTGTTTTGGTTACACTCTAGGATGACGTCTGTCATGAGAGAGACAGGGTAATGTGTCCTTCTTAATTCTCCTCAACCCCTCAGCTGCTTTCCATACCATCGGCCATGGTATACTTCTGGAGCAGCTGTCTGAGTTAGGAGTGGGTGGCGTCGCTTTGCAGTGATTCCGCTCCTACTTGGGTGGCCATTTTCAGAGGATGATGCTTAGGGTTAGGGTTAGGGTTCGGTCCTGTGAAGTCTTTATTGTGGGGGAGGGTTGTCCAGAGTTTTGGAGTACATTGTCAGCAATATGCTGATGACACACAGCTCTTTTGCATCTGTAGGTGTGGCAATGGATGTTCTGGACCCATGTCTCTCATCCAGTAATAGACTGGGTGAGAGCCAATAAACTGAAATTCAATCCATAAAAGACTGAAGCAGTGTTAGTGGGTGGTTCCCTAGACCAGATGGATGGGCGGTTGTCTGGCCTTGATGGGGTTAGACTTCGTCTGAAGGAGTGGGTACGCAAATTGGGGGTACAGTGGTACCTCGGGTTAAGAACTTAATTCGTTCTGGAGGTCCGTTCTTAACCTGAAACTGTTCTTAACCTGAAGTACCAGTTTAGCTAATGGGGCTCCTGCTGCCACCGCGCCGCCAGAACTTGATTTCTGTTCTCATCCTGAAGCAAAGTTCTTAACCGAAGGTACTATTTCTGGGTTAGCGGAGTCTGTAACCTGAAGCGTTTGTAACCCGAGGTACCACTGTACTTGGATCCATTGTTGTCGCTTGAGGCTCAGGTGGCCTCAGTGAAGTGAAGTGACTTATATCGGCTTTGGCTGGTGGCCCAGCTGTGCCCCTATCTAGACAGGGATAACTTAACTTCTTTTGTCTGTGCTCTGGTAACCTCTTGGTCAGATTACTGCAGTGTGTTAAACATGGGGCTGCCTCTGAAGACGGTTTGGAAACTTCAGCTGGTGTAGAATTCAGTGGCCAGGTTGCTCACGGGGCAAAGCAGTTTGGGCATATAATGCCAATCCTGGCCTGACTGCAAATTAGTTTCCGGGCCCAACTCAAAGTTCTGGTTTTGATCCATAAAGCCTTAAGGGACTCAGAACTCCAATACCTCAAGTACCGCCTCTTCCCATATGAACTGACCTGGACTCTGTGATCATTATCTGAGAGGTGTGGAGGGTGGTAACATGAGAGCGGGCCTTTTCTGTGGTGGCTCTCCATTTAAGGAATGCTCTCCCCAGACAGGCTCACCTGGCACCTTTGTTACATATCTTAGGTGCCAGACAAAAACATTCCTCTTCTCACAAGCCTTTGGCTAATTAAACAATCTATGGCCTTTTAAACTGTTGGTGGGGTATTTTGTTTGTTATTATGTTTGTGTTTTTATATTGTAAACTGCCCTGTGATCCTTGAATGAAGGGTGCGGTAGGTAGGTATTCTCAGAAATAAGAGTCACTGTTTCATTGGCACTTGCACCCAGGAAAGTTTGCATAGGACTGCATCATTAAGCTTTGTTTCTAAATCTTGTTATTTAGATCTCTTCCAGCAGTTGCATACCGATATGTAGTTGCATACCGATATGTAGACTTCCGGGGGCGGCGCGAACGGCAATGGCGGTCCTCTTCTGAACGGGAGAGGAGGCTCCACAGACAACGGGTCGTCCGCTACGGCGAAGCGGAGACCCACTTCGGAAAACCACAGACAGCAAGAGCCTGTGGTCTTGAGGCTCGGTGGGCGCCTTAAGCGACCCTCCAAACGCTAAAGGAACCCCGTAAGGGGCTCCGGAGCGTGGAGGGGGGTTGCGGCGCTGAGAGCTGTTTCACAGTCTGCGGAGCGAAGCCGCGCTGCTGCTGCCGGTGAGCGCTGATCCCTTTTCCTGTCAAAATTCGGATTCGGACGAAAAGCAACTTATTCGTGAGTAAAGACTGAATCACTTGAAATTAGAGACTTTAAATGAAAAATCTCAATTTGCTTGAACTTGGTTGAAAGCGGAGAGACGTGGAAACAGGAAGTCCGTCTTCCGCTGCCATTGAACTTGAAAAAAGCAACTAGTTGGAGGAGTGGAGGCTGAAAGAAAGAGATTTTAAACTTTACAGATCTAAGCATCCACTGAACTTGCAATCTAAAGTAAAGACTCTAAGTTAAAGATTTGGAATTATTACTTGCACTTGACTTTCCTCCTTTTATCGGATTACAATTAAAAGGTGAAACCCAGGGTCCGGAGCTGCCTGAGCATTGAGAGATTGAGCTGTCAGTACTGCAGATTTGGATATTGTATATTGGAACTTGCAACAATCTGAGGGTATTGAGACCTTTTAAATTTGAAACATTCTTTTTGGAGACAAATAAGCACTGTCTGTAACAAAGTGACTATTTATCAACTCTGCTAAACATTTGTATCTGAAGGTTCTTGGATACTAAATTAGACTCTGAAAGACATTTTAAGCTCCCTCTAGAGGATTGGATTAAAACAGTGACTTTACATTTACATTTACTTTCGATTCCCTTGTTGTTTGCTTGCTCTGGGCCTTTCTATTCCCATGGGAATAACTCAGTGTGACCTTGACTGATAGATAACGTTGGAATGAGTGGCACAAGAAAAAGAGGGAGAGTTAGACAAACAACTTTAACAACTCTAACCTCAGCCTCGCAGACACGCAGATCATCTGTACCTACTTTGCCCTCAGAAGTAGAAGTTGAAGAAGTTGCCTTGTCACAGGCAAAAGAGGGAGAGGGTGAAGCAGAGCAGTTACAATTGGAAGATATGGCCTCAGGAGCATCTGTTTCTGTTCTAGACAAAATCTTTGAAAAATTGGAAGCTTTGGACAAGAAAGTAGATGTGCAATCAGCAAAGATTGACAAAAATACAGAATGTCTAAATAAATTAACTATACAAGTGGTACAGAATACACAAGCAATTGGACAGTTAACGGAGGCCTCAGCAGAAAATCGGAAATTGGCTGAGGATACCAGACAAAAATTGGAAAATTCAGAGCAAGAGGTAAGACCACTCACCAAACAAGTTGGGGAACATCAGATTTATCTTTCTATGATAGAACTGCAAAATCGTGAGAATAATTTGAGGATTAGATCACTACAAGAGGCAGAAGAAGGAAATCTAACTGAGTTTTTGACCAAAGAATTCTCCAAGTTCTGGAATTTGGAAGAAAAGGACTTTAAAATTGTGTCAGCTTTCAGACTTGGAAGATTCACAAAGAAGGAGAGGCCCAGAGACTGTTTGATAACATTGAGATCAAAGGAGGAAAGGGACAAGATTTTGGGCCTACACTACGGAAAGTCACTGGAGGTTTTGGATAGAAGAATTGAAATTTACAAAGATATTCCAAGACAACTGTTGGATCTTAGAGCCGCCTACTCTGAACTTGCTAAACTACTAAGGAGCAACGCAATTCCATTCAGGTGGGAATTTCCCCAAGGAATATCTTTTACCTTTAGAGGGAGAAAGGTCAAAATTAGAACATTGGAAGAGAGAGACAAATTTTTGGCTACACACGGAGAGGACCTTCAAAAAGGAATTGAATTACCTTCTGGGCCTGGGGCAACGCCAGCATCAACACCAGCACCTGGGGAACCTGAAGATCCAGAGAAGATACCACCCCTGGAGAAATAACCAGATCAATTCAGGATGTCTCTGCAATTGCTGAGTTGGAATATTAATGGTTGTAACATTCCGGAAAAAAGGAAGAAAATATTTCACATACTAAAAAAAGAACAATTGGACATTATCTGTCTACAAGAAACACATGTGACGAGGCTCCACAGAAAAGTGTTAATAAATAAAAGATTGGGCCAGGAATTTGTATCGTCGGATAAAGTCAAGAAGAGAGGCGTGGTGATATATGCAAAAGAGAGCCTGTCACCCAAATTCTTATTTAAAGATGAACATGGAAGAATTTTGGCTATTGAGATACAATATCAAGGAGAGAAACTGTTGATATTAGGAATCTATGCACCTAATGAAGGGAAATCGGAATTTTACAAGAAGCTGCAGGAGACAATGCTGGATTATCTGGACTACAACAAATCATAATGATGGGAGATATGAATGGGGTCGTATCAACTAACATGGACAAGTCACAAAGTCAAAATGTTACAAAAGACGGCAGACTACCTAAAACCTTTTTTGAAATGATAGACAATATGGATTTGATTGATGTTTGGAGGACAAAGAACCCACTAGGAAGAGAGGGAACATTCTTTTCTGAAGCCCAACTGACCTGGACAAGAATCGACCAAATATGGATTTCTAGAGGCCTGGCACCTAAGGTCAGAAAAGTGGAAATCTGCCCAAAGACCTGTTCCGACCATAATGCAGTAAAGATGGATATGACATTACTACCAACTGGATCCTTTAGATGGAAGATGAATGACAATTTGTTCAGAGATCAGGAAATTACTAAGAAGGCCCAAAAAGTTTTGAAGGATTATTTTGAGATAAATATGAATACTACGGTGGAAAAAAGAATCGTCTGGGACGCAAGCAAAGCTGTAATGAGGGGATTCTTGATACAACAGAATGCAGTAAAGAAAAGAACACAAAATGAGAAAAAAGATAAGATCTTGGATAAAATAAAAGAATTAGAGAAGAAATTAAGAGTGAATCCGAAGTCACAGCCAACTCTGAGAGAAATTAAACTTTATCAAACACAATATTCTAAACTGATAAATCAGGAAATCGAATGGAAGGTTAAATTAATGAAACAAAAAACGTTTGAGTCGGCGAATAAATGTGGAAAACTGCTAGCTTGGCAGTTGAAGAGAAGACAAAGATTAAATACGGTTACAAACTTAGAGGTTGATGGAAAAAACATTCAGAATCCAGTGGACATTAGAAAGTGTTTCCAGAGATACTTCAAAAAACTATACACCCAAGGGCCGCAAGACGAAGTTGAGATTAAACAATTTTTGGCAAGAAATGGACTATCTAAATTGTCACAAGAAAATAGGACAATCCTGAATTCTAAAATAACACGACAGGAGATTGAACAAGCCATTCAGAACATGCAACTCGGCAAATCTCCAGGGCCAGATGGGCTGACTTCCAAGTACTATAAGACATTAAAAGACTATTTGATACAACCTTTGATGGAGGTCAGCAATGAAATTATGGAGGGGAAGAGGGCACCGGAGTCGTGGAAGGAAGCGTTTATCACATTAATACCAAAGTCGGAAGCTGAAAAGACACAACTTAAGAACTACCGTCCCATCTCCCTTCTAAATGTGGATTACAAAATATTTGCAGACATTTTGGCAAGTAGATTTAAAAAAGTTTTAAATGAAGTAATTCATAAGGACCAGGCCGGCTTTCTCCCAGGTAGACATCTGTTTGCTAATACAAGGAACATTATTGACATTTTGGAACTTTTGCAAACAGATATAAATACAAAAGCAGTTTTAATTTTTATAGATGCGGAGAAGGCCTTTGACAATATCTCCTGGAAATTTATGATGGGAAATTTAAAAGAGATGGGAGTGGGATGGGGTTTTGAGAATGGGATTGAGGCGATATATTCAGAACAGAAAGCTAAATTGATAGTTAATAATGTGGTTACAGAAGAGTTCAAAATTGAAAAAGGGACACGACAAGGTTGCCCTATCTCCCCTTTGTTATTCATTTCGGTTCTGGAAGTGCTATTGAACATGATTAGAGGGGATCGGTTGGTGGAAGGAATTCAGGTCGGACAGAAACAATACAAATTAAAAGCTTTTGCAGATGACCTGGTTTTGACCCTGCAGAAGCCAGAGCCTAGTACGAAAAGAGTATTACAACTGATTAATGACTTTGGTCGGGTGGCTGGATTTAAATTAAATAAACAGAAAACTAAGGTCTTGGGAAAAAATTTGACTGATACAGAGTCAGAACGGTTTCAGAATGAGACGGAACTTAATGTGGTTAAAAAAGTAAAATACCTAGGGGTAAACATAACAGCAAAAAATCTAAGTCTATTTAAGGACAACTATGAAAAATGCTGGACAGAAATTAAGAGAGACTTAGATAGTTGGTCAAAATTGAAACTTTCTTTGTTAGGCCGAATTGCTGCTATCAAGATGAATGTATTGCCAAGGATGTTGTTTTTATTTCAAACACTTCAGGTTTTGGACAAAAAGGAGTGCTTTCAGAAGTGGCAGAGAGATATTTCTAAGTTTGTCTGGCAGGGCAAAAAGCCCAGAATTAAGTTTAAGATACTAACTGACGCAAAACAAAGAGGGGGCTTTGCCCTGCCAGACCTAAAGTTGTATTATGAAGCCGCAGCGTTCTGCTGGCTAAAAGACTGGCTACTTCTTGAAGACACTGATGTGTTAGATCTGGAAGGGTTTAACAATGCTTTTGGATGGCATGCATATTTATGGTATGACAAGGTTAAAGCAAATAAGGCCTTTAAGAACCATATTGTCAGAAAATCACTGTTTAATGTCTGGACAAAATATAAAGACTTGCTGGAAAATAAAACACCAAGGTGGCTTTCACCTTTGGAAGCTAAGGCCCGAAAAAGACCCAATATGGAGGCTAAATGGCCAAAATATTGGGAAATACTAGAAAAGGATGGAGATAATTGGAAATTGCAGAGTTTGGAGAAAATGAAAGACAAAGTGCGAGACTGGTTACATTATGCTCAGATTAAAGAAGTTTTTAAAAATGATAAGAAACTAGGGTTCCAGGTGGAGAAATCGAAACTAGAAACAGAATTGTTAGAACCAAAGATTAAGGTACTTTCAAGGATGTATAACTTGCTGTTAAAATGGAATACACAAGATGAAACGGTTAAATCGGCTATGATAAGGTGGGCACAGGACATTGGGTATAATATCATGTTTGAGGACTGGGAAAGGTTGTGGAGTAATGGATTGAAATTTACTGCATGTAACGCTTTGAAAGAAAATGTAATGAAAATGATTTATAGATGGTATATGACCCCAGTCAAACTTGCAAAAATTTACCACCTGTCTGATAATAAGTGTTGGAAATGTAAAGAGTGTGAGGGAACGTTCTTCCACCTCTGGTGGACTTGCCCTAAAGTGAAGGCGTTCTGGGAAATGATTTATAATGAATTGAAAAAGGTATTTAAATATACCTTCACTAAGAAACCAGAGGCTTTCCTTTTGGGTATTGTCGGCCAAGGGGTGGTAAAGAAGGACCAGACATTTTTTATGTATGCAACAACAGCAGCAAGGATACTTCTCGCAAAACACTGGAAAACTCAAGATCTACCCACACTGGAAGAATGGCAGATGCAACTGATAGACTACATGGAACTGGCTGAAATGACCGGCAGAATTCGTGACCTGGGAGAAGAGAGGATTGAGGAGGACTGGAAGAAATTTAAGAATTATTTACAAAAACATTGTAATTTGAGTGAATGCTAAATAAGATGCTAGACCAAAATAACTGAGCACCACTAAATTTAGAGGTTTTTAAGAAAATAAGTAAGATTGTGAAAATTTAACTCCTTTTGAGAACTATAAGATTATGAAACATAGAAGGGATATAAGAATGTAAATAAGATGATAAATTGCTGACAAAATGTTATAACGATGAAAGTGGGAGCGGGAGATGTGAGGAAGTCCAAAGAAAATGTGAAACTATGTTAAGACAAATGTTATATTGTTTATTATGTTTATTTCTATTGTAAAACCCAATAAATTGTTTTTTAAAAAAAAAGATATGTAGGCTGCTCATGTCTGAAAGTTCATCAGCCTACCTCTGGGTTTTTAATATCAAATACCATGTGGAATGGCACTTGAGATAATCGGATCCTTCCCACTGCCGAAAACTTATCTGCAATGTCAAATCTGCTTTTAATATTCAGAAAACTATACCAGAAAACAGAAACCCTGCGTTCATTGGAGAAAAAGTGGGATATAAATGTAATAATAAGATTGTTCTTTTTAAGATGAAAATGCTTTTGAACGAGTGATTCAATATTACTGTCAGGACAGAGACTTCGTTGAACAATAACAGTGCTTTTACTGTGATGGTTAATCAGTGTTAACTTGCTTGATACTGTTAAAGTGAGAGGTCCTCATTCCAATGTCAAATCTGGAAAATGCATTTGAATTTTTGCAGCTACTCTAGGGCACTTAAAAATAGAATAGGTGCTTCTGATGAGCTTCCCTTATGTCTCCTATACTCTTAACTGGACCTAATCACAGCTGCCATAGTAGTTAATGCAGTACAGACAGTCACATTATTTTGGTTAGGTAAAGCTAACAACATGGAGTGCTAAACAAGAAATCTGTTCTAAGGAAGTCTTGGCACTGTAGTGAGTGTTATTCTCTGAACAGTCTTAACAGGCTCAAGCTTTTAAGACAAACATTTCCTGAAAGTGTATCATGTTAGCAGTTGCTAATACTGAGATAGGTCAGCGGCAACTCAGTGTATTCATAATTGCTTGTAATCTATATATTTAAATAAATATGACATACTGGACTTAAGTGGTTTGTGCATTATCTATTCCTTCTAAACGTGACATGGAACAAACATGGGGCACACATACTAGTTGAACCCTTTAGCTTTCATTATTCTACCTCTTCTTACTCTTGAATTTTAATCCCAAACTAATTGGAAGTCAATCTTATTTGAGTTTTACTTTGTCCAAGTAATGAGTTTAGGATTGTGGTGTTGCATATACAAAGCCTTTCTATAATTACTGTTCATTATTTACTTTCAGCTACTCTAGGGGATTTATGATCACCTGAAAGTAGTATTGCTCTTGATGCATACTGGGTTCTTTGTAATGCAACCTATGGCAGGTAGTAAAGCCTAGGTGTTCAAAAGGCTTTTCACAGCAATCTTAATAAAAATGGGATTTCCAGTGTTTTAAAGAGGGTTATAAGTTATGTGGCATTGGGACTGTTCTTCAGGTTTGTGAGAGTTCTCTCCTATCTACACAAACTCCGTGGTCTTCACATGATCCCTCTTCTATTGAAAACATATTCCATGCTGTGATTAGTTGTTAGCCTAGTGTTTTTTAAGTAACTGTATTGAGAAGTCTCCTGAGAGTAGCAATGTTTTCTTTTCTGGCTTCCACAAAACTCTGGAAGGGCAAGATAGGAAAAGAATCAACCATGCTATCACAAATGTCTTAAGCATCCTATTATTCATAGCTACTGAACAGGAGTTTGAACCATCTCTACAATGGTGCATACCTCTTCTTAAGGGCTAGAAAGTGTCTCTGAAGCCTTTATATATTTGTCACACTTGAGTATTGTTTATCCTACTGGGTCCTCTAGACCAGGCTTCCTCAACCTCAGCCCTCCTGATGTTTTTCGCCTACAACTCCCATGATCCCTAGCTAGCAGGACAAGTGGTCAGGGATGATGGGAATTGTAGTCTCAAAACATCTGGAGGGCTGAGGTTGAGGAAGCCTGCTCTAGACAGTTTGCAACATGGTAAACCTTTTTTTAAGGTGAATGTTACCAAGAAGACAATTTAAAACCCCAACAACACATATAGTATGAAAAAGCAGCTAAAATATTAGCAACAGCACGCAGCCTGTGGGGGTAGCTTTAGTACAGTATCCAAAAATGAAGCTAAAAGGCTTTGACGAATAGTACGTTATTTACCTGGCATTTAAAAGACAATAGGTGCTAATTGAGCCTCTCTGGGGACAGCCCCATGTGTAATGCATTGCAGTGGTCACCCTGGGAGGGTACCAGAGTATAGATGGCTGTAGCTTATGAAAGGTGTTCCAAGATACCAGAGCCTCAATAAACAGCTAGGAGCACCCCCAACAGTGCTTCTCTCTTGTCTGTTTATTGACCCTCATCCAGTCCATTAGCAAGCTAGGTTCCTGGTTCAGAATGCCCACTGCTTCACCCGGATTGGATGAAAAGATGTGAAGCTAGTTGTAATCTATATACTGTTGACACTTAGCCCAGGTGCCCTAACCTGTAGTTTCATTTAGACGTTAAATAAGACTCCAATTCACTGGATGATGTCCAAAGACAAGATAGAGCCCTGTGGAACACGATGACACTCGTGCCAGTGTGTGGAACAATAGTCACCTAACATCACCTTGTGGAACCAGCTGACCAGGTTCTACAACCAGCAGTTCCCATCTGGACAGCCTTGTAGTTTTTTGAAGAAACTTAAGGATCTTTAACCTTTTTCAGGACCTTCACAAAAGTGTAGCTCCAGGTAACCATGGAATTTACAGTGGTGTCTCGCAAGACGAAATTAATCCGTTCCGTGAGTCTCTTCGTCTTGCGGTTTTTTCGTCTTGCGAAGCACAGCTATTAGCGGCTTAGCGGCTATTAGCGGCTATTAACGGCTTAGCGGCTTTAAGAAAAAGGAAACAAACTCGCAAGAACTCGCAAGACGTTTCGTCTTGCGAAGCAAGCCCATAGGGAAATTCGTCTTGCGGAACGACTCAAAAAACAGAAAACTCTTTCGTCTAGCGAGTTTTTCGTCTTGCGAGGCATTCGTCTTGCGGGGCACCACTGTAGTTTTAAATTTGTACTTTAGGTACAAGCATTACTTATACAGTGGTACTTCGGGCTGAGTACTTAATTCATTCCAGAGGCCCGTTCTTAACCTGAAACTGTTCTTAACATGAAGCACCACTTTAGCTAATGGGGCCTCCCACGCTGCCGCTGCACGATTTCTGTTCTCATCCTGAAGCGAAGTTCTTAACGTGAAGCACTATTTCTGGGTTAGCGGAGTGTGTAACCTGAAGCGTATGTAACCCGAGGTACCACTGTATAGGTCTCTCATAAACACACACACACGGGTGTGAAATTTCCCTAGTTTGTGATAGAAATAGAACAAAGTGTATTATGAACCAACAGTTTCAATTGCTGTGTGCCATACTATAGTAGATTTAATTATGGTTTTCTCTTTTCAGTGACTATTTATTCAAGCTGCTTCTGATTGGAGACTCTGGTGTTGGAAAATCTTGCCTTCTGCTTAGGTTTGCAGTAAGTTGTCATGCATCTTCAACTTTTTGTTAACGATTAACCTTAAAAACTGATTGTAATGCAAAAATGAATGTGTTCCAGGTTTCCTGTTTTTTCTTTCCTACTGGCTAATCATAATCAAAAGAAAATACCAATTTACAGTCACATGAAAAGGAGTTCTCCTTGTATGGGTGCAGTTACCCTTCAAATTCAAATGGGTTCTTCTAGCAGGCAGAACTGAAGTTTAGTTTTTTAGTTGCATATTCACCTGAAAACTCGCATATTGTTGAATTCTCCTTGCTGTGCAATTATGCCGAGCTCATTTGCATGATTGGTTCAGATGCCAGCTGATGAGTGAAAAAAAGTCTTGCTTGATAAGCTTCCTTCCTTTGGTAGCTTGAATGGAGAGCTATCAAAACATAGGCTCTTTGAACATGCTGCTATATGATCTTTGCAATTACCACATGATAACTGTAGGCCATATTGAGAACTAATCCTATGATTTGTAATATTTGTAGAATACGAAACACAAGCAGGTTCAACTCTTAGCTTAATGTTATGCACAATTAAATTGAAAGTAAATTGTGTGGAGTTCAATAGGACAGTTGCATGGAGTTCCAAGTATACTTGGAATAAGTATGCTAAGGTTTGCAGCTGTGAGTTGTGCCTAATTTTGCATAAGACAATGAAGTTCTACATTTAGTTTATAACTCAGGGAGGAACATTGTGGTGGTTGTCTTTCTTCTTTCCTTCACTAAATCTAATAATAATATAATAATTTATTATTTATACCCCGCCCATCTGGCTGGGTTTCCCCAGCCACTCTGGGCGGCTTCCAACAAAACACTAAAATACAATAACTTATCTAAGACTTGGCAGCAGGGGAGAATCGGTAGGCCAGAATCTTGAGCATGCCTGATGCTTTTCACTTTGAAAAGCAGGCTCCATGCTACATCACAAACTGCTTTGAAAGTCCCTTATTGCTTATCTTAAGAGTCAACAACTCTTAATTCACAAGTTAATGAAGACTTTATTGGTATCATCATGATCCAAAAACATTAAAGGTAAAGGGACCCCTGACCGTTAAGTCCAGTCGTGGACGACTCGGGTTGCGGCGCTCATCTTGCTTTACTGGCCAAGTGAGCCGGCGTACATCTTTCAGGTCATGGGGCCAGCATGATTAAGCTGCTTCTGGCGAAACCAGAGCAGCACATGGAAACACTGTTTCCCTTCCTGCCGTAGCAGTACCTATTTATCTACTTGCACTTTGACGTTCTTTCAAACTGCTAGGTAGGCAGGAGCTGGGACCAAGCAATGGGAGCTCACCCCGTCGCAGGGATTCAAACCGCCAACCTTCTGATTGGCAAGTCCTAGGCTCTGTGGTTTGGACCACAGCGCTGCCTGCGTCCAAAATCATAGTCGAACACAAAAGCTGTTTGGGTACAATAGACTCCACAGTGTTAGCCCAGTGAGGAATTTACGTTATTGGGAAGCCCTAGAGGCAAAACCAGAAAATATGTGTGAGCAAAATACTGGACTTACAACCCAGAAGAAGAACAAAACAGAAACAAATAATGTCTAGAGGATATATTTGCTTCATAGTAATATAATGAAAAGGGTGTCCAATGTATCTCAATAATCCCAACAGTTTAATAGTTTTTTTCTTAAAACAACAATATCAGAAAAAGTAAATAAATAGTAAGTAAGTAAGTAAATATTTGCACAATAAGAGATAAAACCAACCTGGAGCAGAAAGAACCTCTTTGGGTAAAACCACTCCTAGGGCCCAGCGAACTCATGCAGTGCATTATAATGGTTTTTTGTGTAATTGGGAATTCCCAGGAAAAATAACATCTTACAAAGGCTGAGCCCAAACTTTTCATGTAGAGCAAATAGCTCTATATAGCATGTGAGTAAATTATAACTGAATAATAAACTGATTAATATAAACTGCGGACAGTATTTAACTAAATAATTATGTGAGCTTGCACAACAGGACTTCTCCCTCTCTTCCCCCTGCATGTGCCCTATGCCATCCCTTAATTTGCAGAGGTATGATGAAAACCCCAGAACAGATGGGAGGAAGGAGTTTCCTTATACAATTCGACTTGTGCAATAACTTAGTTGAATCCCACCCAATATTTTGGGGTTGGTAATGGGGAGTGCATGGTTCAATGGAAAACCACACGCCATATTGATAATTCATGCTTTTCTGTTTGAGCATGCCTTTTCTCGCTCCTTTTCTGTCCCTGACAGAATTACTTGAATCAGCCCTTACTGTGACACCAGTTAGATAGTGGTTTAAGGTTTCCTCACCCATTGCATTATTGAAATATATATTGCAATAGTAGTGACTGTGGCCAAACTTTGACTGCAAGTCGTGTCTGCAGTGAGCCATGACACCTTACCTTTGCTGGTGCATATAGTTGCATCACTGTTTACGCAAGGTGAGAGTACAGGCTGGTATAATGGCTTCAGCTCCACCCTTTCCAGAACCTTGACTTGTCTTGATTCTGGTTTGGCCTTTGTAGGACACAGTGCTGCTGATTTGTAAATGGTGATATTCTTTTCTCTTCTCTTCTCCCATTTAGGATGATACGTACACAGAAAGCTACATCAGCACAATTGGCGTGGACTTTAAAATCAGAACTATAGAGTTAGATGGGAAAACAATCAAACTTCAGATAGTAAGTATCCCCCGTTCTGCTTGGTGAGTCTAATCTAGTTCATGGAAGGAATTCAACATTGTGCCAGTATGATTGTCCCTTCAGTGCAATCTCTCCTATGTGCTGTTCTTGGGGGGGGGGGGGGTGAAGAGAAGGGGTCAGCCCTGTACCACTATTAGGATTTATTGTGCAACTGCTTAGTTGAATCCAGCCCCATTTGTTAATTTCTGTAGTGCTATGAAATGGTTAAATATTAGAAGTAGGAGCTGAATGAATGGTCCAAGTGCTTTACTGCTGCTAATCAGATAATTTGGGGAATTGTGATTTTTTACCCATGTTTAATTAAACATTTTTTACCCATGTTTAATTAAAATGCACTCTGGTGATTTCAAGTCAAGCGTTGTTGTTATTATTATTATTGCAACGCTTGGCCTTACAATTCGTTCCCATTGATATGGTTCCTGGTCCAGTTTTAAAACTGGAAACTTGTTTGGTTTCTGACTTAAGTTCCTGCTGCTATGTTCTGACTCCCTGAAGCAAAATAACCTGCTTTTGTCTGTGCTGGGGAGGAGTAGGAAACCTTGTGCAGAAGCCAACAATGAACTCTTATAGGCTCTTTTCCAGGGAAGACTTTTCATTTCAATCAACTTGACTGCTGTTTGTATTCTCTGCTAAGCAAGGCGATATTTCTAAATTAAACAATTGGCAAACTACAAGTCTGGGAAATCTGGTGTATCTTAATGTGCTAAATGCAAAGAGACTTCTGCAATGATGCAGTTAACAAGCTCCATTAACCCTGAACACAGTGAAAACCAAGTGCAATTGTGACACTTTGGGATATACTAGGGAGCAGCAAACTAAGGAAAACACAGTAAGATTCAGAGCAGGGGTGGGGAACCTGGACCCTCCAGATATTGCCGGACCCCTGGACCTGCGGCCATGCTGGCTAAGGCTGATGGCAGTTGGAGTTAATTTGGAAGGACACAGGTTCCTTACTCTTCTTGGAGAGCTTACCGTATTTTTCGCCCTATAGGACGCACTTTTCCCCCTCCAAAAATGGAGGGGAAATGTGTGTGCGTCCTATGGAGCGAATGCAGGCTTTCGCTGAAGCCTGGAGAGCGAGAGGGGTCGGTGCGCACCGACGCCTCCGCTCTCCAGGCTTCAGGAAGCTCTGCACAACCCTCGGGAGACCGGCGCGACTTCGCGTCGATCTCCCGAGGGCTGTGCAGAGCTGCCTGCATTCCGAAGCCTGGGGCGCACTGAAGAGTGCGCCCAGGCTTCGCCCAGCTCTCCGCAAGCCTGGGGAGACCGGCGCGACTTCCCTCCGGGCTCCCTAGGCTTGCGGATAGCAGGCTGTTCTCGGGGCTGGGGTTGGGGGAAGCTCGGGCTTCCCCCGCGCCAGCCCCGCGCCTGGGGGGGAAATAATTTTTTTTCTTTATTCCCCCCCCCCCCCCAAAAAAAACTAGGTGCGTCCTATGGGGCGAAAAATACGATATATCCTTGGGCAATATCAGAGATGACTTAATAGGGCAGAATAATTTGGTAGTGAGATTGCACGTGGTTATGGCTGTGTTGTTTGCATAAGGTTCTACTCTACTTCTTTACGGAAGCTAATTTTCATATGTTATCTAATGCATTTCCCTGCTATAGCCCATTAAGAGCCTGTTCATGTTAAGCCAGTGGTTATCGATCAGTGGTTTGTATTGCTTGCAAATTTGTATTTCTTGTGGTATGCCACCCCTTTTTTCAGCTACGCTTGCTAATTGGGGTAGGGGAAATGCCTGTGTTGGACACCTCAGGTGCACAGTGCACTAAACTCAAGGTTCTGCAATCCTCTTATGTAGAATCAAAGTCTGTCAAAATATTTGATACAGTGAGATGAGATTCTATATCTGAAATGGTTAAGGGTTAAGGCTGGGGTTAGCTGTGAAAGGCTGTGCAGAAACAGTAATAGGACTGTAGTGTTCCCAGGTGGATTTGGTTTAAATCAAATCGATTTAAATCACTAGTCAGTAAGAATAGATTTAAATCACTTTTTTTACAGAAAGACTCATTCTTGCTAGTATAATCTTAATATTTACAACCAGATGAAGGTTTCATTTTTGGAATAATAAATTTTCAGAGTAGTTTTTATAGTTATATAAAAAATTACTGATTTGGTTATACTATTAGAAATACATAGACAGATAATTATGAAATTATTGTGAGGTTTAATAAGTTAACTGTTTATATTTGGACAACTTTTCTGCTGTATTTTATTGGAAGGAGACAAATCATCATTTCCTTAATAACAACTTAAATAATTTCTTTAACTAAAACAATAACATTATAGCATATGTTTCCATGTTTGTTAACTGATGTGGTTAAACATTAAAAAAAAAAACAAAATAACTTAACTGAGTTTTAGCACACATGAAAAACTTAAAACGTCTGTATTTCCACCACCAACCATCCCTTTAGATTTGCTTCTACATTCAGGTGCCTATTCTGTACAGTTAAGTGTTAGTGCATTTGCTGGAACCCAATGGGATTGGAAAGAGGTTGCCAGCCCTGAAGTGCCTTCAACACTTGCCTCAAGTCTGAGTTGCACAGACATGCAACTGACTTGCATAATTATTACACAAAGATCCCAAGACTTGCGGAGTATCCTGCTCACAAGGTTGCACTTTTATTTTTACTGCTTCACGCTTAGCTACTTGTACACATCTATTCCACTCCAAACAATCTATTTCTTGAACCTCTTGGGACTTAGCATTTAAGAGGGAAGGGGTCGATTCTGTGTGTATAAATTTGCAAAGGAACAATGGGATTAAGGTTTTCCCCTCAACTCTGTATATTTATTTTATAACATTTTTCCTGTGAAGAAAAGGCATGTTATCTCTGCAGATACAAATTCACACTTTTGAAAACGGCAAAAACAGGCATCTGTGATAATACCTTCTCCTTAGAAAAACTGCTCCAAATAATCTTACAGAAACCTCTGATGGATTAATGGCATTCATTTGCCAAAAAAATTAAACATTGCATATAAAGCCTCATGCTACATAATTGAAAACAAATCTTTATTTCCTGATGAATAGCCTTTGGACTATAATGTAACTTAAATAGAAAATTATCTTTAGAAAGATTTTTCCTTCAAAAGCATTTTATTTTTATAAATCCAATTTAAATTTTAAAATCTGATTTATTTATTTTATTAAAAAACTTTGATTTTTATCCACCCTGAGTGTCCCTAAGATAGTATATAAATAGCCGAAAAGGTATATGCAAGCAGGTTTAAGAAGAAATTTAGGTTGCTTATAGAAGCTGTAAATCTCCTGAACACTTGGAATGGTAAAGTTGGAAGGGACTCTGAGGGTCATCTATCCCAACCCTTCAATGCAGGAATCTCAAGCATCCATGATAGATGGCCATCTAATTTCTGCTTTAAAATCTCCAATGAAAAACGTCCACCACCTTCCGAGGGAGTCGGTTTCACTGTTGAGCGGCTCTTACTGTCAGAAATTTCTTCCTGGTGTTTCATTGAAATCTCCTTTCTTGTAACTTGAATCCATTTGTATGGGAAGCAGAAACCTATTTGATAATGTGTGATCAACATTTGACACTAATTCCACATATGACACAGGCTGGAGTGTTTTAGTGGCACTTCAGTCATAGGACTGGCTATGGCATAAGCAGACCTGCATTGCTCCACAGCTGGGCAGAGCAGCAACAAACCACGGTCTACATATGTACTGAAATGCATGGTAGTGGTGCAGTCTTGTCTTGTTCTTTGTATTCATGGTCTGTCCATAGCTGACGTAGAATTTAAAAGGACTTTCTCAAGTTAGATTCTGCATGACGTTTGGCGACACTGAGAATGGAACTTTCAAATTCTGAGAACCTTTGGCTATAAATGGGGAAGGGGCAGTGTTAGAAAAGCTATTCACCACACGGAGCCTGGAACCTGGGTTTCAGTCACAAAAATAAAATGGCTAGTCACTATCCCCCCCCCCTTCCAAAAAACCATGGTAGCACTTTCTATTTGTTTTTTTTGAAACGCATGATCTAATACACAATTCACATCAGAGGGAGGGAGTTGCAAATACACATGCACACTCTCACACACGGAAAGAAAAGAGGTGTGAACAACTGCTAAGCTGAGCTCTTCAGGTTTAATGTGTTGGATTGGGCTGGAATCACGAGAAAATGACTGTATCTGGTAGAGAAACACACGCAGCCCCAACCCAGAAGTGGCCCCACCCCACGGCTGCAACTTCATGCAACCTATTTCGGCCATGGGCCTGTCCACTATCCCTCAGACCTTGTGGGGGGCCAGACTATATTTTTTTGGGGGGGGGAATAATAATAATAATGAACACATTCCTATGCCCCACAAATAACCCAGAGATGCATTTTAAATAAAAGCACACATTCTGGTCATGTAAAAACACGCTGATTCCTGGACTGTCCGTGGGCCGGATTGAGAAGGTGATTGGGCAACATCCAGCCCCCAGGCCTTAGTTTGCCTACCCATGATCTAAACCAACATACAAGGCACTTTTCCCTCTCTGTGCTGCCTGGGGAACTCTCTCCTTCAGTGGGCTCACTTTTCCTCCCCTGTCCCTCTGTTCTCTCAGCATAGTATTCAAATGAATCTGGGAAACTGTTCTTAATTTTACTTTGGAGTCTGCGCCCTCAGCTGGAGAAAATCAGTGGCTTACTCAAGAGTCGGGTGAGCAGAGCTTGGGGCTGCGGAGGGGAGAGCTTCCCACCCATGAAGAGAGCGGAGGGAAAGGGAGGAATGGAAAATAGGAGAAGGCAGTGGCGGCAAGAACGCTCCTGCTGCCTTGTGGGGCGAGGGGGTGGCAGGGTTGGGTTGAGCCAGGGGCTCCATGGAGGGCAGAACAAGCAGCAGCTCCCCATTCACAGCGGGGGGGGGGGGGCTCCAGGTGGCAGTCACAAACGGCTCTTCAGCAGCAACCTCAGGGCAGTTTTTGTCTTTGCCGCGTCTCCCACCACAGCTAGGGTGCAAAATATGGCGCCCGGCCATCCACACGCCTTTGCAAAGGCCCAGCTGCCAGTCGTGAAATGTGACTGGCGCCTGGCTAATTTTGAACACTGACTAGGTGCCGTTCCAGTAATTTGAGGGGTGGAAATACGAATTGGGGAGGTGAGGAGGAGAGAGCTTACCTTTCTGGTGGTAGCATTTTTCCTTTAAACTGTGAAAGTAGGCAGCAGCAAAGGCCATGTCACTGACTGTCTCCTGGGGTCTGTCACTTTTGCCCAGCAGCGTAGCATGGGTTGTCAGCACCCGGGGCAAGGCAAGTAATTTGCGCCCCCTAACCTGCCGCCGCTGCCAGCTTCTTCTTGCTGCTGCCTGGTCTGGTCTGGTGTGGTTCTCTCCCGCGCTCAGCGCTGCGCTGGGCGGCCGCTGCACTGTCCCTCCCCCAGATAGTCCCTCGCTCTCTCTCCGCACCGCACGCCTGGCACCCACCCCCTCCACAGTGGGCGGCGACCCAGCGGCTCGGATCGGATTCGCACAGCCAGCACTGCAGTGAGAGAGAGTGAGTGAGCCAGGTAGGGGCAGAGAGCTGCGAGTGCGAGCGCGCCCCCCCAGATGTTGCGCCCGGTGCGGCCGGCTCCCCCTGCACCCCCCACGCTACGCCACTGCTTTTGCCTCGTATCCTTTTGGGGGAGATGGCAGGCAGCAGGACTTCTCCTGCTTTTTAAGGTCTTAAATAATAAACGTGCAACTTCTGCAAAGATAAGCCTGGCTCATGTGACCCTCCAAATTTGCAATCTGTGCTTGATGCATTGAATGTGGGAAATCGGAGTTCTATAGAACCCTTCAAAAGCAAAGGCTCCCATGAGATTTCACATTTCAGTCGTCCTTTGTGCTCCATGGCACAGCAGTGACCATCTAAAAGCCTTTGCAGCTCTCCAAAAACTGAGGACCTTAAATATGTAAAAAGCTTCTGAATTGTAATTCACTGAAGTTAGTAGTACAACGGCTGCCAGACCAGGGAAATTACCATGTTGCTGCTCCACATCACTGTGCTGTTTATTTCTGAGCTTCTTGGCTGCTAATTGAAGACGCATGATGGCAGGGCTGCTGCTAACCCTCACCGTTGAGGGTTTGATCCTTCACTCTTTAAAGCCAGGTGCTATTTAGAGAGGGGCATGCTGGGGTGGGGAAATGTACTGAGGGTCCTTGAATAGTCACGTTTTACAGTTGACACACCTTGCCTTAACGTATGGCAGTATCTTTCCATTTCACTTCAGTAGTGTAAAGGTGTCGTCTTTTTTGTGGCAGGTACTTCAGAGCAGTCCATAAAAGATCACTGAAAGAATTTACAGAACTCCTTTTAACTTTCCCTATTTCCCCTTTTCTCTATTGGAATAGAGTGAGCTGCTTCTCTGAACAGATGCCATCTTCTAAGTTCTCTTTTGCTTTTTTGTAGTGGGATACGGCAGGCCAAGAGAGATTTCGAACTATCACTTCTAGTTACTACAGAGGAGCTCATGGCATCATAGTTGTGTATGATGTTACAGATCAGGTAAGCACTTGGCCTTTGTTTTGCCTTTGAGGAAATAGTGTCTAAAAGCTTGTTTATGGTTTTCTGAGCAAACTATGGGGAAATGTAAACTTTGTACATAGGTGTCAAAAGCTTGTCTGCAGAGAGGAGGCTCGTATAAAGTGGTAGTTCTACCCTCTGAGCCTCCTGCTCCACTTTTCCTGGCAGTCTTTCAATTATTCCTTCCTAGGTGACCAGAAAGGTGTCTGTTTTAGAGTTTACACACACCAAATTGCTTTAAATGCAGCTTATTTACATTGCTATTGTGGATCTCTGAAGGAAAGATCTTGCGCTTGACAAGGTCCTTTTCCTTGGCTGCAGCCACAGGAAGAAGTGATGGAGCTAAGAAGAGTGTGTCTTAAGTACCTTAGTCAAAAAATATGTCCAGTTTAAAAAAAAAATTTGCTGGGGTGAGCTTTAAGCGAGCTTATAGCAACTTTTCAAGTTCTCTCGTACACTTGTACAAGATAAAGGCAATATTTAACATATACCTCCTTATGTTCCAGGAGTCTTTCAATAATGTAAAACAGTGGCTTCAAGAAATAGATCGTTATGCCAGTGAAAATGTTAACAAGTTGTTGGTAGGGAACAAGTGTGATCTGACCACAAAGAAAGTAGTAGACTATACAACAGCAAAGGTACGTCAACTGATTTTACATTTTTTAAAAAAATAATTGCAACTGTTCTGACTTTGGATATGGGCTAAGGTGGTGTAGGGCTGGGCAATATCTGGTTTTCAACATTGTGCTATATCACCAGCTAAATGTCATGATATAACAATACATATGACAATGTATGAAATAAGAATGAAGGAGGGGAAGGTGGGGAGGGGAAAGCCGTTGATTCCTGGATGTGAACTTCACACCAGTTTTGGACAAGGCATTGCCTAGCCCTAGCCAAGAACATTGTTCTCCTGCAGCACTGCATTTTCTTTGGGGGGAGGAAATTTTTTGCACTTTTTAAAACTCCCCAGGAATGTACCAAAAACATAACCATGAACAAGTGAAAGGAGAACTTCACACCCCAGGGATACCCTTGTTTTTAAAGCGTTCAGTCTCTACTTTAAATTTTTTAGAAGTGCTATTCACTAAATTAAAAAGACAATGTTGCCCTTTAGTTAGAGCAACAGTTGTGTAATGATTGGCAGTTGCTCCATGTGTGAGTTTGTGTGTGTAAAAAAAAATGCCCAGTTGTTTAGTCACTCATTGAATGGGGGGGGGGGGGGAATCAATCATTGCCCGCCCAGGTGAAAACTCAACCATTTCTTGGCTGGGGGGTGGGGGTGAAATTTAAGGCACTTAAGGGCCTGGAGTCAAGCTATTTCCAAGTTGGCCAGTTTCAACCAGAAATAGCAGTGGAAAACATTTTAAAGAAGTCCACTGGGGCTACTAGGATATAAGTTGTAAGCTGGGAAATTGGGGCCGGGGGAGAGAATCTTTTCCAAGCCTGACTCCTCCTAAACCTCGTTTTGCCTAGAAGCAGGTTTGCAGTTGCAACTAAAGAATAGGAGATCAACAAGTGGTGGGGAGAGGGGGAGGGAATTATCTTTTTTAAAAAACAGAGGGAGAAAGTTTCTTGCAGAAGAATCGCAACATAGAGGCTTTGGCAAGCACAGTCCCACCTCCCTCTGCAAGGTCTCATGAACCAGATCCACGGTCATGATTTCCTCCACTGTTCCTGAGGACAATTTTGGTTTCTGCATCCCTCCTCTCCAGTTCCCTCTAGGAACAATTTCCATTGCAAGAGATCCATTGCCTGACAGAGCAATGATAAGGACAGCCTCCAAAGAGAGCAGAATACAATTGGCTGTGCTTAATTCCACTCCTTTTTCCTTCTTCCCTGGACAACAGGGTGCAGAGCTGCTTTAGAGCTGGCTAGCAGCCCTTTACATGGCAGTAAAATGCTTTAAAAAGGTAAAGGGACCCCTGACCATTAGGTCCAGTTGTGACTGACTCTGGGGTTGCGGCGCTCATCTTGCTTTATTGGCCGAGGGAGCCGGCGTACAGCTTCCGGGTCATGTGGCCAGCAGGACTAAGCCGCTTGTGGCGAACCAGAGCAGCGCACGGAAACGGTGTTTACCTTCCCGCCGGAGCGGGACCTATTTACTCTGCAGTAAAGGACTACATTGCCAGCTGATAGCGCACTCCTTGCAAGCACGGAGGCATTTAGCAGCAAGGAGTTCAGCAACTGCTTCCACCCCTCGTGAGCAGAGTATTGCATGGCCAAAAAATTATCAAACCTTTATCACGATCTGGACATTAAGCTGGTTTTCAGCAATGTATCAATAAATCACACAGTCCTAGTACCAATGATTCAAGATATGTAAAATGTACCTAGTAAAAGGATGGTGTTGACTTCGGTAGTAAGGCATTAATATACATCTGACTTGCTCGTGTACAGTGGCAAAATGCAGAGCTACTTTATTTTTCTCCAAGTTTTGGACAGCATAAATAACACTGATATGCTTTACCTACAGGAATTTGCAGATTCCCTTGGGATTCCTTTTTTGGAAACCAGTGCAAAGAATGCAACAAATGTAGAACAGTCTTTCATGACCATGGCTGCTGAGATCAAAAAACGGATGGGCCCTGGAGCTACAGCAGGTGGTGCAGAGAAGTCCAATGTTAAAATTCAGAGCACTCCCGTCAAGCAGTCCAGTGGAGGTTGCTGCTAAAACTCTCCTCCCCATTTGCAATGAATCTGAAACCTGAACCCAACTGAAAAAAATGCCTGAATTGTACTGTATGTAGCTGCACTACAACAGATTCTTATCGTCTCCACAAAGGTCAGAGATTGTAAATGGTCAATACTGACTTTTTTATTCCCCCGATTCAATAAAGCTAACTTCATTTTCAGAAATATGTTAAACCTTTTGTGTGCTGGTTTATAAATGCGTGTAATCCTTGTTGCTTTTTCTTATACCAGATCGTTTCCTGTGGTTGGCTAAACTTGGAATATATTATTTTGTTCTGATCATATTGGCATGTTTAGATGTCAGGTTTAGTCTTCTGAAGATGAAGTATAGCCTTTTTTGTATCCAACAGCACAACTGTGTCTTGTCACTTTTCCATGCATAAAGTTCAGTAAGACAAATGTTCTATGTAAGATCTGATTTGCTAGTTCCTTGTAGAGTTGTAAACGGAGAGATTACAATCTGTCTTTGATCCAAAGAACTGCACTAATTGGTTCTGTGCGCCCAAGGCAGCTTTGGATTCTACTTGTACCTCTCCCAGACAAACCTTTTTTTCTTTTTTTTTTAACTGAGGCATGTTTCATTGGGGGTGGGGGGGTGGCTGCCCCTGAAAGTAAAGTCGCAGATTTCCATTGGCAATGCCTTAGACCTTGGGCAATCCTAAAGTAGCTCTTTGGATCCAAGATGCTGATTTTTCTTAATACTCTGCATATAATTTGTGGCTGCAGAACATTGTAATTTGTTGCACAATATGTAACAAACTGAAGAAATGTTTAATAAATATTGTACTTATTGGAAGTAATATCAAACTGTATGGTGATTAAGTATTGTCTTAATTCTTATGGCAAAGCGGAAAGGCTTGCATTGTGCCCCAAATGTACCTTTTTATGTGCAGTAATGGCACTTTAGAACCTTTTCCTGGACCATACCTTCCCAGCCGAACAAATAACTAGCAAGTATGGCTTAAATGACTAAAAGTTGCCATGGTGTTTCTGGCGTGTATGCTATACTTGGAACACAAAATCTTCTAACATTGTTTATAGAATCATAATCACTCTAAATGTACCATATTCTCCCCCTCCCTGCTCCTAAGTGTCTGGATCTTTCTAAATGATTTCATTTAGAAATACCTTGTGTCTCTTGCTCTGTCATAGAAGAGGAAAGCAGTATTTTCCTAATATATGAATGACTTCAAACTAACAAGGTGATGTTAAAATCTGATGTTATGTCTTTTCTAAATAATGTTACTTCCATTCTCTCACAATCAAATACTGTTGACTTTAATAAAACTTAGTGCAATTTATTGGTTGGCTTGGTTATGCACAAGGAAGCTGGAGTGGTGGGAACTGGTTATCAAGCAAATAACCAGATGACTAATGTAACTTTGTGCAGCAAGAAGACTCTAAAATGTAAGTCTGAGCAAAAACTCAAAACTTGATTTATTGCTACAGCGACCACGTCTTGTACAGAGAAACTAATCCATTAGTGCCTGTTATCTGGGTTTTAAAGTTACCAACTTGATTAAATAATCTCTCTTTTAAAAGAGATTAAAACTGCCATTAAGGCTTTTTTGCAAGAAAACAACCAGATGTGACTGCAAAATATGCCAGTTAGATATGTTGAGAGGCAAGTGTATTAGCAAATCACTAAAATGATTACTCATCCCAATATTGGGATAAACGTGATTTGCATCCACAACTGGAATACATAGTACCTTAAGTCTTCATACTGTTGTCAGAAGATTGAAATTACTGAAACTTTGAATATGCTCTTGAACTTCACAATAAAGTGTACTTCATAATGAGATGTGCTTAGTGGATCAATTCCTAACATGCTTTGAGGGTAATAGTGTACTGTTTTGATCAAAATGGTTCTTACGTAGAAGATATCCAGCTAGAATACTTTGTGTTCATGGAATTTTGGTTATTCTGAAGCTACTTCTGAAAGTTTATAAAGTGAATTCATTGAGCACAATCATTTAAATTCATTTCTGAAGTGCAGAAAACATCTAGGATGCAAATAGGTTCTGGGATAAAAGTGTACGAAATCTATATACCCATTGTACTCAAATAACCTCTGGTTAACAAACTTGTAATCTGATTGCCTACTTGATTCATCCTCGTGTACAGAGTTAATTCAAGTTCTAGCAGGTTTAACACCGAGAACCAGGCTATTGAAGTTGAGACCCTGGCAAAGGGGAGAGCAGATCTTGCTGATGAACACATTTTGACAACTGGGTGCTTAGCCAGTTTCACATGGTTAATGTAGGCACCATACTTTATTAGTATAACAGAGGACCCTTTTGTGCCTATTTGCTGAAGTTAAGCATGCGGTTAATCTTGGCAAGTTCTAACCATTATCCTGAAAACACAAAGAGCTGTGTAAATTACCGTATTTTTCGTCCTATAGGGCGCACCGGCCCATAGGACGCACCTCGTTTTTTGGGGGGGAAAATGAATAAAAAAATTTATTCCCCGCCGCCACGGCTGCCGCCCCAAGCCTTGTGCACACCTGCCCGAAGCACGGGGCACCCTCCGGAGGGCTCTGCGTGCTTCGGGCTGCAGGCTGCCGCCCCAAGCCTCGCACGCTCGACGGGACCTCCTGCCGGGCGCGCAAGGCTTGCAGACACTCACCTGAAGCACGGGGAGCCCTCCGGAGGGCTCCCCGTGCTTTGGGCGACAGGCTGCCGCCCCAAGCCTCGCGCGCTCGGCGGGACCTCCTGCCGGGCGCGCAAGGCTTGCGGACTCTCGCCGGGGCTGCAGGCTGCTGCCCGCAAGCCTTGTGAGCCTGCGGGTACTCCCACCAGGCTTGCAAGGCTTGCGGATAGCTTCCTGAAGCCTGGAGAGCGAGAGGGGTCGGTGCGCACCGATGCCTCTCGCTCTCCAGGCTTCAGCGAAAGCCTGCATTCGCCCCATAGGACGCACACACATTTCCCCTTCATTTTTGGAGGGGAAAAAGTGCGTCCTATGGGGCGAAAAATACGGTACATCCTGTTAGTTGTAGGGCAGGTCCTCCTTAGTATTTGAGTAGTGAAGAGTCTGCTGAATCAAACCAATGGCCCATCTACTGCAGCCTCCTGTTCTCATAGTGGCCAACCAAGCCTGTGGAAACCCTGTAAGCAGGAAGTGAGTGCCACACTTGAGATGGCCTCCTCTGACAGTGGGGGTAGAACAGTCACTGTGAGAAGAGGAAAAGGCTAATCTAATCTTTAAAAGCCATCCAAGCTGTTGGCCATCACTGTCTCCTCTGATGCACGTTCCATCGCCTCACTGCTCTCCGTGAAGCAGTAATTTATCCGCATTACTAGGATGAAGGCAAAACAGCACTGTGGTTTGGGCACTCAAACATGTGACAAAATACCAAGAGTTAACTTGCACTATGAAACTCCCATGTGTCAGTATTTTTCTCAGAAGCAGCGGAAATGTAACGAGATGATAGGTTCTCATTTCCGTTACTTGTTTATATTTTAAGTTCTTGCCCCCAGCAGGAACTTGGAAGTTTCAAAAAGTGCTATGACTACAGCTTCAGGGAGTTCAAATCCACAGGACAGTTTGGGTTGCAAGACATAGAACTGAGTAACTGGGATGTCTTGTTATTCCTGAAGCATGTTCATAAAGCAACAATAGCAGGTTAGCTTGAGTGTACATACCCACATGTCACTGCTGTTTCCTGTTTTGCCTCCCAGTTGAAGAACGGCAATAACAAAATGATCTCCCATTTACAAATTATACTGCTGAAATGAAAAAAGCTGGTGGGGGGAGAAGGTAAGCAGGAATGGGTTTTTGTATGGAAGGACTGGTACTGAGACAGTATGCCACCCTTGCTTCTTTGTAAGCAAATCTCTTTTGCACTGGGCTCTAGTCAAGTTGAGCTCACAACAGCCACAGTTCAACATACTGGGATCATTCAGTTTAAAGGTTCCAATTGCTAAATGTGGGTGCCTTCTATCATGTCACCTTCAGAACAGTGGTATCAGACAACTAAAACTACCTGTCTTGCTGAAGAGCATTACAGCAGGAGTTGAATGGGAAGCCTGTAAAAAGCACATTATTTTAAAGCTGCAATGATGCAGCTAGGATCTAGGTTAGAAAATAGGCAAAGATTAAACTACTCGCAACAGTTATCACCGTAGTGGGAACTGAAGTGGCGTAGTTGAAAACAGCAGGAAAAGGTTCAATTCATACAGCCAATTTAGGGCCTTGGTCTCATCTTGTGTTCATTTTATTCCCCATGATTGAGGAGAGAAGCAAATATGAGGAAAGGCACAGTTGCTGCATTTAAGATGCAAACTGGTTTACTCAACCCAATGTTTTCCTGCAAACCAGAAATAAACTGGTTTGGAATCTTATTTTTTGGCACATGTGTTGAGCAAACTAGTTACTGAAAAAGAGGTCGTTTAATTTTGCATGGATAGCTTATGCAGTGAGTCTTGCTACTGTGGGGGGGGGGGGGAATATGCAGCCTTGCTTTAGCCAAATGTGCATGAGCAGCCAGTTACCCAATTTTGGGGGATGTATTTTAAATATTCAAAATTCTTATTTTGATGTTTGGTAGTAAGGATTCTTAAACTCAACTTCAGTAGCAAAACTGTTTACCTCATCGAATAAGATCATACACAGTACTAAACTATGGGAACAAGTCTTGGATCTGGGCACGCATCTACTGGCACAGCTACTGTTTTAAACTGCAATTAGTTTCCAGACTGAGACAAACCAGGTTTAGTTTTAACAAGGCAACTTCAAAGCATAATCCAGAGTTTGGCAAAACTGTGCTTCCCTGCTTAGACTTAACTATACTGTAGCTGAAAATGGAAGCAAATACAAGGAGGCAGCGTAGGCCTGCAGTCTCATTCCTCTTACGAAATGAGGCCATTAGCAAACCACATAGCAATTCTTCAAAAGAGCTATAAGGATAAGTTCTCTGTACTCCAAAGAAAATCAGCAGCTCTTAAACAGCAGTTTGCTAGAGAACCTCTACCAATGATTAACCAAAGAACAAACCAGCCATGGCACTATTCCTTTAAAAAGCATCAGGTGAAATTATCCATGTCTTCTTAGAGATCACTGTGTGACAGGGAGATGGCAGGTGTACTGAAATCACACATTGCCAGTGCTTTCTTTGATATATATGGTGATAAAATTCTTTTATTTGAAATGTAGTCTTCCATAGAAATTACATGTAAACAAACGAACCATATTTCGAAGGAAAACCCAAGTACGTTAAAGGACCAGGCACTGGAGACTTCTAATTGTTCACTTGAACAACGATAACATAAAAAAGGGCATCCAACTTTAGAGGCGGTTCATCATTAAGTCAATGACCACACCAACATCTGTGGGCGCTGTATCCAGCATACTCCCAATGGGCGCCAGAGATGGAGCCAGTTGCTGTAACACCTGAACTTGGAAACAAATCTTGGTGACGCTGCAAGAGGTCACATATAGCTTCCAGGCTTCAAGCACACTGTCGAGAGCACTTTAATATTTCCTCGAACTCCTTACTGAAGCAGCTCTTTCATTCAGGGAAAGAAGGCCTGTGAAATTCCACACAGACGCATTATCTGAAATAAAGTAATCCGCAAGTTAACAAATGCATCCTGTCTTTTTTCCATTGTGGACTTCAAATGAAATACACTTAGGATGAGCAGACCTGCTTCACTTCAGCAAGGTTGCTACGTCAAATGCCTTTAGACTACACACTGAAAATTGTCCAGGGTACCAAGCATTCATTTGCTCTATGGGATTTAAATAACTTTAAATAATTTGGGGGGGGGGGGTTAGTATGCTTTTATTTGCAACCAAAAGTTCCTCAGGACATAAAGTGGCTGGAGAAACCCAGAGCGGCTGGGAAACTCGGGCAGATGGGTGGGGAATAAATGATGATGATGATAATGCCTCAGTTACATTGCAAAGTAGCCCTCTTAAGTTACATGGCTCCCGTTGCTCGGTCCCTGCTCCTGCCAACCTAGCAGTTGGAAAGCACATCAAAGTGCAAGTAGATAAATAGGTACCACTCCGGCAGCAAGGTAAACGGCGTTTCCGTGCGCTGCTCTGCCAGAAGCAGCTTCGTCATGCTGGCCACATGACCCGGAAGTTGTACGCCGGCTCCCTCGGCCAATAAAGCGAGATGAGCGCCGCAACCCCAGAGTTGTCCACTACTGGACTTAATGGTCAGGGGTCCCTTTACCTTACAGGTACAGATAAACTTCAACCTAAGCTCTACATTTCTAGAAGGCCACTGTTAATACTGCCACTTTCAACCCGTCATAAATCTTTTTAAAAGCCAATGGCCAGGAAGGTGCTATTCAGACAATGCAGGCTTGATTTCCCAATTGTTTTCTGCATTTTACTATTAGTGACTATGATTGCTATGATAGTTTAAATTAAACCACTGGCTGAAAGCAAGGAGCAACAAAACTAGAAAGTGTGTGCTCTCGTTTGAAGAATGGGATCCTTATACCCTTTAGCACAGAGGCAGCTGAACTCCTTAACAGTGCTGTTCTGTATCATGTCTGATCAAAATAAAAAAAATCCTTCCAGTAGCACCTTTAAGACCAACTAAGTTCAAAGTAAGTTCAGCTAAATTCAGTGGGGCTTACTCTGTGGAAACTGGGTACAGGATTGCAGCCTTAATGATTCACCTAAAGATGGCAGGTTAAAAAAGAACAAAGGCTCCTGAACTTTTAATTGTTGTGTTGGAGAGGTAGTTTCAAGAGATGCGGATTGTCATGCAAATTCACTCTTCTTGGCAGCCATTAACAGTGCAGGAGCCCTGTCCCTTATTTAACGAAGCCACTCTATCCACAAAGAGCAGGGACAAAAAGAGGAATAAAAGGGCCAATGGAGGTCCCTTCAGGTGCAAAGTGCTAGACCTTGGATCCAAATTTCCCATTAGGAGCAGAGGAAACTGCTTTGCACAGAATCAGATCATTGGCTCACCCAGCCCAGTTGAGACCAGCCGGCAGGAAGGAGTCTTTCCCAGTCGTAAGAAGCGAAGGACAACCTGCAGGGGTGTGACAGAGGGGGCAGGGAGGGGGCCTGGTTCGGGGGGGGGGGAGACTTTTGCCTACAGTGGCAAAATATCCCGGGCTGCCCCTTTCCACCTTAATTCATTATAACCTTGAGGATTTTCTTAAAGCGTTTATACCCTTATATCCACCCCAGGAAAACTGGGTGCATCTGCCGAAGTTGCTGGAATTTCTAGTGGTTTACGAAAAGCTGAAGATGAGCGTCAATTCATAAGAGGGTGCAAGTTTACTATTTAAGGAACTTCAAACGCCCTTGGAGCCAGGCAAGCTTGGTGTGCCAGCACACAAGAACACATTCATTAAGGTCCACCCTCACATCTTCTCTTCCCTTACCCACCTTGACGACTCTGCCTGGGCAGCCGTTTGCTGAGCATCACAATTCTTTATCAAGCCATCGCCAAGGGTGTCCATAGCTGCTAGGAGAGTCTCATACAAGCGTTCAGCATGGCTTTCAAGCCTGTCAGATTGTTTGGCGATCAAGCTGAGAGTGTTCTGTAAAACTAGAAGCAAGGGTTAATACAAATTTAAGATCTGGATTCTGTGATGTTTCTCCTTGACAATTTTGGGTAACTAACACTGTTAGAAATGACCACAAGAAAAGGCATTAAGCGTTCTGCTTCGCTTGCAATAAATAACTAGAGGATAAGAGAAAGAAGAGTAGATTATGGTGCATGCTAGGAATAGAGAAATGGTGCTGTACAAGTTATAGCAGCTTTCTCAAGCGGATGAAACTAACAAGAAGGATTCACCAAAAAGCACTACCCCAAAGCTCCGTTTTCTATTAGCAAACACACATGTGCTCAGGTCACAGCTCATGCACAGTGCTTTCTAGTTTTTCTGCCTTTATATAGTAAAAAGAAGGTAACATGGGGCATATTTCAGCAAAAATAAAGCATTCTGAAATCCTACAGCTTTCTATGAGAACATGAAATATGTGCTTAAGTTTGCTCTGTTTAAACAGGTGAGACTTGAAAACTGTATTTGCCAAGTATGTTGAAAACCATGAGAGCTAGAAAGTTGAAAACCCAGTGGGAGAAGGTGGAGGAGTTTCAGAAAAATATTACAAGGTCTGATCTGGTGGCCTGCAGTCCCCCTGTCCTCCCCTACACCATAGTCTGGTTCTGTTTCCCCCTTATAGTTGTCTCTCCCCTCACCTGGTGAATCTGATACCATGCATTTGAGAAGCCTATCGCCATCTTGCAAGACATTTTCAGTCAGTGTCTGGTGGTCAGCTAAATCCTTTTTGAACTCCTGCATAGAAATGTGATTGATGTCATGAGCAACAGTATTCAAAGCCAAAGCATTAAAAATCAATTAATGAGTAAAGAAAAATTAGGGACGCAGGTGGTGCTGTGGTGTAAACCACTGAGCCTTGGGCTTGCCAATCAGAAGGTCGGCGGTTTGAATCCCCCTGATGGGGTGAGCTCCCGTTGCTCAGTCCCTGCTCCTGCCAACCTAGCAGTTCGAAAGCACATCAAAGTGCAAGTAGATAAATAGGTACCGCTCCTGCGGGAAGGTAAATGGGATCAGGGGTCCTTTAAATTTATCTTTCTAAAGAAAAATTACTCATTATCCACAAGTGGGCACATAGGTTCTGCAAAATGTATTTAAAAGTTATAGGTTAGATCCAACGGTGTGAGAACACAGCCTGTGTACCCCATTTTTCTTTCCCTCCTCTGCCTGCAGCTGCTGTACTTAACAAAAATTAAAAAACCCTATCTACGGAGGCAATGGGGCACCCCGAAACAGCAGAGGCTGTGGTGTACAGTTCTGCAGTGCAAAATAGGAGGGGAAGTCAGCTAAAATTGAGAGGAAGGGTCGTCTGCCAGCAGAAGCTCCCATTGCTGAAAGATCCCGCTGCCAGAGTCCAGGCAATTTCCCCCTTTGTACTGCAGCCCTGTGCAATGCAGCCTCAACTGTTCAGGAGGGCCCTCTGAATCTCTGGACAGGGTTACGGCTGTCAGGGGTGGGAAGCAAGGAGGGCGCAGGAATATCAGTTGTGTGAGCTGCTCTGATGAAACAGGGATCACAATGCTCTCAGCCAGGGGTAGGCAACCTAAGGCCCGGGGGCCGGATGCGGCCCAATTGCCTTCTCAATCCGGCCCATGGACGGTCCAGGAATCAGTGTGTTTTTACATGAGTAGAATGTGTCCTTTTATTTAAAATGCATCTCTGGGTGATTTGTGGGGCATAAGAATTCATTTTCCAAAAATAAAGTCCGGCCCACCCCATGGTCTGAGGGATGATGGACAGGCCCACGGCTGAAAAAGGTTGCTCTTAGCCTATCTGCCCTCCGGTTACTACCAACTGTACACCAAGAACAGCAGAACTCTCCTAGGAGGGTGAGCACATGGCAAGAATATACATTTTCCCAATACTGTATTCCACTGATTTAAACATTTGAGGGGGCGGGGGGACAAGGGAGACTGGTGTTTCATGATGTGGACTAAGAGCTTTCTACAACAGGCATTCTTCCAAACTGATAGGCCACAGTGGGGCTGCAGCCTTTTCTTATTTCTCACAGGGGTCTGCTTAAGGGATTATTTGATTTGAATTGGGCCTCTTTTCAGCAGTCAGTTGCTCCTACATAATGAAGCCCAGTGACCTCAGAGCTACTCAAATCCACAGTTAAGGAGGAAAAAGGGGGGGAAGGAATTACCAGGTAGCTTTGTAATGCTGCCTTGACACTTCCAACATCTGGCTTGGGAGGAATCCAGTTGTTTGTAACTTCTGCTACTTTGTGCAGCCAACAAATGAGCTCTTCTAGTTGACAGCAAAATATCTACTTGGATGAATCAGAACAAAGGCACCCATTATATGCATAAGACATAGTAAAATTCAATTTTATAGGCTTAACTGTAAAACTATTTGGGGGGGGGGTTCAATTCCCAGGTTAGACGCAGTAGTGGGGTGGGAGAGCTGAAAACTAGACGAATCCAAAAAGCCTGGCACACAAATTTTCACAACCCTTGAGGGACTACGGTGGCTCATTTACCAGAAGTAATATATTCAGTGTTAATTCTGGAAGTGTATTCTCGATTCTGACCTAACTTAGCCTCCTAGAGCAAAATATACACCAGTATGATACCCGCCTCAAATATCATAGAACCATAGAATTGTAGTGCTGGAAGGGACACTTCCAGAATTAACATTAAATACAATACTGGTGGCTGCTGCTTCACAAATGGTACAGAGACAGGCACGGTGCAGGAGCAGAAAATGCCTGTTTTCGGGTCCCTGCCCTATGACATTAGGTAGGTTGTGCTACACATAAACTTGCCCCAGATGACCTACTGCAATGCGCTCTGCGTGGGGCTACCTTTGAAGGTGACCCAGAAACTACAACTAATCCGGACTGTGGCAGCTAGACTGGTGACTGGGAGTGGCCACCGAGACCACATAACACCAGTCCTGAAATACCTACATTGGCTCCCAGTACGTTTCCAAACAGAATTCAAAGTGTTGGTGCTGACCTTTAAAGCCCTAAACAGCCTCAGTCCAGTATACCTGAAGGAGCGTCTCCACCCCCAGCATTCAGCCCGGACACTGAGATCCAGCACTGAGGGCCTTCTGGCAGTTCCCTCATTGCGAGAAGCCAAGTCACAGGGAACCAGGCAGAGGGCCTTCTCGGTAGTGGCACCCGCCCTGTGGAACGCCCTCCCACCAGATGACAAAGAGAAAAACAACTACCAGACTTTTAGAAGACATCTGAAGGCAGCCCTGTTAAGGGAAGCTTTTAATGTTTGACTTACTATTGTATTTTAATATTTTGTTGGAAGCCGCCCAGTGTGGCTGGGGAAACCCAGCCAGATGAGCAGGGTATAAATAATAAATTATTATTATTATATAAGTGATCATACAGGTCTACACAGGGACAAGCAGCCAGGCCTTCAGGTCTTTCAGCTCTTCAAAAGTCGCACACTCCCTTTGGCCACTTTCAAATCTAAGTATCATATGACACAATTGGCATTTTGCTGTTCAGGTTTGGATTTATTTTATTTACCCTCATATGCAGTGCAAGGGAGTCTCTGCATCGGGTTGTCTCTTGCTCGACATGATGACCTCCGCTCTCGAGGAATCTTGTTTTGAGCAAGTCAATGCTACTAGCAGCCTCTCCTGGAAACCCCTCCTGGTCCTGGCAGCTTTGGTTGCTCAGAAGGTCTTCTTCAATATGTTCATGGAAGCTACACGTATGACAAGAATCACCATCTGTTTCCCACTGACTCTTGCTGGCTCCACCATCTCCCTGAGCCTCCAGTGGAAGCTGCTCTCCATTCACATCGGCATATGCAAAATGTTCAGGGTTCCTTATGATCAGTGAAAGCTCAGTCAGCTGCTGAGCCAACGTCTCTAACTCCTTGAGCCTGGGTGGTAAGGAGAGATACTCTTCATCACTGGAACTCCCGTTTTGTAAAGGCAGCACCCTTGTGGAGCGTATGAAGTTGCTACTGACAGCATCTCTCTTTGTAAGGCAGCCATATCCCCTTGTGTCCCAGCGTCTTTCATCCAAGTTGCATGAATCAAATGGAACCGGTCGTGGGTACATAGGAGACAAGCCATGTGCCATCTCTCCAGAGATGCGAGTTCTCCCAGGAGAGGGAACACCATCAGAAAAGGAGACTTTCCCAACAGGTGAGAGTCTGTAGTGAGAAACTGGAAGGGGGCATTCTGACTTTTCCAATAAAGGGGTTGGAAAGCTCTCTGAGTGTGGGATCTCTGCAGCCAGGGGTTCCTGGCCCTGCAGGTTCATGGACTTCAAGGTACTCTCGGGAGAAATGGAAAGGCTGTTGAGGTCAACCCCAGAATCGTGGACAGAAGACTCTCTGGGGTTCTTTGCAAGCTTGTGTTTCGGCCTCAAAGGATAGGTGTAATCAAGCAAGTCCTCATATTCTTTATTAGGGTCCCAATGGGGCGACTGGCGGTCTGGCGATGGGGGCAGACAATCGGGTATGGCACACGCCCAGTAGTCCGCCTGGAAGGAGGACATCGTTCTCATGTGACCCACTGTGGGGGAGCTATCCAAAGCTATGTGCCCATGTGCACCCAGCGTGTGGTTTCCTGAAGGGTCAGGGAGACTAGGCAGCTGCCAGGGAGCAGATGTTTCAGGGGACAACGAAAGAGCCCCGGCCCCCCAAAAGCTCTTTGATCTCGCCACCCCCTGCTGATCAAAACCGGAGTCTTCTGAAGGCTGTAAGGCGAAACTAGTCCGAGGGAACGCAGGTGTCACAGCATCAAAACGATGGTTTATTTTACCTGGCAGGTGTTTGGGAGTGGATGCATAAGGCGCAACTGTCACCTGGCTCCTCCCATTGGCATCAAGGCTGTGGAGGGGTTTGGTGGTAGGGCTGTAAAATGTTGAGTCCATAGCTTTGGTTGTGATTTCCAGCAACCCCTGAAGCGGCTCTGCAGAATCCGAGTCTTCTGCTGAAGTCACCTGTGCAAGTCATTTTTTAAAAAGAGGTCAGGCAAGAAAGGCAGGAATTTTTTTTATTTACAAAGAAAGAATATTCCAATATATGTGGGGGTTTAATTAGCAAACAGGCTGCTGACAATTGTTTCTTTCTTTCTTTTCTTTTAAGCTCAATGGCTTTCCCCCCAGAAATAAGTGAACCTGGATTAATTTGAAGGCTGGAGGAATGAAAACCAGCATTCTGATGCAAATGCCATTAGGGGTCAGCAAACTTTTTCAGCAGGGGACCGGTCCACTGTCCTTCAGACCTTGTGGGGGGCCGGACTATATTTTTTTTGGGGGGGAATGAATGAATTCCTATGCCCCACAAATAACCCAGAGAGTCATTTTAAATAAAAGGACACATTCTACTCATGTAGAAACACGCTGATTCCCAGACTGTCCGCGGGCCAGATTTAGAAGTCGACTGGGCCGGATCCAGCCCCCGGGCCTTAGTTTGCCTACCCATGACACAGAATCATAGAACTGCAGACTTGGAAGGGTCATCACAAGGATGACACTAATTACTTATGTATTTGGGAATCTCTCTTTTTTTTAAAATAATATTTATTACTTTTCCAACAATTTAAACACTATAAAAAAATAATACAATACAATACAAAAACACTACATAACACTAACACATTAAACTAACAAAACAAAACAAAAACAGTTTAAAACACATCAAACAATTTCAATATCTTATCTTTCATTCACTTATTTCCACAACCTCCTCACACCTCCCTTTTTGTATTCCACTTCTGTTAATTGTTTCAGCAATTCCTTTCCATCTTCCTCTGTTTTCTATCCTATAATTATCTTAACACTTTCTAACCTTATTTTTTCCTTTAATACTCTATTAGTCTATTTATACTTAATTCCTTATAACATTTCTACTAAAGCCATATAACTACATTCCAACGTTTTTCTAACGTTCATTAATTTTACAGTATTTCTGTAAATAGTCTTTAAACTTTTTCCAGTCTTCTTCCACCGACTCTTCTCCCTGGTCTCGGATTCTGCCAGTCATTTCCGCCAATTCCATATAGTCCATCAACTTCATCTGCCATTCTTCCCGGGTGGGTAAATCTTGTGTCTTCCAATACTTCGCGATGAGTATTCTTGCTGCTGTTGTTGCATACATAAAAAAAGTTCTATCCTTCTTTGGCACCAATTGGCCGACCATGCCCAGGAGAAAGGCCTCTGGTTTCTTCAGGAAGGTGTATTTGAATATCTTTTTCATTTCGTTATAAATCGTCTCCCAAAAGGTCTTAATCCTTGGGCATGTCCACCAAAGGTGAAAGAATGTACCTTCAGTCTCATTACATGTATTTGGGAATCTCAAAACACACACCCAAATAGAAAGACCCGGACCAATTACATTCAAGCAAATTCACTCACTCCCATGGACTATTTATGCTCCTGTTGCTCAGGCAGCGTTCACCCGTATTTAAGCCAACAAACTAGATCTATCGTGTGCACCATTTGGATAGGTTTTCAGAAAAGTCCACAATGCTGCCCAACCCTGAAGAATACATTCAGGGAAGCGGGTCTATCATTCTCCCTCCCCACCCTCACTTGCAATATTGCCATAGTAGCTATAATGGTATGGGGTTGCTCATGCGTAAGTTGCCGCCTCTCCTGGCTATGTTGCCTTGTTAAACCTTTCTGTCTGGACAGCCCTTCAATTCGTGGCTGCCTCAGTCGCTAGCAGAATCCGTCAGTGGGCGTTTCTCAAACCTTTTCCAACATAAAAGTTGTTTGACACCCAGTCTCCTCCTACCCTCTCTGCGCGGAAGTCTTCTGCGCAGGGAGGGCGTGGGTAGCGGAGGACCCGTGCTCTCCCCGCTGGTGTCCAGTGAAGAGTCCTGGAGCCCTCTCTCCGATTCCCCCATCTGCCCCCCTTTATCCCTGGTGTTGCGCTTATTTGCTTCCCCATCTGCTGAGCTGCCTCTCTCCCTGCTGGGCCCTTCTCCAGCATCATTAGAGAGCCTCCCCTCCACCTCTAGCTCCGATGTCAGTTCCCTGACAGTAGCAAATACCATAAATCTGAAACTCTAAAATACGCGAATTCACAGCACAACCCTATGTGCATTTTCTCAAAAGCAAGCCCCACTGTGTTCAATGAAGCTTACTCCCAATTAAGTGTGCCTAACACTGGGTAGCAATCTGTTACCCTTCTCACTGATCATCCCTCCCCACTTGCATTCTGACCCAGCCTGACCAACGTTCAATCAAAACAATTTTAAAGGAAGAGGCAGAAGCGTGACTAAATCAGAACGGCCGTCAAAGGCTGCAAGGTATTTGCTCTGGTTTCTAATTCAGATAACTCCTAAAGTTTCTTCCAAACTGCTTATCCACCATGTCACATGTGCCAATGGAAAGAGATGTATAAAAGGAAATAAAAAATGTTTTCTGCACTATGATCATTCACTCTTCAACTGTGAGAATCCAGACTCCTTAGCATTTTTCTTGGAAGCATTGTGCAAGTATGAATCCCTAAATATGCTCACCTGTTGTTGTTCTTCTGGAAACAAACCACCTCTGCTAAAACTGGGAGCTACTTCACTACCAAAAGTGGTCCCACTGATGAGCGGCCGTCTCTCCACATACTTTACTTTTGCTTTCATCTTGCAAAATTTGTTAGAAGCTGTTGAAGACATCTTATCACATTTTTCAGTTCTCCAGAAAATGCCAGGAAATGTATGGCCAGCTTTCTCTATGGCCTTGAACTCTCCAGCCCCTGTTTCCTTGGGCAAAGGCTCTTCTTCTTCCACAGCTGAAGGCTGGCAAACCTTGCTAACTAGTTCAGAGTGGTCCATCTCGAGTTCTCGGTAGTTCCACCTCCCATAGCATTTGGCCTTTGCACTCAACGATGCCTCAAAAGGAGATTTTTCTACCTCCAAGGCCATCTATAAAGCAGGTTTCTTTTCCTTCAGTGCCTCAAATGTGAGTCTTTTAACCTGAAATAAACAAGAGATGCAACTGAATTATTTAAGAACTCCCATCTAACACAAAGGCTGCAAGCCTATGCATGCTAATTTGCAAGTAAGCTCCAATTAGCCGTCCAAGAAAGTATCCCTAGGATTGTTCTGGATATCTACAATCTCATGCATATTCATTTGTAAGCTGGTCATACTGTTTTCAATGGGACCTACTCCCAGGAAGCAAGTAAAAATGATATTTAAAAAAACAAACACAAGAATAAGAGGAAACATGACAGCCATCTTCAAATAAACAAAGGGCTGTCAAGAGGAAGATGGAGCAAGCTTGTTTTCTCTTGCTCCAGATTCTAGGACCCAAACCAATGGCTTCAAGTTACAAAGAAGGAGATTCCGACTAAATATCAGGAAGAACTTTCTGACAGTAAAACTTGTTCAACAGTAGAGCAGTCTCTCTCAGAAGGTGGTGGACTCTCCTTCCTAGGAAGATTTTAAGCAGAGGTTGGATAAACAGCTGTCATGGATGCTTTAGCTGAGATTCCTGCATTGCAGAAGTGTTACACACACACATTTTCTGGAAGTGAATCATGACCACCTATTTGACAGTTAAGGAGCTTTTAATAAAGAGCTATGGTCCATGGGTAAAATATTTGATTTCTTAGGTTACGCTTCAAAAATGATACAATATGCATCCTATTTGTTATTGTGGACTTCCTACTGGATTCAGGAGCTAACAAATTATCACAGAGCAGGCACTGGTGCAGATCACCAGGACCACCCAAGGAACCCAGTGACAATATCGTTTTCCCACTTAATGCCCCCAACTACCTGAGCTTTTGGGTGGCCCAAGCATAATTCTTTTCAGCCGCATTTGTCATCCCTCCTGTATACAGTTGGGATTCAGCCTTCTTAAGCTGCAGAAGTCAGAACTTTGGGGCCTCATTGGGTTATTTTATTTGGTCCCCCTTTAAAAACAAGTGCCTCTGGACACTAGTACTACAACTTCCATCATCCCTGCTGCCCAGGACTGGGGGGTTTCTAAGTCCAAAACACCCAGGGAGCACCACATAGGCCCACCTTACAGTAGGGGCAGCCAGAATAGAAGCAATATCTCCTGGAACAGGGAGCAGCTGAAAAGCAACAAGTGAGGGTTCTCACATTTTGTTGGTGATGCTGTGAGCACAACCATGGATAAAGGTGATGCCAGAACTGGTCCTATGTTTTATTTTTACTTAATTACTTATTTATTTCTAAAAACTTTATACCACCTGTGGCGATCACACAGGGTCCCTGGACGTTTAACTGTCTACTGATCCCTCTGCCACCACTGTGCTCGCTTCCCCATTGCCACCAACCTGTTACTCTCGGGTAAAACACGGAGCCCAGACGGTTGTTAACAGTGAACCAAATAAACAAGTTTATTTTATAAACATTAACAAGTTTATGGTTTCTCAGAAAATATTCCTGTCAGTATCTTAACTTTAGTTTCTTTACTGACCTATACCTCCAACTCTAACTTGATTGGAAGCTGCCCAGAGTGGCTGGGGAAACTCAGCCAGATGGGCGGGGTATAAATAAATTATTATTATTATTATTATTATTACTCCCTAAAACCTCTGTGCTTAAACTTTATACAGTCAACTCCGCCCCTTGGGTTCCCATTGGTTAGTCATTTTACAATTACTTAACCCTTTCCTTATGAATGTCATACACCTAGGAGGGCAAACGTCACACCACCCTTCATCCGAAGATCACAGGGTGGCTCACAACATAAAAATACAAAATGAAAGCACAAAAATGCATAACAACCATTCTGCAAACATGCCCCTGGGCAGGGTCCAACAGCAATCTCTCAAAAAAAATTATGCCTACACAATTCCAGCCTGCCTTGTTCACAGAGGAAGCCTTCATGAGGTCACCTGGCCTGAAGAGCTCCCTCCCACTTCCTCCTAGCAGTAATCTGGAAAATCCTTCGCAAAATCTCATCTTTTCCCTCCCCATTGCCAATGTCCATTGTATTCTCCCAAGACAGGAAAGCTGCCCCCCCCCCAACACACACACTTTCTTCCAGGCAACAGCTTCCAAAAGCAGAAACACCCACCCACAAAGAAGGAAGGAAGGACCTGGAGCTGGAGATGCAATGGGAGAGGAAACAAAAAATGTCACAACAAAAATCGCAGCTCCGGCCCCCGGCCCCCCCCCCTTCCCAACACACAAACACACTTTATGGTTCAAACTTCGTATTCAAAGTATTCATTCACCTGTGCAGGTCTAACATTAGCACTGTGAATATGACAGACCCCATGCAAGTGAAACTTTCATTTCCAGGCTGTATTTCTAACTACAACTGCTTCATTTTAAACATGCACACACTACTATCCCGCAGCTGTCAACCTGGGACTGCAAATTCTGTTTCAATGGAGAAGAAAGCTCCAGGATGTTTCAGCAACACAGCCCAGTCATCTCGAGACGTTCCCATGTGGCTGTGGATCCCCTGCAGCGCCAAGATGAACACTGTACACCCCAAAACCACATCCTTGTGTTGTGTAGGTAAGCCTATCCACAAATGTTTAAGTTGCATGTGCTTTATTTCTTTTTAGATACTGCTGATTTTAGTCATCTTTTTAGTAATTTGTTTTTAGCTGTTTTTTATTAACCACTTTTAAGGGTTTTTTTATGTTGCTGTAAACTGTACACAGGTTGTTGTTTTTACAATGAAGAGGTATATAAAGGTCATTAAATAAATAAAATTCACATTAGACATTTCCCCTCTCAAATGGAACAGTTGAGTATCCTCTGCAGTAATGCTTACTGTTTTTATTTTTTATTTTTTCTAAAAAAGCTACTAGTCACCGTAATGCAGGCATGGCCAAATTTGGCCCTCCATATGTTTTGGGACTACAACTCCCATCAACCCTAGCTAACAGGACCAGGGGTAAGGGATGATGGGAATTGTAGTCCCAAAACAGCTGGAGGGCCAAGTTGGGCCCTGCCTGCGGGTGTTACAGTGCCAAGCAACAAAGCTTACCCCCCATCCTAGTAACCTGGTAATCCCAGTAATCTAGCAGCACTCAAGGGCAGCCCCACTTCTTGTGGGTCTTGCTGCAGACCCAGGGTCCAAATTTAGCCCTCAGCACAACCCGATACAAAAGCACCTCCCGACACAAGATCCCTGTTGCACACCTCAAGGGGAGGACACAGGCAAGGCCTCTGAACCCCCGTTCCCCAACATGAGCAACAACCAACGCTCTGCCTGGATGCTCCCATTGTCCTTCCGTTGGGTTTTGCACTGTGGGAGGGGCGTGAAAAAGCCCTCCTTCCCAGCACTCTCTCGCCCTGACCTGGCCACTGTGATCCACGCAACGGTCACCTCCAGACTGGATTATTGTAACTCGCTCTACGTGGGGCTGCCCTTGAGACTGACCCAGAAACTCCAGCGGGTGCAGAATGCCGCGGCGAGACTCCTTACGGGGTCCTCGCTGCGAGATCACATTCATCCGGTGCTATACCAGCTGCACTGGCTCCCGGTGGAGTACAGGATCAGGTTTAAGGTGCTGGTTTTAACCTTTAAAGCCCTATACGGCCTAGGACCCTCGTACCTACGGGACCGCCTCTCCTGGTATGCCCCACAGAGAAACTTACGGTCTTCAAATAAAAACATCTTGAAGGTCCCAGGCCACAGAGAAGTTAGGCTGGCCTCAACTACAGCCAGGGCTTTTTCGGTTGTGGCTCCGATCTGGTGGAACACTCTGTCACAAGAGACCAGGGCCCTGCGGGACTTGACATCTTTCCGCAGGGCCTGCAAGACAGAGCTGTTCCACCAGGCCTTTGGCCAGGGCACAGCCTGACTCCCTCCTTTGGCAATCTTCACAGAACTTTAGCCTAATGGTTGCCATCAATTTGAGTTGAATTAATTTTAATGAAATGATTTTAGAATGTTGTATTATTTTATTGTTGTTAGCCGCCCTGAGTCCGGCTTCGGCTGGGGAGGGCGGGATATAAATAAAATTTATTATTATTATTATTATTATTATTATTATTAGCACTTCAGAGGGCAGAACCAACATTGCAAGCCCTTCAGACCTTGCTTAAATAGGGCTTCTGTTAACCGATTCAAATTTGTGTTGGAAATGTAAGGAAAAAGAAGGGACTTTTTATCATATGTGGTGGGATTGTAGTAAAATTTTAAAAATTTGGGAAATGATATATAATGAGTTGAAGAAAATGTTCCAATTGACATTTGTTAAAAACCTGAAGCATTTCTTTTAGGGATTGAAGGAAAAGACCTGCTAAGGAAACTGAAAAATATCTTTATGTACGCGACAACGGCGGCAAGAGTCTTAATAGCACAAGGATGGAAAAATGAAGAAATCCCAACCAAAGAACTGTGGCAAGAGAAACTATTGGACTAGGCAGAATTGGCAAAACTGACACATAAATTACATGAGAAGGATAACTGTGACTTTAAAGATGAATGGGAACCTTTTACAAAGTACCTAAAGAAACAGCAAAATGAACTGGACTCCTTGGCAGGTTTTGAATAAACATACACAAGCTTTTTATTGATAACATTTAGATAGATAAATTAAGGATCTGTACAATTTTATAACATGCAGAGAATAGCAAGTGCTGAAAAACCAGAGAGAGCAGCTGAGGGAAGTCGGGGGGGGGGGTTCTGTTTGTGTTGTTCTTTTTTTTCTTTCTTATGGGGAGGGGGGAAATTGAAGATGATGTATTTTTTGAAAAACTGTTAAACTGAAATTCCTAATAAAAAATATTTAAAATTTTAAAAAATAGGGCTTCTGTTCACAACCGACCAGGAGCTTTGCAAGAAGTGAATCCAGCCTTTTTTCCTAGCCCCCTCCATCCAAGTCTGTTGGCGAGAACACTGAGTCAGGTGAAAGAAAGGCCTGCTGGGAAATTCGCTGCATGCTTCAGGTCATGCCACCATGAATAACAAAAAGGCCTGCTTCAACTTCGGTCCAACAGCTAAAGGCATGGGCAGAGTTTGCATCCTCAGGCAGGAGAAGCCTTGATACGTCAAGCAGCATGCTTCATTTAGCACTGTCCTCATATTTAAGCTGTGTGTGGTGCTGTGGGTTAAACCAGAGCCTAGGTAGGACTTGCCGATCAGAAGGTTAGCGGTTCGAATCCCCGCGACGGGGTGAGCTCCCGTTGCTCACTCCCTGCTCCTGCCAACCTAGCAGTTTGAAAGCACATCAAAGTGCAAGTAGATAGATAGGTACTGCTCCGGCGGGAAGGTAAATGGCGTTTCCGTGCGCTGCTTTGGTTCGCCAGAAGCGGCTTAGTCATGCTGGCCACATGACCCGGGAAGCTGTACGCCGGCTCCCTTGGCCAATAAAGCGAGATGAGTGGCGCAACCCCAGAGTTGGTCACAACTGAACCTAATGGTCAGGGGTCCCTTTGCCTTTTTTATCTTCATCTTGGCTTTCAAAAGGAATTGGTTTCCTGTAATCCAAAGAGGAGCGGCTCTCCAGATTCTGCTGGACTACAACTCCCATCATCCCTGACCAACAGCTATGCTGGCCGAGGCTGATGGGACCTGGAGTCCAACAACATATGCAGGGCCACAGGTTCCCCATGCCTGCTGCGTCTGAGATGTAGCTGGTGCAATGCCTAACACGTGTTAATGTCATTTGGATTGCAGATGCAAAAAGAAATAAATTGAAAGAAGAAAACATCTGGTGGCACACTGCCCCATAACTCAAGCTTCTGCTGCCTTACGTAATGTAGGTATGATTGCTGAGTTAAATTCTGTTGGATCTTTCAATACATGTAAGCAACATGAGCAATCTGACCAAGTCTTGAATGCAAGAACCACATACATAATACAGTTTGCTGGTGCAGGCTACTGTTGTATTTTTATTCTTCAGCGTCTCAACCCTTGTGTTGTAACAGATGCACGCGCATGATCAAAATCCATGTCAAGAAACACTAGACAGTAAATAAACTAAGATCACTGGGAGCAGACAGTATTATACAAAACTTCAGATAGTCCAGACTGGGGAGACAATTTTTGCTCTTCCCAATGCTCTGGGAGCGGGAATAAATATTTATAGACTGTGAAGGTCAGGTAGGCTAATGTTCCCTTGCCACAGTGTGCTGGCATGTAATGAACTATCAGAGCACCATATCAGGATTGGGAGCATTGGTTTTGCTGCCTTGACGTAGGAACCCATTCTGCTTCCAGCAAAGAGTGAGGCCAGCTAGAGAGCTTCATTTGCCCTTAGTGACATCATCACAAACAGCCAAATGTAAAGAGTTGCATGATGCCGTATCATTATCACTGTGATGCCTAATCACATATTATAAATGGCCCTGTTAACATCAACAAGATGGTTATTTGGCTAGATCCGAGTATCAGCAACAGGCAGCAGCTGTTTAAAGAAGAAAAATGGTACCACGCTGCTACTCTGTGACTTTTCAGTTCATCCTAATTAGAGTACCATGCTACTTTGTCGGCAAACTAAGGCCCATGGACCGGATCCAGCCCAATTGCCCTCTGGATCCGGCCCATGAACAGTTCTGCAATCGCCGCTTGGGTCAGCCTGATCACCATTTTTTCCCAATCTTTTTCGGGCGCCATTTTTTGGCAATTTCTCCTCCCTCCCTCTTCCTGGCTTCTCCCTGCCCTGCAGAGGAAGGGAGCTGGGCTTTGATAGGAAGCCTCGCCGCCTGCCCACGGACCTCTCCCCATGGCCGCACTGTGGGCTGGAGCTTGGCGCACCTGCTGGCCTCGCGCCTGGGAAAGTTGGCCTGAAAAGGAGAGGTGCCGCCAGCGCCCAATTGCAGGCAGAGCGACAAAGGAGGTAGGCAGGGGAGGGGCTGGGGGGGAGAGAGAAGCCCCCTCCGCCATGTGCGCTCTCGTGCGCGCAGTGTGGCCCGCCACTAGGTCTGGGGAACGGTGAACCAGCCCCCTCCAAAAAAAGTTTGCTGACCCCTGTACTAACAAGAGGCATTGTTTAAAATGAAAAAAGTTACCTGTGTCACATAAGAAATAACTTCAGAGTTATTCCTGAACATCTAGAAGAGGGGAAACCCTTTATGTTACCTCTACTTGAAGCAGATAAATCTTGGCCTCATTCAACCAATGCTGGATTTTTGAATTGGAAGAATTCAAAAAAAATTGGAAGAACTGCAAAAAAAATGGCAGAGATTGTGAGAAAGGACAAACGCAGCCTTCCATTCCATGAGGCCTCTTTCATATGCCATTTTTGAGATGCCATCATTAGGTCCGCCTCCAGCCTTGTCCACTGACTGCCTAATTCTGTGCTGGCCACAGCACTGCATCTCTCTGGTCTGCTGCTCCACAAGAGAAAAGGTGCCCTCAAGGTTTCCAATATGTAGCAGGTTCTTCATGGGAGCAAATGAAGCTTTCAGAAAAGAGAGTGAGAGCGCTTTACCAGGGGTGCTATATATGAAGCAGTTTGTTGTTATCACGAAGCAATGGGAAAGCACTGCAGAGCATGAAAGAGGCAAATTAAATGCTTCATCAATTTTACAGGGCATGCATAACAAGCACACTGTTTGGTCCCAAGAGAAAGAAAAAACCACCAGAGAGACTAGTAAGCTGCCGCTCCCTTAAGGGCAGGTCAACTCAACATGCAAACAAAAGAAAGATGAAGTAACTGAGAGGATCCATCACAAAACTTTCATGAGAGTCAGCCCAAGCCGTACGGATCAAGGGCCTAATTCTAATAACACAGCAAAATAATACATGAACAGGTTTACACTATAAACCATTGCTCTGGTCTGTGAGGGGCTTTTGGCCACCCACCTCTATCGTGCCTCTTGTTACAGGTACCATGAGATGGCTCGCAAGCCGCTCAAATTCAGGTGCACCCAGAACAGCAGCATCTTGCCTGTCTCCGGGGCACGGATTTTAGCAAAGCTACTCTTTTCTATTCATCCCCTTGTGTTCAACACAGCTGCACTGGAGCACAAGAGCTGGGTTTTAGTTAAGCATTTCACGTCATACACAGCAGCCTTGCTAGATCAGACAGAAAGGCTCACTGAGCCCAACCAGGTACACCCAAAAAGCCCCTAAGCAGAATGTGAAAGCAACCATCATCTCCCGTCCTTGCAGCCTCTGAACCTGGAAGCTGCATATAGGCACCACAAGTAGCAGCCATTGAGCCTTCCACTCCGCAAATTTCTCAAATCCCCATTTAAAGCTACCCAGGATCACATCTTGTGCCAGCAAATCCCTCAAATAACTGTCCCAAACCTTCTGCAAATCGTATCACTGCACGACCCAGAGTTCCAATTTTTTGTCACTTGTCTGTTATGGCAGAGGTGAAACTAGGCTTTATTTCACCCGGGTCAAGAACCCAGTTTGACACTGTGCCCACACACATTTGCGTACACGTACACACACACGCTGAAAGCCTCAATGGCACCCAGGGGGATCTTAGCCATAGAGGCTAGTGGCGCGGGGCACCAGGGCGCCAGGTTCCAGAGGGCGCCAGGGAAAAGGCAGAGGCTGGACGCGGGGCCACCCGGCATCAGCTCGCCGCCCTCACCCGCCTCCGCCATGCCACGCCGAAGCAGTGCCGCGCCCAGAACCTCCGTCTGCCATGGCCACCACGGCACAAAGCGTCCAGCTGAGCCGGGAGGCGCCGCATCCAGCCTCCGCCTCTTCCCCGCCGGAGGAGCCACCCTCCAGCCACTGCCCGCCTCCTCCAGCCCCACCGTCCTCGCTAAAAAACTCTGGGAAACGGGAGGAGGCGCCACCGGAGGGAGCTTTGCACCACGGCACCGGATATGCTTAAGATGGCCCTGATGGCACCCCTCTGGAGGTTTCACCCAGGGCAAAAACCCCAACTAGCCCCCCATAGCTACCGCTCTGGTTATGGCAAAGGTCTTTGGCATTTCCTTCTACTACTTTTTGTCCTTCAAGAGTCTTCTTAGGATTTATTATTATTATTTAGCTCCTTGTTATAAGACCAGTTCAACTGGGTACGCTCACTCCTATCTTTGAGGCTAGCAACAGGGAGACATACAGCAGAAGAGGAACAAGCAAAAACTATGTGGATTCGGGGTTTTAGGGTTCCCAACGCCACAGGTAAGCAAACCCATGAAAATTAAGGACAGTCTGTCAACAACACAGCTCTCTGAGTATCCAGAGCTGCAAGCGCCCACACACACACACATACTTGAAGGAGGCAACAAGAAGCAGGTCATGTTTCCCCTGCCAACGGTTTGTGCTTGCCTGCCTTACACTTTGCACACAATGGCTGGGTTCCAATTGCTCTTATGGGCATGCACTTAACACACTGCCTAGTCGAAATTTAGGACTACTCTTAATAAATGCCAGTTAATTCTCCTGGACTTCAGAGGCTTTGATCCCCTATTTTGTGTTTCCAAAGGGCTGCTTATTTCAGCAGTCAAAAGTACAGAATTTAACCACCAAGCACTAAAATCGGGACCCAAACTTTACAATTCTAACAGACACTGCTGTCAGTAAGTTTTGCCCTTAACTTTAAGTGGGGAAAGTGTTGAATAGTAACAGGAAAGCCTATAACTGTCCTGGCATTATTGGGGAAAAATTGTTAGCACATGGATGGCTGCCATAACTCTGTGTGGGTAGAGATGGAGACAGCTAGTTTTTATAACACAATGCCAGCCCTGCCTTTTGTTAATACCCACCGACTGCCAGACTTTTAAATACTAACAACCAAGTCCCCAGACAATAACAGTATTTTGCAATGTTCTCTGAAGTCTCTGGAGAGCTTTGATTGCTATTAAAAAGATCCTGCCTTGGCCAAGAAATTAAATCTCCTCTACACAGATGGTGAACTATGTGGTTTTCAACCCACCAGAAAACACTAGTTTCGGTTTGTTTCTTACAAAAACCTAAACGAATGAAAGAATCACCCAAGAGAGCCGATACACTACCATTCACACAGATGCAACTATTGTGGCTTATCAATCGCAAATTTAGAAGGATGCAAAGCAGGAGAAAATAAAGATTTAAAAAGAACCATGGCATTTAATAAAATCCCGCAGAGGGCTTTTGTAAAAAAAGGGGGAAAAAACAAGTTAGAGGCGTTATCAAGAATGCTTTTGTGGGAGAGGGGTTATTGGTGTGTTTCTGTTTTATAGTATATATTTGCAATTTTTCTGTTGTGAACCTCCCTAGGATCTACGGTGAAGAGCGGTACAGGATTTTAATTAATTAATAACAAATAACTTACTCAAGGGCAGGCCTTCTGAAAGGGGGGGCAGCCTTGTTTGTTATCAGAACTGTAGAGCTGGAAGAGACCCCAGAGGGCCAATCTAGTCGAACCCTCTGCAATGCAAGAACCTCAACAGGATCATAGAAGGGCAGAGTTGGAAGGGACCCCCCCGGGGGGGTCATTGAGCCCAACGCCTTCCAATGCAAGAATCTCAGCCCTCTGCTCAAAAACCTCTTTTGCGTTTCCGTCTTGCAAACCGCCCTGCGCCATAGAAATGAGAAGGTCAGCGCCGGACCGGCTTTCTCTCCGGACAACCGGAGCAAGGAAGGCCAGCCCGGCGGAGCCTCGGCCCCAAGCAACGCCGGGGCCGCCCTCGGCCTCCCGCCCCGGCGGCCCCCGAAAACAGCGGCGGCGGCGTCTCCGCGGAGCTTCCGCGCGCAGCCTCCTCCGAGGCGCAGGCGGAGGAGCGAGCGGGAGAGCGGCGCGCCCTTACCCCAAGAGGGTCCCCGCCGAGCTCCGGGCGCCGCCCTGCGCCCTCCGGCCCTCGTCCGGCCACGACGCGGGAGCCCGCGCGCCCCGCCGGGGCCGCCTCTGGAAATGGAGGCGCTTGGAAGCAGCAGGGGCGCAAAGCGCAGCCCGTGGCCGCCTTGGAGAGGCGCGGAGGAGGCGGCTGCTGCGCGCGCGCGCCCGGAACGCGCTTCTTCTCCGCCCTTTCCTGCGGGCGTCCAGGCCTGGCGCGCCTCCGGGGGGGGGGGTTGCGCGCCCGAGTGACGAGAGGAGGCGGGCGCGCGCGGGGGGGGGGCGCGGTCTTGTCGCTTTGGTGAGGGAGACGGAGACAAAGGGAGGCCTGGAAATGGAAACGGGGGGGGAGCTTGCCCGCTTTGGCCAGGGGCGCATTGCGCGCCAAAAGTGGGCGGAGAAGCTGTCCAAAAATTCCCCCAAATTTTTTTGAATTGGTTTTCATAATATTATAAACAAACACATAAGACAAAATAACATAAATCATAGCCTTATTGAAAATTACACTTATTAACATTGTTAAGTGACTTCCTCGCTTCCCCTTGGTTGAATTTCATTGCATTGTAGGAGGTGAGGACAGGTGACCCCACCTAGGCCCGAAGTCACCCCCGCAACCAGGCCTCAAAACTGTCCAAAATTCCTTTTGTCTTCTAAAAATCCAAAACAGCTTTTCTCTGCTCTTCTCTGCTTTTCTCACAAGATGCTGTGGCAAGGGCAAACCGTTACTTTTTATCAGTACAAGAAGGCTGCAAAAAGCTAATGAATAGACTGTTCAAAGCAGGCCTGAGAACTGACTTTTATCTCATTCTAGTTGCAACATCTTTGGACATGCTGAACCGCTTTCATTCCCCTTTTCCTGGGAAGGGCGCCAAGAGTCCACAATAGTCCCAAGACAGCTTTCTGTTCATGCTCAGAGGAACTCATGGGGCAGGACTCCTGGAAAAGCAGGAGAAAGGGGAGGGAACTGGAAGGGGTATATATGCTCTGTGCACATGACTGTGAGCCCGTGCATGCTTTTTGTGACTTATCACACTTGCTCCTGGATGGTAGAAATAAAAGTCTTTTCTCCGAACTATTCCTTGACTGTCTGTTGACTCCCACTTCCCTTTCCCGGGCGCAATATTTTTCCCACCTGCGGGCAAAGCCTCATAAGGCTACATTTCTTGGTGCGTTGGCTGGGAAAAGCAGCATTCCCCGAGGATAAGGGACATGGGTCCAAGGCGTCCCTGCGGTGAACAGCTCGGATCGGTGTCCGCGGTTCCAGTGCACATCCTGGCAAATTCGTGGGAGGAATTGCCACCCGTTCCTGAGTGGAGACACTGCAAGGACCGGAGAAAAAGCAACGGCTGAAAGAAGGTACCTCGAGGAAAAAAGTAAGGCTCCACAGGAATAGGTGGGAGCAAAGAGAGTTTGATCAGCTCCACCAGTAGGGCAGAAAAAGTTCCACTGGTTTTGGTTTTGCCCAGAAGGAAGCAGGTGCTGTTGGGCCCCGGTCGAAGTCGAAGCGCTGCCGGTTGGTTGTGGTTTTGGTAAAAAAAAAAAGGGGGATTGGGGGAGGTGCATGGGCTTTTCTGAATGTGCGTGTGGGGACACTCCAGTGAATGTTTTGAGTGTGTGAGACGTTGGAAGCAACGTGTGGTCTGTGACTGAGTGAGAGAAATGACATTAGGAGGGCGGAGTGTCCCAGTATCCCAGTATCCAAGTGTTCCAGGGTCATGTCCTTTTAACGGTTTTCCAAATCACAGTTCTTATAAAATTTAACTTAAACATTAACATCCTTAGATCTTCACCGGCCCAAGACTTTTGGGCACCTGAGGCGGGCCCCAGAATAAGACACCCTCCGCTCACGAGAGGGGGGGCGCCTCTCCTTCCTTGGAGGTTTTTCAGTTGAGATTCCAGCGTTGCAGAGAATGGACTAGATCCCTCTGAATCCCTTCCAACTCTGCAATTCTGTGATACAGTGTTGTTGTTGTTTAGTCATGTCCGACTCTTCGTGACCCCATGGACCAGAGCACGCCAGGCACTCCTGTCCTCCACTGCCTCCCGCAGTTTGGTCAAACTCATGCTGGTAGCTTCGAGAACACTGTCCAACCATCTCGTCCTCTGTCGTCCCCTTCTCCTTGTGCCCTCCATCTTTCCCAACATCAGGGTCTTTTCCAGGGAGTCTTCTCTTCTCATGAGGTGGCCAAAGTCTTGGAGCCTCAGCTTCAGGATCTGTCCTTCCAGTGAGCACTCAGGGCTGATTTCCTTAAGAATGGAGAGGTTTGATCTTCTTGCAGTCCATGGGACTCTCAAGAGTCTCCTCCAGCACCAGAATTCAAAAGCATCCATTCTTCGGCGATCAGCCTTCTTTATGGTCCAGCTCTCACTTCCATACATCACTACTGGGAAAACCATAGCTTTTACTATACAGACCTTTGTTGGCAAGGTGATACAGTACAACTCCCATAATCTCTTTCTACTGGCCATGCTGGGTAGGAATGATGGGAGTTGTAGTCCAACAACAGCTAGGAACCCAAGGTTTAGAGACTCTGAGCTTTTACAAACTAAAGAAGGGGGGGGGGGAGTAGAAAAATGCTTTCACTTTTCATTACCTCGGGTTAAGTATTTAATTCGTTCCAGAGGTCCACTCTTAACCTGAAACTGTTCTTAACCTGAAGCACCACTTTAGCTAATGGGGCCTTCTGCTGCCCCTGCGCCGCTGGAGCACGATTTCTATTCTCATCCCGAAGCAAAGTTCTTAACCCGAGGTACTATTTCTGGGTTAGCAGAGTCTGTAACCTGAAGCGTATGTAGCCTGAAGCATATGTAACCCGAGGTACCACTGCACGGGTGTTACAGCAAAATATATCCTCTTAGGACAGGGGTCAGCAAACTTTTTCGGCAGGGGGCTGGTCCACTGTCCCGCAGACCTTGTGGGGGAGCCGGGCTGTATTTTGAAGGGGGGGGAATGAACGAATTCCTAATGCCCCACAAATAACCCAGAAATGCATTCCCCCCCAAAAAAAAATTTTTTTTAATGGTTTTCACAATATTATAAACAAAAAAACAAACACACAAGACAAACAAACATAAATCATAGCCTTATTGAAAATTACCATTATTAACTTTGTTAAGTGACTTCCTCACTTCTCCTTAGTTGAATTTCATTGCATGTCCTTTTAACGGTTTTCCAAATCCCAATTTTTATAAAATTTAACTTAAACATTAACATCCTTAAATCTTCACCTTATATAATTAAACATATTAATTCATCACTTAACATAAACAAAATCCTAAGCCTATTAAGTATCTGCAAGCTGTTTCCGGTTATTTTAACTTAACAAATTTAACTAAATAATCACTAAATTTGTTCCATTCTTCCTGATACTCCTCCTCCTCCTGGTTGCGGACTCTTCCGGTTAGGTCGGCCAGCTCCGAAAAATCCATCATCTTCATCTGCCATTCTTCTACTGTTGGTAATTCTTGGGTTTTCCACTTTTTAGCTAACAAAATACGAGCAGCAGTTGTGGCATACAAAAATAATTTAACATCTTTCTTGGGCAATTCCAAACCTGTTATTCCAAGAAGAAAGGCCTCTGGTTTCTTTATAAATGTATATTTCAGCATTTTTTCAATTCATTATAAATCTTTTCCCAGAAGTCTTTCACCTTGGGACAGGTCCACTACATATGATAAAAGGTTCCTTCCTTTTCTTTACATTTCCAACATATATTGTCACAATTATGATATATCTTTGCTAATTTTACAGGGGTCAAGTACCATCTATATATCATTTTCATCATATTTTCCTTCAGCAAAGTACATGCAGTGAACCCAGAGATGCATTTTAAATAAAAGGACACATTTTACTCATGTAAAAACACACTGATTTAGACCGTCCTCGGGCCAGACTTAGAAGGCAATTGGGCCGGATCCGGCCCCCAGGCCTTAGGTTGCCTACCCATGTCCTAGGACAACAATGAATGGCTACTGAGATACTACATTAGTTCCTTTTGAATGACCAGAGAAATGCACTGGATTTTCAAATAGTCATTTGGAAAGAATGCATTACATTCCTGAGCAATGGGCAGCTTATGCAGTATAATTAAGGAATGTCACAAAGAACCAATGTATTGTCCATTCAAATGGTCACTGGAATGCATCGGAGTGAGGTAGGCGATGAACCCTGAATAAATAGCGTCTTGGCAGGCATCTTTTGAAATGCTTTTGAGATGAGTTGCATCCTATTAAATAAATGCTTGAGACGAAACAGGAGTGTAAGACTTCAGCATTGTAGTGTTGAGGCACTCCTTATTTTCTCTTTTCAGTACAATCCCCAGTTGTAGAGGATTCTTGGGGGGGGAAGAGGGATGCTTTAAACATGTTTTAAATGTGAAGGTGTGGATGTGAAGTTAGGGAGAAGCAGAAGCCTAAGTGGATATCACCCAGTTGTAATACCCATCGTTCCTGTCCAGCCATTTTTTCCCATGCTGAGGACACCAAGACCAAATCAAAGCTCCAGGGACGGATGGTGGAGGGGATGAGAAAAGCTTTGAGGTAGTGATATGGTGAAAAGGTCATTTTTTCCTTAACCATTCTCCATCAATCCATGAGAAAATAAATAGAAAACTTTGGTGAAATTCCGATGGGTGGCGAGTTGAGTTTTTGTTATGCTCCTCTTACTTTTAAAGTAGCCGAAGTGTCTTTGTGAGAGCCCTTCCTTTCTTTCTCCAAACCATCTCTCTGCACAAGTTGCACTCTGGGGCCTTTCCAACTGCATGTGTTTCCTAAAAACCTCATGGTATCCTCTGCTGGGCTTTCCTGTGAACACAGGAAGGTGGGGACATTGCCCCATGAACACCTAGCAGCTGTTCATTGTTGTTCTTTTTAAGCACAGTTCCTTTTACACTTTTAGAGACAGTGCAGAAAGATGTTTTTAAAGGTAGAAGGAAGGACTTCCTTTAAGCGTTTTCTGTGCTCTGTGGCACAATAAAAATAGAAGGCACTTTTGCAAGGGAGGATAATGGATAAATTTTTGGACAGGTTTCAGCACTACTTAGCAGGGAGGTTGATAATGCAGGATGGGGTAAACCTTAAGCTGCCCCATCCCAGCTACTGATGTAGAGCTTCAGATATCTCCACCCCTTGCACTTTTGTCAACAGGGAAAAAACAAGTTTACCACGCTCCGGTTATGTTCTTACGGAAAAGAGTAAAATTGCACTTTCTTCATCTAGCCACAAGATGGAAATAGACTCCAGTTTATTTAGCTGCATTAATTCTGGCTGCTCTGTTTTTGGGTGGGATACAATCCCATTCCAGCACATTCAGGTTTCACCATTAAAGTTGCTTTGGCACTCCTGCACAACAAATCTGCTCTCCCCCCCTGTCCCCACATATCAGACTTCTTGCATGATAGGAATAAGGTTACCAGATTTGTTTTCAATGAATCCGGGGACATTTTTCAACTTCAATGGATTTTGTATGGGGACTGATTTGTAAATCCGGGGACTGTTCCTGGGAAACGGGGACGTCTGGTAACCTTAGATAGGAATATACTCCCCGTGGTTACAGTGTTGGATTAGGACCTGGGAGACCAGGTTTCAAATCCCCACTCAAGCCATGAAACTCACTGGGTGACCTTGGTTCAGCCACAGTCTCTGAGCCTAGCCTACCTCACATGGTTGTTGTGAGGATAACGTACCATGTGAGCCACCATGAGTTCCCTGAAGGAAAGGTGGAATATAAATGCAAGAAATAAATAAATAAATAAAATAAAAATTGCATGATGCAATGTTGTATCTCCTCCAGACATGCAAATCAGGATGAATGCCGAATAAGTAGATTGCCTAGAAGTGACCTATGCTGGTGTTTCATATGTAAAGGGAGGACCAAGTTACCTGAGGAAAATAATCCAGTCTTATGCTTTCTCTTTCCCCCTCTAGAAGTGCACAGTTAAGAGGCAGGTGATTTAAAGAGAAGTAACCTGGCCTTGGGGACACGGGTGGTGCTGTGGGTTAAACCACAGAGCCTAGGGCTTGCCAATCAGAAGGTTGGCGGTTTGAATCCCCATGACGGGGTGAGCTCCCGTTGCTCGGTCCCAGCTCCTACCAACCTAGCAGTTCGAAAGCACGTCAAAGTGCAAGTAGATAAATAGGTACCGCTCCGGCGGGAAGGTAAACGGTGTTTCCGTGCGCTGCTCTGGTTCACCAGAAGTGGCTTAGTCATGCTGGCCACATGACCCGGAAGCTGTACGCTGGCTCCCTCGGCCAGTAAAGCGAGATGAGCGCTGCAACCCCAGAGTCGGTCATGACTGGACCTAATGGTCAGGGTCCCTTTACCTTTACTTTTAACCTGGCCTTTAAAACTTTCAGCACCGACCTGGTCATTCTGTTGCAGATTACAGCGGTTTGCATACTCCTATAATGCACAGGGCAGGCATCTCTCATCACTTTGTTTCACATGGTTTTCCTTGGTTTTCATTTCAATGAGTCTTACTCCATCCCAGGTAAGTGGATATAAGACTGCAGCCTCAGTCAAGATATCAAACCCATTATTAAACAAACATTACATCCCTAGTTATAGCTGGTGTAAAAGACCATATTTTAGCTTGGTGCGAAGTGTAGTAATCTCTCGAGATGATACCCATGCTGTTTCTCAAAGAGAACTTTTGGTACTAAGCTGGATCCATCGTATCTTGATGCATTCATAGTCTTACTTCATTTTATACAGCCTCTCAGATCTGCTTCCTTTTGGATGCTAAGATAAATCATAGCAAATGGTCTATTTCTTTAAAAAAAATGAAAAGTCAAAGTTCTAATCTTAAAGGGCATCTTTCTGTCTTGAAGGCAAGAACTGCTGCTCAAAGCACAAAGTGGTAAAGTAAACTGGGGGAGGTCAAGTGGAAAGACAAGCCCACTTTATCCTCTACTTTTTACTAACAAGTAAAATATGTGTTAAAAGGTTTATTATGGCCCTTTCAAAACAACACCAAATATATACGATTCTGAAGGACAAAAGCTGTTCTTTCAAGCATTTCCACCACTATAAAATAATATTGCTTTAGATCAAAGATTGCCATCGTGCACCCAGTAAGTTGCTTATTAATTACCGGTAAGCAAGTGTTAAAAATATTGTTCAGTTTGACCTTGTTTTCTACAAGTTGTAAGGAAAAGTTGCGTTTCACACTTAAATAGGCAAACTTTGAGATTTTGTATCTAGTTATATATTTAAAGGTGCATTTTTATGCAATGTTGTGCTTGTTCAGATTGCTCTCCACAACTCTGAATTAGACTACCTGTGGCCCCACATAAGTACAGGCTGAGAGGGAGAAAATCTCTTGAAAGTTTGGCATCTCTGCCTCAGAGCATGTCAGAGGTTAATGCTGGAGACTATTTGGCTCAAATGCAGAATGGGAGAATACGTTCTCCATTGCTGGCACCAGAAGAAGTATTGGTCGACTTGCAAATCACAGGGAAAGCTGGTGAAGCGACATCCATCGGTGGATACTCCTTATGCATTCTAGTCTTAAGATCTACACTAAAGTATCCCTTCTGCTACTTACCTGTGTAGAGGTGGCTTGACTGGACCCTACCCGAAGGAACCGAACCCAATAATGCCTTGCCACTTTGCCACCCATCCATCTCTAGCAAAGATGGTGGGGGCAAGATGTAAGCCTTTGCACAGGGAGAAATCCAAGTGTGCACAAAAATGCATATACCAGCGGGAAAATATATTGCAGAATTGTGAAGAATGGAATACAATGAGAAAGAGAGAGACAAAAATGGGCAGATTCATGCGCTCCTTACTGCTGTCATACATATAAACTCAGAACTGGCCATGCAAAGAATCATGATAAGTAATAGCTTCCTGACTGGCCATACCAAAAGGTACCATGTTCTAAGAATACCTCTATTGTACCGCTGTACAATAGAATCTATATTCTTTTTCCAAAAAGACCAATCATGGTGCATTCAGACTAAAGGAATTTTATTTCAGATTCAGGAAAAAAAACAGTGAACAAACATGATTGTTTGGGAGTTAGAGAGTTTATTCTCTGTCAAGTTAGAAAGGAACTTGATTCATTAGGCAGCACACTCTACGCAAGAACAAGTGAGGGCTTGAGGAACATCTTATGTGTAGAGGCAAAATACACGAATAGTATCATAACATCAGCTCTGCAATCACATATCTACATAGAATGCCTTTAATGTACACAAATGTAATTGGTCCTTTGTAGTGATCAGGACTGTATGGAGCCATATGGACAAAATATATATTAAGAACATTTCACAAAGCGAGGGGAGGAACTTTTAGAAAATGGAGTGGTTATCTGTACAGTCAACATAGGTTTTTGGCATCTGACAATTCCTTTCTTTTAGGGCTATGCCTTTATATTCCTATGAAATATACTAGAACAAGATAGGTGTGATGCAACATAACAATGTTCATTGAAACATTAGAGTAGTACAGAATTATACTGCACTAATCATGCAAAAAAATAACCTTTCTGATCTGTCGCTGTTAAACAAACTCATAGTTTTAAAAAAGCAGATATATCAGTGAACCAATGGGTTTAATGAAGGAATACATCCAACAATTCAATTGATGCCAATGGGAATTTTCCTTCCACCGCAAATAGTTGTGTGTGTGTGTGTGTGTTGAGAGAGAGAGATCAAGATCAAGTGGGACTGCAGCAGCTGTAAAGGGTTCAATACCTCCCTATCCTTTACTCTGTTCATGGTCTGGATTAGGCCCTCTTGCAGCTGCTATTTACTTTAAAAACATCAATCACACCATTGCTCGTGTAATTTGGCCCTCCTTCACGTGTAATTTGGCCCTCCTTCTCCTTGGATACTGGCCCACATCACTGCTAGCAACAGGAGGCTCTACATAGTTATAAAAACAGCAAGATACTAAACAGTGGCCAACAGCAGCGCTGAGCAGGTCAAAGCACCTGAGGTATAATAAGGCAGGTGGTGTCATAGTTCTTTTTTAGACTCACAGCCTTCCCAGCATGGGCCTTCCTTATTATGTAGGCACCATGTTGAGCAAAATATCCATCCAGCGGTTCGTTTTCAGTTTAACAGAGGTTCTTTTGGCTCCACCTGCCATTTACTGTGGACATCAGCAGAGAAAGACACAGAAGGCATTGTTACACGGTAACAAGGCGTGACATTATATTTCCTCCTTAAAACCTACGTAACTAAGAAGAGTCACAAAGCACATGTGTAAAGATACGGCTTAAAAATGCAGACACACAGAACGGGAAAGCACTCCGAAGTCTGAAATAGATGGCAGAACTGTATTTTTCCTTATGAGAAGTTTAGTCACTGAAATGATATACCACTTTGAAGTGATCTTGCTAACATGAGGGTTTGGACTGATCCCGCTAAACCAGAAGAAAATGGGAGTGTAGCAGGAACCAGAGAGGCAACCGCCTAAAAGAATGGCTATAGTGGAAACACTTATGTTTGTTGATACGTTTTCCTTAAGGTGCCTCCCTCTCCCATCCAGTCGAGTTCTGTAGCACCAAATCAGTCAGCTACAGTTTGGACACAGTTATTTTCAAAGCCTCACCAGTCACAATGCATAGATTTGCATTTCCCCCTCCTGGCAAGATAGCTGAAAGCTAGCCTGGATCACCTGAAATCACCAGAAGACAACACATTCAGGCCACATCTCCTCCATAATGAAAACAGGACAGCATCTCTACATACCCCTCACGTTTTCTCCAAACCCACCCCTTAATATGTGAGTCTCGATCCCTCTCCACAATTCCCCTCCAACTCATTATCTTCCCTTTCAGTAGCACTTTCCACAACTGCACTGCAAAAATCAACTGCTTTGCTCATTGTTTAAACTATGAACCTGAATCCTCATTTTTAGTGTTTACATCGATCCTTCACTCTCCTTCCATGGCTTTGGAAATCAGTTTAGCCCAGGATATGGCTGTTTCATGAAATACGAGAAATCCTTACAACAAGAACAACAAAATCTACTGGCCATGTTCAAGTGCATAAGGAGGTCTGGCAAAACAATCCTTTAAAAAATTCCAGGGTTTCTTTTTTCAGCCACTGAAGTGGTGTAAGTGCTGTTTTTGGACTACAATTCCCATCATCCCTGACCACATGTTCTGCTAGCTAGGGATGATGGGAGTTGTAGTCCAAAAACAGCTGGAGACCCAAGTTTGGGAAACCCTACTCTAAAGCATATTCAAAGCACACACCCCCCCCAAATAATTCTGGGCACTGAAGTTTAGAGTTCCTGGAAATTGTATTTCTGAGAGGTAAACTATAGTGCCCAGAATTCTATGAGGGGGACAAACTGCTTCAAATGTGCTTTAATGGCAGAGTGTGTACATAGCTAGCGTTTGCTTGCACATAAAGAAGCACTAATAATCGCACACAGATGCAGTTTATCACATGGGGGAAAAACTTTTCCCTTCTTCACTCTAATTACTCTAGAGGGAGACAAGACTAATGTCTATCTCAAGTGGTTTAAACCCTTCTCCTTTGAAGGAATGGGAAATATTCAGAGAATGGAGAGGAGAGGAGAGATTATGACATTAAGATTTCTTAGTGGCCTGTAGAGAACTGGAATGTTGTTAAAACTATCAGGTGGTGGTGAAGGTTTGCTGTTTCAGGTTACAAATACTCAAGACTACTCACAAAATTCAAAGCTTCTCATAACTACATTCGTGCCATTTAAATCAACTGGCGAGGGGCCAGAGTGCAGTAACTTATCACTAGTTTTGCATGCAGAATGACTTAGGTGCGGTCTCTGGCATCTGTAATTAAAAAGAACCAGCTTGAAAAGGATGCAAAAGGCCTGAGATGATGGAGAACAGCTGCTAGTCAAAGGAGACAGTACCGCGCTGCAGGTTAACACAGTCTGACCTGGTAGTGCGACCATGCCTAATGTGCCTGTGCTAATTTAAAGGTCCATAGGGCGCCTGAAGACAGGCTGTACCATCCATGTTCAAAAAAGCAGCTGCATTTGCTTTCTGGAAAGGTACAAAAGGACATGGGTTACGCAATGTACACAGTGTTGGGGTAGAAAGGATACGATCACCTTGGATTTTGTCCAGGGATTGCCTGGTAGAAAAGAAGTTTGTAGCTGCCAAAGAACACACGACCTGCGCAATTTCCAGCTATGCACCCACTTGATTTTCTCGAAAATAAAGATACTGGGGAAAGCAGAATTGTTTAACAAGAGAAGGAGAGAGAAGACTGCAATTTGGTAATTATGTTGGCACTGACTCAATATTTGAACTGAAGAAAATGTTGAGAAACAAATGTTTTCCTCTTTAGCTTCTGTTCTCAATTAGCTTTTCCCAAATCAGCCTGCAATTCAGATACTTAGCATGAAAAGGTACCCTCATTACGGGCAAGAACATCCCCAAAGGCTTTTATCTTCTCAGCAAAAGATGATGGGAACACATTCAGCTGGTTTCGCCATTTTGGAGATTCGGTGGAAGGGTTCTTTGTTCAAGCCTCCCACCGGGGCAAAAAGTGTACTGGCTCTTAATACCGTATTTGTTAGGCAACCTGAGTGCCCCAAAGCAGAGCAGATTACATTTCTATGATACCCTGTATCACTTCAATAATGTTTCTTCATCTCATGACACTTTGCAGACATTAACAACGGGTTTTATCTGGCATGGGAGACAGGTTTTGTTCTGTTGCAGCCCCACTTATATGATGGGCTACAGAGGATATCTGCAGTGACATTAGAAAACTAGTCTTCCACCTTATCCTGTGACAAGGGTGTGTTTACTGTGTGTACAACAGTTTGCTACCGTGAACACCATAAAGAATTAGAGGGAGTTGTGTGGCTAAGCTGCGCTGGGTGGTATCCATTGGAACCAGTGGTACCGAAGGCAGAGAGTCTGACAGTGGGTGCAGCCAGAGCCAATGAGAGGTGGAGCCAACTAATTCTACCTTTGACCCTATCGTCTTTCCCATTGAGTTCCACAAGGGCACCACTGAGGCTAAGAAGGAGAAGGAAGCTGTGCCACGGTTGCAAGTAAGGAGGTAGGCAAGTAGGGGCTGCTGGTGAGCAGGCCGAGGTTCGTGGGGCAGTTCCCCAGCAGTCCTGCCTCTGCTATAGACTCAACATGGAACTGGGGCTCATTAATGTGTGTCGCGGGTGGTGCTGTGGGTTAAACCACAGAGCCTAGGACTTGCTGATCAGAAGGTTGGCAGTTTGAATCCCCGTGACGGGGTGAGCTCCTGTTGCTTGGTCCCTGCTCCTGCCAACCTAGCAGTTCGAAAGCACATCAAAGTGCAAGTAGATAAATAGGTACCGCTCCGGTGGGAAGGTAAACGGCGTTTCCGTGCGCTGCTCTAGTTCGCCAGAAACGGCTTAGTCATGCTGGCCACATGACAAACGCCGGCTCCCTCGGCCAATAAAGCGAGATGAGCACCGCAATCCCAGAGTCGGTCACGACTGGACCTAATGGTCAGGGGTCCCTTTACCTTTATGGCCTTATTCTCCCTGGACGTGGTGCTCACTCTCCATCTGAAATAAGCCACTTCAACATGGAGGGTAAGGCTGTCAATTGCTGATGGTCAAGATTGCTGTCTACTACCTCCAGGACCAGAGGGGGTCTTCCTCTGAATACCAGTTGGCTGGGGGTCACCATCAGGGGAGGGCTATTGCCCTGCTTATGGGCTTCCCCATGGCATCTTCTTGGCCAGTGTGAGAAACAGGATGCTGGACTAGGTAAGTCTTTGTTTCTTACACCTCAAGTAGTTACATTTAGTCCCTCCTTATTCTACCCTCTAGCTTCTCTTATAGGTAACAGAAGTGAGCACGACAGCCTCCCTTACTTACACTTCCCATAGTTAGCAGCAGTGGGAGAAGTTAAAGCAGGGGAAACAGTGTAAAGAGGAAAATAATTAAGCCACCCCTTCCTCAACCTGATCCAATTTAGGGAGAGGAGGGAGGCGAGACACTAGAGTTCCTGTTAAGTTAAAATTAAATGTGTTGGGAGATCCAGTCATGAATATCCTGTGTAGTTTGGTCTTTATCACCTGCAAAATGTAAATTGTTTGAGCCGTTCTTGCAAAAGTAGCTCCTGTATATTACAGGTTGAGAAAATGGGGTATTTCCTGAAGAACAGCTGAACTTAAATGTTGTTAAAAGGTAAAGATACCCCTGCCCGTACGGGCCAGTCGTGTCCAGCTCTAGGGTTGTGCGCCCATTTCACTTAAGAGGCCGGGGGCCAGCGCTGTCCGGAGACACTTCCGGGTTACGTGGCCAGCGTGACGAAGCTGCACTGGTGAGCCGGCACCAGCACAGCACACGGAAACGCCGTTTACCTTCCCGCTATAAAGCGGTACCTATTTATCTACTTGCACTTAGGGGTGCTTTCGAACTGCTAGGTGGGCAGGAGCTGGGACCGAACGACGGGAGCTCACCCCGCTGCAGGGATTCGAACTGTTGTTACTGATTAGGAAATATGCTACTTTCAACTTTTGAACTTCTTTTATTTCTTGCTTAAACATTTGCTAGATCAATTAAAGCAGTTTGCTGGTGTTTATTCTCCAAATGGATTGCTTCTTCCCTGCAAGCTCTCCTATATACTTTGAATGTGTAAGCTGAAATACTTGACTCATGAACCCCAAACAAAGCTATAAGCTGGTGCCAGAAACTAGAAAAGATGTACACTGCCTTTCTCTTCAATGTAAGCTAAGTTTATCTGTATCATCTGTTATCTCAGTCTGTATGTCTGTCATTTGTTCAACAGGAACCCTGAAATCAAGACCACAGACAGTGAGGATATACCCCCATGCTTTTTGAAGTGTGCTCAACAAATTAAGCAAGGGATGGATGCAATCTTATGACAATGATTATCTAAATGAAAGGCAATGGGATTATTTACAGATTGTATCTTTCTTGCAAAAGAGAACCTGGCAATTTGTGCAAATAGGACTGGCTTAACTGGCTGGGCTACTAAGACAACAGCAGGGCCTTTGTCAGTCAGCATGTCATAGACCTTTAGCTATAGGACCCAGGAAAACAAGACGGCATTCTTTGCATAACACATTGTAAGAAGAAGTACACTTGAAAAGGTACACATGATAAATACTGCTGTGTTCCCACAGAGAAGGGAGATTTTGGGGGCCAGTATTTATGTGCAACCTTTTTTCAAGGGCCTGCACTAAACCAAATTGTGCTGACTGAAAAAGGGTCATTTCAGCAGATAGATACCGGATCATTCCTCCTAAAAGGCAGATAAGAAATCAGCATTATTGTTATTAGTAAGATAATCAAAAGTTTCCTATCCTTGTATCAAGGAGGAGTTCATCTCAGCTTATCCCATTTTATCCTACACTAAAAGGCTCCCCGTCTTGTACAAAGAAACACAAGCCAGGGATTGTAGGAGAGTGCCTGGATTCAAAGCACAATCCACAAGTCCCAGCTGAGTGTTAAAATACAGTGGTATCTCAGTTTTTTAACTTAATCCGTTCCAGAAGACTGTTCAAGTTCAGAAACCGAGGCGCAAAGGGCAGTTTGCAAATATAATAGAGAAAATTGAGGAAAAATAGCATATACACTCAGTGGAAGCCGTTCAACTTCCGAGGCACGTTTGAAAACGGAAGCATTTACCATATTTTTCGCTCTATAAGACGCACCAGACCACAAGACGCACCTAGTTTTTGGAGGAGGAAAACAAGAAAAAAAATATGCTGAATCTCAGAAGCCAGAACAGCAAGAGGGATCACTGCGCAGTGAAAGCAGCAATCCCTCTTGCTGTTCTGGCTTCTGGGATAGCTGCGCAGCCTGCATTCGCTCCATAAGACGCACACACATTTCCCCTTACTTTTTAGGAGGGAAAAAGTGAGTCTTATAGAGCAAAAAATACGGTACTTTTACGGCGTTCAAAAACTGAAACGTTCGTCAATGGAAACGTTCAAAAACTGAGGTACCACTGTACCTGTTTGGGGGAAAGGTAGAGTCAGGCTCTCATTCTGTTCTCTCTTCCTCCAAAACAGTCAATATAATGTATTAAATGTATTCTGAGCAGGAATGCATTTGCAACAGCTCTCTATTCCTATATATTAGAATAAGTTACCTTGTCTGGAGTCCTGTTTTTATGTCCTAATTCTTACCTATGGCTTAGGGGGCATTTAATGATAATGGTGCAGAAATAGTTGGTAGCAGTGCATTAGAGGTCAAGAACTGCTCTTCTAAAGCAAAGAACAAGCACTTTAACAGTCATAGAGAAAATAATGACTATAATGCTTCAAGTCTTTTCTTTGGTCTGCATTCTTGAGGTTTAAGGCCTTAAGTAATAATGTGTGTTAACTGGTACCAGTGATAAGAAGGAAACCAGAATGAGAATATCTGCACAGGAAGCTTACAGCAGGCTTTCTCCAATCAGGTTTGTAATATGGATGCTAACACTTACCAATAATCCAGAATGTTCAATTACATTACAAATGCCTTTCATCTGTCTAAACAACAACCAGGTGTTAGAATAAAGGAGCCGAGAGATACTCAGAGGCAAATTAAGTGTCTTGTGTAAAACGGTCTTTGAACTTCTTGCATCAAGCTCACTGTGGCCATTCTTGTATAGTTACAGGTTCTTGACATTTCTTAGTTGGAGCAGCTAAAGATTCTTTCCAAATATCCCAATGTTTAACATACACAGATAGTGTGGCTTAGCAGGAGGGGGATAAGAGAAATATACCGTATTTTTCACTCTATAAGACGCACCAGACCACAAGACCACAAGTTTTTGGAGGAGGAAAACAAGAAAAAAAATATTCTGAATCTCAGAAGCCAGAACAGCAAGAGGGATCGCTGTGTGAAAGCAGCAATCCCTCTTGCTGTTCTGGCTTCTGGGATAGCTGCGCAGCCTGCATTCGCTCCATAAGACGCATACACATTTCCCCTTACTTTTTAGGAGGGAAAAAGTGAGTCTTATAGAACAAAAAATACGGTAAATGAGAACGTACTTTTTAGAATAGCTAGGACTAGTTTCCATTAGGCATGCATGTCTGGCATACATTAGTTCAAGTCCACTCTGCATCATCAAGATATATCCAGTAACTGGTAGCAGAAACATAATCCCATAATCTCTGGCCTTAGAATCAAGAAGACTTATCCCTTCACAAAGAGGGGGCCTTTCAGAATACAACAGGGCAGGCTTGATGTAATAAAGGGAGAGAACTCAATTTGTCTCCCTGTACAAGCTAGGCTATCAAGGTGACCTTGCCTAGTACGATCCAGCTGTCAAAATCTACCTCTCAGAGTGGGCCTTTAGTGTTCCAGCAAAAAGCAAACACCTTGCTTTCACTCGTATCAGCGCACGAGTGTTGCATATTTTGCACACACGCAAAACTATGAAACATCACTACCTCATCACAAAAGTGTCTGCACTCATAGGGGGAAACACGCCAGAAATGCGCGCGCACACACGTAGTCTGTGACTGGCTACCACAGTGTTCCATACCACCAAAATGGAAAAGGGACGCATCTGTTCAATCCAAACGGCCGCTTGGGTCTGCTCCAAGTTAAATATGCTGTTGTCTCCAACATACAGTGTCCTCAGAGTGCCTCCCCGATCCTTCTCATTCATAGGACTGACTCTTTAGATTCTAGATCTTTAGTGCTAGGTGGCAGAGCGGCAAATGTGGTGTCTTGGCTTCTGTGCATTACCAGAGGTGACGTTTCCCCCTCAGCCTTGCTGTTTGGAATGGCTTCTACGCAGACTTCATTTAGTTTTTCTTCTGCTTTCTCCTTGGCTTCTTTCTGATTCAGATAATGAAGGATACCTGCTCCAAAGGCATCCCCTTCTACATTCACAACTGTAGTGGTCCGGTCCCTGGTCAATTGGGAAAGAGCACAAAGGGAACCCGGTGTTAACAAAACATCACAGGAGATGAGATTGCTCAGTCAGCCTACAGGGTACCATGTTTCCCCCAGATGTATACAGTTCAGACGTCATGAGAAACTGAGTAGAGCTTCTGAGAATTTGCTCCATTTCTGTGAGCAGGCTCAGGGTCAGAAGCAAAGCCCACCTCACGCAGAATACTGCTCCCCCAGTTCTACTTACATGCAGCCCAACAAGCCTTGAAACCTTGAAGAAGGGCCACAGCCTACAGGCAAAGAATCTGCTTTGCATGCAGAAGGTTCCAAATTCAATGCCTGGTATCTCCAGGTTAGGGCTGAGAGAGACCTGGTCTAAAACACAAGAAAGCTGCTGCTTCCAAGCACAGTTCAAAGTGTTGGTGCTGACCTTTAAAGCCCTAAATGGCCTTGGCCCAGTATATCTGAAGGAGCGTCTCCACCCCCATCGGTCAGCCCGGACACTGAGATCCAGCGCCGAGGGCCTTCTGGCGGTTCCCTCATTGCGAAAAGCCAAGTTACAGGGAACCAGACAGAGGGCCTTCTCAGTAGTGGCGCCCACCCTGTGGAACACCCTCCCATCAGATGTCAAAGCAATAAACAACTACCTGACATTCAGAAGACATCTGAAGGCAGCCCTGTTCAGGGAAGTTTTTAATGTGTGGCATTTTAGTGAATTTTTGGTCTCTGTGGAAGCCGCTCAGAGTGGCTGGGAAACCCAGCCAGATGGGTGGGGTACAAATAATAAATTATTATTATTATTATTATTATTATTATTATTATTCAGTGTGGACAATACTGAGAGAAGCAGAATGAGAAGGATCCACACATGAGCTGCTTTCCTGTTTTCCTCCGTCGCAACTACAGGCAAATGTAGCCACCATGAGAATGAACAAGGACAAACCTGAACAGCCACAGCAATGACCTCCTTATTCCCTCCAGTAGAAATAATGAAACAGCTCTCCTCCTTGATGATAGCTCAGTCAGTAGAGCATGAGACTCTTATAAGTGGTGCTCCAGCCACAGAGGCTAATAATAATAATAATAATAATAATAATAATAATAATAATTTATTATTTGTACCCTGCCCATCTGGCTGGGTTTCCAACAGAATATTTAAATACAATAGTCTATTAAACATTAAAAGCTTCCCTAAACAGGGCTGCCTTCAGATGTCTTCTAAAATTCTGGTAGTATTTTTTCTCTTTGACATCGGGTGGGAGCCACTACCAAGAAGGCCCTCTGCCCGGTTCCCTGTAACTTGGCTTCTCGCAGTGAGGGAACCGCCAGAAGGCCCTTGGCGTTGGACCTCAGTGTCCGGGCAGAACGATGGGGGTGGAGACACTCCTTCAGGTATACTGGACCGAGGCCATTTAGGGCTTTAAAGGTCAGTGGTAATCAAAAACAGTGATTACTATAGCTGGCTGGAGGCATCAATACTTATATTGTCCAAGGGTCTGACTCTAACCAGACAGGGCAGCAGCAGTTCCAGGGGAGGAGAGGCTACTCTCTGCTGAATTGTGGCTTGTCTCATAGGAAAATGGAAGGCTGCTTTATAGCGAGTCAAACCAATAGTGCATCTAGCCCAGTATTGTCAGCGCTATTGGCACCTGCTCTTCAGCGTTTCAGTCCTATCTGGAGATGTTGAGGATTGAACCTGTGACCTTCTGCAAGCAGAGAGGGTGCTCCAACACTGAAGCTACCTACAGCTCCACCCTCCACAATGCTTCTCTCTTAGGGCTTGTCCACACTTATCTTTTGTCCCACTCTTTCCAAGCACAGGCCCACGCTTAAAAGCTCTTGTGTCCCAAGCATTTTCTTTTTTTTGGTCTGAGCTTTCCCCACTTTTCAGCGTTCAATCGGAGCAAATGTCAATCTGGGTTCTCCATGGATTGCTATTTGCTCCAACTGAGCTTTAAAGAGCGGGTTTTCGTACGGAGCTTTAAAGTACAGACCATGCCTGGAAAGAGCAGAGGAAAGGGAAGTGTGAATAAGCCAAAAGTCAATCATTCCCAGTGCTGCCAGACAAAAAGTGCCTGGAGGGGTGGATTGTAGGAAAGTAAGTTGCTATGGAGAGAAACTTTAGCTCCCCTCACAGGAACACAACAAACTGTCTTATAGCTTGTCAGACTGTTGGTCAATCTGGACCCAAATTGTTTACTGACTGGTAGACTGCAACCCAGAGTGGATCTACACACAGAAAAAAACACACTATATATAAGTCAGAAATTAAATCGTTATAACAAAAAAAAACCTATGTAAAAATCGCATAGAAAATATGTTTGTTCTCTGGCGCCATCTGGTGTTACACATTCAAAGCATTGGTGGTTTTGTGTTTTTTTTTACTAATGTAGCTGAGTCCCTAATTACTTTAACTGGGGATTCTAAGGATAAGCTGTGCCATAACATCATCAAGATTGGCCCTTGATAACTGACCTACAGTATACAGCATCTCTTTCATTTTTTAGGTTCCTGCCTTTTAGGAATTCTGTACTTCATTCACACTGTCAGCTTAAAAAAATATATATTCTGAAATGTATTGTTATGAGTTTGTGGGGAGGAGGCAGGCAAGCTAATTCCTGGATCCAGCACAGATTCAACTGCTGGAATAGCCAAGCCAGCCGGATCATGGCCCACTAAACATGGGAATGGCTCTGTGCCAAAGGACAAACGTGTGGGTCTCCCTTTCTCAACGTTCTGTTAGTTAGAAAGACAAGAGGCTGGAGTTGAGTGATGTGAGCTAGAAGCTGGATGCAAAAGTGGCAGATTGGAAACGCAGAGAGAGGGAGAGAGAGAGAGAGAGGAAGAGAGAGAGAGAGAGAGGAAGAGAGCGTCATGGCTGATTTCTGCTAGGTTTCAAGGCTGTGGCTATGGGAGAAGCAGGACATTCTTGGCATGTCAATGCTGTGAGCCCCTCCATCATAGGCTCAGCTTGTATATATGTGTAAATAAACCATATATCTTAAGGACACTACAGTCTCCACGGTACCTCGTTGCAAAGGAAACACAATCTTGGGCGAAGCACCTGGAACCCCAGGAATCTCCCACCACTTGGAGACTGGAGTGGTGTGCAACAGTATGCTCCCCTCAAAATATAATATTCAGTTCATGCCACCAACCACCTGCAACGATGCCACAATAATGTGTGCCCTAACCACACACCAAGTACTTACACAATCCAGTCAACAGCCAATATGAGGGAGATGTCATTGGTGGGAAGTCCAATTGCCTCCAAGATAATAGCTATGGTGAGAACTCCTCCCGCTGGGATTCCAGCAGCTCCCACGCTGGATGCAGTTGCCGTTACACTGTCAACGGGAATCAATATTGGTTACTGTTGTGCTGCAATGGCACATAAGCATAAAAGTGCCAAAGGTTTCCTTTTTTGTCTAGGGATATTTCTACCTTCCCACATGCTGGCACAACATGTTCCAGGTAAAAAGGCAAAGGACCCCTGACAGTTAAGTCCAGTCACAGACGACTCTGGGGTTGCGGCACTCATCTCGCTTTACAGGCCAAGGGAGCCGGCATTTGTCCGCAGAGTTTTTCCGGGGTCATGTGGCCAGCATGACTAAGCCGCTTCTGGCGCAACGGAACACTAAAACCAGAGCAGTGCACGAAAACGTTGTTTACCTTCCTGCCGGAGCAGTACCTATTTATCTACTTGCACTTTTTGGCCTGCTTTTGAACTGCTAGGTTGGCAGGAGCTGGGACCGAGCAACAGGAGCTCACCCCCTCGCGGGGATTCGAACCGCCGACCTTCCGATCGGCAAACCCTAGGCTCAGTGGTTTAGACCACAGTGCCACCCACGTCCCTATGTTCCAGGTACTTAGATGTAAAAACAGAAATGCTTTTTTGCAACACAGATGATTCATATCACCATTGGGAACCATACACTTACTACTAGCGCTAGGTTTAATTTTGTTCATCATGGTCTCCATTTGCATCACACTCACAATTCAAAGCGCATATATTTCTCCAAGCTGTATTCTGCAGATCTGAATCACTGTTGTGCACATTCATCTTAATTATGTATCTATTTATCTTATTTTCTTAAATTTGTAGCCTGCCTTTTCACCAGACGGTGCTTAAAATAGCTAACAGCAATACAATACAATAAAACATTAATAAAAGAAAGCAAAAAAGAGGAGGCATCAATAGAAACAACCAGTTAAAACCAATGGCAATGTATTTATACATCAGCTTAGGATCAAAGGCTTTTGCCTCCATGCAGAAAGCCACAGAAATGGGGTTAGCTTGGTCTGCCTTGGAAGGGAACAAGTGGCAGACTTTGGGCTCTCAAATTTCAGTGGCCCCCTGTGTGACGCTAAAATTCAGTGCGCACCCAAGTGCCACACTCTGTTCCACATCATTGTTGTGGTGCCCCCTGCAGTGCTGGTGCCCAGTGTGCCCAAACCGGTCATGCTACCCTGAAACCGCCTCTGCTAGAAGACCCAGCTTGGCCCTTTTACAAGACTCTTTCGCCCGACACGGGACTCAAACCCACAACCCTGAGATCATGAGTCTCATGCTCAGACCTTCTGCCCATCTGAGCACTTATTCACAACTGCAAAATATACTGTTTTTTCACTGGGAGGAGAAAGTTGCTGATGTTTTCAGCACATTGAACCCAGACTACACCCATGAAGTGGAACACTGTCCATGGGGTGCTGTCTTAAGAGGACACTATTTTCTGCCTATTCCCCCTGCAGACTCCTGTGCTCCCACCCCCAAAGAAGGTCTGAGGGATCCTCCCTCCAGAACAGCATGTTGAGCGGCACTGGACACAACCGGCAGGACTGGTGGAAGGCTTACTCCCATGGATCTGAGTACTTTCCGCAAATGAAAGCTCCTTCATCCACAGAAGGGAAAGCCTGGATTTAACCCACCACCTCTGTGAAGGGCACACGTTCTAAATAGTACTAGCGGTGCAACCAAGAAAGCTGCAAGAAAGCAAGCTGTTGTTTCTCTCTTGCACCTTTACAGCTAGATAACTCCATTTATTGCATATCCACAGTGGAGCTATCGCTGCATTCGGCCATCAGAAAAAAGCAGCTTTGCAATGCAACTTACAGAATGGTGAAGATCTGTCCGCTATTGAGCTCATGGTTGTTCAGCTGGGCAATAAAGATAGCAGCTACACACTGAAAAATGGCAGCTCCATCCATGTTCACCGTGGCCCCAATTGGCAGAATAAACCTGCTAATTCTTTTGTCTATTCCATTGTTCTCCTCGATGCATTTCATCATTGATGGAAGAGTTGCAGAGCTAAATGTGGCCAAGAAAGGATATCATCATCAGGTCTGGCAATGTATATAACCCATTAATATAAACATTCTAACAGCTGGATCTCTCTGCCAGCCTAAACATATTGTGCAGCATTCCAGGTACATGCCGTTCCAGGGTAACCCGGGAACTGAAAAGAGCTCCACAGTCTGTATTTCCAAAAGATACACCCAAGTCTTATAAGAGGAAAAATAAAGGGCGGTCTAGGGTACATTTTAAAATTGCTGTTTTTGTTTCAGAGCTGTTATGACTAGTTTAAGCAAGACACTGTCCAAGAATTTAGATTACACTGGATTTCATAATTTGTCTTGATGGCCAAAAGTAGACAATTTGCACCTCAGCTATCTCACACTATTAGGGAGGTGCTGCTATTTTCTCTGGCCATTTAAAACTGGTGAGAGCCATCCTAAGTGGGAAAGGGAGTGAAGCAACAGATCATTTACAACTCCTGGCTTGAGCTGCCCACGATGGGGTTGCAACAGGGACGTCTCTCTCTTTTTAGCCCTCGCCCAATTGTAAATGCCCCCCACCCGCTTTGAAACTAATAAGAGGAAATGGCTATGTCAGTCTCAAACTGGCATAGCTTGTGAGCCTGATCTTGGAGCTTCTTGGAGGATCTTGGAAGACTTTGGATCCAGTGGAACCAAGGCTGCCTCTGGCCTGCTCCTGAAATGCCTTATTTCGGGCCCTAACTAATGGCTACTACCATTAGCAGGTCTACACCTGCAGAGCTTTCCACGTGCAAGGAGAAACGGGGCTCTTTGGTGGGCACCCCTGCTCTGCTGGAGAAACTTCACCCCATCTTAAATCTCTTCAGCCAGTGGATCAGGAGGGCAGGATTACTCTGTCAAATTCTGACAGCTATATTAGGGTATATGGACATGGGACATCCAAATATGATTCTAAAAGCCTGTGTGACATTTTGAGAAATTAGACACCCATAAGAGGGTTTCTTGTGTTGCAATAAAAGCTATGAAAATGACTAAGCAGGTCATTAACCTAGAATTATTACCCTGAATTAGAATAATGCTATTCCCATTACACATATAAAAGCTTACATCAACCAACCTGGAACAAGTGGCAAAAGCTGTTGCAAACGGTGTTATAAGTCCTAGCAGAAAAGTGAAAGGGTTTTTGCGTGTAATTGCAAAATAAATAAGTGGTAAAACGACCAGTCCATGGATGAAGTGGCCCAGAATCGAAGCAAATATATATTTCCCAAGGCTCGTCACCAGAAGCATGATGTCGTCCATTTCCACTATCTTGCTTCCAACAAGAAATGTAATGCCAATAGGTACATACCTGCAGGGAAGTTCAACATTAGTAAGGAACAAGGTCTTTAAAGTGCCATAAACCAAAGCATGTGAAGAATGCAACAGCCATGCCATACAGACCAAGTCTGGAATAACATTCTAATTAAAACATTTGACTAAGGTTTGTTCTTTGATGAGCATATTTCCCCCCACAAACAATATTACCCTTTCTGCATTGCCTACATTTCCCAAACCCTTATATTTAAGGCCCACCCTCATTATTTGTCAGCTTCCATGCTGTGCTAAATCAGCCCTGCAGCACTGATCCAGCTCAAATGGGGCAGGGGAAGATCTGAGAGCTACAGGTAAAATATCTGTGCTCCCACAGCAAAACTGTTACTGTCTCTTCCTCTCATCTATTGGGCAAGGGACATCATATCAATGCTACTGTTTAAATAAGTGTGTGGGCCTCCTAAATACATAGGAGCAGAACAAATTGATCCAAGCTTACAAAAGGTCCCAGGTTGGCTCTCTTGCATTTCTTGGTATGGCCAGGAAATATTCCTGTCTGAATCCCTGGGGAGTGGTTGCCAGACATATAGACAATTCTGAGTAAGATAAACCAATGGTTTCACTAAGCATAAAAACAACATTATTTGTTTTTAAATATGATTTGAGCATGAAACCTAATGAAGTTGATGTTTTGAATCCCACTTTAAAAAAAACAACTTAACTGTTTGATCTTTTAATCTATAGCTGGGTGGCTTTTCTTCAATTTGCTAATTAGTATTTCAAAGAGAGAGATAATAAATTCCAGAAAAGGAGAAAAGCAGCCCTGAGAATTTCTGTTCATTCCAGGGTCAAGTTAAAATGTATGCCCATAATCTACAAAGTGGAGGATTATTTGATGACTGATTAACTTGGAGTGTTGGCTTAGTAATGACAAAATGACGATGCCACCTATCAATTGCTTTAATATTACAAAGGCATTATATTTAGGAATTGCGGGGGGCGGGGAGAGGAATCCTACTCAGATTCCAGAGCAAACACACCTGATAGCTTTGCAAGAAGGTCCATAAAAATGTTTTGCGTTTAAACTCCCAAAAGTAGGGCATCCATAACTAGGACTGACTAACACCCAGGGCTTCTTGTCTCTGCATGCTTTGAATTCATATACAATGTCACACAAGAATATATCACCGAGGGCAACTGCTCCACATTAAGTAGTGTAAACAAGCAAATAAATAAATTACAGAAGTAGTCTTTTTCTTTACAATCACTTGTGTGTACATCAACTTGTGAGTCAATGATGTTCTGGTATAATCAGTGTTTCTTCCCACAAATGGGTTTAACTATCAAGCTGTACAGTGAAATCTTAACGGTATACAATCAATAGTTTAGAAAACTGGGCCAATCTGTCCTTATATGCATCTCTCCCAAGGCCTTCTTGGTAGTGGCGCCCGCCCTGTGGAATGCCTTCCCATCAGATGTCAAGGAAAGAAACAACTATCTGACTTTTATAAGACATCTGAAGGCAGCCCTGTTTAGGGAAGTTTTTAATGTTTGACTTACTATTGTATTTTAATATTTTGTTGGAAGCCGCCCAGTGTGGCTGGGGAAACCCAACCAGATGAGCAGGGTATAAATAATAAATTATTATTATTATATAAGTGATAATACAGGTCTACACAGGGACAAGCAGCCAGGCCTTCAGGTCTTTCAGCCCTGCAAAAGTCGCACACGCCCTTTGGCCACTTTCAAATCTAAGTATTATATGACACAATTGGCATTTTACTGTTCAGGTTTGGATTTTTTTATTTTTTTATTTTAATGTTTTATGGCTTTATTATTATTATTATTCTGCTGGGACCACCAAGAGTGGCTGGGAAAACCCAGCCAGATAGGCGGTGTATAAATAAATAATAATAATAATAATAATAATTATTATTATTATTATTACTACTACTACTACAGAAAGAGTCTCTCTGGCCTTCTATTTGTTAGCCTAAGGAAGGCTCCTTTTTGTGGAGCAGTTGCCCTTGGTGATATATTTTTGTGTGACTTTGCATTTTGCTATTATATCACTAGCCTGTGTACTGTTTGTTGAATTCGTATACAGCAAGTCCTTTTGGGAGTGATGGGATCTGACAATGTTCTGTTACTCTCAGGGGGAACAGTATGGGAAGAAAGCATGGCTGCCCCCAGTGTTTACGCTGAGAACTTGGGGGGGCCAATCTTTAATGAGCTCATCCATCCCTAATTATCCTTGGAAGTAAAAACCTTAAGCTGCTCTAATACAAATCCCTAAAGGCAAGTACTAACATAAAGGTCTGGTTTCTAAGGTCATATGTTCTATGAGATTCGTTCCATTGCTTACAGACCAAGCCCAACATTGGACGCTATTAACTGCTGAGAAAAGCTTCTTAAGAAGATGCAGGCATACACCCTCTAAAATGATGAATTTCAAGTAAAGCAGTGATTATGTGTGAAGTCTAGCTTCCACTTTCCCTTTTCACCCAGGAAGATTTTATGAACCAATACCTGAACGTTGCCACCTGCAGTCAAATATTCTGAAAATGACTGCTTGATAAGGGGTGAGCTTGCACAACATCCAAGTTTACTGTCTCACTGTGAACACCTTGTTTCAAGGAGGATGCCCGATCCCTTAAAGCATGGGTTTTATGTGGGAGACTAGGCATAACTACTTAACAGATTTTATTTGTAAGACAGTGAAAGAAACAAATAGTTTTCAGACCGGACTGTGAGCCAATGTGGTGTAATTAGTAGGAGAAACTTTTCTTTTGAACAGAAAACTTCAAGGCAGAATACCCTATCATGCACATCCCTTCTCCACCCTATTCCAAACCCCTATTTTTTCCTGAACAAACCAGCTCCAACTTGCACCTTCAGCCCAGTATACATGAAGGAGCATCTCCACCCCCATCGCTCTGCCCAGACACTGAGATCCAGCGCCGAGGGCCTTCTGGCAGTTGCCTCACTGCGAGAAGCCAAGTTACAGGGAACCAGGCAGGGGGCTTTTCCGTCGTGGCGCCCGCCCTGTGGAATGCCCTCCCGTCAGATGTCAAAGAGATAAACAATTATCAGACGTTTAGACGACATCTGAAGGCAGCCCTGTTTAGGGAAGTTTTTAATGACTGATGTTTTATTTTATTTTTAATCTTTGTTGGAGTTGGGACATGGGTGGTGCTGTGGCTTAAACCACAGAGCCTAGGACTTGCCGATCAGAAGGTCAGCGGTTTGAATCCCCGTGACGGGGTGAGCTCCCGTTGCTCGGTCCCTGCTCCTGCCAACCTAGCAGTTCGAAAGCATGTCAAAGTGCAAGTAGATAAATAGGTACCGCTTGGCAGGAAGGTAAGCGGCGTTTCCGTGCGCTGCTCTGGTTCGCCAGAAGCGGCTTAGTCATGCTGGCCACACGACCCGGAAGCTGTATGCCGGCTCCTTCGGCCAATAAAGCGAGATGAGCGTTGCAACCCCAAAGTCGGTCACGACTGGACCTAATGGTCAGGGGTCCCTTTACCTTTACCTTAATCTTTGTTGGAAGCCGCCCAGAGTGGCTGATGCAGTTTTTAAATAACAGGATCAAGTGTAGCAGCAGGTCCCCTGTACATTTCAAAGATCCTGCATTTCATATGGCATCTGTACTGCCATATAAGTAGACAGGCAGATGGTGTGCTGCCCTAAGAACTGCATTAATACCTCTTAGGCTGGTTCAGACTTCATACCTGTAAACTAGAAATGTCTATGTGGGTATGTATACATGTAGTTTTCCAGTTCCCCAGTACTGGAACACCAAAGGAAATCCCTAAAAAATTTATTTGCATGGGCACAGAAAGAAGATATGCGATACTGCTTTGATGAATCCAGACCCATCACATAAGAAGAGCCTGTTGGGTCAGGGCAATCTCCAAGTTGGCCTGTGCCTATATTTAGCTGATTTGTACTACTTTTGCTGATGGTAACAGACAAAATTGCCAGAGAGGATTGTCCCAAGGAACACTCACCACATAATCCAAGATACTAAGACCATGGTTGCTTCGTTGAAAGAATTAAAGAAACGGATGAGTTCTTCTCCTTCAGTGCCAAGCTTTTTTAAGGCAACTCCCAAAACCAGAGAAAAGAGGACCAGCCCCAAGATATTCATTCCTTCAATATCCGTGCCAACTGGGAACTGTGAAATAATACATAGTTGTAATATTAAATATATTAGTGCTAAACTCCAATTGTATGAAATTAAATCTTTAGGTCAGTTTTCCCTTTCCCCCTCTTTTGATATGAACTACAGCAGGTCACAGAATGGATAGAAGATACATGCAAAATATTGTAGAAACACCAGGGGACAACTAGAAACAGCCAGTCTCTAGACACAAATGTAAAACCTTGAACAGAAAATATTGTTTCCAAGAGAGCTCAGAATAAAGACAGTAGAGCCTCCTTCGTTCCCAATCTCAAAATTTAAGGGCTAGTGCTTTGTCACAGGATCAACCCCTTCCCACTCATCCCACGTGGTCACAGCCTACTCCATTCAGCAGTGACCATTGCTATCATATAGTTGACATCTTGAAATTCTTCTCTATACACTGATTATACAGACCAATAGGTTAAGAATTACTTCTATATCTGGTTAAATTTTGTGAAAGGAAAGACGGTGTTGTATGTGCATTGACTAAAGGCACACTGAGAGACTCTGATTGTGTGCATTGCCCCTGCCCTGCACTAGACATAATGTCTGAATGGAGTCTGCAAGTGTACATATTGCACACATGTAAACTCTGTGCAGAGTTTAGGGTGACTGTGCATGTATTGGGGGTTCTGCAGGCACAAACCCAAATTGCCCCCATATGTTTGATTGGTGCATATGTTGTCTGAACAAAACTTACATAATCAAGAGTGGTAATCAAAAGCAAGAATAAAACACAGGCATGCTTGTGAAATGTTATATTGTTCATTGTACATCAGGGAGTACTGTGTCCAGTTCTGGGCACCACAGTTCAAGAAGGACACTGACAAACTGGAACGTGTCCAGAAGAGGGCAACCAAAATGGTCAAAGGCCTGGAAACGATGCCTTATGAGGAACGGCTAAGGGAGCTGGGCATGTTTAGCCTGGAGAAGAGGAGGTTAAGGGGTGATATGATAGCCATGTTCAAATATATAAAAGGATGTCACATAGAGGAGGGAGAAAGGTTGTTTTCTGCTGCTCCAGAGAATATATAAATATATATAAATATATAAAAGGATATACAAATATATAAAAGGATGTCACATAGAGGAGGGAGAAAGGTTGTTTTCTGCTGCTCCAGAGAAGCGGACACGGAGCAATGGATCCAAACTACAAGAAAGAAGATTCCACCTAAACATTAGGAAGAACTTCCTGACAGTGAGAGCTGTTCGACAGTGGAATTTGCTGCCAAGGAGTGTGGTGGAGTCTCCTTCTTTGGAGGTCTTTAAGCAGAGGCTTGACAACCATATGTCAGGAGTGCTCTGATGGTGTTTCCTGCTTGGCAGGGGGTTGGACTCGATGGCCCTTGTGGTCTCTTCCAACTCTATGATTCTATGATTCTAGGGCAGGGTGTGTGGGTGTGTATTCAATTGAGATGTTCCATTTTTCCATGTGTCCCAAGAATCCAGCTCTGCTAAAGTGGTAACTCAATATCAAATAGAATATTGCCCATAACAATCCATTTCAGGCTAATGCTGGATTGCATCTATCAGAATCCTAAGCATACCTCTTCAGGAACTTATTTTTGAATAGACATTGACCATATTATTATTATTATTATTATTAACTGAATTTATATACCACCCTGTACCTGGAGGTCTCAGTTCACATAACAAGTGCTGATGTGGCACCATGCTAGAACCCATGGAAACACACACACACACACACCCAGAACTATCCATGGGGCAATAACCTGCCAAATCAGAGATTATTTAGAAATATTTTGTTCATATCTTAGAGATGCTCTGATTGTAAAAAAAAAAAAAATCAAACTATTTAAAATAAGAAACAAAATGAAACATTCAAGAACTAGAAAGGAAAACTGTTCAAAGTCAGCAACAGCTAGCCAGATTTCAGGGACAGCCTAAGGCGTATCATGCTGTGTTTTCAATGTATACAGGACTCCATTATACCAGAGCACCAGGAGATCAAAACATGAGAAAAGGATTCCACATTATTAAGCGTCCAAAAGCCACATTAAAATCTTACAAGAGAAAACAAAAAGAGGTAAATGGTTTCAGTGTGTGTGTGTTTCAAATATAATATAAACCCAGTACAGCACATATTGGCTCTTGCCCTTTGTAGCTTAAGAGTTTTCACACATGCCATCTGAACTGGAATGTAAACAGTCCTATTACAGTGGTACCTCGGTGTACGAACTTAATCCGTTCCGGAAGTTCGTTCTTAAACCAAAACCGTTCTTAAACCGAGGCGCGCTTTCCCTAATGAGGCCTCCTGCCACCGGTGCCCTTCCACCGTTCAGTTTCCGTTTGTAGACCGAGTTAAAGTTCGCTAACTGGGACACTACTTCTGGTTTTGCAGAGTTCTTAAACAGAATAGTTTGTAAACAGGGCTGTTCTTAAACCGAGGTACCACTGTACTCTGATTGTATCTGGACATCATACTGGCCCATCAGAGGCAGCCTCAGCATGGATACTGAAGTCCCCCAAAACTACCGTGAAAGGATTCTCCAACACCACATCCAAGACTTCCACCAGCAGCTTAGTTTGGGAGTTTGTTGCGCATTGGGATGAATGGTACACTAACAACATCCCTGTTCTGTCTCACTGGCCCAACACCACAAACAAGGCATCACACCCAGACCCAGTGCAGATAGGTCTCCAGGGAAAGGATATGCAATGTTTATGGATGAGTGGCGTAAACTGGGCTGGTGCTGCATCAAGCACCTGAGAACAGGGCCACCCAGTCAATTCACCCAGGTTTCAGTTATGCATGCCAAGCCAGCGCTCTCATCTGCAAACAAATAATGGATAACAGATGTTTTGTTCTCGAAAGACCTGGCATTTAGCAGCAACACCACCAGACCAAGGGGGCTTAGCAGACTGGCACCCCCACATTATGAGACACAAAACAGAGAGGGCAATGGCTTTGATGTAACTGGCCAATATGGCACAACCTTAGCAACTGAACTTTTAACAAATGTGTTTTATATAGTTTTAGACTCTAAATATGAAGCATCATGTCGTTTTATGATTTCCTAGAAGATCTGGGACTCCAGCACACTGGTTGCTCCTCCACAATCAGCAAGCCCTAGTAATGGGCGAAAATGTGCCTTTTTCCCCTTTAAGTGACACAAACGAAGAAACAGGCTGATTTGCCTATCCCTCAAACCTATCCATTCTTAAGGAAATCAGCTCTGAGTGCTCACTGGAAGGACAGATCCTGAAGCTGAGGCTCCAATACTTTGGCCACCTCATGAGAAGAGAAGACTCCCTGGAAAAGACCCTGATGTTGGGAAAGATGGAGGGCACAAGGAGAAGGGGACGACAGAGGACGAGATGGTGGGACAGTGTTCTCGAAGCGACCAGCATGAATTTGACCAAGCTGAGGGAGGCAGTGGAAGACAGGAATGCCTGGCGTGCTCTGGTCCAGGGGGTCACGAAGAGTCGGACACGACTAAACAACAACATCAACTCTAGGGCTGCAAGAATGGCCTCAGGTCACTGCATAGAGGTTGCCCTTGTGTTTGACAAAGGATTAAACGACAATGTTCTCTGAGAGTGCTTTAGTTTTTAAAAAATCACACACATTTTGAAGCCAAAAGTCCAACTCTAAAGGAAGCATTTACATGTTAAGATCTATGCGAAACCTTAAAACGTGAGAGGCGAAAACAATTTAATTAATTAATTAATTAATTAAAACGTTAATTAATTAATTAATTAATTAGTTAATTAAAACAATTAATTAATTAAAATGTGAGAGGTGAAAAGATTGCTTACCTTTTCAATCGAAGCATTTCCAACAACAGAAGTTCCATTTATCACTACTGCATTATAATCAGTGATATACTGTTAACAAAAAATAATAATCAATATTTCGATTAAATATTCTATGTATCATTACAGAGGTATGCAAATTCATTGTTATACAGCAGCCTTTCCCAGCTTTTGTGCCTTTCCAATGCTTTGGTCTACAACTCCCACCACCATGGTCAATAATTAGGGATGTTGGGAACTAAACTCGAAAACATCTGGAGGGCAGCTGTTTGAGGGAAACCGCTACGCAGCTTGTGAATTCACATCCGGAGCTTCATACATATAATAAGGGAAACCACCACACACATTGGTACAAATAAAATAAACACATTTGTCAAAATAGTTTTCTTTTACCATTTCAAGCCTAGAGGTAGCCTAGGAGCTTTTTCTTCACTGCTACTTCTGAAGATGCCCTGACCTTCAATCTTACATACATTGGACCTAGCAACAAATCCCATTGAATTCAGTGTTATTTACGTTTGTAAGCATGCCTAGGATTTATATAAATAGTAGTAGTAGTAGTAGTAGTAGTAATAATAATAATAATAATAATAATTTATACCTCACCCATCTGGCTGGGTTGCCCCAGCCACTCTTATGTTATTATGTATCTTATAAAGACTTTAGGAAGATTTAATTCTAATCAAAATCTTGTATGAAGAGGGTGAAATTAACACAAAACCATTGCTTACCTTTTCAATGGTAACGTTTCCGATAGTTGCGTTTCTTACTATGGCTTTATAATCAGTGGCATACTGTAAATGCAAAAGGATAAACTGAGTCCTATTTGGTACACTGGTAGACAGATATACCGGCTCACTGTTAAAACAGCTTGTAAACATCTCAGATCTCTTACATGTAATTTTGGAAACTGCTACTCACATTGATGAGGCTCTATTGATATTAAGAGGTCAGTTTTGTTCTCTTAATATCTTTGTGTTGTGTTCTGATGTGTGTTTTGTAAGACCCTTTGTGAAAAATGTTTCTTAAAGAGCAAGTGAAACATCTTTTAAATTCAACAAATAAATAACATTGCTTTCGATATGTAGTCCCCTATATCCAGCTTTTCCTGTGATTCAATGGTAGGTTATGGCTGCCATATGCCTAGGATTTCCCGGACATTTCCGGGCTTTGATGGATTTCCTTAAAAATAGCTCAAAAACGTCAATTAATTTTTGGGGAGATTTGGAAAAAAGTGGGGGGGGGGCTCAACAACTTTTGTGTCCGGATTTTCATTTTTTGAAATATGGCAACACTATTAGGTGCTCTATTTTCAGTTGAGATGTTCTCCTGCCCTGCCCTTGGCTGTACCTGCATATTATTTGGCTCTTTTGACAGAGACACACTGGTGGCGCATGTGCAATGTCTGAGGAAGCAGTACATTCAACTTGTGTCTGGGCTCACTGTCTTCTGCTTTTTGAAGTAGCTGTGGATATTTCTTTCTAAACCACTGTGAGGTTCTTTCTTTTTTTTACACTCAAGCAGTATGTGTGTGTGTTATGAAATAAATAATATCCATAGATAAACAAATAAAAACAGATTCTTTGCTTTCATTCCATGGCAACCTTATACAGAAAGCCCTTAGACTTTTCTTTCAACCTTCAACCAATCAAAGCTTCTGTTTCCCAATACATTATTTTAAAGCTAAAGGGATCCCTGACAGTTAAGTCCAGTTGTGACCGACTCTGGGGTTGCAGCGCTCATCTCGCTTTGTTGGCCAAGGGAGCCGGCGTACAGCTTCTGGGTCATGTGGCCAGCATGACTAAGCCGCTTCTGGCGAAACCAGAGCAGCGCACGGAAACACCGTTTACCTTCCCGCCGGCGCGGTACCTATTTATCTACTTGCATTTTGACGTGGTTTCCCAATAAAAGATGCTGGTCATTTGTGGAGCAGCTGGCTGGCACTTTTGATTTCTAATCTTGGCCACTGCCCACATCTGCCCCTCAAAAAGCAGGGTCAGGTCCAACAGCACCCCCAACCTCCTCACCTAATTGCAAAAAGGCACCATGATTCTTTTGTTTACATCGCCAAAGCAGTATCATTAGATCAGAGCAAGCAGCATTCATCTGAGCTGTGAGCTGCCTGCTGGCCAGGAAAAGTGCAGAAAACACCAGCCATTCTCGATAGGAGTGGCCTTAGAGGTCACTCTAAATCTCTTATTGACTATCTGGGTGTGCATGTGTCTGTGTACATTAAAAGAAATAAACAGATTTATGATTTTGGAGGCAGAGCAAGCACACACACCCCTTGCCTCCCTACCCCACATTTATCCATGAATGAAAGCCACGCTGTTTCATTAGCTAACAGAAAGGACTGCAGTTTATCGAGCTAGTATTTGCTGACAAAAATGTAAAAAAGTGATAGGCAGAATGTTAAATGCATGTATGCTAAACCAAGGAGGGAAGCATGAATTACACAGGAGGAGTTTGAAGAAACTCCCAGGACTTGTCACCATGAAATGCCCAAAATAAAAAAGTGAGCCACATGCAAACTAGCACCTTTTTCTGCTAATGGAGCAAGGGTTCTGAAACTACATAAAACTTGGTTTCTCAAACTGCAGCCAAGTAACCCCTTTTGCATGTCTAAGGAATGTGGGAGAGCTATAAAAATATAAGCTATTGATTGGGAGTTTAGGACGAGGAATGACAAGGCTATGCATAGAACATAATTAAAGCTGGAGTAGTACTGTAGAAATTGGAGACCAGGAAATTGAACTGTTGAAGCAGTGGGACCACAAGGAAAATAGCTGGCATCTGCATCACTAGAATTATGAACTAATCAATCAGATTGTCAACCCAATATTTTGGTATATGAACTGACAACAATAGGGGTGGTTTTTTCAACCATAGCTTCAAGGCAATGAGAACTTACTTGCACTTTACAATTCTAGTCTAGGCATTTTAAAGTTATGAACTGGCTTTTTAAAATGCAACCTCCATGTTATGAGTGGTGCTGTTTTATTGCTTTTTGGGTATTGTATTTTTGGTATGTTCTTTACTGAATATTAGGAACGCGGGTGGCCCGGGGGTAAAACCTCAGCGCCTAGGACTTGCCGATCGCATGGTCGGCGGTTCAAATCCCCGCGGCGGGGTGAGCTCCCGTCTTTCGGTCCCAGCTCCTGCCCACCTAGCAGTTCGAAAGCACCCCTAAGTGCAAGTAGATAAATAGGTACTGCTTTATAGCGGGAAGGTAAACGGTGTTTCCGTGTGCTGCGCTGGAGCTGGCTTGCCAGAGCAGCTTCGTCACGCTGGTCACATGACCCGGAAGTGTCTGCGGACAGCGCTGGCCCCCGGCCTCTTAAGTGAGATGGGCGCACAACCCTAGAGTCGGACACGACTGGCCCGTACGGGCAGGGGTACCTTACTGAATATCACTCTGGAATCTACACAGATGGGCAGTTTTGAAAAGAACCTTCTTTTGCTATACCTGTCATGACAGTGTTTATAATTCAGAGATTAGTGTTCAGTATTAAGAAGCTGGTAATGTGAAGATTTGCCCTAAGGTCACATGATTCAGACAGTTCCAAAGCATAGAAGTTGCTGCACAAGTTTGTTTTAGAGTCTCTGAATAATAAAGTTGTTTCAAGCCGTTACTCATTCCTCTAGTTTGTCTGTTGATCCAGAATAATTACATGACATCTGAAATGCAGAATGAGGAGCAAACTAAATCAACTGAAAGCAGTTTTCTGGATGTACAGCTAGAAACAAATGATAAGAAATTTTGGGAGCCACACCCAGTGAAAGCAACAATATCTGTAAGTGCTGCTAAATTGGAGGAATTCTTATAAACAGGAATAAATATGTTTCAACTATCACCAAGCCTGCAGTCGTGAGGGGATATTTCAGAAAATTGGAAAAGGTTTAGACAAAGGTTTGAATTCTACCTGGCAGCAATGGGAGAAGAAGAGAAAACTGATAAGATCAAATAACTTTTCTACATGTTGTGTAAGGTTGCCATGTGTCCTCTTTTTCCAGGTCACGTGATCTTTTCCAGGATTAAAATTTCTGTCTGGGCAGATTTTTAAAATTTGGCAAAATGTCCAGGTTTTTTTGTTTACAGTAGCCCAAGAAAAAAATTCTAGTGCATTAGACTCAGATCTAAGGCACCCAGCTAAGCTAGTCTGCAGCAGAGAATCACAACAGAGCAGCATCTTAAACTAACTACGTACTGTATAAATCCCTTCTCGTGTGGCTAAAAGGATATTGGCTCAGCTACAAGATCTTGGGGAAGGAGTCTGGGAGGGCAAGAGTTAACCTCCTCCTGCCCTTAGGGAGAGCACATATGTACATGTTAAACAGTTTACTAAATTGTTCTGTGCACACTTATGTTCACAAAGATGTGAACATGAGCCCAAATACTTTCATGTGGCAAGTGAGCGAGCAATACAGTGGTACCTCGGGATACGAACGGGATCCGTTCTGGAGCCCCGTTCGCATCCCGAACGGAACGTAAGACGCAATGGCGCGTTTGCACCTGCGCGGGTCACGTTTCATCGCTTCCACGCACGCGCGTGACGTCATTTTGAGTGTCTGCGCATGCGCGAGCAGCGAAACCCGGAAGTAACGCACTCTGTTACTTCCAGGTTGCCGCGGAGCGCAACTCGAACGCGCTCAACCCGAAGCACATTCAACTCGAGGTATGACTGTATGTATTCTTATTATTTTGTTGTTGAAAAGTTAAGAACATTGCTACTAGCGATATATATCATAGCTTCTATAGCCTACATTTAGTAGGAGTATTTAAAATTAGAGTTGTCAAAGTGATCTGTACAGTGGTACCTTGGGTTACATACGCTTCAGGTTACAGACGCTTCAGGTTACAGACTCCGCTAACCCAGAAATAGTACCTCGGGTTAAGAACTTTGCTTCAGGATGAGAACAGAAATCGTGCAGTGGCGGCGCGGCGGCAGCAGGAGGCCCCATTAGCTAAATTGGTGCTTCAGGTTAAGAACAGTTTCAGGTTAAGAACGGACTTCCGGAACGAATTAAGTACTTAACCCGAGGTACCACTGTAGTTAAAAGTAGAAGTCGGAGAATGTGTCCTCTTTTTTGCTCTTCAAAATATGGCAACCCTAGTGGAAGAGCGAACACTGAACATATATGCTAACTTTGTGTTTGCTAAGGGTGAGAATATGAAACTAAAAGAAATAACTGATAAATTTGAAGAATACAGTATGTCTAAAAAGAATGATGCAAAGAAATATGCATTCAAAAAGCAAACTATTGATCAGTATGTTACAGAATTAAGGAGGCTGTGTAAGAACTGTAGTTTTGGTGACTTGAACGACCCTCTGATAAGTGGTGGAAATTGAATTATTTGTGGAATCAGAGGTAATGTTCTCAGACAGCAGCTGCTGCATGAGGGAGATCTGTCATGTATATGTGAGATAATATTCCAGTTCAAGAAAAGGGAGAAAAATAATTCTGAAATAGCCAGCGCCACAGAAATACATCATGGTAATGTCAGAATGTCCACTGTAGTATTGCTAGTGGGTAGCTTCTCATCAAGAGGTTATGCACTAGATAAAAAGAAAGAATTCCGTGCTGAAATTCTTCTATTAGTCTGTCTTCAGCATGTTGAAATTGCTAGATATCCAAATTCATTGTGCCCTCCACAACATCTGTGCAAACAGTCCTCTTTTAAATCTGAGTCTACATATTTCTGCAACCCCTCATTCATCTTGATAAGTGAACTACTATACTTAGTTGAATCACACTAAGGGTTAAATTCAGTGACTGTTTAAACTGGTACATAAACAGTAACAAGTAAATGATCAGTTGCCTTGATTTTAATAATCATCATCATCATCATCATCATAATAATTTGTTTTCTTAATCATCCAGGGTAAAGAATTGTAGGTACTATTATGTCTCAGTGAAAGCATATCAAAGACATGATCCCCTTAGGAATTGAGTTGGGTTTCTGTTTTCCGTTTCTTGGTCACATGCTTCAGAAATCTCAATCCAAAGAAAGAAAGGAAAAGGCATATGAAACTTACCGATCGAAAGGCTGCAGCAACAAGATTTGCTGGGAACAAGTTTCTGGGTGGGTGGGAACCAAAAAAAAAGGAAAAAGAGAAGAAAAAGAAAGATTAGAATTTAATGACAGCTTATCAACTTAATTATTTCTTTTCACATTAGTACAACATTATGCCTATATAGTAGGATTAGAGTATTAATTCAGCATTAACAATGTTGCACAATGCCATATAATCACTTCTTGTCTCAATCTTATTAGGCCTCAGCAGACGCACTTGCCGTTGCAGAATATAGGAATGAACTAACAGAATCAATAACTATTTTCTCAAAACAGTTACAGATAGGTAGCCGTGTTGGTCTGCCATAGTCAAAATAAAAAAATCCTTCCAGTAGCACCTTTAAGACCAACTAAGTTAGTTCTTGGTATGAGCTTTTTTTTATTTTCTCAAAACTGTCACGTGACATTTCCCCACCATATGGAACATCCAACTTTTTTAAAAGAGCCATCATCAAACTGGCATCCTGGGCCCCCACAGATGTCATTAGGTTAGTCCCTTGGCCGATCTACCGAGTCCAGACTTTTCTTAATGCTTCTCCAAATAATGTCCTGCCTCAATCTGCAAGGAAGGCCACTCTGCTCCAAGTCAGCATGGCAACAAGACTCTTATCTGTTGGCCAGCAAAGAAGCAGCCACATCAATGGAGGTTTCCACTTCCTTTCCTCTTCCTTTCCCCTTCTGTATCTTATCTATTAGATCAGGCTTCCTCAACCTCGGCCCTCCAGATGTTTAAAGACTACAATTCCCATCATCCCTGACCACTGGTCCTGCTAGCTAGGGATCATGGGAGTTGTAGGCCAAAAACATCTGGAGGGCCGAAGTTGAGAAAGCCTGTATTAGATGGTCAGCCTGTCTTAGAAAAGGTTAGGCGTTTTGTGTTATTACTACTACAGCTACTGCTACATTTAACTTTGCTGTGTAATTCAAAGATAGCATGTGAGATGAGATCTGGTAATCTAGAACCCACCAGCCCAATTCTGCATGTACAGATGTACACACGTCTTCCACAACAGCGCATACAACTCAGGTCACACTTCACCAGGGAGAGCAGGTATATCCCAGAAGAGGCACACACAGAGCAAACAACTTCAGTTGACAACAACAACAACAACAACATAATCTGAGACTGGAGTCTATATACTGTACAGCGGTGGAAAGAAAAAACAATAAGCTTGCAGGACCTATTGTATAAAGATAAAGTGAACCAGTGAGATTGGTATGACAAAGGGAAGAGCCATTATCTAAACCACAGATAAGCTGCCTGGTCTCACGTTCTTTACTCAACTCACACTGAGTGAGCTTTCCCACAGCCATGAGCAGCCATGCACACAACCTGCTTCTGCCAGCGTCTGAGTATTCCTGTTGTTGCTTTTCTACCCTACTCCACTAGAAACAAAGGGGTTTTGAAGTATTGTTCTATTTCAAACTTTACAAAATGTATCAGACTGTATTTTTCAGATGTATTCCAAACAAGTTTCTTTAAACTAATCCCAAACTTCTTTGGCTGCATAAAACGTTGGAGCTTTGTGTACATTCACTGCTGCCACCCATTTTTGCAGCCTAACTAGACACACACAGGGAGCTAATTTGTGCTGTTCATAGTTGATTGAAAAGAAAAGAAAAGAAATGTATCAGTTACTTTTCTATGCTCAAAGCAACATACTTTCATATGAACTCGCCTGGGTTTTCTTTGCGGGAGGCCTCCTCTCATGCTCCCATCACCTCCCAGGCATGCCTGGTGGGGAAAACGAGAGGGACTGCTGCTCCCAGACTTTGGAACTCCATCCCTGAAAAAGCCAGGCTGACTCCCTTCCTGTTGTCTTTCTGCCAGCAGGTGAAGACTGCTTTTCGGGACTGGCTGCTTTTAATGAAATGGCGCTGTGCTGTTTTTATTGTAACTATTGGTATGGTTTTACTAGATTTTATATATGTTTTAAATTCTATCAATGTTTAATCCTTTTTCAATGATTTCTTTTTGTATGTTTTTAACAGTTCTTATTTTTATCTTTAAGCTGCCTTGAGCCCTATCGGGGGAAAGGCAAGGTATAAATCATGGGTAGGCAAACTAAGGCCTGGGGGCCAGATCTGGCCCAATTGCCTTCTAAATCTGGCCTCAGGATGGTCCGGGAATGTTAAGTAAAAAAAAAAAAGGAAACACCTTCTACTTTGAGTGGACAACATTGGCTGCGGTATAGGGTGCTAAATGACAAATTGGAGACACTGCTAAAAGTCCATTTGAGCTGATTTTACCTGACTGCACAGGCAGAAATGCAACCTTCTACATCAGAGTTTTCCAACCTTTCCGTGTTGGTGACACACTTTTTAGGCATGTGTCATTTAGCAACACAGTAATTCAGTTTTACTAGCAAACCGGAGGTTAAGCTAACCCCTTTCCAGCCCCAGGAGGATCACGGGGAGCATTCGTGCGACACGTCTGCACACTGCAGCCGACACACTAACATGTCACAACACACAGTTTGAAAAGCTCTGCTCCACATGTTTATTCAGACATAGGCGCTACTGCATTCAGCAGGGTTTTTATTCCCTAGCAAGTGCAAAATCAATATCTGATATGGTTATCTCACTATAAATCAATGTGCCCCAGTTAACAATTAAGCATCAAAAGCTGTCGGGCAGGAACTAGGTAACACAGGAGATGAATGACTGCTACTGAAAACAATGGCCCGTCACCAACTCTTCTCTCTCACAATAGCATATAATAAACAAAAATGTGTGAAGAAATGCAGTTTTCCTGCCCCCAAAGGCGGCAGCCAATGAAACAGAGCAGGTAGATTCTGAGTGCGATGACAACACATTCTGAAACAAGTTTTCACAAAAACAGTTAATCTGAGGCTAAGCAAACAAACGAAAAGGAAAATAGCCCCCAAAGCATTCAACTAATGCCTCAAGTTTATCACAGAACAAATTGCGAACACAAGTAAACCACATGTTATTTGGAGAAATGCGTAGAGTTCAGAATTTTACACATACAAAATGCTGTTCTCAAGTGTGATATGTGGCTAATATACCTTGACACTTCAAACAGACAGCGAGAAATGGGTTGTTTAGGCAGGCTATCAAGCATAGGGAATGTTAAATTAAGAAATATGAAGCAAGAGGTAGCCTTTCAGGCAACCTGGTTCTAAACACTCTAGGGCTTTATAGGTTAAATCTGGCAGTTAAAATCAGGCCCAGAAACTGACTGGTAGCCAATGCAGCTGTTAAAGTTCAGGCTTAGTATGGTCAAACCACCCAGTCAGTAATCTTGCTGCTCTAGGTTGAACCAACCTCTGCTTCTGATCCATTTTCAAAGGCAGCCCCAAGTACAACACATTACAAAAGTCTAAGCACACTTTCACCTGACCTGTTCATTTTCATCCAAATTTATTTGCAGGGACATAAGAAAACACTGGCTATTTAATAGACATTTGTTCTGATTTATTGGAGGGGGGAGTTAGATGATGATAAATAAATGGAAGTGTTATCTCCCACTTTCCCCAGTTTTCCTTATCTCAAAAAGTCTGATATTTTGAGGAAGCGTGTTTGTTGCATAAGACCTCCCAACCAACTCTAATTGTGCAACCTGAATTTGCTGGTATATAACTGGATCCCCAAATCGGTGCTGGGTTACCAAATAAGCAAAGTAGGCACTGGCCTGTGGGCCCCACACTGTTTAGTACCCCTGTGACAGCGGATCACAACGATATTCATTTTATCTTGAAAGAAAATTACAATCAAGCTTTCTTAGTTCAATGTTATCCCACTAGAGAGTGCACATGAAGGGGGCCCTGAGATTTCAACTGCCTAGGGACCTCCAGAGGGTTTAATCCAGCACTGTCCCAAATAAAATAGCAATAGTCTGTTAGCAACCTAAGTGGAAGGTTAGGTTAGGTTAACTGTGACTACACTGTCTTAAGCCAGATATGGTCGCAGCTGGTGCCCAACTGAAGCTGATAAAATATGCTTTGAGTGCTTAAGGACAATGCAGGATTCCCAAACTGCAGACCTGATCTTTTAGGGGGAGAGTACCACCACTTCCAGAACAGTATGAGTATCACTCACCCAGAAGGCCAACCACCCACCAATAGTAGATCTGTCTTGTCAGGACTGAGACTGAAATCCTAACCTGTTACCTGGGACAAGGCAGGTGCACTGTTGCTCATCCCCTTGGATCCTACACAGATGAATTATTTCCAGGGGTGCCACCTGGGGGCAAGGGTGTCATCCCCCCATATTTTCAAGACTGGTCCCACCCCAAATTCTGTGGTGATCCTCAAAAGGTCCTTTTCACAAGCAGCAAGAATACTTATT